>NC_062283.1:88128717-88753717 GCF_902655055.1 Lutra lutra | reverse complement strand
ATGGATCAGAAGCCCATGAATAAAAATGGCAAGTTTGCTCAGAGCATTCTAGGCAGTTAAGACAATTTGTTTAGCCTGCCGCTAAACGCTCCAAGGACTTATCTATCCTGGCTGAAAAAAGCATGCACACACTCCCATTAAAAGCACCTAATCACTATGCTTATATTCTAGTAAGTAGATATAAGATGAAATAAAAGTTTTAATGCCTGATTTCTGCCCCTTTTGGCTTCCATATGTTACTCCTTTATTCATTTATTCCCTTTCCATCTGTCTTCTCTTTCTTTTTCTCTGTGCTTCTCGATTTCTGTCTCTGTCTCTCCTCCCCTTTCCTGTCTTCTCCACTCCACCCCTGCCCCACCCTCTGTCTCAGCAAGCTGAGGAGATGAACAAGGCAGTGAGACCACAAGCAGAAACTCTGATTCACATTTCCTCCCAATTCCTTCTGCAAAACTCTAAAGTAAAGAAACATCAGCAGCAATGAAGAAGAAGTGAAGTTCTAAGGAGAATTGCTGGATTTTTCACTAAACATTTAAGTTGAATTGTGACTTAACTTTGACCTTACTGAAAAGACCGAAAAGTCAGAGATGAATCTGACTCTCTTTCTAATCATTTATTGAGTTGACAGAATAGAAATATTTTTAAAAATTATGAGCACATTAATTAGCACATAAACTCTTAGATGTTATATATACTGATAAAGTAAATAATTTAATCAAATTAAGAACAGGAAAAGTTGTCAGTGGGAAAAAAAATTCGAGATTTTCCAACTGGGAGTGAAAAGTCAATGGCAATGAATGAATTGCCAATTGTCAGAAGAAAACTACCAAGACCCCTGCGTGGAAGAATTTATAGATCAACAGAGAATGAGAGAGAGCTCTGGAGGCTCCTGATATCCAAAACTCTCTCCTGTTCCTCCCTTTCCTCTCCCAGGATTGCAGTTTTATGATGATATGGATACCTGAGGCTCATGAGGACTTTTAAGACCTTGTCACCATTGGTAATTGTTATTTCCTGTATTAATTGAGCTCCGCTCTGTACTCTTACATCAGAGAGATTGTAAGAGGAAAA
Source organism: Lutra lutra (assembly GCF_902655055.1). Classification (NCBI taxonomy): domain Eukaryota; kingdom Metazoa; phylum Chordata; class Mammalia; order Carnivora; family Mustelidae; genus Lutra; species Lutra lutra. Next base: position 88,752,649 of record NC_062283.1, on the reverse strand, counting down.
ATCCAAGGAGATTCTGCTTCATGTATGATGGATTTCTGAGAGGGAACACCAAGTGATGCTGATGGCCCAAAGCAAGTCATCTGAGTTAGGTCCTAATGGAAGTTTCCTGAATTAAATGTTACCCACCCTGCCTGGGATATAGGTCAGCACGGGTCAAGTGCTGGACCTGGAAAGGCAACTTTAGGTTTGAGTAGGTATGGGTGCTCATCTATTGGGTATCTGGGAATTTGGGGTCATAGTTTAGAGCTCCCAGTGAACCCTCAAGTGATGAGCAGGGGCAGCCAGATTCCAGGCGGACAGCAACTTCCGGAACTGACACAGTGCGTCTCCAGGCTCAGTGCGGCTCTTACCCTTATTAATTTTTCCCTCCCTACTTGGATCCAGTGTCCTATTCTGAGCCTCAAGAGGTTTTGTTAATCATGCAATTCTGTGTCTCCTGGGAATTAAGATGGTTCTCTAAATGCTCAGAAGTACCACCCAGGGAACCAGCCTTCTATCGGCCCCCCTAGCATCTCCAGAGGAGCAGCTCAGTCTTTCTCAGCCTCCCCTTCCTGGTATAGTGCTGTTCCCTTCACAAGAGCACATACAGCAGTCTGGCCTGACACCAACAGTCTGCCTGAATGCTTTCTCGTGGGGGTCTACTCTCCAGTGAGATGATGATCCCAGCCACTGATTCCCTCTGCCCTGGTAAGACTCCTGGATCTTGGTTAACTCTGTACAAGTGTATTCGTTTGCTGGGGCTGTCATAACAAAGTATCACAGACTGGCCGTGTGAACCACAGAAATTTACTTTCTCACAATTCTGGATGCTAGAAGACCCAAATTTGGTTTCTTCTGAGGCCTCTCTTCCTAACTTGCAGGTGTCCCCCTTTCCCTATGTCCTTACATGGTGTCCCTCTATCTGTGTGGTTGGTGCTTTACTCTTTTCTCCTTGTAAAGACACTGGTCAGACTGGCTTAGGGTGCACCCAAGTGAATTCATTTTAACTTAATTCCCCCATTAAATGCCTTATCTCCAAATACAGTCACATTCTGGGGGTACTGGGGATTAGGATGTCAACATATGAATTTGGGGGAGGAACACAATTCACCCCACAGTCCATGTGCACTCACAAGGACTGACTGCACTTCTGTCTCTACTATGCTGGGTAAATGGAATTCTGTACCTCTACCTCAGAAGATAGCCTTTGAATGTGAACTCTGTTACTCCCATGTCACTCTTTCTTTATTTTTGTGCAAAAAAATTTACAGATTCTCTTATCTGATTGGACCACTGATGTTCTGGCTATTTCCACATAATCATCAAGGACTTTGACTCTTTCCATTGTCCTGGGTAAATTCAACAGCCATGTAAATAACCCGTCTAAAACCAGTTCCCCATTTCCTCTATCTCCACAACTGCAAGGACTCATCTGTCCTTCCCTTCACAGTTACACATTTTGAGTAAGGAATTCATTCGTGCTGTTTCCACAAACCTCCTCCATTCAGTCCTGAACACAGAACGACCTGGTTTATGCTTCATCACCCTTTCTCCCAATACCTCTGTATTTCTTATCTGTGAACATTTCAAATTTGAAGAAGTCCTCCAATTGGCCTAACTTAAGCCCCATGCTCATCCTGGACCACAACTATAAATTGCATCTGCCTCAAACAGAAACCTCTTCCTTCTCTTAGATACTTACTTTTCTTCTAGTCATGTGGCTCTTGTGGGCTGCCAGTTGAGGGTAGACACAATGATAGTTTGGAAGGATACATCAGAATTGATCAAATAAAGAAAGCAGGAAATAAAGGGAGGTGTAATAGAAAATACAAAATAATAGTAGTAATAGTAACACCAATAATTTAAAAGTTGTGTTTTTTTTTGTTTTTTTTTTTGTAATACATCAGGTACTGGTTCAAGGACTGCACTGAGGTTTTATTTATTCATTTATTTATTTATTTAAGATTTGTCAGAGAGAGAGAGAGAGAGAGAGAAAGCAGCAGGCAGAGCAGCTCCCCTGCTGAGTGGGGAGCCTGTTGTGGGACTCCATCCTAGGACTCTGGGATCATAACCTGAGCCGAAAGCAGATGCTTAACTGACTGAGCCATGCAGGTGTCCCTGCACTGAGGTTTTATTTTTTTTTTTAATTTTTTTTAAGGATTTTATTTATTTATTTGACAGACAGAGATTACAAGTAGGCAGAGAGGCAGGCAGAGAGAGAGGAGGAAGCAGGCTCCCTGCTGAGCAGAGAGCCCAATGTGGGGCTCGATCCCAGGACTCTGAGATCATGACCTGAGCCGAAGGCAGAGGCTTTAACCCACTGAGCCACCCAGGTGCCCCTGCACTGAGGTTTTAAATAGATTAAATTGTTTAGTCCTCTCATAGCCATGTGAGATAGATGTTACTCTTTCCCATTATATAGATGAGAAAACCGAGGAGCTGAGAGTAAAGAATATTTTCTGATATCTCCCAGCTAGTAAAAGGCAGAGCTAGAATTTTGACCAGGCAAACTGGTCCAAAGATGCTCATTCTTCTAATCACTGTACTACACAGCCTCATTATTATTATGTGTATTTCTTGGGTGTCAACAAGAATCCCAAGGTAGTATGCATAGGGAGAAGAAAAGATCAAAGTGGGTCTTCCTTAACTTGGCCCCAAGACCTTTTCAGGTCCACCATCCCTCGTCAAGTACTTAGAACTCCTCTCAAGGGTGTGTGGGAATCTTCTAGATGTTATCAGTGGGGTTGTCTCAGGCTGTTGGTCTAGACTCAGGGTTTCTACTGCTATAGTACTATGACTATGTGAAGGGACTCTGGTAGGCATACCATCTTAGGCTCTTCAGATCTCCAAAACGGAGGCTCTGTCTTCACCTCACCATGGTACTTGTTCTGTCCAGAACAGAGTTCATGGTTTTCTATTAAGGATGCTCACCATGGTCTCAATCTTACTTTCTCACTCTGCTTCTCTTTCCTCCAATCCTAAAGTTCTCCCATCTCTTCTGGAATAAGAAGACTCAAGATCCTATCACCTACCTTTCTTTAACCTAGTATTTATAGCATAAATTTTGTGTCCTGGCCCTGTAGGTCCTCAGATTTTATGTCTCTAAGTCCTTTTCTTTCATACTTCTAACTCTGCCATAAGTTACAAAAATTCTCTTTCAAACTCAAGCTGACAGTCAATGCTTTATTTTCTTTTTCCATTTTGCCACAATATTGCCCCCATAGAAGGGAGTAAAAACCACCCTCAATAGTGGTAGGAGGTGGCAGTGTGGAGGGTAAAGTTAGTAAGGAAATTCTGAGAAAATCAACAGATTAATATTTCAAAATTCATTTCTAATCACAGATGCATCATTTTACCCATGCTTTACATTGCTTCCAGATTCATACATTGCAAAGAAAGCAAACATTCCAAGCCATGTCTCTCTGAAACTAAAATCCATTTTCTTTCCATGAGTGTACAGCAGTCCAGTTTGTTGGATTGGTGCCGATGATTACAAAAGGTACCACAAAGCTCTGGCTTCTGCCCAGGGACTTGGAATAAGTCTGTTTTTTTTTAAGATTTTATTTATTTATTTGACAGAGAGAGACACAGCAAGAGAGAGAACACAAGAGGGAGGTGGGGGGAAGTGGGAAAAGGAGAAGCAGGCTTCCCGTCGAGCAGGGGGCCCTATGGGGGGCTCAATCCCAGGACCCCAGGAGCGTGACCTGAGCCGAAGGCAGACACTTAATGACTGAGCCATCCAGGTGCCCCTAGAAGTCTTTATGTCAATAAATAAATGTTCACATACCTTCTTTCCCCATACCCCCTAAGTTTGAAGAACCATATAAATAATTACAAAATGTGGCAAAAATAAGTGGGTATGTAAATCAAGGTGAAGGGAAAATAGATATAGAAAAATAAGATAAAGCCAAAGGTAAGATTATTATATAAATAGAATTTCATTAGCTTCAATACAGCTGTTAGATCTGGGTTCTCAGCTGGGCTGGGACAAGAACAGGTGACACGCTCATGGTCCTTTTAGCCGTCCTTATTGAAACGCTGGATCAGATTAATGTGGACTAAACTCATAATCAGAACTGACAGGGCACTCATTATAAAGGAATTATGCTTGGAGAACACTTTAAACAGCATAGAAGAGGGAGGACCTTGGTTGGGTTGTGGAAGTGTTATTCCATGCAAATTCTCTCAAAATAGGAGGGAAAGACATTCTAATCATACCTGAGCAAGATCTTGAGGACAACAGGGGCATCTGCTTCATCCTGTACTGGATTTGATCATTACTGTGTGTGCCGGTGGGGGAGACAGAAGGCTGGTATCACTGGAGGCAGCTCTTAAAGAGATCTAAGCAGGCACTCCAAATGGGGAGCCTGCTGAGGACCCAATCCAAAATGACATCCTAGGGAAGCTCAATGAGTCAAAGTGTTGCCTTTCAGAAGTCACATGTTCTTCGTGGTTTTGAATAGTCCATGCAAGAAAGAAATGAACCATCTTGGTAAATAATTTCTTGCCCAGATTAATTACATAGCATTCCTCTCCTGCAGTGTTCTTAAAACAAAAGAGTGGGTCAGGGGATTATAGGACCTGAGAAAGTGGGAAAACCCTGTAATGGAGCAGGAGGCCATTCTCTCAGGTATTGCAAATTTACTAATTTTATAGGTGAGCAGTTCCTGGGCCAAGACCTAGCTGACTTTTGTCAAAAAAAAAAAAAATTAGAAAAGTCTTATTTACACATAAAGTTAAGTGATGAAGAACAGTAAAAGTATTAAAACTTTTCTGTCTAGGACAGACATTTTTATCATCCCAAACATTCATGCAGTGTGACCACAGGGTCCACCTGAACAGGAAATGAGTTCCACCTAACCTGATGGGGTTTCAGGCACTTTGGAGCATGGGATTTGTTTCCTCAAAGACATGGGAGAGATGCTCAGAAAATCACACGATGTGCAAATGCGTGTCAGTTGAGTGAGTAGAGTGAAAGAGAGATTGAGATAGCCTGTGATGACCCCAGTGGAGTGCTATTTTGCTTCCAAAGGAAGTACAGATCTTTTATTTCTAGGCTGGAATGTTTTTTTTTTGTTTTTTGTTTTTTGTTTTTTTTTTTTTTAAGATTTTATTTATTTATCAGAGAGAGAGAGGAAGAGAGAGCGAGCACAGGCATACAGAGTGGCAGGCAGAGGCAGAGGGAGAAGCAGGCTCCCTGCCGAGCAAGGAGCCCGATGTGGGACTCGATCCCAGGACTCTGGGATCATGACCTGAGCCGAAGGCAGCTGCTTAACCAACTGAGCCACCCAGGCGTCCCAGCTGGAATGTTTTTAAATATAAATCTGACATACACTAATTGAAAAAAAAATTTAATGCAAAAAAAATTGAAAAGAACAGCCTCGGGATTTTAAAAATTATTATTTTTTATTTTTTAAAAGATTTTATTTTTTTTGAAAGAGAAAGAGTAAGAGAGAGAGAGAGAGCATGAGCATGGGGAGGGACAGAAGCAGATTCACCTGCTGAACAAAGAGCATGAAGTGGTGCTTGATGCCAGGACCCTGGGGTCATGACCTGCGCCGAAGGCAATCGCTTAACTGACCGAGCCCCTCAGGCACCCCCTAGAGATTTTTTTTAAATAACTAAGATTTAAGCATATTTCTGTGTGGTTGTTATTTATGTATTTGTTTTTACTTTAACTGAGACTATACTGCATATATCGTTTTTTATCCTTATTTCTCATCTCACATTTTATAAAAGCATTTTTTCCATGTCATTTAAGTTTCCCTGGCAACATTCTACTAACTACATAGTATTTTGCCATATGAATATACCATAATTTATTTAATCATAAAATTTTTCCCATTTTTCACTATATATAAAATAACTTAATGCGTATCTCCTACAGACACTTTTTTTTCACCTTTTTTTAGTGAGAATGCCTAAGATCTACTCTCTCAAGTATACAATACAGTATTATTAGCTATAGTCACCATACTGTACATTAGAGCCCCAGAATTTGTTCATCTTATAAATGTAAGTATGTACCCATTGACCAATATCTCCCCATTTCTGCCCATTCACCAGCACCTGGTAACCACCACCTGCTCTCTATATATATACGGTCAACATTTTTTTTTTTAAGAGATTCTTCATATAAGTGATACCATACAATATTTGGCTTTCTCTGCTGGGCTTATTTCACTTGGCCTAATGCCTTCCAGTTTCATCCATGTTATCATAAATAGCAGGATTTCCTTTTTATGGCTGAATAATATTCTACTATATATGTTATATGTGTAATATCTAGCATTTTCCTTATCCACTCATCTGTTGATGGACACTTTGATTGTCTCTGTATCTTGGCTATTGTGACTAATGCTGTAATGATATCAGAGAGCAAATATTTCTCTAAGATACTGACTCTATTTCCTTTAGATACGTAGCCAGAAGTGGCATTACTAAATCATATGGTAGTCTATTTTGCATTTTTTGAGAGACCTCCATACTGTTTTCTATAATGGCTTCACCAATTTATGTACCCACCAACAGTGCACAAGAGTTCTCTTTTCTCAACATCCTCACCAGTATATCTTATCTCTTGTCTTTGTGATAATAGACATCCTAACAAGTGTGAGGTAATAGCTCATTATGATTTTGATTGGCATCTCCCTGATGATGGTGATGTTATGCATCTTTTCATGTGCCTGTTAGCTATTTGTACATCCTCCTTGAAAAGCTGTTTGTTTAGTTCCTTTGCCCATTGTATTTCCTTTGCCTATTTTTAATTGGACTATTTGCTTTTTTTTCGTTATTGAGTTGTATGAGTTTCTTATATATTTTAGATATAAACTCCTTATCAGATGTACTGTTTGCAAATATTTATTTCCCATTCCATAAGTTGCCTTTTCATTTTATTACTTCTTTTGCTGTGCAGAAAATTGTTTATTTTTGCTTTTATTGCTTGTTCTTTTCCAAAAAATTGTTGTTAAGACTGCTGTCAGGGACCCTTTTCCTTATTTTTTCTTCTAGGAGTTTTACAGTTTCAGGTCTTATATTTAAGTCTTTAATCCACTCCTAGTTAATTTTTGTGAATGGTGTACATACACATTTTCTGAAATTTATGATTGCCTTAAATTAGATTCATTAGAGTAGAATAAATAGACCAACTGAAATGAACTATAAGATTCTTGATTCACATTGTCATACTGTGTTCTAGATCAGAAGGATGAATCAAATTAATCAATTTTTAAGAAGTCTCTTTTACAAAACTAAGCTCCTTGGGGAAAATTATAGTTTTTCTCTGATGGAATAGGGTACTAGAATTTGAAGGAGCATAGGTTTAGAAAGTCTGAGATCCTTTCCAGGGTAAGATAATACCAGTGGTTGCTTCTCTATGAATGGATTGTCCTCCTTTCCTAGCTGAAAGTGTAAAACCATAAAGCCAGAAAATCTTGATCATGTACCTTCCTTCCTTGCCTAATATAGACCTCTCCAATGATTGAGGCTTTTACTTTATGTTTATTTTTAATTCTCTGTGTGTATATATTATAAATTAGGTACGAGTGATACACCTGTGTCTCCAAATCTCCCAGCCTCCACTCAAAGGGTCCCTTTAATATAACTCACTTTTTTCTTAAACTACGGAAATTGTTCTATTATTTCTTTTATATATATTTTTTTCTGTTCTTTTTCTTAAAATGCACACAAGGTAGAACTGCTGGATCCAGTCTACGCATCTTCCCATATTTCTTTCACATGATCCATTTCTTTGACCCCATGCAGACTATTGGAAAGAAAACTTCATCTCAGGTTTGGCTCACTAACTCAGCTATTTCTGTTCTGCCCCTTAGCTCCTTTCTCAGCTATTAATTTCAACCATCAATTACTTAATTTCTAAATATCTATCTGGCTTTTTAAGTACACTGAATATACTCACATCTTCTTTGTGGGTTGTAATCATACGCATTCTAATATCTTGTTTGGTTTGCCTTACTACTTACTAATCATCTGCTGAGCTGGGCTCTTCTCTTACCTGGTGTAGGTTTTATTCAAGCCCTTGGTGAAACTTAGGATATTCATCTTGTTATCCGATAGTCCTTTCACAAATGCTGTATCTACAAATCCATTATCATTTATCTCAGCCAGCCTCCAGTGATTTGGGTGGAGGGGTTGAATGTGCTACCACTCGGGCTGTCCCAACAGTCTTCTCAATGGAGGGGCTTCTTATCATCTTGAGTTTCACCAACATCTTGGGCTCTGCCCCCACTTTATCCCTCTGGCCCAGGTATTAAAAACCATTGATCCAACTTGTTGAAGGCATCTCCTTTGCTTCCTTCTTGAAATAAGCAGGAAAGAAAGAAGGGCCAGTTTTCCCAGCAGCCTATATTTAACTCCCAACCAGCTCCCGAGGGTCCCCTTCATCTCACCATACATGCCAAGTCCAAGCTGGGAACCCCCTCAAGGCTGCTCTTACCTTGTGGACCAATCTCTCTGTATCTATTTTCTGGTCCTTGGTTTTCTCCTTAAATCCAATTTTATTTTCTGTTTTCCCATTTTTTTTTATGGAGTTTTCAGAATTTCTGATTCACCTGAGACATCACTTCCTGTTTTCCCAGATTTATTAGATTTTTAAAAAATTCTATTATTTTTAGGGCTTCAGGAAGGAGAAGGAGGCTAGAGCTCATGCTTAGTTTATGATTTTGATCCAACCACCAGTGATCTTTATTGAATAATTTGACAAAATGTCGTGTTTCTAAGGTTTTTTTACAAAAACAGCAGAATGATGCATTATCTAGTAACGTATGTAATATTTCAGTAAGGCAGGTGGGTCTCACCCTCACTGTATTAAAGAAGAATCAGAGGTGCAGAGTGATGGCTGCTGTAAGGCGCTTAACAATGATAACGACCCGCATTTATACAGGGTCCTACACCTGATCCCAAGACCGTTTAAGGTAATTTATTTTTAGTTGCAAAATTGCTTCAGGAACAGTTGTTTCCTGCATTTAGTACTGTGGTCAAGCTCTGGGCTGCCCACCCAAAGCTCACCAGTTCCTTACTTTGGAGACTCAGTGGGTATCCACAGCAAAAGACAATCAGACGCTTTGCATAAATCCTTTCTTTAAATACATGTCTTACAGGCAGGTGGCTGCATTTGTATTGACTTACCCTCTCCCAATTAACGTCTAGGAGGCATCAAGCTTTAAATCTTCCTCTTGTTTCTAATAGCCTCTGGCCACACTTTGGAGAGATATGATCCCACCAGTTTAGCTCTGATTGTGAATGGGCAGAAAACCTCTCCCCAGCTTTTGTACTCATCACTGCCAAACTCTAGGCTCTTTGAAAAGGGAAGTACTTTGTTTCTGAATTCAGTCCATTCATAGTCCAGTGCAAGAATGTGGCACATAGAGCAAAAACATTGTATTGCACTGTCAGTGTGTCTGTCTCCACACTCTCTACCCCTTTATGATGATGCTGGGTTAGATCCTAATATTTTCCAGAGTTTTCATATCTTACAGTGCTGTATACAGTGTCATTATGCAATGCACTATTAAAATTATTTAGCATAGTTTAACATGAAAACACTGGGCTTGCTGTGGAAATCTACACTGATTCTTCTCACGACATGACTGTGGTTTCTCAGTCTTAGCTGCACATGGGGATGCAGCTTTAAAACACACCAATGCCTGGGTTTCCCTCTGATGGAATTCTTCCAGGGTTTGGCCTGGACATGGGGATTTTTTAAAAAGTTTCATAGGTGATTCTAATGTGCAGTCAAGGTTTCTAGCGTCAGTCAGGGTCTTAAGTGGTAAACTAAAAAATACAGTACCTACTCTTTTGAAGAAGACAACTACTAAATAAGTTTAGATAGGTATAGATAGAAGATAGATTAGATAGATGGATAGATAGGTAGATATAAAGAGTTAGGTAATGGATGGATAGCTTTTTTCCCCTGAAGGTGGTAAATGTCACAGAGGAAAAGAACAGATGAGGTAAAATAATAGGAGTGTTGGTAATCCACTTTGGATTAGCTTTTATAAGGAAAGGGTTTTCTGGGGTGTTGGCATTTCAGTCAGGATGACATAAGACAGGTGCTAATTAGATAAAGAGGAGGAAGGAAGAGTGTCCCAGGTGCCAGATAGGATAGCCTTTTTTTTTTTTTTTAATTTAGAGGAATATATTGAGGAAAGATATTGACTTCAGTAAGAAGACTCCAATAATATATTTATGGAATAAATGTATTTAGAGAAGCATTCTTTGGCTATGAAACTCTACTTGTATTAAATCTCTGATTTATCGTACATCTGATTACCAATGATATTATGAGTAACAGGTTCTTTAAGTGAGGCAGCCATGATAGAATTCTAAAAATGGATATGGTTTTATTACACATAATGTAACTTCTTAAAGATTTATTTATTTACTTTAGAGAGAGACAGAAGAGTTAGGACAGGGGAGAAGGAGAGAAGCAGACTCCCCTCTGAGCGCAGAGTACAGGAGCCCTACATGGGGCTTGATCCCATGACCTGGAGATCATGACCTGAGCCAAAATCAAGAGTCAGCTGCTTATCCGACTGAGCCACCCAGGCATCCCTGTAACTTCTTATTTTTAATAGAGTTAACCCAAATTCTCCTATATTAACATTACCTGCCTTAGTTTTACTTTTGAGGAAAAAAAAAAGGAACGATACATGACCTCTTGCTGTTCTATTCCAGAAATTCACAACCCTATATCCATACAAGGCTCTAATCCTTGTCATGATTTCCCCGAACCAGAGAAGCTGAGGCACAATTGGATGAGAAGTCTAGTCTAGGGATGGGCAAATAGAGAGTCATCCTATCCTATATGCCAGCTTGATTAATAGTAGTGAATCCTCGTAGCATTGTTGAGGAGGATTCTGAGGCTCAGTAGGGTGTAAAGTCTCATGATTGATTATTGATGTCTGCCATGAGTGTGAGAGGAAGCACATGTGTTCCATACTTTGTTTCCTTAGATTAGTCTATTATAATTTAATTTGATTCAGGAGCTGAATTTAGATTATTTTGACCGTGCTCTCTTTTAACTATAGATGTGTATTCTCTAAGGAAAACAAAACAAAACAAAAAGGAAACAAACAAAAAACCCACAAAAGCCACCACACAGCTGTGTTAATATTAGAATCATGTATACATGCGGTTGGGAATATAGGCTGATTCATAGTAAAAGCATTATTTGTGTCTTAACTCTAGCACAAGCGATTTTTACATATCACAAGCTCCCTGCTAGAATGTCATTTTAAGATAGGCTGTATTGTGTGTGTGTGTATGTGTGTGTGTGTGTGTGCATGCACACACATGTCCTTGAAGATAAAGGTGGTAAAGGAAGCCCTGATCCCCCTTTAAAGGATTAATTTTTTTATGGTGAATTATTTACTCCTTTTAAGTAATATCGGCATAAGATGGCAGACCAATAATGGATGCTACCAGATATGTCAAAACCCAGTATTACTATTCTAAACTACATTTTAAATACAGCATAAATGTGTCCCATTTCATCAGGATGTTAGATTCATATTGAATAAAGAAGAAAATATGTAATATAATAATTTTAAATATTCCTTCAACATTCTAGTGTATATCAAGCATATTTGACTGTTATCTGAGCTTTTGTTTTAAGTATGATTTAGTATCAGTAGAGGCTGAAGAGATAAGTAACACTAGGTATCAAGCTCAGAAATGCCTGGAATCCTCCTCGACATAGAGCTTTTTAACGGTGGTTTAACCTCATGATTACAATTTATTTTACCTCAGAATCTCAGTACTGGGTTGTCATTCTTTGTACTTTTTAAAAAATTTCAGTCAAGTGACAAGAATGATAAAATAAGTTTTACTTCATAGAGATACTGTAAAAGGAAAAACAAAAAAATGCTTTAAATCATACTGTGGTACTTTGAAAGCAAATAGGGAAGTACAGGTGGGTCATCTCTAACGGCAAAACATAAAATTTAATTATATTACATTGAAAATACTTACATGATATTGATGCTAACTCTTTTCACCTACTTTCACCGCTTACTTCCAAATGTGAGGAGAACATCTAGTGTTTTTAAAGTTTTTAATTGGTACTTCACTGACTGACATCTCTCTTCCCCTCCCCACCCAAGACACTGGCATTGACACTCTGGAGTGGACAGCACAGCAACCCGACTCACTTCACCTGATCCCATTTCCACTCAGCCAGAGTGCAGCACAGGAAACAGTTGTCTGGGAAGTAGTTTCGGGTCTCCATTTGCCTCTCTCTCCCAGAAAAGACAGAAAACGAATATGCAGAACATCTCCCCAAGCAGGAAAGGATGGAAACCATTTGCATAGAATAGCATCTGGAGTCCCAGTGCACTCAAATGCTTCCAGGGGAAAGACAGCTTTCCACATTCATTGAGGTTTCCTAACCAAGAGGAGAAAGGGAACAAGGGAGGAGAGAAAAGGAGCAAGGAACTCCCTTTGTATCTGTGTCCAATATGGTTTCTTTTGATTTTTCATTCTCCATAGTCCAGGGCTCCCTAGGGGTTCTCATCTGTTACCAGGCTCGCTGTACCTGCCGGCCTGTGTGAAAGTGGCTCAGCTGCTGCCCTGGCTGAGGCTAACACACCACATCTATCTCCCTGGCGTCCGCTGAGCTCTCAGGCCGCAAGGATCAAGCCCCACACGGAGCACAAAAGCAGGTCTGTATAGAAAGAGTCGACCTTCTTTATTGTCCGATGCTCTTTGTGTGGATGCTGGGGGTCAGCCCTCCCTCCACATTCCTGCCTAAACATGAGAGAGAAAGACTGAGATAGAGAGAGAGAGAGAGAGAAAGAGAGTAAGTACAGTAAGTGCTCCCTGGATTTTTGTTTGGGTAAAATGTAGGATTATTCATGGAGTCACCATTTCCCCCACAATTTCTGTTTCAATAGAAAACTCAGGACATCAAAAGAACTGACATTTAAAGAAATTTTAAAAATTATTAACATACAGTGTATTATTTGCTTCAGGGGTACAGGTCTGTGATTCATCAGTCTTACACAGTGAACTGGCATTTTTTGATACCAGTTTTTCTATCTGGAGTCCAGATAGAATATTTGGAATTGTTGTGGTGGAAGGAATTAGTGACAGAGAAGTAGAGTTTGTTTTAGATTTAAACTACCATCCATTGACCTCAGAAAAGAGGACATTAAGTGTCTTATCATCTTGTTCACCATCATTGTCCTCCTCATCATTTAAAAACCTATTTTAGAAAGCACATGATTGTTGACTAAAGGTCAGAGGGGAGATACAGGAGACAGGGCTTTCTTAGTAGGTCAAAATGATTTTAATCAATGATAAAGAAGAAATCGAGGTAATTAAAAACCAGATGGGGAACATTTTAAACTTTGAAGGTATAATTTTTATTCAACAAAAGGAAGAAAAATTTCAATACAGGACACTGAATAAACAGTGGGGGTTTAAATCCAGATGTGAAACTCATTCTTAAATCTCTCATAGTATCTTCTATGCCCTGCTTTCTGTCAAGAGTTTGGTTAGTAAAGACCATTATGGCCCACAGATCCTGATCTTTGATCTTAGGCTTGAGGGCAAACCCTTATCTTTTTTTTCTCCAAAATGTTGTTTTATTGTTTAAAGAGGAAACCTTTCTATATTTAAAATCTCTTTTTTCCTGAACCTGTGCGATTTATACTTTATGAAAAGTATTTGCCACTTGAGAGTTAGAAATGGTAAAATACTGCTTCAGGCTGCATTGTCTATAACATTCCATATGCTACTAACTCTTTTGCATTTTTCCCCAATTAAAAAATATCAAATTTCAATCCCAGAAAACCAACATTTATCATTGCGCCCTGATGTATATTTTGGGCACAAGTCATAAAGACCAAGATTTTCTCTTGTGCTGTAGCAGTAATACTTTCCTAAATATTTTCCCCCACACCTATTTCCTGTCTGCCTCACTCTCCTATCATTCTTACTCTGAGAAGACTCAGAAAATGGGCAATCCCCCCCCCAAAAAAAGCACTGCTGTTCCATTCGTTCCGCCCTGCCCCCATAAAAAGCTAATATTTTCAGGTTGACTGAAAGTTTAACTTTGTTATTTTTTTTTATTTTTCAAGAAAATCCAGCGTGACGTGGCACGTGTTAGTGCCCTCTTCCTTAACAAATTACATGTTTTTTTGACCTAAGCTAAAAGCTGTGCAAATCTCCCTTGTCTGTGTTTTCATTGTGTATGGATTTCGCTGGTACTGCCTCAGACATGTCCATGGTGGAACAGTGAAACTGAACCTCAGCTTTTCTGCCCAGAGCTCCTCTTTGTCCCTCGAAACTCCAGAAAAGACACCATCCCCCAAGAATGAGACCTTTTCTGAGGGTGCAGCCTCCTCGCTATGCTGCAGGTTATCAAAAAGCAGAGACGACTTGGGCTTTGTGTAACTCTGTGTCCTTGTGGAGACAGTTATCAGAGAGTCTGCCATCATCTTATTTTTAGAGAGAGCTGATCTTCAGTGGTTAAAAGAAACATCAGGGTTTAAGAGAATCAGCAGGGTTTTTAAGAGTTTAAGCAATTTCTTAGGGATTAAAAAAACCCAAAAGATACAAAACCTAGCTCCCTTTTATTTTGAAGAGTTTTTTAATGTCACACAGAGTTCTTCCCCAAATACTAAGATACTTGACTGTAGAACCTAACATGTTACCAGATGCTAACGTGAGTCTTCCCTTGTTGTGGGAATCACCCCTTTAAGACTTTCAAGCAGACATTGCCTTCTGGGGGGAAAAAAAATAAATTTTGGATAAGCCTTTTAAAAAATGGATCAGAGAAGTTTTGAGGGTGCCTCTGCTTGTCTGTCACTAAATACGTTAATCCTTTCATTTCACTGCAGACTCGCCTGGACTGACCCAAGCTTTTGCGCTGGGTAATGAACGTTGCACTGGTCATGCCTGGGGATAGGTCCTTTCAGCCAAGTCCCCTTTTCCCCCTAATGTGCCATTTCATTTTCAAAAGAGAGATATCCTAGAGCTATAAATCTCCTCTCTTTCTTTGCCTGCTTGCAGCCCCTGCCCTTATGTGGGGCTACCTCTCGGAAGTTATTCACACTGGGATGGGAGAGGTCAGCCTGACGCACAGCTCCTAGCAGGTGGTCTAACACAGGACCTCAGGGCCCCCATGCAGAACGGGCAGCCCCAAGGTGCTTTAAAGGCTCTCTCTGGAAATAATGGTCATGTGTCTTTGTCTGCGTCTCTAGGGCCGTCTATGACAGGCTTTGGTTCATGACAGATCGCTGTCCAGACACTGACCCCGTTGTATCTCCAGCCAGCCTGCCTTCCAATCACAATATATAGCAACCTGACAACCTTCCAGAAAATAAACTCTTTTTACTTTCAGAGGAAAAAATAAATAAAAATTCATTGCTGGAGGTAGCTGTAGAGTGGATCTTTTAGGAAAAACCATGGAGAATGGAGAAGGGAAAAGGATATTAGAATATTAGAATATGAACTGTCATGACTAATATCACTGACTTTTCTGTTTGATCTGCCTGTTACTGAGATTCCATTTCTGCTTTGCCTTTCCATTTCCTTCTCAGTCTAAGTTGAATAACTTAGCATATCATTTATCTTCAGTTTCTTCCAAAAATCTTTTTCCTTCTGATTCCTCTACTTTGGACTTTCTTTCTTTCTTTCTTCCTTTCTCTCTTTCTTTCTTTCTTTCTTTCTTTCTTTCTTTCTTTCTTTCTTTCCCTTCCTTCCTCCCTCCCTCCCTCCCTCCGTTCCTTCCTTCCTTCCTTCCTTCCCTTTCCTTCCTTCCTTCCTTCTCCTCCTCTTCCTCCTCCTCCTCTTCCTCCTCCTCCTCTTCCTCCTCCTCCTCCTTCTTCCCCTTCCTCTTCTTCTTTGGTTTTCCTTCCTTTATTTTCCTTTTTCATGCATCTGTATGTAAGACCTTATGTCAAGCCTGTGGTGTATAAAAACATAAACATGCTGATTGCTCCTTCCTTTGCCCTATTTCTACTCCTGATATAGTATAACACTTATGCCATTCCTTGACCATATTTGATGATGTTTGATGTGTCTTTATGCATAATTACTAATATGGTAACCAGTGGTATTTGCAATTCTACTAGTATTTTTTGAATGAATGAATGAGAGCTTTTATAAAGAATAGATTATAATTTCTTGTTAGCTCACCAATTCTCTAGAGTAGTGTTTCTCATCTCAGTCCTATTGAGATTTGGGGCCTGATGTTGTTTTGTCATGGGAGCAGGGGAGAATTTTGTGCATGGTAGGACATTTAGCAACATCCCTGCCCTCTACTCACTAGATGCTAGTAGTTCCTCCCCACCCAACTATGACAATTAAAAGTATCTCCAGACATTGCCAGATGTTTCTTGGAGCAAAATTACCCCCCCGAGCCCCCATTAGGAACTATCACTCTAGATGAGTGTCTTTCAATAGCACTTCCTGAGATGATGGAAATGGCTATTGAGCTCTTGAAATGTGACTAGTTTTAACTGAGTTATGCTGTACATATAAAATTTACACCAGATTTTGATGATTTCATTTTTTAAAAAGAATGTAAAATATAATGTTAATAATGTTTAATATTGATTACATGTTGAAATGATATTTACATACATTAAGCTAAATATAATAAATTCTCCAACTTACTTTCCCCTGTCTCATTTTATACTTTTTGACTTACGTAATAGGGCTCACATTTTTGCTTTATTATATTTCTATTGAAAAGCACTACTTGAGATAGTCATTGCTTGATTTTGGACTTCTTAATAAGAAGTCTAAATTTTGGCTTCTTCTTAAGAAGAAAATCCCAATTGATTCTCTTCTTACAGACATTCTTCTCACCTGCTATCCAAAAATGCCAAAAATGTCTGTATGATTCTCTGTCTCAAGCTCTTAGTTCGAGTGTCAGATTGGTGATTTGTGCTCAATGATTTTATTTTACTTTATTTTTAAGATTTTATTTCTTTATTTGACAGAGAAAGAGAGAATACAAGTAGGCAGAGCAGCAGGCAGAGGGAGAGGAAGAAGCAGGCTCTACGTTGAGCAAGGAGCCTGATGAGGGGCTAGATCCCAGGATTCTGAGATCATGACCTGAGCCGAAGGCAACCACTTAACTGACTGAGCCACCCAACCACCCTTCTGCTCAATGATTTTAAAAGTCTGAAATCCACTGTCTAGGAGCACCTGGGTGGCTCAGCTGGTTGAGCATCTGACTCTTGATTACTCTTGATTACAGTTCAGGTCATGATCTCAGGATCATTGATGGTTTCAAGCCCCGTGACAAGCTCTGCAATCAGTGGGGAGTCTGTTTGAGATTCTCTCTCTCCTTCTCCCTCTGCCCCTCCCCCTTCTCATGCTTTGAATAAATAAATGAATAAAATCCAAAATCTAGCTCCAAAAATTGATTGTGTCAGCTGTGTTTAGTCAAGCACAGCAGCTGAATGCCGCCTATTCTCTGAGGAAGAACAGCTTAGGAACCCTAAGAAAGGCAACTACCATTCCAGTGCAAAGTCAGAGCTTTGCACTCAGCTCACCAAGTGAACTCCTTAAAGAATGTCCTAGAGAATGATGGCTTGAGCCATGCCAGTAGGAATTACCATGGAGAAAGAAATTCTGTAGTCAAATGAGTTTGATATATTCTGGGTTAAATGAAATGAGAGAAGTCTATTTCATAACAGTTCTTCTCAAAAACGTCAATATACTAAAACATACTATAAGTCAAAGGAGGTAGATAGAACGCAACATTTCTCACATGTTTTTATTCATGGAACTTGTGTTGTATTTATTCTGACAGTAATGAGAATCCACTAAAGCCAGGAGTGACATGAGCCATTGACATGTTAGAGAGCTTCTCTTTGGGCACTGTAGACAACAGATTAGAAGTACAAGAGGGAGGTCAGGGGGAGGCCCAAAGTGAAAGGCAAAGGAGGAGGCTATTCTATTTGTCTGGATGAGATTTTGAGGACCTGAAAAGAATGATTTGAAAGGTGTTTACAAAATTCAATGAACATGATTCAGTGAGTCCGGGCAGGCCCAGTTTCTGGCTTGGTAATTCAATGGTTAATGGTGGTTCCACTAAGAACTTAATACCCCAGTTAAGGAGACAGACTTGTAAACAAGTGATTACAGCACACTATCATGCCCCCAAATTATAAGTAGACACAAGACAGTACACAGGCAGAAGCCATAGCTTATACACATACATTTAGACAAACAACAGAAAAATAGGTGCAAGATTCATGATCTTTCCAAGAATAGCAATATTTACAAATGTTCCAACTGTCTCTATTTAAAAAAAAGAAAAAGTTTGGATCAGAAATTGAGATTCAATTTTGTATTTAAAAATAAAGAATGTTGGGGGTGTAGAGAGTACCATAGAATTATAAAAAGACATATGTTATTGAAAAACAGAAAGCAAATGCAGACTGACAACTCAATGAAGGCAATGATTTTTTTCTGTCTTATTTGCCCTATATCTCTAGTTCCTAACTAAATGGCCTGGTACACAAATACTTGTGGAACAATCTGAAGTCCAAAGCATTCTCTATATATCCCTGAAAACAAAACTTAATATTAAGAAATGGTATGATATTGTGATTTCATTTAACCAAAAACACTGTTTTTTGCAGTAGCAATGGGAATTCTTTTTTTTTTTGGAAATTGTTTCTCTTCTTAGATGTGTTCAATATTCTAAATAACATTTGCTGTTGTTGGGGAAAAGCTCCTCTACATTTGAGGATGGCAGCAAGCTGACTTGGCCTGAGTGGTCTTGGGGGAGTCCTTCAAGGGATGACTGAGGGCCCCTTGCTGCATTGAGTTTCCTGATGCCGCAGGCCTCAATATAGCTCCCACTCATCCATAATTCCATTCTGAATCCTGCTGAGTGAACAATCAGTTTTAAGAGACTAGCCTAGTACTTAGTTTACAAACAAAGAGAACTGGAAGTAATCTGTGTCTTGCAAACTAAGGAAAGTAAATATTGGGAAATTTAGGCCAACACTTGACTTGTTTTGACATTCTGTTGATTATTAACCAATAGGTATTACTAAAACATATCAGATTTCCAGTAGTATGAGCTCTGCTTTTACCAGATATTTATTAATTATTAGAAGAATCTGAATTGCATTACCTTCAGCATATTCACGCACCTCGCTCTCAGCTGTGTCAATCTCTGTGAAGTAATATTAAGGTCCTTGTTCCCCAACGTGTGGTCCGTGGATCACCAGCATCAGCATCATCAGGCCATGTCTTAGAAATGCAGAATCTCAAGGCCTACCCCCAACTGAATCAAAAGCACCCAGAAAATTCATATACACATATAAGAGTCACTGATCTAGACAAACCTTGATTGGCGATGTTAACAGGAACGAAAATAGAGAAGATAAAATGTTTAATTTTATGCATACTTGTTTTTATTAAGATATAATTGATGTAGAACGTGTTAGTTTCAGGTGAACAGCATACTGATTCAATATTTGTATATATTGCAAAATGCTCACCGCAATCAGTGTAGCTAACTTACATCACCATTCAGGATTACAATTTGTTCGCTTGTGATGAGAACTTCAAAGATTTGAATATACAACACTTTCAAATATACAATACAGTACTATTTTTTTTTAAAAGATTTCATTTATTTATTTGACACACAGAGAGAGAGATCTCAAGTAGGCAGAGAGGCAGGCAGAGAGAGGTGGGGGTCGGGGAAGCAGGCTCCCTGCTGAGCAGAGAGCCCGATGAGGGGTTTGATCCCAGGACCCTGAGATCATGACATGAGCCGAAGGCAGAGGCTTAACCCACTGAGCCACCCAGGCGCCCCACAATACAGTACTATTAACAGTAGTTACCATGTTGTATATTATATGCCTATGATTCATTTATTTTATAACTGGAAGTTTGTATGTTTTCGTTTTCTTTTTCTTTTCTTTTCTTTCTTTTTTTCTAAGCAGGTTCCATGCTCGATGTGGGCTTAAACACAGGACTCTGAGATCTAGAGTTGCATGCTCTGTTGATTGGGCCAGGCAGGCATCCCAGGAAGTTTGTATCTTTTGACCAGGTATGTAACATACGTCTTTTTGTCAATATTTTCAGGAATTGCTAAGTTGCTATCCACTGTGGCTGGCTTTTAGCTTCATTTTGCTCACTCACTAGTAACAAGCAGTGGAATTTCTAAAAAAAAAAAAAGAAATGAACCACTCATAAATCACATGGGTAGATTGAACATCTCAGGATGCTATGACCTAGTATCTTAACCAAATCCCCTGAATGAAGAAGAGGCCAACCTTAGTGGTCCTGGAAAGTAGAACAAGGATGGCCCTCCAGGTGGCAGGTGCAGGGGCCCTCAGCGAGGAATTCCAGTCTGGGGAGTGGGTCTGATACATGGAGAAGATAGGCTCTCTACTTCCTACTCTCGACATAGAAAGATATGGCATTTTGGGGGGTTGGGGGAAAAGGTGGTTCCATTTCAGAGAAAAGGGATACTTTTAAAAACTCTAGCCAGTCTTGGAAATCAACTCCAAAAATTTTATCTCAACCAGCATTACATCATTTTTCTGGAAAGGTAGAGAAAGTCACCTAAGAGGGGCCATTCCTGCATAAGCACGTGATGGGCCAAATCTGGAGATGACATTTCCTTCTCTAAGTTCGAGACCCCAAGTCAGAGGGTGATTTACACGTCAGTAGCCGCGTGGTGGTCAATGTTCCAGGCTGTCAGCTCAGCCCCGCCCTGCTCTTCTCGAACAAGCACCATCCGAGCCCCAGCTACATGGGGCTTTGAAAGGTTAGTCAAAGACCACATTGTGTTCCTTGAGCTGCAGGAGTGGCTGCACTAATTTGGATTGTGACTTGGCTTGTCTTCCCCCCACTCTTCCTGAGGTCTGAACTGGGTTTGTGTCAATCAGTGGTGTCACATCATTCATGCACTGAAGGATGGTGGCCCTGCCAATCCTTGAAGTCGTTTTTTAGGATCATCTTAGTAAGACATCTGGGAGAATGCTATATAGTTCTGCTTACTCCATACCACTAACAGTTACCCTTGTATGTTTTTGCAGACTTCTGGAAGGCGTGTGTCGTATCTGGTGCATTTAATTTGAATACTAATAGGTGGAAGGAACATTCGATTTGGAGCCAGAAGGCCTGGCTTGGCCACTTCTTTGGTGCCTCAGTTTACTCACCTACAAAATCACCATATTATATATCTCATTGTAAAAATGAGGCATGTGAGATAATTTTGTAAACCAGAGATAAATATTGTATCAAGTAAGAGGGAACCACATCTGAACCACAGATCAAATCCAATGTAATCAACAATTCATGTTAGAGGATGTAGGTCACAATCAGACATCTTAAATTTGAACATTATCTGAAAAAACCAGAACTATCAAGGATCATCAGAATCAGGGATTATTATATAGTAACGTTGGCTTTAGCAGCAAACGTTCATTAGGTTTCCACTAAGTATGAAAGGTTACCGGTTAGAAATGATAACTGTAATTGTCAAATAAAACTCTAACAGGAATATTTTTTGAGCTAATGAAGTACATGAGCAAGTAAACAAAACATGGCTTTCTTTCTTTCTTTCTTTCTTTTTTTAAAATTTCATTTATTTACTGGACAGAGAGAGGGAGAGCACAAGCAGGGGGAGCAGCAGGCAGAGGGAGAATCAGGCTCTCTCAGGAACAGGGAGTCCAAGGCGGGGCTCCACGAGGGGATGGATCCCAGGATGCTGGGATCGTGATCTGAGTCAAAGGCAGATGCTTAACCACTGAGCCACCCAGGTGTCCCTATGGCTTTCTTTTTTATGGGGAATGGCTGAAACAAGTCATCACTGAGATACAGCTCCCCCTGGCAAAAGCACTCTCTCTCCGCTTTTCTCCTTTATGTGGGCATTTTCCCCCATTCTCTTGGCTTTAGAAGATGACAGGAGGCCACATGAATCCGTAAAATCTCAGTTCTTATTCTCCTTTCTTTTCCTCTTGAGTATTGATTACTTTGTGGAGGAGCATCTTTCTTTCTTCTGATTCTTGCTTTACTAATTTTTCTCTCTAAAATGTTCTGCTTTCATGAAATTTCCCCGACTCTGGTCTCTGTCACATCAAGAGAAATTTCCCAACATCTCCGATCTTATTAGGAAAGCATATAAAGGAGGATTCCTTCTTATTGTCTCAGACTTTCCTTCTGAACTTTTAAAGGCAATTTGGAATATTTTGCTTTTTAAAGGAGTGTTGGGTTAAAAGAAGAAAGTAGATCTTTTTTAACATGTGGCAGGATGGAGATATAAGGGAGAAAAATAAGAGTGTTCTTTCCTTCAATAAATCAAAATGCCACTAGCAGGAGTGTTTTTGCGAATTACAGAAGTATTTTTAATTCCTTAGAAGAAAGACTTATGGGGTGGGGGATGTTACAGCCCAAGATAATTAGTCTGTGACACAAACTGCGTTCACATTCGTGACGACATGTGTTAGCTGGGATTGATAAGGACAAACTGATGAGCTCAAACATAGGGAAGAGAGTCTAGAAATACTCATTGTGTCTTCATGACTTCACCTGGCATGTTATCCTATGAAAAGCCTCAAGTATCCTAGCTTTTCCCACCCTTCATAAATTCAGTGTGAGAATGTACCCGGTAACCTTCAATCCAGGTTTGCTTTATGCTGTGTGCCCAGGGGTCTTAGTCACCAACTCTGCTGGGTCTCATCTTGGTGGACTCAAAGGGCCGAAGCTCCTGCTGCCTATGTAAGAACTACTCAAGAGCTGTATGGTTATTCAGAGTCTCATTACCTTGGGGCCCTCAGTGTCTCCTAAAGATTAATAAGCAATCAGCCAATCTATCTTCTCACAATGTGGACAGAGCTTTCCGTTTTTTTTAGAAAATAACATTTGAATAAGATTTAAATTTAAATTAATTTAATTTAAATAAGAATAATGGTACTTACCCCTTTTTGGTCAGAGATGAAAAGAACCAGACTCTTGCCAGGAAGATGGAGAGTGCGATGACTTTCAGCTCTCTGCAGCTGAGGAAAGGAGATTGTGATTTCCCCACACTAGCTAGACAATTCTCAACTAACTGGATGATCATAGTCTTGTTAGAAGGGAGTGTGTTCATGAAAAAGTGCTCCATATCACTCGGCATCAGGGAAATACAAATCAAAACCACCATGAGATATCACCTCACACCAGTCAGAATGGCTAAAATTAACAAGTCAGGAAATGACAGATGCTGGCGAGGATGCGGAGAAAGGGGAACCCTCCTACACTATTGGTGGGAATGCAAGCTGGTGCAACCACTCTGGAAAACAGCATGGAGGTTCCTCAAAATGTTGAAAATAGAACTACCCTATGACCCAGCAATTGCACTGCTGGGTATTTACCCTAAAGATACAAACGTAGTGATCCAAAGGGGCACGTGCACCCGAATGTTTACAGCAGCAATGTCTACAATAGCCAAACTATGGAAAGAACCTAGATGTCCATCTACAGACGAATGGATAAAGAAGATGTGGTATATATACACAATGGAATACTTTGCAGCCATCTAAAGAAATGAAATCTTGCCATTTGCGACGACGTGGATGGAACTAGAGGGTATCACGCTTAGCGAAATAAGTCAATCGGAGAAAGACAACTATCATATGATCTCCCTGATATGAGGGAGAGGAGATGCAATATGGGGGGTTAAGGGGGTAGGAGAAGAGTAAATGAAACAAGATGGGATTGGGAGGGAGACAAACCATAAGTGACTCTTAATCTCACAAAACAAACTGAGGGTTGATGGGGGGAGGGGGTTGGGAGAGGGGGGTGGGGTTATGGATATTGGGGAGGGTATGTGCTATGGTGAGTGCTGTGAAGTGTGTAAACCTGGCGATTCGCAGACCTGTACCCCTGGGGATAAAAATATATGTTTATAAAAAATAAAAAAAATATATAAAAAAAAAAGAAGGGAGTGTGTTTGTCCTCTTTCTACTTTAAGCCAATAATTACACAGTACTGTTGCCATATACATCAATCACAGTTATTCATAGTATAAGTGACCAACCGTAAGAGAAACTAATTTGAAAATCAATTGTATATTTGTATATTTGTGGCTTAAGTCCCATGAAAACTGGAAATATATGCATGGGACATAGTATATGCAAATGAAAATATATGCATTGAGACATAGTAGTGTCCCAAGCCAAAACAGTGCCAGCCTCAAAGAAAACTGGACTGGAGGTAGAGCTGATGAAAATCTGAAAACTGGCCTAAGAAATGTAATGTTAACAAATGCCATTGTTGAACAAAAAACTGTGTAGTTAATGGTCCGGACTTTTTTGTTTCTAATTTTCAGAACAACTCAGCAAGAAGTACCATGGTCTCATTTTTTTCAGATAATAAAACTAAGTCCTGAAAGGTGGAGAAACTGACCCAGGTCACTTAGTTTTTAATTTCTCTCTGACCCATGTTCTTTCCACTATGATAGCTCTACTACTGGTCTCAACTATTTCCTCTTTGTTGGGCTTTCAAAATTAAACGATGTTGGAGAATCAGAAGGTAATTCCACAGTTTGTCAAAGTAAGCAGTAGAAGGCATTTTAAAGTGAAGAAAATATTAGGTTAAATTGGAAAACATGAATGAAGCAGATGCAAATTTTATAAAAACTTGAATTCAAGACAAAAAGCAAAGAAACAGGTTCTTAAATTATTTTCAAGATTCTTCTTTTGAGGTGAAGGAGACGGAAATTTTAGTCATTCAACAAATTGCTATTTTTCTTCTTCTCCCAAAATTTACAAATAACCATCTTAACAAAATCTAAATATTCATTAATTTTAGCATTTCTAATACATTTAAGGAGAGTTTCATACACTGTGTTTGATTTTATGTGGTTCCTGAAATTCGGAGCATTATTATTTTTTGGTTTTATTCATAAACAGATAAAGTATGTCTATTGAAAATATATAAACTGCCTCCTTTTAAGGGGAAATTATTGCTTTTTGCTTATTAAAGAGCACCTAAAATTTTAATGGACTACAAATTAATTCAAAGCTGATCTATAAAAACATGAAATTTCATGGAATATTTTCTTTACTTCAAACAAAACCCACTTCCATGCAAACCTCCATGGAGAATGAGTTCCTGATCTGTTTTTCTGAAGCTGAAAACACTCTGTGTATAAGGCCATTACCTGGGGCTCTTTCTGGATGTGGTGCACAGGCCACGCATCCATATTGGAACTGCCAATTCTTTGGATGACCCTGCCCACTTCACTACTATTGGGCTACAACTCTTAATCAAAGTCACTTCAAAGACCCCAAACAGATTGATTCACATGTGAATGCAACCCAAACTGTCTTCCAAAGGAGGAGGGATTCTAGTCTTATGTTCCTTTGAACCTACTGTTGCTCATTTATTAGTATTTACTTTGCATGGCCTATGGCTGAACCATGGAAATTGGAAAACAAACTCCTATTCAGCAAGTCATGTCAAAGGTGACTGCAGAGCCAGAGAGTTGACTGTGGGACAGACATTCTTTCTGATCTGGAGGCCTCTTCTGCGGCACTGCTGTCTCCACAGTTACATACCTGTCCATGGAAGCCTTTCGTTTATCTTGTCTATGTGGGAAGTCCTAGACGATGCCATCAATCTGAGAGATGAGAGAGATGCCCATGTGACACTCCAACAATGGTTGAGGGGGGGAGGGGAAGAAGAGAAAGAAAAAAAAAATTAGGCGATCCTGAACAAAGTTCTTTTGAACTCTACGATGGTCATAGAGAAGATCCCATAGGCACTTCTGTTCAGAAACATACTTTGTACTCTGCCAAACACACAGTGAGGCAAGCATTCCCACTTGAGAACAGAAAATGGGTATTGTCCACAGACTCAGGGAAGAGAGAGGAAATAATCATATTCCTGAATTTTCTTCTGGGGGAAAATCAGATTCCCTTAGAATAACGCAGCTGCAGCACGCATCACTGCTTACCGGTCCTTGATGACAACCCTATTTCCTGTTACTTCTTCTTCTGGCTGTGTCAGTAGAGGGGTATCCAGTGTGTTGTGTTTGAATGACTTGGGTGTTCTGTGGCCCCCAAATGAATGTTGCTGGTATTTTTACTAGTCTGGATTACACATTAAAAAATGTTAAAATTGCATTTTTGAGACATATTCAAATACATTTTAGAGTTCTTTTGATGTGAGAAATTCACCAATCCAGATTGAATGATATGGCTTTTTTTTTTTAACCTGAAAAAGTACTTTGCATATACATTTTTTTACTCTATAAGGTTGCATGTATCAATCATGAGATTGCACGTGAAAATGCCTGGGAAGCTCTAACATGCTTTGCAACCTCCGGGCCATCATCATCAGTGCCACCAACTTCAGCCCTAACAGGATCCTTTGGAACCATCGCTGAATGCTGTGTCTATGATGGAAGCCAAGTCCTATTCATGTCGCTTGAATTGAGATGAAGATGAAGCTTTTCTTATGGGAAGGTCCTTGATGAAGAGCTTTGCTGCCAAGCTTACAGTCCTCCAGCCAGCTGACCCTTAGGGCAAGGTGCAAAGTCCATCTGTTTGCACAGACTTTTATTCCATGGGGGTTAATTTGAGCAGAAGTTTCTCAGACATGATATGGAAGAGATGTGTGTGTGAATAGTAGTGTTTATTTAGTACCTTTTTTTCCGATTTGACATTATATTTTATAAATATAATTTATAAAATTTATAAATGCCTACAAAAGTAGACCCACGTATTCATTTAAAGCATCACAGGGCGTTATTTACAAGTCTGTTCAGTGAAATCAATTCTGTTCAGTGAAAGGATACAATTTTAAATATAGGCTGAAAATAAAAATTTGATTTCATTGTGACAGGAATAATGCACTGTGTTTTAAACAATTGTTTAAATCATCATTCAGACCTCAATATAGCTGAAATAAGACCAGATGAAGAGGTAAAAATAGCAAAGTATCCATTAAGAGGCCCTACGGAGAGTCCAGCATTAACTACAGTGATCTCATGTGTCTTCTGTAGACTATCTACAACCTTAGAGTACAAACACCCTTGGAGTTTTGCTATTGCAGAAGTCATTGAAGTCATCTGCGAGGTTATTTCCATGAACACCATGTCCTTCCACGTCTATTCCAAACTTCCTACTAAGACCACAAAATGCTTCACACCACGATCTCATTCGCCTGGGTTACATCACTCCAGAGTGGCGTGTGGATGTATGTATTCCCTAGAATGTCCTCATTAGGCCAAGAGTGAGAGATGCTAGATTTAAAGTATTCCCTTGTTATCATAACTTTAGCTAAACATTTAAGCAGTCGTGACTATATACATTTTAACAGAATTTGTGGGAAAATCTAACCAAGAACCCAACTTCCTGTCAGCCTAAATGTTAACTCCCCAGATCACATGTGCTCATCAACATGTACATATGTGTGTGGGGGGTGGGCTCTGGAGGAGCAGGGTATGTATGTGATAAAGTGGCTATCAGTATGTGGAACCGGGAGAAACAACATATTGGGTCTAAATAATATCAGAGGTCTTGAAATAGCTCTGTTCAACCTCAGGCTTGGCTTTCAATGTGCATTTCTCCTCTTTACGGAAAATCAGAGCACTGAGCTACCAGTGCACCTGCTGGAGACAGCTTGTTTAGGTGTCAGTAAAGGAAATATTTGCTAGGGCTCTTGCTTGTGCCCAAGGCTATGGGGCCTGAGGGGTGTAGAGACTCAGGGGGAGGGAGACAGCAGCAGCATGGGTATGAGCCGGGTATGAGCAACCCCCCAGCCCTCCTCTTCCCTGTCATCATTGCCAGAGTTGCTGGGACCCTTTAGTCTGCATGTGTTAGTTGTAAGCTGGCTGCCCACTGTTGGTCCTCCAGCTCACTTGCCCTCCTTCCTTTCTCTGCCACTGGCAGCCAGCATCTGCAATAGGAGACCAGATAACTCCCACTCGCACCTTACCCACAAGCCCCAGGGCTCTAGCCTGAAGGTCAGGGGGACCTGAAGCTGGGGGTCGCCTCGCTCCTGCAGGGCAAGGAAGATGCCTGAGGAATGGACCTACCCAATGAGAAGAGAGATGCAGGAAATTTTACCTGGATTGTTTTTAGGCCCATATTCTTCTGCTATGGAAAAGCAAGCTTACCTATACTACAGAAACATGGATTAACCCCTATAATATGCAAAAGACAAAATATTGAAGCAAACTTTGTTAAGTCAACCTTTCAACAATTATTTAGCTATTTATTTAGTATTGGGTATTGAGATAATCCAGTTGAAAATAGAATACATCATTTTCCCATAATTAAAGAATTTATTGGTGGAGAAAAATTTACTGTCCATGGAAATGCAGGGATCTCCAGGAGTGCTGCCTCTGTTATTACATACAGTATGGAAACATCTGGAATGAAGAGATACATCTGCTGATGTTCCAGAAAGATTTTGTATTAATCCTAATGCTGGATTTGTCCATCAACTTCAAGAATACGAAGCCATCTACCTGGCAAAATTAACGAAACAGATGATGTCATCACTCCAGATAGAAAGGTCATTATCTGTTCATTCTCGACCCACGGGCAGTTTGCAAAGAAAACACGAAGAAGAAGATGATTTTGGAAACATTCAAGTGGGGACGGCACACAATGACTGACTCAGGAGCAACACTATAGAGGATGTGAATTTCTACCTGGGAAGGAAGAAAATACTAGAGACAATAATAATGTAAAATGGTAAAAACAAAACAAAACAAGAAAGAAAATATGGGCATGTCCACTGGGCCAGTGTTACTCCAAGCCCTTGGCATGTCTTGCTTCATTTAAATCTCCCAAGGACCTTGTGGGATGGATGCTACTGTTTTCTCCACCTTACAGATGAGGGAATTAAGGCAAAGGAGCTGAAGCAACTCGTTGGGGAGTTCCGTAACTAGCAAGTGGGGGTTGGAATGACTCCCAAGCCTGCATTATTAATCCTTGGGCCCTGCTGCTTCCTCAGTGTAACTTGCACCCACAGGCAACCAGTAGACTGGGTGGAACCCAATACCCAAGTCCTTAAGCTGATACTGAATTAGTGGAGACCATTTTTCAAAGGAACAGCTTGGGACATGACTAGACGCCAACTGGTGGCTGACCACATGTGAAAAACCAAGGAAACATCTGTCCAAAATAAGCCAGTTTGGATGCACAAAGATCATTGGTTGTTTGCACAATAGTCATTTGTACACAAATGGAGGCTTATTTGAACTTCAAAAATTCTGTCCTCTAGTAGAACAGGTTGACTGTTTTCTTTGCAATCAGGCTCACGACATGAATTTGTCTCTGAAATCTCCACTGCCCAGGGGTCAGGTCTCTCCATGGGAACTGTGGGGAGCTCTGGACTGGGGGTTGGCCCAGTAGTGAGGTCCCAGTGTATCGGCCTCTCAGTCTGAGTTCTAAGTTCCGAGTATCTCAGTTTGAGTTCTGAGCGTGGCTGCCTTCCCCTGGTGATATGCTCATCTCTAAGTGAATCAGACTGGAGCCTCGAATTTCTCTCCCTCAAATCCTCATGACATTGTGTGTGACAGAATGCAAGTCTACCCCTGCCAGCAACAGGTGCAGCGTGGGGAAGAGCACCATGCCACAGATAACAGGCATGCATATGTCTGGTGGATTTAATTAGACACAGGGCCCATTAACAATTTCTGCAGATGTTCACATCAAAGCAGCTGAGCTAATTTCCTCACACTCTTCAGTTTGGCCTATTTTCCCCTTTCCCAGGTGTATCTACTCTCACCTTAATCTTATGATGCCTACATGCAAGCAAACTTCCTTCTGCTCCTGGAATCCAGATTCTATTCACTGTGTGTTGTTGAAGAGATACAATTGCTGGTTGATGTTTAGTCTTTGCTCTGAAACATATATTATTCATGGTTAAGGGCCCTTCGTGGAGGCTGAGGGAAGAGTGACTGTGTCTAGCTAGGAGCTGCATACAGTCTCTGACACAGAGAACCTGCTCGCTGGGTGTCTGAGGCCCACTGGCCCACCCAATCTAATAATTAAAAAGGACTGATATTGGTCGCATTTAACTCTCCTGCAGAAGGAAGTATTTTGTGAAGTTAAGCACTCGTGGTCTCGGGAAGCTAATGCATTTTCTAAAGAATGCAATTTATTCCCAGAGGGGATTTTAGGGTATGTCTTCATAGCTACATATGCTGGATTTTAAAACAAGCATATTGTAACATAGTGGAGAGAAGACTTGAACCAGGAAGGAGGGGATTGGGGTGCTCATCGCAGTTCCATTCCTAACTACCTGGGTAAACTTGGCAAATCACTTTACTCCTCTCAGCCTTACTTTATTCATTTATAAGACTATAAGGCAGGAGGTTTAATTTTTAAGATTTCTTCTAATTCAAAAGTCCTGTATTAAAAAAAAAACAACAACAGTTTAACAACATTGTTTCTCTCTGCCCTACAAACATGACTCGTGGCTACACAATATTATCTTACAGATAGGCACTGAGCTCTACATATAACCCTGCTTTAAAGGCTCTCAACAACTCTGGTGGGCAGATACAGTTATTATTCCCATTTTAGAAAAGTCACTCCCATAGGCAGATTTCATGATACCTCTGAAATAATGAAGTCTTTAACAGAGCAGTATAGACACAAACACAGAGACATCTAAAATACAGTAGTTGTTCCTTTGCTGTCCTTTCTTTCTGTCACCTCAAGTCTCAACTACCTCTGTGAAGTGGATACATCTGATGTCTCCAAAACAGAGACCCAGTGCTGAGTCACTCTTTAGATGATCTCCAGGTCTAAAATATACGTCCCTGCCCACCTAATCTCCAGGTGGCTCTATAGGGATTGATGTTTAGGAAGGTAAGGAAAAGCTTCTGTGAGGAAGGAACATTCATAGACCATCTAGAAATAAGACTGTAGCTACATAGAAAATATCAGACATAGGCATTTTGGAAAGTCTTAGGACCTGCCTCTGATGATTGGTATGAGGCTGGGGAGGATAAGGAAAGACGTGACAAAAATGCAAACCGACAAGATAACTTACAAGATCACAAGGTAACTTACTTAAGACTTTGTGTTATGAAGTCTCTGGGTTAAATATCATGTAGATATATATTTTAGTTTATTCTTTCACTGTGCTTGCTTGTTTATATGCTAGATTCTCATTTTCATGTTATTACTATATTCAAGATCATAAAACATTTCCTAAGGAGGTTTAGAGTTTTGGGTTAGAGTTTTGGACAGCTCAAACAGAAGGTAACGCCTAGACCCATCTTCTGCCCATAAATTACCTGGGATCATGCATAACAACCAGACTTCACATTTCAAGCTGAGAGCTGGAACCAGGGGATGGAGTTGACAGATGTAGCAAATTGACAGGACAAATGTGTTCTTATTCTGCATAAATAAATATGCACATTGTACTAAGTCTAGTAAATGGATTCCCAAAGTCCCATGACAATCGTCAGAATTAAAGGAGTAAAAGTATGTTAGGTGAGCCAATATAGGTAAATGAGCATTATTAATTCAGTAGTATTTATGTAGTTCAAGAGATCTTGAATTAATAATGCAATGACATTTTATTAAAATAATGCTGCACCCTTAAAATCCCTGCCATATGCAAAACATAGTTGGATAAGAGATTTATGGGGAAATCTCATCTTCCTTTCATTTACAGTACCATTGCTGATGACAGGAGGGAGTAACAGAATAGAGATTTATAGCAACATCTATTACTCTGACCATCTGATTTTTCTGAGGTATTTGCAATGTTTATTTTTTTATTTTTTAATTGATATATAACTGATATATATTGTTAGTTATAGGTATACAACATAATGATTTTGCATATGTATATATTTTGAAATGATTACCAGGATAAGTTTAATTAACATCCATCACCTCAATAGTTACAACTTTTAAGATTTCTTCTCTTAGCAACTTCCAGATATATATTACAGTATTGTTAGTTAGAGTCACCATGTAATACATTATACCGCCAGGACTTACTTATAACTAGAAGTTTAGTATCTTTTGACTACCTTCACTCATTTCACCCACCCAGCATACCCCCTCACCTGTCTCAGATAACCACCAATCTTCATACCTGAGTTTGGTTATTTTTCTTCTTTAGAGTCCACATATAAATGAAATATATGGTATATTTCTTTCTCTGATTTATTTCACTTAACGTGATGCCCTCAAGTTTCATCTGTGTTGTCACATAAAGAAGGATAACCTTCTTTATGGCTGAATAATATTCCATTGTATTTATACACCACATTTTTCTCTATCCTTTCATCCACTGATGGACACTTATGTTGTTTCCATATATTGGCTTGTGTAAATTAAACTGCTATGAACACAGAGGTACAGATATCTTTTCAAGACAGTGATTTTGTTTCTATTTGATTTTTTGAATAGTGCATCTGAATGGTCTTTTCCATGTTTTCTAAACTGGACATTATAATTCGCTTTAGTAGAGAGATGCTTTTCATCTGGGAAGTGTTCCTTTGAAGGTAGGATTGGTGCATAGGTTCCCATAGGCCTTCCAGTGAATAAGAAAGCAAAGCCCCCTGCCACCTTCAAAGGAAAGCAAACCCCACTGTTACTTTTTTTTTTTTTTAGATTTTATTTATTTATTTATTTATTTTGAGAGGGAGAGAGAACAAGCAAGAGCACAAGAGCAGGGGGAGGGAGAAGCAGACTCCCTGCCAACCAAGGAGTCCTATGTGGGACTCGATCCCAGGACCC
Source organism: Lutra lutra (assembly GCF_902655055.1). Lineage (NCBI taxonomy): Eukaryota > Metazoa > Chordata > Mammalia > Carnivora > Mustelidae > Lutra > Lutra lutra. The sequence goes on along the minus strand of NC_062283.1, from coordinate 88,719,953 downwards.
TGGGATCATGACCTGATCGGAAGGCAGAAGCTTAACTGACTAAGCCACCCAGACACCCCAGTATTTTTAATAAAAAAGAACATACTCCATTTTTCACTTTACATATATAAGCCTTGAAAGGGCAGAGTTATTTACACACCACTTATTAGGGCGATTACTATCACTTTAGTAACTCTATATATTAGCGTACTCTGAAAAGAACATTTGAAACATAATAAGCTATTAAAAATGTCCAATTATATGTCCCCAAGTACAGTGTTTTATTATCTATCTTTAAAGATTAACATGTTCTGCACAAGCAAATTGTACAATAATGTAAACTTCACTACTTACTCAAAAAGCTGTTTTCTTTCCCATTCGTTGTGGAAATTTGCTTTCTACCTTTGAAAGTAGAGGATCTTGAACATAGTGATCTCGTTTAAACTTGTCCTGGTAACTTGGAGTTTTCCCTTGAAATAGTGTATTTTTTAATGCGGGATACTAATTTGGTCCCGAATTTCCCCTTCTCTAGAGTGGTTGGTTGGCCCATCACCACCCACATTACCATCTTTAGCATTCAGGTTCCCCTCGTCAGTGGTACTTAGAACCAGGAAAGTGCACCCAAACTACGAGACAATAAACTTCTGGTGAGTTCCTAAGGATCTCAAGAGTATAGCTCTAGGGCAGGGAACTGTGAGAGAAACTTTGGGGACTAGTGGAGTCCTTTCTTTACTTTGGTACCATTCCTGAGCCCAGGGTTTCCCGAAATCTGACCCTGGAAGAGTGGAGTGCTAATGTCACCATTTGCATATCCCTTACAGATTACAATCCAGGGTTAGCCAAATGGTTGAAAAATTAAAATCTATGTGATAAAAATGCACTATGTTGGCCCATGTATTTCATGGGATGCAGAAAGAAGGCATCTTTTCTTTATCTCTGACTCCCCCAGTATGAATCCATAATTCCCAACAAAGCCATACCGGAGAGGAGGCCTGTCTTTTCCAGGGCTTCTCAATGATTTGGCAATCTCTGCCCCAACCTCCACTCCCAGGATGTTTGTTCTCATGCTTCACAGTGTCCCTCTACAAAGCAAGCCACAAAATGGGTCTGGGAATGCTTTGGGGAAAGAATGGTCCTGTTCTGTGGGATACCCCAGAGGTGTCCCAGAATGAGACCACAGGCGTCCTTAGGATGCTGACCCGACCCTGGGAACTCAAGAGGTTGACACAGGGGTCGAGAAACGATGTCCCTTGGATGCCTGCGGTGCTGTTATATGACCCCATCCCACTGGGTAGCTGTCAGCATCACAGCAGACCCATTTTGACTAGAAATCCTGCCTTATTGTGAGAGGTTGCACTGGTATGAAAGGAACATTTTCATTCAAGATCCATTCGGGGATCTGCTTGGGAAATTATGGACCTGCTGGATTTGTAGGCTCCAGGTTGCTCTTCATCAAATTTATTTTCTTACCTTTCTTTGATTGAGAGCAAAAGGTAACAAATTATCTTCCCTTTCTGCTGCCGAGAAGGGACATCACAGGAGATTAATCTTCCGCTCCTTCCTGCTTATAAAACACGAACGGTATCTTCAAGGTCATTTCAGCACAGCTAGGGCCATGTCCACACTACAGAAGAGGAATGGCTTCTTTTCTGTGCCAGGCATTATGCCATATGCCTATGTACACTGAAGAGTGATCTATCTGAGGGGAAAGAAATCAATACGTTGGAAATTCCTTCAGTGGCTTTCTTTTCTCCCTTACTTGGCCCCTCTATCAATTTGTTTTTGACTTTGCTTTATCTAGCTTTGCAAGGGTGGACATCATCAATGCATGATTTCCTCCCTTCCCTGGCAGTTCAGAAAAGGAAGGGCTTGAGCCCCCAAAGAATGGAGAGGCGTCCTCTGACCCCTGCTTGGTTTCCTGTCATGTTCTCAACTTGGCAAACCAGCTACTCACCGCCAGTGCAGTTCCATCCCATCAGAGAATGCATGGGAATTTAGAAATAGATTTCCTCCTCTGTTTAAACAACAATAAAGTTCCCAGGAAAGTGAGATTGCCTTCATACATTGTAGGAAGTCCAATGTGCTATCTGGGACACTGAAGGGGGGGGCCAGAGTGCCTTAGGAAATATCAATTAGGAAAAGTGAATGCTCTTTACTATGGAAAACAGCAGAGAACCCTCAAAAAGTTTAAAAATAGAACTACCCTACAATCCAACAATCGCATTACTTGGTATTTATACTCAAAATGCACAAATTCAAAGGTATTCATGCACCCCTGTATTTATAGCTGCATCATTTACAACAGCCAAATAATGGAAGCAGCCCAAGTGACCATCAATAGATGAATGGATAAAGAAGATGTGGTGTGTAGATATAGACCACGGAATATTATTTGGCCATAAAAAATGAAATCTTGCCATTTGTAATGACATGAATGGAGCTAGAGAGTATAATACTAAGTGAAATAACTCAGTCAGAGAAAGACAAATACCACATGGTCTCACTCACATGTGGAATTTAAGAAGAAAGCAAATGAGCAAAGAAGAGAGAGAGAGAGACCAAGAAACAGACTATAGAGAACAAACCGGTGGTTACCGGGGTGGGGGGCAGGTAGGTGATGGGGGTGAAGGAAGGCACTTGTGAAGAGCATGGAGTGATGGATGGAAGTGTTGAATCATCACATTGTACACCTGAAACCAATATAACACTGCACATTATATTGTTAAGTTAACCATAACCATATAAAACTTATTTTTTTTTAAAGACAAATGCTCTTACCTTACATCCTGAGCTGTCTTCATTTTATCTTGGGGTATGGATCCAGGCACCCCTAGGGAGGATACTGCCAGCCATCCTGGGTTCCGAGGGGTCCACAGAGATGACTGGATGCCACATACAAGGTATTCAATACAGTATGGGGTCCTGCTACCCTGAACGCCCGTTCATCAATTCAGCTAATCCCAGCCACATTTTTTGGTGTCTGGTCTATGCTTAGCTTGGTCAAAGGAAAGAAGGTTCTGTCCTTGCCCCAAATGATTGGACTTTGTCAGAGATTTGAGAAATCTTAACTAATGTGAAGAATTCAATTTGGAGCAAAAAATAATCAACAAAAGCAATAAAATAAGAATCTGATCCCCTTTGTTAAGATTAAAGAAATATGGGGGCACTTGGTTGGCTCAGTCAGTTAAGCACCTGCCTTCTGCTCAGGTCCTGGGATCGAGCCCCACATCGAGCTCCCTGCTTGGTGGGGAGCCTACTTCTCCCTCTGCCTCACCACCCCCATGCTTGCATGCACGTTCTCTCTTTCTCTGTCTCTCTCATATAAATTTTAAAAATGTTAAAATAAAAGATATATAGATATGTATTCAAATAAGTATCTTAATGTTAATGAGAAATAACAAAAAGAAAAATATATTAATACACACATAAGTAGATCGCCCTGCCCTTTTATAATTTTTGTAGCTTTGCATTCATCCTTTTAATTTTCAATCTCCCTCTCACACATGTTCAAATTACTACCAGATCACACATACCAAAAAGTGTAAATATTTTGGTGTTGTACCTTGGCAAGTTAAAAATAGTAGTATTTGAGGTTTTATTATATTAATCTTCATAGAGATGTTTCAAAACTATCTAATGTTACTATATATATTTTTATAGCTAAAACTTTACCAGTGAAAAGATAGGCATGAAAGCATTTAACAATGACCTCAATTTAACAGAACTAACTGCCAGTTAAAACCATCTTTTAGAATAGCCGTAAAAATACAACCATCTTCCCAAATTACTTAATCTTAAAATGTCACATGGGGCGCCTGGGTGGCTCAGTGGGTTAAAGCCTCTGCCTTCGGCTCAGGTCATGATCCCAGAGTCCTGGGATGGAGCCCCGCATCGAGCCTCGCATCGGGCTCTCTGCTTAGCAGGGAGCCTGCTTCCTCCTCTCTCTCTCTCTCTGCCTGCCTCTCTGCCTACTTGTGATCTCTTTCTGTCAAATGAATAAATAAAGTCTTAAAAAAAGGTCACACTTTTGGGGCACCTGGTTGGTGCAGTCAGTTAAGCGTCCAATTATTGGTTTCAGCTCAGGTCATGATCTCAGGGTCGTGAGATCGAGACCCATTAAGACCCTGCTTAAGATTCTTTGTCTCCCTCTCCCTCTTTCCTTCCCGATCTCTAAAATAAAAAACTAAAACGTAAAAAAAAAAAAAAAAAAAAAAAAGCTCGCACTTTTGTATTCTTGGCACAAGACTGAGTTTTCTTAATCATTCACTATACATGAAAGTCAAGTTATTGCATCCTACACCTTAAACATCTACAGTGCTATGTGTCAATTCTATCTCAATAAAACTGAGAAAAGGAGATTTCCAAGTTTCTTTTAGAGCAGAAGGGCAAAGATCATAAACAACTCTCGGCATACAAAATCATCTTAGTAAAAATTTAGCAAAAATAATGTCTAAGCAAAACCAATAGAAGAAATTCTGTGCGCATTTCTCCTCCCCTCCCCCCATCACCACAATTTTCTTAAAAGCTTCTTGAGGGGTCCCTGGGTGGCTCAGTGGGTTAAAGCCTCTGCCTGCGGCTCAGGTCAAGATCCCAGGGTTCTGGGATCGAGCCCCGCATCGGGCTCTCTGCTTGGCAGAGAACCTGCCTCCCCCTCTCTCTGTGCCTGCCTTTCTGCCTACTTGTGATTTCTGTCTGTCAAATAAATAAGTAAAATCTTTAAAAAAAAAAAAAGCTTCTTGAATTTTTTTCTTTTCAATTCAATTTCAATTTCTTTTTCAATTACCTACAAGAGAGTCAGGTAAAGGTAATGAAGAGAAAACCAATCTCCATGAGAACATAGAAGTTACAGCTTACTAAAGAATAGATTTAAAGACAGTATTTTGGTCACATTGTATGTCAGAGATCAAGATATATAATGAGGCATCTTTAACATAAATAACATATCAACTTCAGAAATGTTTAACTTTAATATCTGGTGGTCTACCTGAAAGTAGCACAAAGAACATTTTACTGGTACATGGGAGACCCTAAGATAGCATGTGTTGTGACATAAATGCGCTGTGTGTGAAATTCACATCGGTGCCTTCGTCATATCCTTGACTGGAAGAACACCAGAATACCCAGACACTGCAAGCATGTTACCGCTGTACTGTCTTCACAAACTCTTTGTGTTTATGGAGAGAAGAAAATCAGAGGAGGTGGGAGAGGAGTAAGTAACAGTTAAATATGGAGGGGGCCTTTCAAATACAGCAGATCATTTTTACTCTCTTTCTCTTCCCCCTTTTTGAATGGTGTCAAAGCACAAAGGCGTCACAGGTTGCCCTCCAGAGATGCTCAGCCAGGGATTGCCCCTACTCTGGGCCCTAACTGCTAAGAAGGCTCCAAACATTTTCTACTCCCCGCTACCCCCATCTTTGCACCCTTGCCGCAGGCTCCTTCCCCAACACAGTATCCATCAAGCGTTACCCTAGCCTCTTAGGCCCACAGAGCTTGACCATCCTGGTTATGTCCAGCTTCAGTTAAGACCAAGCCGTTCCATAAAATAGACACGCACATCTTTAAATGCAAGACAGCATACAATTATGAGCATCAATTCCCACTTATCCATTACCAAAAAGAAAATGATACCGCAAAGGGCTTATATTTAGGGTACTTTATAAATATGAGGGATTGTTGGGGCACCCGGGTGGCTCAGTCATTAAGCATCTGCCTTGGGCTCAGGTCATGATCTCAGGATCCTGGGATAGAGCCCCGCTTTAGGCTCCCTGCTCAGCAGGAAGCCTGCTTCTTCCTCTCCCACCCCTCTGCTTGTGTTCCGTCTCGCTGTGTCTCTCTCTGTCAAATAAATAAAATCATTTAAAAAAAATATGAGGGATTGTTTTCTAGAAAAATACACTGTAGCATATTCAGTATCTGCATGACTCGGCCAGGCTGCTGATCTTATGTAACCGGAAGAAGGTTTCACAGAAAAGGTAAAATGATCACTATTTAACAGAAAGGAAATTGATTAGAATAGGAGAAGCAAGAAACCGGCCATGAATGTGAAGGAGATAGTACTTGGACTATGTTCTGCCTCTCAACCTTGCATTGATGCAAAAAAGTCTCAAGCGTCTTATCCCTCTAGGTTCCTATACAGACAGACAATATTTTTGCAGCTTTTTAAGAACGGGAAGAAGTTTGTTATTCCATTCCTGATACAGAATTTTGCATTTGGACAGTCTAAGCCCAGCCTGGCTCCCAAGACGTGTATCATAGGTTCAGCCATGAAGAAAGCCAATAGTTTACAATTGCAATCATGTCTGTAGCAGTGCGCTCAACGGCCGTACGGTGTCTCGCGTCTATTATCAATTTATAGACAGCTCTGTCCAAGGCACTTGGCCTTTGCCCTCCTGCCTGACAGACAATAGCCAGGGAGTTAAAGCACCACTGTTTGCCCATTCTCCTCACTGTTGTTTATGCATGTTGAAAGAAACAACTTCATCAAGGTTTGAATTCTTTCCTAAGGGCGGTCTTTCCGTCCTCGTCCTTCCCTGCCCTGCCTGCACTGCACACCACCTCCAGAGACTACTTAGCCAAGGGCTCCCTTCTGAAGTCGGCGCCACTGATGCCACCTTGTGGGCACTAACCCCTTTTCTGAAAAGATCAGGTGGTTGCAGCCAGCTTTCTGCCAGCCTTCCAGGGCCAGGGAAGCACCCGCTCCTCGGAGCCTCTCCTGGCAAGGTTATTCCTAGCTTCCCGCCCCCAGCGCCCCCTGGAACCCCCGGACGAGTGGCCTCTTAAAGGTGGCACGCAGCTCGCGGGCGTGGGCCAGTCGCGTGAGTTGAGCACTGCAGCGTGGCTGTGCCCGGCAGCCCGGGGAGGCACAAATCGCTTCCAGGAGGCTGCGCATATGATTAGTGTGAGCCAATGAGAAGACTCGGAGGAGGCAGTGGTTGCCAAAAGAGCAGATGTGCCCGAAGTCTGCATCGGTTCATCTGGTGACCTCCCGAAATCGGTGAAAGATTTATATCGCTAATTATAGACTCCCCCCCCCCCTAATTTAGTCATCCTTCTCTTCGTTAGGAAAAAAAAAAAAAAAAAAAAAAAAAAAAAAAAAAAAAAAAAAAACGGAGATGCAGTTCCAGGTTAAAATCCAATGTTACATTAGGAAGAGCGTCATCTTTTTAGGAGTTTTTGCAATCCACAGTTTAGATTCTGGCCGAATTACACTGCCCGCCTTCCCCTCTCCCCCCACCCCCACAGGGCACTTTACAGAGTTACCCCCAAATTTTGGAGCTTTGCGGAATAAAAAACCAAATGCACTTCGGTTGGAATTTGCTGTTCATTGTAACGTAGAAGTTGTGAAAATAAACTCCAGTCGCCGGGAAATTTGTGTGTTGGTTAGATAATGACTATGGAGATGGGAGACCGTGGTGGAAATTGGGTGCATAACCAGGCCATAATTCAGTGCTTATTTCTTGGAAGTATTTGATTTTTACAGTCGCATATTGTTTGGACCATAGGGATCTTTCCTCCAAGTGTGGGGTGGGGTGGGGGGTTAGAAAATGAAGTCACAAATCCAAAAGCTTTCTGGAATGAGATGAAAAGGGGGCAGGTGGTTCTTCCTTTTCTCTAAGGATTTGCCGGCTTGCCTGCGGGACTTGCCCTCCACGGGTTCAAGTTTTCTGTAGCTGCTTCCTCTGGCGCCATCAGAAGGAAAACAATCCCTGTCAATCTGCCTTGATAAACGGCTTTCCTGTGTCTCTCAGACAAGTTTGCCGCATACATATGGGCAAAAAAAGACAACCAGTGTGATACACTCTTAGCCAGGGAACATCCTCTGGCATTAGGCTCCTAAATGTACTTCCCCTGTTCACTACAGGGCTGCAAGTCCAGAAACAGCAGACAGCATGCACACGTTCGTGGAAGGTCTGTGTTCAATCAGGAATATTTCCGAGTATGACGGCGAAGGCTTTCTTGCAATCCCATCCCCGGAATGAAATCGGAGTTGCTTCTCTTGCACAAATGGAAAAATTTTTAATAGGACGCAAATAAATCAAGCGATACGAGGTGGTTTTCAGTGTTAGCCCTTGAGTTACTTTGACTTCACTGACGTGACAGTAAAATTCACCAGACTTGATCGGAAAGGCAACATAGTTTCTTCGCAGTAATGTCAGTTTTAGATCTTGATGGGTAAAGAAAATAAGCATGTGTGATTGGCAAGAAACCCTCTAGCAGTGCCACAGAAGATAGCGTCTGCCGCCCACACAGACCCAGATACATAGACCCTGAAGCCAAATGCCCGCATGGACCTGACTCCAAACCAGTTATTTCCGGATCCAGGAAAATTTGTTGTCAGGGACTTGATTGCCTACGAAAGGAATGTTGTTTTGTTTCAGAACCAAAGATTTCCGACAAGATAGAACATGAGCTTTCTGAAAGGAGAGATCTTTTTGTTGTTGTTGTTGCTGTTTTTTCTCACAAACACGCTCAGACATAGCTTTCCTTTCAGCTAATTAAGCTGTTTTAAAGCAAACTGGTCAAACAGTGACATCTTGGTAGGGAGCCTGGGAGTCAATTGCGTGATATAGAAGGCAGGGCACTTAGAGGGTGACTTCCACTATTGTTTTCTCTGGCTGAATATTTTCTACTTGGTCAATGCTGCCAGAGTGACCCCATACAATTGGGAGAATTCAAAGCCACTGGCCTCAAGAGATGCCATTAAGAAGACAACCACAGAATAAGATTTCATGGTCAAAAGCCAAACTTAGTCTCTCCTACCAAGTCCTGATGCTTACAATATTTTATATGTATGTTTTCTTCCTGTCGTTAGCATACTGTTCAAATAGTTAAACCAAATGAGAACACAGCCATCAGGAATTGTTCTAAATAATTTTTTGTGTGTTAGTATAAAACCCACAGGCTTTTTTATAAGAGAAGTAGCTGGGGAAAAAGTAAACTTTTAGATTAATGATGGTTCCTTTAAAAGAATATGTGGAATACGTAGATCAAAATTTCTCTTAGCTAAATCCATAGTAAGTATGATGGACCATCTCCTCAGCCAAATATTTGTTAAATAATGTATGACATCCATTGTCAAAATGGATGAACGTCAATTTGGTGTTTTGACAGCTATCAAGATGGTGCATGCTTTCACATGCTGAAGGAAAAAATTAAATAGTCTGTAAATAATTGCAAGATTATTGAAAGTCCTGTACCTTGTGTTTCTTATATGAAACCCCAGCACATGGATTCAGTCAATAGGCTAGAAATGGGTCTTTTGAAACTCTGATCATGTTAGAAGATGGTTATTTCTTTTTTTTCCCCATTAATAGAAAATGATTCATTATTTCTTGCCAAAAAGCATGATGTCTTTGCAAAACAATATGATTCTGGACCTAATTACCCTGAAAACTGCATTAAGGTAAGTGTTTTCCTATAGAAGCCAGATAGCACCTGTTTAGAATGGAGACCACTGACCAAGGGAATTGAAGAAAAGTTAAAAACAGAAGGTGGGTTGAAAACAGAAGGAATGATGACGTAGTTCTTCCCCCCAAATCACATACTCATGTAGATATTTATTTAAAGGAGATCCTGTGTGTTCCTTTTTTCTTTCTTTTTTTTTCTTTTAAATATAAAAACTTCTATAAGAGAAACAAATGCCTTGATCTTTCTCATTTGGTTGGTTCAGAAATCTTTTTCTTCTTTTTTTTAATTAATGTTCCTTTGACTTTTAAATACCAGCTACGCTAAAATAAGTGATTCATAAACACAGAATATCTTGATCATAAGGAAAGGGGGAGGTGACCACCCACACTCACTAGGGTTCTACGATTGCAAGGATATGAGCAGCATTGTCAGTAGGCTAGAATTAGGAGAGAAGCTTTGGAAGCCAAACTGGATTCCTATTCCTGTTTCCCACATCTTGCTGTGTAGCCTTAGGCAGGACATGCAACCTCTCTGTTCTTCAGTCTTCCAACCTGAAAGAGGAGCCTGATAATACACTACTCTACAGGAACTGTTGTGAGCTTTAAATGAGCGAAGTGCCTGGTGCATGAGAATCCCTCCGTAAACACTGGTTTGAGTATGAGGATGATGGCTTTACGCTGAGGGCTTCACATATGTTATTACTTGTAATCATCACCAAAAGTCTATACAGACTAGAAGGTTTCATGATAAGACTGAGAAAATTAAAGTTTGGGTTCTATTAAATTTTTCTATTGTCACAGAGCTCAGATTTTAACCCAGTTTGCCCAACTCCAAAGTCCATATTATTCCACGTCTTACTCCTTCTCAAGTAAACATCAACACTGTTTGATTGTGAAAATATAAAAGAGCAGTAAACAGCACACTCCAAGTTCTATCTTCATTAAGCAGCACTCTTGGACACTTGGATAAATTGTCTTGTAGATATGTCTGAATTCTGATACAGGGTGCATCATTTGCATACAACACAAACATCTTTTGTGTGTTAAGGAATAACGGGGCCATACTGAGACAGCCCTGCCCAGGAAAGATGCAACCCAATGATGAGGACGCCGTGGAACCATCCCAAAGTAGAGCAAAATGAAGAATTCAAGGGACTTTGAACTAGCTATTGAGCCTTCCCAGCAGTTGGAAACAAATCCTGGTTCACCTCGGCATGGTCCTGGGTTACATCGTGAACTGGTTTCATCTTTCTGCCCACAGTCCTGGGTTCACATTGTGGAACCCATGGCGGCGGGAAGGGAGGGTCAATCTGGCTGGCCTGAGCCCTCCCTGGACGCAGTGTTTGCACAGCATCCTGGTCAAGGGCTGCTCAGGGGAGTTGGACAGCGGAAGGAAGACAGTGGTTAGAACAAGGCAGGCCCGGGGACAGACTATTGCTGTGCCATTATCTAGCTTCTCTGTGACTCTTTTGTCTGAGTCAGTTTTTTCCTCAAAACTTTAGGATAATTTCTACTTTCAGGGCTGGTAGTGAAGATTTTTTTAAAAGTGCCTGAAATGACAGACACAGAGCTGGTTATACAGAAAATTCTCCATAAGTAACAATCAATCATAATGATTTGTAATAACCACTTAAAACATGTTTGAGAGCCTGCTACATTAATCTGGGTGCTATACCTGTGAGGTCCCCACTGTTCCCCACTTTCCCAATGACCACAGGGGTCTATGTCTATAGAGAACAGCGCCATATCCACATTTAGGGGCAAAAGGTCTTATTTCTGCTGTAGATGCCTCAAGTTGGCAAGTAATTCAAGTCTGAAGAGAAAATCAAATTACAAAGAAGTATTAAAGTGTTTTTTTAAAGTAGCTGCTAACGGCTCCTGGGTGACTCAGTGGGTTAAGTGTCTGCCTTCAGCTCAAGTCATGATCCCAAGGTCCAGGGATGGAGTCCCACAATGGGCTCCTTGCTCAGCAGGGATTCTGCTTCTCCCTCTACCCCACCTCCCTGCTTGTGATCTCTCTCTCTCCCAAATAAATAAATAAATATCTTTTAAAAAAAAAAAGAAAGAAAGAAAACACATATAAAATAAAATAAAAAATAAAGTAGTTGCTAGGATAATGACATCTGGGTCCAGGAGTGGAACAAAGGAAATTCTGACTTTGGAAAATTAAACACAGAAGGCCCTGAGTGCACAGAACCTATCAAACCACTAAAGAAATCAAGATTGTTAATCTGCCTCATTTGATTGAGCCAGAGAACAAAAAAGTAAAAAGATTTCCACAGCTGAATGATGGAAAGATCACTAATGTCCCTACGTATAGTCAACATAATCTGTGCGGTTTAAGAAATGCTTACTGTGGAAAGAGAGGGAAAGGATGGGAAGGAGGAATGTTCCAATACCAGTTGCCCATACACACAAGATCACCTTAGATCTAATGTATGGCAGGCAATTGGTAAAATGCAGAAAACATGCAACTCACAAGCAATTTTCCCCAAACTTTAATGTTCTGAACACAGTCAAGGACAAAGTACCTCACAGTTCATGTCCTACCAGCATTTGAGTCTCACAAGAATAAAGCTGAAAATCTGACAGAAGCCACTTTCTTCAGTGTGAGGGGTGGCTGGTTCCATCCCTATAGTCCCCTTTCTGTTGATCTATCCACACTGGAATGTTTGTAACAGCTTTTTTCATAAATGCCGAAACTTGGAAGTAACGAAGATGTCCTTCAGGAGGTGAAGGGATACACGAATTGTGGTATATCCGGACACTGGAATGCTACTCAGCGCTGAAGAGAAGTGAGCTACCAAGCCATAAAAAGACATGCAAGAAACTTAAATGCATATTGCTCTGTGAAAGAAGCCAATATGAGAAGGTTCCATCTTATATGATTCTAACGATATGATATTCTGGAAAAGACAAAACTATGGAAACAGGGAAAACATTAGTGGTTGCTGTGGGCAGGGGGAGGGGGCATGAACAAGGAGAGCACGCAGGATTTCTTTTTTTTTTTTTTAAGATTTTATTTATTTATTTGACAGAGAGAGATCACAAGTAGACGGAGAGGCAGGCAGAGAGAGAGAGAGAGAGAGAGAGGGAAGCAGGCTCCCTGCTGAACAGAGAGCCCGATGGGGGACTCGATCCCAGGATCCTGAGACCATGACCCGAGCCGAAGGCAGCGGCTTAACCCACTGAGCCACCCAGGCGCCCCCCATGCAGGATTTCTAAGGCAGTGAAACTATCTTTCTGTACAATAATATAATGGTGGATGCAAATCATGACACATTTGTCACAAGGCATGATGGTACAATACCAACAGTAAACGTTAATGTCAACCATAAACTTAAGTTAATAAAAATGTATGATAAAAATTTAAAAAGCAAATTTATATTTAAAAAGAACTCTCTGGGAAGCTGAGAGTACAGATGAAGAATTATAAACAAGTTCCATCAGTGATGACAAAACATTTTTCCACTGATGTAAAAACCCATATTTTGGGGGTGCCTGGGTGGCTCAGTGGGTTAAAGCCTATGCTTCCTGCTTGGGTCATGATCCCAGTGTTCTGGGATCGAGCCCCGTGTCGGGCTCTCTGCTCGGCGGGGAGTCTGCTTCTTCCTCTCTCCTTCTGCCTGCCTTTCTGCCTGCTTGTGATCTCTGTCTGTCAAGTAAATAAATATATAAAATCTTTTAAAAAAATTTTTTAAATCCATATTTTGGATCAGATTACAAAGCTGAATGAAATATTTCAAAGGATGAAGCAGTAGCTCAGAGTTTGAGGCTACAGGGGACAAGCTGACGATGACATGGAGTGACGGGTAGACATTTAATTATACCAGAATTCTTATCAGGATTGCTGTTGCTTTTGCCTACACTCCTTACAAATTCTGTGGATTTTGAAAAATTGCCCCAACCCTGTTTTCTCCAAGAGCCCTGTTATTTTTAGTATACATCTTGCAATTTTGCAGAACATGAGGCTTTTCCAGAACATATACATTGCCTTTAAGCAGAAGTACCTGTGTTTCTTTGTTGTTACAGTCACATGCTGGGATCTTTCCTTCTTGTCCATTGACTGTATTCCTTTCCCCATGTAGAATCTTCCAGATAGCTTAATACTTTGAAAATAAAAAAACTGATGTATTTTTAAGCCCTCCTTCCCATAAGCAAGAATTCTGCCATTGTAGCCCCAGGAAAATGAAAAACAATAGCAACTGGGGGAAAAAAGGGAAAGAAGAAATTCGGGGAGAATTCCAGTAAGATTTGTTGAGGAGAAATGGAGCCTTTTTGCCCCGCATAGCCCAAGTCCAAAGCTAGGATGCAGGATGTAGAAACTCAGTGGGGGGGTCAGAGGTGCCAACAAGAGCCAAAATAGCCTTAGCCTGAGCTATTACTCAGGGTGGGCCACTGAGCCCTGAGTAAGTTGAAAGAGAACATGTCTGTGTTCACCAGGTTTTGGTTATAAATGCAGGGCAGAAAGCAGCAGCCAAGGAATAATGGTTCTCACAAAGGAGAGCAAGGAGGTAGGTATAAGGACACCACTAGGTCCGCCAAGGCCTTGGCAGGTAAGAGAAAAGGTGCACATACAAAGGCTTTCTGTAAAGACATTACTTCCAGACAGAGTTGAGGGAACAACAGTGGATGGCCCAGAAGTATCAACTTCAGGATACTCTTCATCCCCTAGGGCTGAGGAAACCAGGGAGGATAAAGCAAAGCCCAGGGAGAGCTGGAATCGTGCCAGTCTCTAATCATGGAGGTGCAAAGCCAGAGACGTCGTGCCAAAGCAAGAGGAAGCAGGGAAGCAATGCCCTCATTTTTTTCCCCTTCCAGACATTCCTCTCTTGCTGGAGCCTCCCAATAAGCACACGACAGAAGCCAACAGGCAAAGAAAGCTGGGAGGTCGAGTCGGCAGGGTCAGCCTTCTGGGATACACTGGAGAACAGATGAGGGCCCAGGGTGAGGACAAGCAGAGAACAACCAGACATATTCTGTTCCAACATGAGACCATCCGCTTAAGGCCCTCTTCCTTACATACACAGATGCCATGCTGGAGAGGAGCACCAGCTTGTTCTGAAATACTGAATGTTTACCTAAAGAGACTGGGTCACTTAAAGGAAGTGTTTAAATTATTAAAACATAGTGAAGTGTGCCAAAATACTGTTTTGTTTTCTCTTTCCTGCATCAGGTCATTGTAATAAAAATTAGATCGATTATTTTTTTTAAAATAAAGAAGCTACATTTTCACGGCCCAGTGCCCTGCAGTGTGAGGAAATCTGTGAACCTCTGCTTCATATTCTCTCTACTTCAAAAATTCACTGAGGTTACAGATGAAATGTAGCAGAGGGGCGCGTGGGTGGCTCAGTCAGTTAAGCATCTGCCTTTGGCTCAGGTCATGATCTCCAGGTCCTTGGTTCAAGCCCTGTGCTGGGCTCCTTGCTTAGTGGAAAGCCTGCTTCTCCCTCTCCCTCTGCTGTTCTCGCTGCTTATATGCACACGCTCTCTCTCTCTCTCTCTCTGTTAAATAAATAAATAAAATCTTAAAAAAAAGAGAGAGAGAAAGAAACATAGCAACATAGCAGAAATGTCTTGATAGAACCAGGAAGAAGAGATTATTTCAGACTCCTGCTTAATAATCTTAATAATTATGTGGTAAGTTATTTGACATCTAAAATGGCAACATAGTACATTGTGTATATCTTTGATTATTTAAAATACAGATTTATGAAATACTTTCTTAAACTCAACCTAAATGACAATTTCTCGGGAGGGATCTTCTATAAAGTACATGGAGTGCTCTGTGGGAAAGCTCTCCCATCAGATTTTTGGAGGGAATGAAATGATGTTCAAGCCCAGCATGCATCTGGATGACTTCACATTCCCTGCCCTCTTCTTCTGTCTCCTCCAAAATGTTTTATATGACATCTTTACTCATAAACATACCAGTTTCCCAATTTTGTTCTGGGCAAAATGATTTTTTTCAGAATTCATTTTTTTTTTTAGTTGTACAGTTCAGTGAGTTTAATATATATGTGTAGAATTATCACCATTTAATTTTATTTTTTTTAAGTAATCTCTATACCTAATATGGGGCTGGAACTCACAATCCGGAGATCAAGAATCCCATGTTCTACTGACTGAGCCAGACTGGTGCCTACACAGTGATTATTTTTAATAAGACATCCAAGCCTTTCGTAGAGAGCTCCAGATCAGCTTGCCCGAATGTCCTGTTTTGTGCACAGACCCAGCATCCGTCCTCACCAGGTTTCTCCCTAAAGATCCCCAACATCAAAACACAATTTTCTATTTCTTTGTCCAACCCTTCCTTTCCTAAATTTAGTTACCCAATACAAAATTCTTCCACAAGTGTCATGCCCAACATTTTCCAACCTGCCCTCATAATTTTTAATGGAACTCTTTCATCAACATTTTTTGTGTCTATATTTTTACTGCATATATCTACATTGCATTTGTTTTTATCTTATCTCCCCATGCTATGGAAAATCAAAATATCTGTATTTTCACTGTATTTTTCTAAAATAGTAAAAGCTAGATATCAGAAGATGAGCAAAAACTTCAAATGGGGACAAACACAATACTCACAAATCTATCAGAGTAGGGTGTGTACTTCCTCGTTTTATTCACACAGACACCCACAAATATGTATAAGATTTGTTTTGAAGTCCAAATAAAAGTATGTGCATCTCAGTGAGCAATTTGCTTAAGACACGATCTGACTCATATGTTTCTCTCGTTCCTTCTTTTTTTAAGCTGCTTTCTCAAGTCTCAGTTAAATAGTAAATATCATGATGGCAATCCCCTCTCCCAACACACACACACACACTCAAATCAGAGCTTTCCTAAAAAAAGTCACCTTAAACCAGTAGGGTTGGAAACCTGACTTAAGCAAGCCTTTAGTGAAAAGAGTCTGGAGCCTTCAGACTAATCATTTTGGTTTACGGCAATAACTGGGTGACTCCCAGCACGGTCTTCTGGCCACTCACTCCTTTTCCTGTGTAGTCGCATGTTAAGCATGATGACTCTCTGTATAGAAGCCATGTGTTGTCATAATGTAACATCATTAAACAAAGTGTTTAGAGCAGTTTTAGCTGAGCCAGAACATGAACAACAAAACCCGCCAATTACAGTGTCATTTTGTGTAGTTGTTAAGGTTGCAAATGTCTCCAACTTTTTCTGGTAGGCCATATTGAGCATGTCACAGCGAACATCTGAGATAACGATTTGCTAGGCAATGTGCAATTCTCGCTCCTTTTTTCATATCAGAGAAGAAAGAGTTCTTTATAACAATTTGGCTCAAATGTCTACACACATTGCTCCAGCGTCTGTAGCAGCATGTGTTTCTAGGATTGTTCTGGAAGAGAAAATGCAGAAACAGCAGGGAGCAGAAGATAAACAGGCAATCCGTGACTCATTAAAACAAGCATTGGTAGCCAACATTGTGGAGTGTGTGAAGACCCCAGATCCAACTCGCCTATAAACTTTTTTTACCAGCTGGACTTAGCATCTGTCGGAGCTCAGAAAGAGAGGTAGTCTGGTACAAATGATTTCAGTGTGTCGCATTTATTAACCTGCCACCTTACATAACTCTGCTGATTGGGAACTCAGGGAAATGTTTGAGCAATGACACAGCTTATTGTTGGAATGTTACGACTACAGTAATAAAGACGCAAGTTCCCATTTAAAAAAAAAAAAAAACAAAGACCACGGAGCAATTGGAAAATGATAATGAAGCAAAGTTAAAAAGCATCACAGTCTTGAGAAATGTACGTGCCAGGAGAATAATTGAAATTCGGGTTGGATTTTGATCATTTTCAATTCTTTACATCAATTAGGCAGGAAGAGTATTTTCTTTTTTAATAATTGTCACATTAGCTTTGTCAGCAGCTCTGAGGAAAACAAATGCCAAACTGGGAACATTCCTGTGTCCTTTTCCAAGTACTTACTGTTCTAAATGAATGAGCCGCTTCTTTAAATCCCTGATAATTCCTGGAAGGGCATTTTCTGTTTTTGTGTGTGTGTGTTTTCGTAGGGGAACTGAAGGAAGAGGAAAGGGGCCTTTCTATAAAAAACCATGTCCGTTTTTGTCTTAAACAGCTTTGCCTTGCCTCACAGTTCGTTCAGGACAAAGAACATTACCTCAGAAATCAAAACCACACCAGGTACCTGATACTCTTTTCGTTCCTGTGCTTTGATTTGCTTCTCTTTTGTTTCAAAATTTTCTTAGGATTATTTGGTCAAGAGGGGGAAAATGCCACAAAGTAATTTTCTATGTGGTATCCAGACCACATGCCAGCGAGTTCAAATTAATGGGGCTATTTACACTCTGGTACAAAATTTGCACATATTAGCTTATAAAATATGGATAAGCTGGTTTCCTATAACAAAATACAGCCCTGCCATTTCAAAAATGAAAATTGCAGAGACTTTGGAAAAAAATCAGCTGAAGGAATGCTTCACATTTCGCCATGGTTAGCCTATTATTTGTAGTTTTGAAACTTTATGGGTCCCCAATCTAATCTTTTCTGAGTATAAAAACATTAACATATGGTTTCACACAGCACAGGGCTGGAAAGTCCGTATCCCAAATGCACATTGTACGTAGGGTGACATTCACACTAAATACCATCCCTCAGGGTCTGTACTTCATTTTACCTGGGATCGGAGAGCCATGAAATCCCTGGAAAAGTTGTTCATGATTCTGAACCAAATGGTGCACAGTGTACGGAGATGCTAACAGTGTATGCTTCTGCCAAAGGTTGTGGCTCAAATGTCTCTCTAAGTAACATTAAAAATCTGCTGCTTCATGCCTATGAATTTCAATATTTATAGCATCCCATAAAACGGTCCACTGTCGGCGAGAGATGCGCCACTGTGCACTCTCTGAGCAGATGGCTGGCAATATGGCACCTTTACACGGACCAGCTGTGGAGCGCAGAAATGGATGCTAGTCCGAGGCAGGGTATGGGCCCCACATCTGGAATTCTAACCAACTGGCCTCGGTACCCACTGTAAAGTTTCTTTCCCCGAGACGAGCTCTGATTTAGAGCTGCTCACCAGAGTCCTCATTAACACAAGAGACTAGAGGGAGGTTAGGGCCTGGAACTCCTCTGTTGGGCATCTGTTAGAGTCTGTGGATGGCACTCCGTAGTCCCTTATAGACACACCCAGGGGAGGATTTTCTCATGCATGATGGGACGTTCTCTACTTAACTAGTTTTATACCAAAAAAGGAGGACTTATTAGAAACAAAAGCCACTTTCTCCGCACCTCTTTTTCTAAATGGGTCAGAAAAGACCCTCAGAGATGGAGTAATTCCTAGGATATCTAAAAATTTGGTATAAATGTCTCATTTTTTTCAGATTTCCAGTGGAATACTGTCTTGTTTTGGGTAGGTTGGACTTCGTTGAAATGCATGGTTAGAAATTTCTAAAATACAGAAAGCTCTTAGACTTGTTCTCCTTATTGTAGTATCACTACTCTGGTAACTGATACAGTATAATTTTGTGTAGTTTGATTCATTCAACAGAAAGGTAAACTGTTTTACACACATTAATAGAAAGGTAGGCTGTTTTACACACATTTCAAATATGAACAGAAAATGGTTTTTATATAAAAATTCTCTTGTGGGGACCATGGGGGTGGGCCTGGATGGCTCAGTTGGTTGGTGGAGCATCAGACTCTTGATTTCGGCACAGGTCATGATCACAGGGTAGTGAGCCTGCATTGGGCTCCGTGCTCCGCACAGAGTCTGTTTGAGTTTCTCTCCCTCTACCCCTTCCATGGGTTTGCTCTCTCTCTCTCCCTTGCTCACTCTTGCAAATAAATAAATAAATAAATAAATAAATAAATAAATCTTTT
The DNA here is from genome assembly GCF_902655055.1 of Lutra lutra. Taxonomy (NCBI): domain Eukaryota; kingdom Metazoa; phylum Chordata; class Mammalia; order Carnivora; family Mustelidae; genus Lutra; species Lutra lutra. Next base: position 88,700,701 of record NC_062283.1, on the reverse strand, counting down.
AAAAAGTACTCTTAAGAAGTAACATTCTTGGGGCGCCTGGGTGGCTCAGTGGGTTAAGCCGCTGCCTTCTGCTCAGGTCATGATCCCAGGTCCTGGGTTCGAGCCCCACATCGGGCTTTCTGCTTGGCGGGGAGCCTGCTTCCTCCTCTCTCTCTGCCTGCCTCTCTGCTTACTTGTGATTTCTCTCTGTCAAATAAATTAAAAAAAAAAAATAAAAAAGAAGTAACATTCTTTTTTTTTTTTTTAAGATTTTATTTATTTGACAGAGAGAGATCACAAGTAGATGGAGAGGCAGGCAGAGAGAGAGAGAGGGAAGCAGGATCTCCGCTGAGCAGAGAACCCGATGTGGGACTCAATCCCAGGACCCTGAGATCATGACCTGAGCCGAAGGCAGCGGCTTAACCCACTGAGCCACCCAGGCGCCCAAGAAGTAACATTCTAATTTCACTTTTTCTAAGTATTTTCTCCTTAGAGAAAATTCTGCTCCCATTCTTTCATTTTATAAAATACTTTTTCCCACATTACCCAATTATTCACCTTAAAATTTATTTGGTGTTCAATGGCCCCATCTCTTAAAAAATGCTTTATTTATAGCCTCATTCTACTGATGAGTCATTTTCTAAGATAATATCTCAACATCTATTTCTACCTCCTCTCACCCCCAAGGGAAATGCAGATATTGTCAGCAAGTGAGCCAATACAAACAGTTACCCATGGGGCTATGCTAACTCAATCATGTAATTTACAGATATTTTAGAGTCTTTTCATTAAATAATCATCTACTTTAGAATATAAAAATAAAATTGTGTTTATGCTATTTGGCCTCAATGTTTGATTAGAAGTTCTAATTTTTCTTTGTCAAAAAAGTTCTAAAGGATTGATTTCCACCTGATGAAAATCTAACAGATTAAATATGCTCTTATTAATTGACAGATGAGTGATTGAATGGTATGGTGGGTTAGTAATTAATGCATGACTAAATACCCAACCAAGACATAGTAGCTAAAGCAATAATTGTTTACATAGGATAGTATCTGCTACAAATGCTCCCATATGGCATGTACCCTAGAGACTCAACCATTATAAAGAAAGAGGGTAGAGTGGTGAGAAGGAAATGAACCACACTGGATACTTGGAATTATACTGATAAAAGATATGGAGGTATTAAAATGTAAAGAGTGTTTAGGTCACTAAGAATGAACCCAAATTGGCAATCCGGTGGAATACACATGATCATAATAGTTTCAAATTCACTAAGGGAGAATTTAAATTTTTCTTTTGTTTTTTGACAATGATTAAATTTCTCTTTGGCTGTTTGATATCCCAACGATATCATGTATTTACTTCAACAGAAAATGCCAAGAATGAGGTCATCTAGATTCTCCTTACAACTGTAGGGATCATGAGTATATTGTGAATGAAATGTGTGATATCTCTGAATGGAAATATGGCCTCTCGATCAAAGGGAATATTGCATGTAAAACTGACATGATATCAACATTCCCAAGCAGCTGTCTCCACCCATAGTTGCCACTGCCTCTCCATTGTGACTACAGGCTTTACCAACACAAATAACTCCATCTCTGGGTGTCCATCAGGCAGGCAGAGTTCCAGCATGGTGTTGTCTGCCTCAACGTGCGCTCGTCACGGATTGCTGAATGCACAACTTTTCCCATCTTGTAGAGGGACTTCCACTCCACTGCTCCTGACAAGAGACAAATCTATTTATGTATGCTGCTTCTCGTTTTGAAATGCAGAAATATCACTTTTCCTATGATATCTTAAAAAAATTGCTTTGAAAGCAGTACCTTAATTACAATAACATGGCTATTGGATGGCATAGATCCATAAACTTGTAAAAGTGATATTAAAATATCTGGTAGAATATAATTTTTCTTAGCTTTAAAAATGTGTAGGTGTGACTGTCTATGCATGTGTGTATCTTTAAAAACCTTAATATAATAGAGCTACATAAAAGAGATGTATCTTGGTGAATAATTTTGTGATTTTAATTTTCAGTTTGGCACTCAATGAAAGTGAAGAAAATCTCCAGATTATCGGTGTTTGTTTCAAATTCCTACACCCCTAACCATGAGAATGAGTTAAAAATATTGAAAGGGAGAAAACTAGGTTTATCCTAGTTTGCTGGATTAGAATTGGAATCAGTGTAAAACTCTAGGTTTCAAATATATAGATAGAGATAAAAATAAATATAGATATAAAAGTGTGTGTTTGCATATATTTGTAGATGCTCACGTTCCTGGCCCAAATCCTGACAGGACCTACAAGCCACAATAGCCTGATAGCAGGAAGCATACCTACCATCCTGAGACTGCCTTCAAATACTGTCCTCCATTGAGAGGAGCCAACGATTCTTAGAGAGATGGCTGATTCCAGGGCTGGGGCAGGGAAAGTTCCAGATGAGCCTGGAACATTTATTGTGCCAGAAAGCAGAAAATGCTCAAAGAACTATTGTGACATGTGAAAAGGACACAAGAGCCAACTTCATGGATCTCACACCGGCCAAACTAGGGACAACTGAGCATCGAAATAAACAATAATAGTAATGCATTAAAACTCTTTGAACAAAATTGAAAATTGTAAAAACATATAGATATGAATAAATGAACACATTTGAAGTTTGATAAGGTATAAGATACTTACATAGTTCTAAAGGATCTCCCCACAAATTATTTATTCATTACAAAGGGGAGACAGATTAACTTCATAGTTGGGAAAACTGGCTGACATCGCCCTTATCAAACCATCTAGTGAACCTCACCAGTAATGGAACAAATGGAAATTATGCTCCTAGACAGGAAGAACCAGCATCACTTCTGCAATGTGCTTGTGATATGGACTATCTGAATCTAATCATGAGGAGGAATCAGACAAACCCAAACTGAAGGACATTCTGCAAAATAAGTGGCCTGTAATCTTCAAAAATGTCAAGGTCATGGAAGTGAAGGAAATATGGAGGAGCTGTTCCAGTTTAAAGGAGACTAAAGAGATGTGACAACTATTTGCAAGGTGTGATTCTGAACAGGAAAAGTTTATAAGAGACTTTTTTTTTTTTTGAGATTTATTTATTTATTTATTCTAGAGAAGTAGGAAGCAGCAGAGGAAGAGGGAGAAAGAGCCTTAAGCAGAGTCTACCTCGCTGAGTGTGGAGCCTGACCTGGGGCTTGATCTAATGACCCTGAGACGACCCTGAGATCATGACCTGAGCTGAAACCAAGAGTTAGATGCTTAACTGACTGAGTCACCCAGGCACCCCTACAAGAGACATTTTGAAGCAATGGATGAAACTTGAACGGGATCTTGAATGTATCCATGTTAATTATCTGATTTTGATGCTTATGTTACATTTGTATCAGAGAATGTCATTATTTATAGGAAATTTGCACTGAAGTACTCTGGGATGATGGATCATTAGGGGGACGACTTGCTGTAAATGATTCATGGGGGAAAAAAGTTTTTCATTCTGTTTTCCAAATTTGCTGTAAGTTTGTAGTTTTTCAAAGTTAAAAATGCAAGATTTTAATATCTTTGCACAAGCCTTACTTCCAGAGAATCTGGATTGACTTAAGGTGGGACCCAGGCATGTGCATTTTTTAAAAGCTCCCCAGGTGTCTCCAATGTACACCTTGGATGGAGACTTTTTGGTTTAGACTCTAAAATCTCACTTTACAAAAGAGTGAAAAGAATTCCGATGCCAGGCTGAAGATCTTGCAGCTGGCAGAAAAGACTCCAGAACTCCTAGTTGGTTCATTCATTTATTTTATTGGTATTATATTCAGGGCATTGTGCTAGGTATTTTGGGGGGAAAAAACATTAAAACATACATGCTTGTAATAGTAACAGTGCCTTCTCTTGTATCACATTTTATTACTTGTAAAATGTTTTAACATTTCTTTTGGATGTCAAGCAACTCACTTGAGTATTATTACCTTAGTTTTACAGACAAGGTAACCAGGTTACAATGAATGTGTGATATTTTGTGTCGGGTCCAGGACTCTGCTGACACCTAGGTCAGGGTTTTTCTGCCACAATCTGCTAGTTTAATAGAAGACAGCAAACATGAAATATTAGATGAGTAGTAAAGAGGCATAAGCATTTTGGGAACATACAAGAACTTGAGACCCCTCCAGGTACAGTACGAGGGAGAACTTCATCAAGGAAGCAGGATGTAAGTTGCAGATTGAAAGACAGTTTAGTAAGATTATAAGCAGAGAGAGAAATAAAATCATTCTAGACAAATGGGGTATATGAGCAAAAGACCACAAAAAAATAAAATAAAATTTTAATGTCTTGTGGGAGATAAAGAGGCTAGTTTTGGTAGAGGATCTGAGAGTTCACATTAGCGAACAATTCCTATCAGAAAGATTATATTAGGGCAGACTATAAGAATTCTTATCTGCAGCCTCCAGAGTGACTACAACCTGAATAGTGTGGGTTAGAAATCAGGAAAGACTAGGCTATGAATTTGAGACTTAGCCTTGCTTTTTATTATTATCTGGTCTATAGTATAGAAGAAACAAAAGTATCTGGTATATGGTGCTTCCAACAACAAAATGAGAAGGTCAAGGATAAATAATCTCACCAAGACTCTATTTGAGGAAGGATGATTGATCTGGTAGGAGGTGGGAGCCATATGCATTGCTCTCAAAATAATTGGCTGTCCATGTGCAGGGCTCCTGACTTAGGGGATCTTCTTGCTGACTCATGGCAAACTCATGAGGTAGAAATTACTGCTGCTCACTCTTATACAGGTACACAGGAAAGAAGGAAGCTGAGAGTAGAAAGGGTTCATTTTACTCCTCAAGATCACCCACCTGATAAATTTTATAACAGAGGTTTGAATTTAGAGCTACTCATTCCTCAAACCCATTCTCTGACTCTAATGTTCTTGCACAGGCCTGGGCAAGGCCATTGTGTGCGTAGCTCCCGTGAGGGTTAACTAGAAGGAGGAACTCTTGAACCAGAAAGTAATCTTTTGTCACAATATGCACCCTCAAAGTTGATAGAATTTGTTCAATTGCTAGATACTTGTTGCTCTGAATACACACTTCAGTTTTGCTTAGGGAGAGAAAATACTGACTTTGGACTTTTATCAAAATCATAATTCATAGTATTTTTTCATAGTCTTGAGTATCGAATTGGGAACTTTGCATCAATAAAAAGTGTTGAGGATTTATTCAGAGATCTGTTTTATTATTATTATTATTATTATTATTTAATTTATTTAAACTAAAAAGCCCCAATTACTCATTTTTCCCACCCCACATTCCCTGTTTCTGACAACCACCAGTCTGTTCATTGTATCTGTGAGCTTTATATATATATATATATATATATATATTCCACATATAAAAGAAATTATACAGTAGTATACAGTAGGTGCCTATCATTTTATATGAAAATAAAAATCACTGGAATTTTCTGACCACAATGATATGAAACTAGAAATTAGTTAGATGAAAAAACTTAAAAATTTACAAATATGTGAAGATTAAATAATATGCTACTGAATATCCAAAAAGTAAAAGAGAAAATAAAAAGGAAATTAGAAAATACCTTAAGACAAACAAAAATGAAAATGTGACATACCAAAATTTACAGGATGCAACAAAAGCAGTTCTAAGAGGAAAGTTTATAGCAATAAATGTCTACCTTGGGAAACAAGAAGATTTTCAAATAAACAATCTAACTTCACACCTCAAGGAATTAATAAAAGACCAAATGAAGCCTAAATTTAGTAGAAGGAAGGAAATAATAAAGACCAGAGCAGAAATAAATGAAATAGAAACTAAAAATACAATAGAAAAGATCAATGAAACTAAGAGCGGTTTCTCTGAAAAGATAAACAAAATTGATGAAGCTTTAGTTAGACTCACCAGGAAAAAGAGAGGGCTCAAAAAAATAAAATAAAAAATGAAAGAAGAGATGTCACAACTTCTATCACAGAAATACAAAGAATCATAAGAGACGACTATTAACCATTACATGCCATCAAATTAAACAACCTAGAAGAAATGGATACAATCCTAGATGCATACAACTTATCAAGACTGATCATCAGGCAATAAAAAATCTAAACAGATCGATTACTTGTAAGGTTACTGAGTGAGTAATCAAGAACCTCCCAACAAACAAATGGCTGATGGCTTCACTGCTGAATTTACTGAACATTCACAGGAGAATTAATATCAATCTTTCTCAAATTCTTCCAAAAAATAGAAGAGGTGGAAACTCTTTCAAACTCATTTTACGAGACCAGCATTACCCTATCCTTAAACAAGACAAAGATGCCACAAGAAAAGAAACACTAGGCCAATATCTCTGATGAACATAGATGCAAAAGCAAAACTGCTCAACAATATATAGCAAACTGAGGGCACCTGGCTGGCTCAGTTAGTAGAGCATGGGACTGTTGACCTCTGGGTTGTGAATTCAAGTCCCACATTGGGTATAGAGCATACTTAATTTTTAAAAAATTAGTAAACTGAATTCAACAATACATTAAAAGGATCATTTACTACAATCAAGTGGGATTTATTTCAGAGATACAAGGATGGTGTAACATCTGCAAATCAGTCAATGGGATATACCATATTAATAAAATGAAGGATAAAAAATATGATCATATCAACAGAGGCAGAAAACACGTTTGACAAAATTCAACATTTATTTACAATAAAAATTCTTAACGAATGTCTGGTTCTGATAGAATCAAGAGGGACTGGAGATACTAAAAATGGACTTGAAGAAAGCAGTTTGAAAAGGAGTTTCAAAAAATTCTAGATGGAATGAGTTTCCTTATCTCTTGTTTCCAATACTGAAAATAAACAGAACAATTCATTGTGTCTTATGGTCATCAAACCATTCTAGCCTGGGAAAAGATGCTCTCATTGAGGCCTGTGTTGAAGGTGTGTGGAAATAAAGCTTCTGTTCATACTCTTGATGACAGAGCATGGATATTAAAAATGTTTTATTCTGGGACGCCTGGGTGGCTCAGTTGGTTAAGCAGTTGCTTTCGGCTCAGCGTCCTGGGATCGAGTCCCACATCGGGCTCCTTGCTTGGCGGGGAGCCTGCTTCTCCCTCTGCCTCTGCCTGCCATTCTGTCTGCCTGTGCTCACTCGCTCTCCTCTCTCTCTCTGACAAATAAATAAAATCTTTAAAAAAAAAATGTTTTATTCTGAGAAACAATGTTGAGAGCAGGGATTTGATAAGAAGTAGTATCCTATGCCAAGCAATCAGGGCCCCTTGCATAGAATCTGAATGGTGCTTTTTTGTTAGACTGACACTCATAACGTACATAACACAGTCAATTAATACCGTGGTTGAATGTTGTCATTGCTTGCCCACATCAACTACCTACCTCACATCATTTGTCGAGCCTCTTCAATGTAATAAATGCATACTGTTTATGCAGCAGGTGTGGGGTGGAGGGAGTGTGTGGAGAGAAGATGGGAAGGTGTCACTTCATGGCTCTTCCTTCTGAAGAGATGCTCAGCCATGATCACAATGATAGGTCTCCATTTGTTCTAACATGAATTAGATTTGAAAGGCCCTGTCATTTTAATTGAACACTCATTTTGACTCCTCCATGTTTGACCTTTGGCACCTGAAATTCATCTTAGAAAACCGTGAACTGATGGGAACCAAAGACATAAGAAGAGTGAAAAGAAATAAAATTGTGTTAAAAATGGCTGGTTCCATGCCTCTTGATTCCTGAATTACTTAATGGCAAATAAGAGCAGTCTCTGATCGACCAGAAAAACATTGTAGGTCATTCCTTCAACTGAGCCAGATAGAAAGCCAGTCACTAAAAACAACTGAATAAATTTATGCTGAGCTTCTATTTGACAGCCTTCAGAGAACTATCTTAAGTAAATTGTTCATTTTTATTGGAAATAAAAGGATAAACAGATATTATTACATTATAAAACATACATAAGAAAACAAGTATGAGTCGTACTTGACAAATATTAGTTTAGATGCTCAGCATTTTGTAAAACAGAGTTGCTTGTTCACAGGACTTTCCCCTTCCTGAAGGGCTATGATCAGTTCTGAATTGTGTATGGTCTTGGAGGAAAACACTGATATGCGTTAACCACAAATTATTTCTATTTAGGGTTAAAATATATTTTTGTAACTTTCTTTAAGAGGGATGTACTTGAACGTATCCCTTGGAGTAAAGCTAAGCTGCTCTAACAAAGTGACCCCAAAGTACAGTGGTTCTAAAAATCTAGAAGCTATTTCTCTATAACATTTCTTCAATGAGTGGTCCAAGTCTGAAGAACATTTCAGCTCTGAACAGATTTCAGACACTCAGAACCTTCCATGTTGTTTCATTACCTCCTTGGGCATGGTTATCATGGTTGAAACTGGGTTGTTATCATGTCTAGATTCAGGCAGTAGAAAAGAAAAAGAGGATGTGGACAAAGTAGCCTAGCACCTAAAGCTCTGGACCTTGAGGTAGCACACATCACATCCTTTGGCATTCTACCAGGGAGAACCTGATCACATCTAACTGTGAGGGAGAGTTGGAAAGGCACACTCTAGCACCACTGTTATGTATCCAGGGGAAAAGGGAAAGAGGGTTAAGGAGATAACCAGAAGTCTGCCCCATGTTGATATTATGGGAATTCATAATTGAGTTTGTGTACTTTAAATGACTTAGAAGCTATACAGTAAAGATCTCAAAGAAGATGTTGAACAGCCCAGTTCCTTTTTGCCTCCTGGAGAAGACATTCAGTTCCTCTAAACTCAGGAGAAGGTCAAGGCCTATGTTAAAACAACTCACTCTTTTGCCATATAACTTGCAACCCAACCCAAGAGTTCACATAACTGAGCAACGTCATTAAGAGCTAAGAAGAGTCATATCTGATATGCCCCCAGACCACAAATTAGCACCCAGCAGGTTGACTGAAGCTCACGGACATTGTTCGTTAGTACATCCTGAGAAATAATGTCTTTGGGAAAAGAAAGGGAATTCTGACAAAAGTCACTTCCTTCCACTTGGCAATAGGCTGGCCTTTGGTGGGACGGGGGTAGGCTCACTATATTCTCCAGCACAATCCTCTGTGTTGTACCTACACTGCTCTGGCCTGGCCCCTAATGGCTTTTGAGCTTTTTAAAGCTGGGTTATACACACTGCAACCAACCCACTCAAACCCAGCATTTAACTTCAGTTGTGATGACAAAAAGCCCTGTTGTAGGACAGTAGGCTGGTTACCCTTAGCAAGAGTTAGCCCGTCACAGGGGCAATGCCTCTTCACAACCAATCGTGGATGTTTCCTTCATTTACTTTTTCCAATCAGTTTTTGCTATGCTTTTAAAATACTCTTTATTATAATCTCTACTAAGTTCTGAGTTGTCAGTCTACACAAATCCTAGGTACTCCCATCAACATTAAAGGCAATGGATATATCCATTGTAGGGCAACGTGAAGTTGAATTTCAGGACAAGAGACAAATTAGGGAAACTGGATGGTTTTCCAGTTTCTCCAAAGTCCGTTTTTAACATTGCGCTTTCACTGATTCACTAAAATTCAAATTTACTTGACAAAATCCTATAACATCAGACGGTAGAATACTGCTTGAGAAAAACACCAAAAATGCACTTTTTTTTATTCATTTTTATTTTATTTATTTATTTATTTATTTTTCCAAAAATGCACTCTTAAACCAAAGGGACATCGTTTGTAGTTAAGTCTCATTGGCCCTTATCATAGATTGTAATCAAGGAGAAAGAAAAACCACAGAGTCATCATCTCATCTTCTCACAGAATAGGCACAATGATCACGTGTGTTATGAACATAGAACTAGAAATAAGGTTTTAAAATCTTAAAAAATAAATTCACTGAAAAAAATGAATTCATGATGACACCTGGATAAAGAAAGACTAGAAATTGGAAATCCAATAGTAAGAATAAATATTGGAGGGTCCCTGGGTGGCTCAGTGGGTTAAGCGTTTGCATGAGGTGCAGGTCAGATCCCAGAATCCTGGGATTGAGGCCCCCTGCCCCCTTTCACACCCCCACTCCCTGCTCAGCGGGGGGTGGGGGGGGTGGGGGGGTGTCCTGCTTCTCCCTCTCCCTCTCTCCCCTGCTCCTGTTTGCTCTTTCATAAATAAGTAAATAAAATCTTTTTAAAAAAATATTTTAACAAAAAGAACAGATATTGGATAGAAGGGAAATGGACTGATTTGTGTGCCTAAGAAGGTAAGCTTTTGCTTTCCTTTATTGCTTCTTTGTTGTCATTTTCTGTAAATAATATCTTTATTGAATCTTCCTCTGAGCGAAGCAACAGACCGGACTGTAACTTAAATCAATCAGCTGGTCCAAAAAGCAGTATTCTGGGCCAAAGCCTTTGAAAATGTACCATATGCATTAATTCCCCAGAGCTCAGGTCAGATCTCACTGGTTAAAAATTAGGTTAGGATATTGGTTCTCAGCTCTCCCTGGACTCCCAGAACCCATCCTTTGCTCTTATAAATCTGAGCCAGTGTCTGGTTTTGTTTGGGAAGAAAAATAAATAATATAACAAAACACACACGGGGGAAATCCAACAAGGCCATCATTAATGTGCTAAATTACTTCTAAGATCCAACCCCTTCGGAACTCCACGGATGCAAATGCCTTGCCTGGCAGTAAAGCGGTCTTTCTCTACAGAGCTGGAGCAGAGGGACGGCATTTGCATTTGACTTCCACTGATGCAAACTTAACATTAAAATGCTATTTGGCAAGTCCGCAAAAGCACAGAAGAGCAGAGCCTTATTCTTTTTTTTTTTTTTTTTTCTAGAGGTTGTTCTTTAGAGAGTCTCCTTAAGAGTGCTCAGTAGGGTGTGACCATATTGCTCCCCGTGGTCATCATATGGTTCGCCCACGCAGACGCCGGATTGTTTTGTGGATGTGAAATCCTGTATGTTACCCCGAGAGCAACGGAGCCAGCGGAGCCAGGAACCGCTGTTGAGACTGACAGCTACATTGTGTTCCTGAAGAGTGAAACGGCAGAATCAAAAACACAAATGGACCCAGACAGAATGTCCTGACCTTTAAGAAAAAGCCTGATTGGATATGGTGTGAGCTTGCCTTCATCTCCCTCCATAATGTATTACACCTTTCTCAGCCCACTTTCTCAGGGTAGACGGCTCACAGACGGAGCTTCTCGTAGATTCTTTATGGGAAATTATTTAGGGGGGGGCAGGAACACTGAAGTATGTAGCCACCTCCCCCCTACACAGTTTATTCTTGATACTTATTTTAGATCAATATTAATGACAGAGAGTGTTATTTTCATTAATCCCAGCATAATGGTATTTATGATTGTACTTAAAATTTTTAAAAATGCAGACAGTAACCCAGATATGGGAGTGGGTGGGTCATCCATGCTTCCGAACAAATGCCACTTAAATGTTTTTAAATTCGTCAACGTTTGTAGTTGCTTTTGGCCACATTGCCCACATTTGTATTTAGATCTTCAAGCGATCTAAATACAAACAGAAAACACACAGAAGAGTCGAAGTAGTTAATCCCTCCTTTCTCTCTAGAGATTTTCCTATTGAATAAGGTGGTGAAACCATGGTTTTCTTTAGGAAAAAGAAAAACTCATTAATTGCTTGATAAGCGGGCGATATAATAATTAAAAGAATGTCTCTATTTTAACAAGTTGATGTTTCAGACTTAATTCCCTCTGCTTTATAGATGGGACTATTCAGTGTGACCAGGTAAACGGTCCACGCCGTTTACATGTGAAGATCTGTGGGACACTTTATTAAATTCCGTGTCACGAACTCTCTGACCGAAACACCATACGGTGAGTTGGAACAAGAGTTAGAGAATACTGGAGATAATTAGCATAACATAAAATAATAGTTTCAATTACGTGTTTCTTTCTGCAACAGAAGAGGTGGATGGTGAAGTTGAAATTTGACCACAGGGAAAGGAATTACAGCACCCAAAGAAAATCATCTAGATGCTTGTTTGTGGTTTAAAAACAAAACAAAACAAAACAAAAACCCAGCTCTTATTTTCACTGAAAGATTTCTTCTTTGCACTTGTTTTCTAATAATTCTTTCCCCTTGGAACAACTCTGCATGCACACAGCAACCTTTGGAGACTTCCTTCTTTCTTTCTTGTCCGTTCTCTCCTGCTCTTTTCCTGATTCTAGGCTGCCGTTTGCTAACAAAATCTTCTGTAAGCTTTTGGTTGTTACTGTATACCCACCACCACGAGATGGTTTGTAATACATGATCCAAAATAGTTGTAGGATCACGTTACATTTATCAGTAACACTCATCTGCCTCATCAAATATGGGGACGGATCTTCTCATGGTATATTTTTCACTCTGGACTTCTAAAAGCCTGATGATGCCACTGGTGTTTCTTGCATCTCTGTTATACAAGAGGAAAGCATCTTCTAACTCAATTAGCATGCTAAAGAATGGGTTTGGTTTTGTGCTCCATTAAAGTCGGCTAAATGGATGCGCCGCATGTCTTTATTTCAAAAATAAAGCTGAACAATTAAATCCCATGTCTCTTTGCTCAGCTTTTGATGCCACACAAAGCTTTCCCACTTGCTGCCTTTGGATGTAATGTTAACAAAGTCAGTTAACATCAAGCGCCACGGTAACAGGCATGGCAGAATTCCTTGTTTTTGCTCAATCAGTCTGTGTTCAAACTATCAGTTTGATTTATTTGTCCACGTTGACCCTTATTCACCACTTAATTATCCTCGTATAATGTTTCAAGAGGCTCCTGACACATGGAGAAAGACAATTGCCGATGTTCTGTGAAACAACTGTTGACCTGATGGGCCCAAATGAAGACCGTGGGTCGAAGGTTGTTTGCTTTTGGAAGATCCCACTTCTCATGCCTGAGAGCTGCGGCCAGAGCCACTCGCTGTGGGTGCCAGGGGCTGGCCGGTCAGGCTGTTGGGTTCTCCGAGTGTGTGCTGACCATCACAGCAGGACGGTCACGGTGCTTCACTCTATCAGACTCTCCAAATCTCCCGATATGTTTGGAATAATATTAAAGTTAAGAAAACACACACACACACACACACACACACACACACCCTGTACTTCATTTCCAGCAAGGTCCTCGTAGGTATATGGTTACCGTTGTGGTTGAAAATATATTTTCTCACTTTATGTAGCAACATGAGGGATTTCAGAATCACAGGCATGAGATGGGAAATAATGTTATAAACACAGAACTACTTCCTATCTGGGTGGATCTCTAAGAGCTGGCAACAAATCAGATGAATTCTTGTTTTATTGGGACGCAAACTTGTATTTGTCTTTTGTGCCATGCCAAAGATAGGATTGTGGTAGGTTTGATTAGAAATTAAGGAAATTCATTCAGAACTTTTAAAATCTGACAACAATCCTCCATGCATAGACATTAAAATTCAGGCATAAAGGAAATGAATGATAGTTGAAAACACAGGCTACAAATATTAAAATTTACAGGAAAACAGCACATGTAAATATAAAAGTATAATTTTATATTTATGAAGTGAATTTCTATAAAATTTGAAATTATTTTCTGGCAAGTTGAGGCCGTATTTCATTTGGCTCCATCATAGTCGGCATAAACGGACTTTACAACACCCTACCCACCTCAGTTTGTTGTTTTAATTTTTTACACATTTTTCTCTCTTGTTTGGTATGTTCTCCATCTTATTAAATTTTGGCTCCGTGGTTACCAATGTCAACTGGCAGCATAATTGTCTTCCCTAAATGAAAAATATTCGTAAGTGCCGTTTGAACCTAATATTAGAAAATCACTCAGGAATTCATGATCCAACATGGCCTCCATTTGTTGGTGATTTTTATTACCCTTTGGTGCCTTGCCTTACCTTCTCTGTAATGGGTATATGATTACAAATGTTGCCACACAGAAACAATATCATAAGAATTGGGTAAATTATAAGCAGCATTTGCAAAATGCAAACCTCCCCATATCTCCAAAAGCTACTTGGTAGGACTTTTTATGGCTATGATTGCAACCCGAACCCTGGGAAGAATTTATGGAAGCCCCCGTGACCCATATGAAAACCACCAGAAAGTAGTCTCGCATACCCCACGTTCCTGAACCCTCCTTCCCTCAGCCTGAAGAGGTCTGAAGTTCCAGCAGAAGTGGTTTTGTGGCCAATGAGCCTCTACCTAATTCTGTCCAGAGAGGCTAGGGGGTCAGGAGACCCTTGTGTCCACAGGCATCCCACACAGACTTAGCAGTGGTTTCCTTTCCACTGAAAGCTTTCTACCATCTGAGGCTTAGGTGCAGTGTTCAAGGGGAGCATATCTAGTGGATGCACCATGAAGTGAGCTGCAGCCCTACACGTCCAGTTTTGACCACAGTGGATCCACAACTTTCAGTTGTTTTCCATAGAAAACTTTTCTCCACGGGGTGCCTGGGTGGCTCAGTGGGTTAAAGCCTCTGCTTTCGTCTCAGGTCATGATCCCAGGGTCCTGGGATCGAGCCCCGAATCGGGCTCTCTGCTCAGCTGGGAGCCTGCTTCCTCCTCTCTCTGCCTGCCTCTCTGCCTACTTGTGATCTCTGTCTGTCAAATAAATAAATAAAATCTTTTTAAAAAAAAGAAAGAAAATTTTTCTCCAGGACAAAAGATGGCATAGACTTTAAAGAGTTTAAAAAAAGACTTTAAAGAGTTTTAAACTCTGAATATAGAAGACTTCAGCTCTGAGATTACATAAATCTAGGAATAAAGCTATTGTTTTTAGAGCTGCAAGAATGCAAATAGACAAAGTGAAATAGGTAGGGGGAAAAAACAGGTGGAAAACAAGGCCTCCATGTTGCCCTTTGGTCCACAGGTCCATCCTTCCAATGAGTTCCACCATTGCTGCTGGTAAACCAATCCACCACTTCATCTGGCCACAGATATACGCGCTGAGATCTCCTGAAGGCTCCCGCCCATCAGTATGCCAGTGGGAAGGTGAAGGTACCCACAAAAAGGAATTGTTTCAACATGGATTCCTGCTCTAGAGAAGGTCCTGGGGCCTTGCTCTCTGCTCTGCGCTTGGCCCCCAATACCAAGAAGTTTTCACACCATGTTCCAATAGAAATAATCAAAATAAAAAGTTCCCTGAGAAAAATGAAGCCATCTCAATTTTTTTTCTTTTATCTCATTCCTTCTCAGAGTTCCTGTCTACTTGAAAATATCTTTTTAATCTGAAAAAGCATTATCTACTTTGAATTCTTATAGCTGTTTGCACCTGTTTCCTTCAAAAACAGTTATGTCAAAGGTCCACTTCCAACACTTCAAGGATTCTCTCACAGATCTCCCTTTGCATCTGTTTGCTACGTGCTGCTAGTGTTTCAAAACAGAACACAAATGTGAAAGCAACCAAGGGAGAAGGAGTTAGCCTGGAGCCACAGAAACAAACACCTGTTCTAAGCAAATAGCTTAACTAACTCCCATCAGCATAAACCTCCCAGCTAACTGAATTAAGGTTAATAGAAACTTTACCAAGAAGATAAGAAGGAATGGGACTCTGACGATCATTCTAAATTTACTTGAACACTTTGTGAATTACTATGGACAGGGTGAATACTCTGTTAGATTTGTCTTTCGATGGAATAGAACTTCAACAAACTATGTGTTGACCCTCTTTAAGCCAAGATAAAAACTACCTAAGAATCTCCCTTGTTTTAGGAACTGCTTATGAATTGTGTTAGGTACCTTGAAAGCTCAGCTGGCTTCTCTGCTTAACACCTGTGTGACCTCCTGAAAGTTATTTTGAGAAAATTATTTTTATCTATTTTACATGTAAAATGGGAACCTCAATGTTGGAAATATATAGTGAGATCATCTAAGGTCACTGTCTAAAAGAAAGTGGCATACAAATTAATTTCCTTTCAGTTCAGTTCCTTTTACAATTCTATAACACCTATGAAGCCAGTGGTCATCCTTTCCAGAATGAACTAATTTAGGCTCACAGAGAGTGATCAGAAAGCACACCTAAGTCTGTTGGACTCTCTGGCTATATTCTTTACAATGCCCCATTCTGTCTTCATTCTTCCCCTGAGAGCCACGATAAAACAATGAAGACTTAGGGACGCCTGGGTGGCTCAGTGGGTTAAGCCGCTGCCTTGGGCTCAGGTCATGATCCCGGAGTCCTGGGATCGAGTCCGGCATTGGGCTCCTTGCTCAGCGGGGAGCCTGCCTCTCTCTCCGCCTCTGCCTGCCTCTCTGCCTGCTTGTGTGCTTTCTCTCTCTCTCTTTCTGACAAATAAATAAATAAAATCTTTAAAAAAAAAAACAATGAAGACTTAGCTACAACATGTATGATTTACAGAGAAGTATGTTACAGGTGGAGGTGAGAAATGGAAAAGAAGTAGAAAAATACGAAGACCCATAGCTTATCATTCCATATCTTACATCTGTTTTGGAAGTCATGCAAAATGGCAAGGCCCTGCCTGGAGATGTTGGAAGAACAGTAATGGGGAGCACAGCTGATTGGTTTAAAACAATGGTTCTGCTAGAGGGGAACATGGGGGACACCAAGCAATGGTTAGAGACGTTTTTGGTTGTAACAAAGAGGTTGTAAGAAAGAGGCATTACTGGCTTCTGGGAATAAAGGTCAAGAATGCTGCTAAACATTCTATAATGCACAGGATTGCCCCTCTCAACAAAGAATATTCATCCCACAAATGCCAATAGCACCGAGATTGAGATGCTCTGGTTTAAAATGAAAAATCCAATAAGAAAGATATTCTTCTTTCTTTGTAATGATTCCTTTTCAGTATTGGTCTGTACATTTTCTGGCAGCAATGTCAAGTGGAGGTTTGCTCAGTGCATTAAGTCTGAGTTGTGAGGTTACAGTGGTTCTGGGTGGGAAAATTAAGTGTTTGAATATGTGTCATGATGCTAATACTGGAAGGAAGAAAGACTGGAAATAATCGGTATTTGAATTATTTAGAAGTTTTAAACTGAGAAAACTACTATAAAATCTTAAATGTTGGGCTAAAATAAAATAGTAAAATCTCCTCATGTTATTTTTCTTCTTTCTGCTGGAGTCTGAATTCTTTGCCTTAGATTATTTGGAACCTGGAAATCTGTAACAAACCCAGCATCTAAAATTGACCATGCCTCACAGAGAACACTATAGAAAAGATAAAGTCATGAGTTAAAGTTCGTTCTGAATCTGTGTGTTGCGTAAAGCTTCCGTGTTTTATTCTTTTGGCTACTCCCCTGGCAAACACAGACACTGAATTCGAACAAGATGACACGAATAACATTCTACAAAGAACAGAGTAGATTTAATACGTGGTTTAATGGTGTGTCAAGTACAAGCATTAGAAGTACATTTCTTAGTGAACTCCACAGTACAAGCACCACTAGCTTGCTCATTGAAAACCAATGACTTGTGGAGGAAAAAATATAGACACTCCATTTTCTTATCTCACACGAGTCTTTCTAATACAAAAAAGCATTGAGACTAAATGTTCGGTAGAGTCTACAATGTTGACCCCGAAGTTCAGGATCTCATTGTTCTGTTTGGTTCTCTGTCTGATGGCAAAGGGGCTCCTGTCTCCCAGATTCTAATAGGAAAAATCAAGTTGAGTTTTCCATGGGCTAAGTTTTATTAGCAAAATTTTAAATACACTTTTAATAAAAATATATGAATGTGTAATACTTTCTGGTTGGTATGTATAGATCAAAGAAACATTAATTTTTTATATGGAAAATTTATGACCAAAAGTCAGTATGTATCAAAGAGTTTCGCCAAGGCACACCAATAAAGCATTCACCTACTGGGTTATGTTAAAACAGGGCAAGATAAAAGTAAAGTTAGTTCATTTCTTCCCATCACAACAAAAACGTTGATAAAGAACATACTTGATCTCAAACAGAGCTGCCTGCTGGTTTCAGTTACCTGGGAGTTTGGAGCCTGTGGTTTGAATAATGTTTCCCCTACAATGGGAATGACAGCAGAAGTGTGGAGAGACTGATGGGGCTTCCTGCAGGCTCAGCTTTTAGAGTTCAAACTCATTCTTTATTCGCAAGTAGGGGCGATAACAAATGTGTAAATAAATAGTCACTGATCTTCTCATGTTCCTTTCTGGGTGCTGGAAATTACATAACAGTTCCTTCAACAGAGGTGAACTGACTTCATCAAACTATATTCCAGAGTTATAAAAGTTTTCAAAAGAATTAGCAAAGAATAGTTTTCTTTAATCTTATTTGAAAATAAATGTCTGTACCGTGAGATTCTTGAAGAAATAGGGTTGAGGTGGTTCCGGCATTGACGAAAGATGTTTTGATAGTGAATAAAACACAAAACCTATAATATGAATAGACTTGGTACACATGCATAAACTCTAATTTTACTGAGTACGAATTTTGTCTCCTCAGTTCTGGATAACATTTTGCCAAAATAATAAAATTTTAGTGTAAGATTTTACATTTTAATGTGGACTATAACACCTATACTAGCATTCACAATTATTTTTTCCTAAAATAATACCTAAACCAATATCAAACAGATATCTACTTGATCCTCAGATCAAGCAAGGTACTTGGTTACTAGTTATCTGATCTTCAAGCACATCAATAAAAATTCTTAGGCAATGCATTTTATAATTGCTTACATTAGTTTTTAATAGTTTCTAACCATTCAAATGAAAATTACAGTATTTAATTATCATTCCAATATTTGAAGTCTATATATGATTCTGTGATTTAACAACTACATTTTAAGTAGTACCCAGAGGAAAATACATAATCTCTGCTAAATTAACGTTGAAGTTACAGGAAGTGGAGACAAAGAAGATTCTGGCAGGAGTTAGACGGGCTGAGCCAGATAGCCTTTCTTATTGGCCACCAGAGGGCAGCATCCTCAAATGGTTATGGGTGGGAGCGGGGACGAGTAGAGGGAAGCTAGCTAGGGTCGTTAGTCGCATCTATTCACGCTTCTTCCTGAAATTTTCCCAGTTGAAATCCAGAAGGCTTTTTTAAAATTCCAACTTTTTAAAAAAGTGGAAGAAATTCCAAAGCAGAAACAATAACACTTCAACAGCACTTAAATGTGCCCCGCAGTGTTTTAAGTCTTTTTTGTTTGTTTTTTATTTTGTTTTTTGGTTTTTGTTTGTTTGTTTTAAGTCTTTTACATATATTAACTCCCATGGTCCCCATAACGACCCTGTGATGTGCACACCACTATTGCCCCCAATCTTACAGCTGAGGAAACTGAGGCACGGGAAGCTTCGGTTACTTGCTCAAGACAAGGAGTGGAGCTGAAATTCAGACCAAAGTGGTTGGTTCCAGGGTTCAGGCATAAGATGTCTCTCCTGGAACTGAGACTTCTCAGGGTTCTCTTTTTACTACCAGGTCATCCATCAGCCTCTCTGCTGCAGTGTAAGTCAGATACCGATTTCTTCCTCCTACTCTATCTTCTTAAAATATACAATTCTATATTTTCCTCTTATTTTTTATAATAAGCCATCTGTAATTTATTTATTTATTTATTTATTTAAGATTTTATTTATTTATTTGACAGAGAGAAATCACAAGTAAGCAGAGAGGCAGGCAGAGAGAGAGGAGGAAGCAGGCTCCCTGCTGAGCAGAAAGCCCGATGTGGGGCTCGAACCCAGGACCTGGGATCATGACCTGAGCATCGGCTTAACCCACTGAGCCACCCAGGTGCCCCATAAGCCATCTGTAATTTAAAAAGAGAGATGCATTCCGTACTCCTTGAAATTCATACACTATTACAGGCATATCTATCATATTAAGACTTTTCAGAAAGAATGATGTCCATTTTAGGTTTTGAGTTTTCAGAAGGCAGAAACTAAACGTGTACAAAAATAAACAAACACTAGAGCTTCAGTCAGCGCAGAGCTTATAAACTGGTTAAAATGAGACAACCTCTGTGGAGAAAAATGAAGACTCTCTACAAAAAATACATTATTAAATTTTCATTATGATACTGAAAAAAAGGTAAGTCAAGAATTAGAATACGAAAAAGACAAAGAGAATTGATTAACCCAAAATCCCAAATCAAAACAATTTTTAAGATAAAGTTACAACCCCTGTAGAAGATAGAGTTGCAAATTAATATAAAATACATCTCAGCTGTCAAGGAAATAACTCTTTCATTGATTCATTGATTCATTTGACATCTAACACTAACGGTGGATCTAGTGACCTCATCACAGAGTACAGTCTTGAAACATGAGTAGGTTTTTCCTAAAAGAGGCAAAGGAGGAGAGCTTCCCAGCAAAGGGATGAGCAAAAGCAAAGCCCAGATGTGTCCAAGAGTGGAATGTGTTTGCAGAATGGCAAAGAGACATAATTGGCGGAGGCTTGTGGCCTGTGGAGGGAGGTACAGGGCGGGCGAGGAAGCAACACATGTAGCAGGCAATGGGGTGTGAAGGATCTGGAATGAAAAACTCAGTGAGGGACTCAACCTTTTATCTCACTAAAAAAATGGAGAACCTCTGGGTTAAATTCTAAAGCTGGGCTAAAGAAGTAGCTAATATGCAAGTAAAAGGTCATTAAGTATTCATATGAAAGGTGGAATAATGGGTTCCTTTAGGTTCACATATGCTGCCAGATTGGGAAAGCATGCTAACATTTTAAGGGCTTACATGAGTTGGAGAAGCAGTGATTTTTAAAGTGAGGAGAGGAAATAAGGGAGGACACTTAACCAAGAGCTTAGACAAGTAGTGTCTCCAGAGCATGCCTGGGACGGGATTTAGATAATGAATTTTGCCAGCCAGGGTCTATTGGTCTCAGACCAGAGGAATGATCAAGAAGACCCAATGATTTAAATCAGACTTTTTCAAAAATAGGCACATGGCCCTCAAGCATTTTGAGTGCCTGCTATCTTCAAGGCACTGGGCTAAGAGCTCTGTAACCAAAGATAAAAGAGAGATGATTTCTGCCATCAAGAAATTCACAGTTGTACAAGGCAAGGGAGAGATGGACAAGAAAACAGATCGTTGCACTACAACGAAGACATCCTAATGAGGACCTGTCCGCACTGCTCTACAATATTAGAAAAAGAGGAAACTAGTCACTCAGTAGAATGTTCAGATGCTTGTTCTCTGGAATTCTTAGGGTCAAGGATGCATTCCTTTCTTCTCCTCTTTAGAAAATTCTATTTATCTCTCAATAAATGCAGAGAGGATGTTCCTAATTCTTTCCTCACCCCAACTGCTAATAATCACAAGGCTACTGAGTACTATGGGATTCTGTTTGTGAGATAGATAAGGTGGAGGCTGACTTGGAGAGCAACCCACTGTTAGCAGGTTACCAAGGGTGGCAGGTTCATTATTTGTCTCCAACTGTTTATTCCATCCCTACCCTTGCCACATTCACCTATGAGCACAGCATGCTTCTTGACCCCAGCGACTTTGAGCCTGGCGAAGAGACTCACTTTGGCCAACAGCATCTTAGTGAATGTGACATATGTCTCCTCTAAGCAGAAGCTTTAAGTGTACATGGTATGGCTCTACTTGCCTTGTGCTTGTGCCCTTGACTATGAGACCAGTAAACCTCAGACAGGGGCTGCTTTGTCAGCCTACATCCCAGAATGAGAAGATACGTGGAGTCCTGCCAATCTTAGACAAGCCCAAGGTCAACCTGGAGTCATTGTGTAAAGTGAGCAAGAAATAAATGCTTGCTTTGTTAAACAACTAAGGTTTGGGGATTGCTTGTTGTCACAGTATTTGTCGACTAACGGATCAGGTAAAGTGTGATTATGACAGTGACTTAAATTAGAGACACTGAGGTTGGGAACGTTGAGGGCTATTTAGGAAGTAAAATCAAAAAGACCTTAGTAATTAACTGGAGGTAAAAGTGAAAAAAAAAAAAAGAGTGAATCATGATATCTGGATTCTGGCTCAGCAACTGGAGGAGGGAAGCAAAAAGTTAAAAAATTAAAGATGTTGGAGTCTTTAGTGCATGCAAAGAAAATAAGGGAGAATAAGTATTGAAAAATATTTTAATACACATGTGTGTGATTGTAATATTAAAGTGACTATCATCCATCTCTATTAAGCATCGAACAAGGGGAAATAAGCTTAATTTGCATGAAAAGAGGTTATTACACTCAAGAATGACACTTCTGACGAGAAGGTTGTTAGATATTAGAATGCATTATCCATGGTATTCAAGGAATTTTCTTTTACAGGATATATTTAGTTCCAGATTAGACATGGAATTTTCAAATTAATTATGAAGGAATCTTTTCTACCAATGTGGTTTTACATGATTCTTTCTTATTTTTCAATGACTTGAACTGGGTTAATTATATCTCTCTGGGCCTCTCACCATCTGTAAAACAAGGAAATGGAACTAGACGATTTTTCAAAGCACCTCAGCACTTGGAAATAGAAAACAGACCTCAGCAGTAACACAGGACTTTGGGGAATAAACATCAGCCTAGTTCTCACAGACACTGTGGAGGCTGTCGGGAAGATGCCTGCGTAGATTGTCCTTTTATATATTAATATTGGTATTGATATTGATATAAAGAATATGCCTTTTTTAAACCACTATGTACTTCTCTTCTTATAAGGAAAACAAAGTGGTTAAAATTATTTTTGACATAATTAAAATGTGCAAAAAATGGTTGAGAAGTGTAACTTTCTGTGGCCTTTTTTTCCCTGTGAGTATAAATTCCAAATATTTAATGCCTTAACCCCTACTTCATGCACCAACAGAATTAAACCTTCCAGTTTGGCCCAAATTGCTACGCTTTTCCTTGGGGGAAATATTAAGGTAAGCAATGTCTACATACAACTTTGGACTAACCCAGCATAAAACATAAAACCTACATAATATTCATAATTCTTGGATTTGACAATTGAGCCTCTTTCCCAACTATTTGAATCCTAACAACTGAGGCTTTAAGTACAATTTCACATTACTAAATGAGATTTTACTTACGAAGTGTCTGATCTATCTATCTATCCATCTAATTTTTTTTTTAAAGGGTAGCCTTTAGTATTTTCATGCCAGGCTGTTGTCAAGGCTCTATACATGCAGTAATTCTAAATTTGTTCCAGAATAACTGAAATCATAGATTACCCATCAGTGAACAACATTTACTGGGTAAATAGTCTTGCAAAGTCAGACACGATATAATGCAGAAGAGAAGGAAGCCAGTGTTAGAAACAGACTATGCGGTATAAGACCCAAAGAGGAAGTTAGGTTGCGAAATAAAATTAAAAAAAAAAAAAAAAGAAAGAAAGAAACAAGAAGGTTTGTGATCACAGAGTTCCTCAAATGCTAAAAATAAGTAAGAACATGCTGACTCTTGATCAACCAGCTAAAGATAAAGCAGTAGGTAATCTGCAATATACGGGGAGCAGGACCCAAAAAAACCATAATTATGAATCATGAAATAATTGCTTATACTATCAACCAAGGGCTTGTTATGCCCTCAGAGCTAGCAAAAAGAGTTTCTGCTAGACTCAGAATTTATAGGGAACAATCTTTTTGCACAAAAGATATCCAGAATATAATTTTGCACACAGATATTCAATAAAAATGTATTGAATGAAAGAGTATTAGGGTCAAAAACCCTCAACTCTATAAAGGAAAACTAACTACTGTCTGATCTACTTGGCCCAACATATCCAGCATGGAATGATTAGAATATCCGCTCTATGCCAGAGACCCCATACTGGTAATTATTTGTAAGCAAGTTAATAATTTTTTATGGGAGGGGAAATATCAAAGAATGGTTATTTGAAGTCTTATTCTCAGTATTAAGATATGAAGCAGTGGTCTTAGTTTATGCACCAATAATAAAAATATATAATAATACCAAACACTCCTGGTGTGTTCGTGTGCCTGTCACTGTTGTAAGCACAGCTGAGTATACACTCTCTTCTTACAAAAACCCCATGAGGTATGTGCCATTATCCCCATCTTACAGATGAGTAAACTGAGGCATAGAGAAGTAAGTGCTTAAGAGCACACAGATAGTAAGTGATAGAGCCAGAATTCAAACATAGGCAACTTATCTCCATTTTCTGTGCCCTTATCTAAATATGTTGACGCCCCTCCAATAAACCAACTAACGTTTATTTCATCCTCTCTCATAGGCCTGGAATTTCTCCTAAGGAAAAGTGTAGGAACACAAAGCAAGTCTCAAGCGTTCATTATGCATATTTTCCTTGGTGTATATTAATGAATATCAATGTTAAAGGAAAATCTACTTTTCACAGATCTCCAGCCCATGCTCAATTCAATCTACTTTTTCACCTCTGTATTATGAAAACCAAAATGGCAAATTTACATATGTCTTAAATTTTCATTTATACTATTTCTTTATCTGCTCATCTAAACTTGGAACAGAAATGGATGAAAAATTGAATCCAATAAGAATTTGGAAACAGAATATGATTAGATCTTTACTTTGTGTCTTTATGTTTTATAACTTGCACCTACTTTTAAAATTGTAAATAAAATCTTAATAGCCCATATAACCATTTCCAAGAACACTGATTTTCCGAGAGACTGGAGTGATAGAAGCTTGTCAGCTTTGTCATCAATATATATCAGGCAGTGGGGAAGCCAGTAAGCCCATCCACCCAGACAATGCCTAACTGCGGGTGTATTGGTCAAAGGCAACTTTATGGTGATCCTGCCGTAGTTTGGCTCCTACCCCTATATCCTATCTGTCAAGAACTGTAAGGAGTCTAAGATTTTTACCCCGCATGCCCAATCTTGGCTGCAGTTTCATGTATGATGATAAAGACGAGAGACTCTGGGTTCGGGACAAAGGACTCTTCCTGCTAGCACCACAGGCAGCATGAGTTTTAGTGTTCACATCAATCCTCTAATCTTCTAAGTCTTGCTGGCGTGATAAATGAAGAGAGCCTGGGGCCATGTTACACATGGAGCGCGTTTGCAGCTCTGAAGAGTTCCAAACTCAGGAAACCCCCTTTTTTTTTTTTTTTTTTTGTTAAGCAAACCTGCCCAGTCTTTGCCCCAGAGAAAGACACTATGATACTGGAGAGCACACAAATCTGCCCTCAGTTCTAGAGAGAGACACTGTGGCCATCTTCCAAGGCTATTCCCTACGTGAACATCCTTGAAAAGATAGTTCAGACCAAGAATGAGAGCTGTCTGTACCCCGGCTCACAAGTCACAAGGAACACAAGAGATCCACAGAAAAGTCTCTCCCCATGTGCATTTACTGCCGGCGTCATGGGACCATAGCCATTTGTCAGCAACACCCCGATATGGCCAGGAAGCTGTAGTGAGTGAAACAATTTGTAGTAATTAAGTTCTTAATTCTTAAGTTCAGTAATTAAGTTCTAGCTATGATCCTCCAAACCACAGAAGCCTGTAAAGGTTACCAATGCTACAGACCCCAGAGACCAACCACCAGTCCTTGAAAAATGAGAATAGACTTTGCTCTCACTACTCAGAAGAGCCAAGATACCCCTGAGAGGTTTGCTTCTACTGTTTCCCCCTGCCTTCTCCTGCCCCAACTACCACCCAGAATGCATACAAATTACCTACCTTTCTGCTTAGTCCTTTCTGGATCTTTGACGGTTTATGGAATAAGCAAAATCTGTCTCTCCATTATCTTACTTCTGCCCTCATCATTCCTTCTGCCCTTAGTAATGTGCTTACCCCACCCCACAATCTTGTACCCATACTAACTGGGTACATCCATAATGGCTAAAGAGATCCCCTGGCCCACCCAGCCCCAGCCCTCCTCCCTTAACTGATGGATTCATTTTTTTTTCATGTGCTCTAAGGAAGCTTCTTTGTTCATTCCCCCACACATATGCCTGAGATGATGATGATTAGTTGTTAATTCTGTGTTCCTCCACAAACCCTGTATAAGCCACTGTCACCCCCCCTTACAACCACCCTGTATTTAATTATTATTAACAGCCTAAATGACACTTTCCCTGCCTAAATTTTGAGTGACTGGAGGTCAGAGCATTTGTCTTCTTATTCACAAGAAACCAATAACCTAAGGCAATGCCTGGTACTTAGTGAGCATTTACAGAACTCTTTGTGGTATGAATGAATGAATGATGCGGTCACACTGAGTTCATTCACAAAGAACAGAAGTCTCAAAGGAGTAAAGACTTTAAGGAACAAGCCTCTAGTGGTCAAATAGCAAGCCTTATTTCAGGTGGGTGTTTTTCAAGTTCATGTAATAGCAAAAAAAAAAAAAAAAAAAAAAAAGTTACCTGTGGAATATGGGCTTGTTACATACACACGTTAATAAATCACTTGTTAAATGCACAGAGAACAAACTTACAAACATATAGGAACCTCTTCTAAGTAAAGGCAGTGAATTCTCCCATTTCTTCCTGGAGGATTTATTTAAATAAAATATGCTTATTAAACACTTCCTCCAAAGATGGTTTCCTTACTAATCTGGCCATTTTTGTTCAAAAAAGAATAATATTGTGTTCTTGTGTAAAATGTAAAAAAGCAAGTCTTGACTAATGATAATGCCACATTGTGTGTAATTTTGTTCAGCTAAAAGGTAGAAAACAAAAGTTCTGTTTACCTATAAGTTCCTGATATCAGCTCCTATCAATGTAAAAATAAGTAAAAGTAAAACCTGAATTTTTGCATAAAAAATGTCTAGTCATTAGGAAAAGAGCAAAAGTAACAGGGTTGAATTGATCACTTTCCAAAGGATTTGGAGTAAACTAGCAAAGAGGAATGAAAGTTGGATGGTAAGAGGAGGTGGGAGGTGACAAAAAGAGAATTAGAAATTCTTGTCCACACTCTGCAGAAACTCAGGCTTTGGAACTGGTCAGACATCTGGTTCCAGCAAAGCAAACCATCAAAAAATGAAAAGGCAGCCTATGGAATGGGAAAGGATATTTGCAAATGATATACCTGATAAGGGGTTAATATCCAAAATATATAAAGAACTCATGCAGTCTGTATCAAAAAACAAAACAATATCAAAAAAACAATCTGATTAAAAAGTGGACAGAGAACCTGGACAGACATTTCTCCAAAGAAGACATACAGAAGGCCAATAGACACAGGAAAATATTCATCAGGGCGATACAAATCAAAACCACAATGATATAATATCCCATGCCCATCAGAATGGCCAGACTCAAAAAGACAGAAAATAATGTGTTGGTGAGGATGTGGAGAGGAGCCCTCGTGTACTGTCGGTGGGAATGCAAACTGGGGCAGCCACTATGGAAAACAGTATGGAGGTTCCTCAAAAAAGTAAAAACAGAATTACCATATGATTCAGCAATTCCTCTTCTGAGTATTTACCTGAAGAAAACACTAGTTCAAAAGGATATATACACACCTATATTCATTGCAGCATGATTTACAATAAGCAAGCTATGGGAGCAACCTAATTGTCCATTAATAGATGTGGTATACACACATGTACACAAACACACACGCACAGAGGAGTATTCCTTAGCCATAAAAAAGAATGAAATCTTGCCAGGTGCATGGCAACTTAGATGGACTTAGAAGATATTATGTTCAGTGGAATAAGTCAGAGAAAGACAAATACTGTATGATTTTACTTATATGTGGAATCTAAAAAACAAAATAGGAACTGACTCATAGCTACAGAGAACATTCTGGCAGTTGCCAGGGGGAAGGGGATGAGGAGATGGGCCAAATAGGGAAAGGGGATTCAAAGGCAAAAACTTCCAGTTATAAAATAAAATAAATGTCACGGGGATATAATATATGACATAGAGAATATGGTCAAGAATATTGTAGCAACTTTGTAGATTGACATTTGGTAGCTACATGATCGCTTCCTAATGTATATAAATGTAGCATGTTCTACACCCGAAGCTAATATGGATGCCAATTGCACTTCAGCTAAAAAAAAAAAAAAAAAAATCTGTGTTTCCACTCGGCTGTTTGAGCAGTAAGTTTGCAGGAAAGCAGGTAGAACTAGTTATTCATACCTAGAATAAGAATAGGTTAAATTCCGAATGTTCACATTATATATCCTTTGAAAAGTTACCCATCCTGTTCCTGCTTGGAAACTGGAGTAGTCAGGGATGACACACTCCAGCTTCTCTATCAGGCCACCTGTGGTTCAAGGACAAAGGGCTTCCTGCTGAGCACAGACATTTGCAAACTGCCGCTGGTTAGTTCCCAAGGCCAGAGGCTGGCTGTTGACAAAGGAGGCTGAGAGACAGACTTACTCGACCACCCCCCCTCACCCGTCTGCAAGGCCCTACATCCCCGGGAAAGCTACAGGATTCCTTCCTGAGAGAGATGCAGAGCCATGATACTAGGATCAACAGGAGTAACTCAACACTTCCTTCCCGTGATAAAAGAAATACCCTGATCAGAGTTTCTATCCTTGTCTCAGAAAAAACTGAAAAAGAGCTGCCTTTGACAAAATGGACTTTGAAAACTTGTTTTTGGACAAGTTTGGCTGGTTTTATAGGGGTTAGAAGTTCACGGGCAAGGGTTTTAAATAATTCAATAATTTAATTCTTTTTTTTAAGATTTTATGTATTTATTTGATAGTGAGAGAGAGCACACAAGCAAGGGCAGCAGCAGGCAAAAGGAGAAGCAGGCTCCTGGCTGAGCAGGGAGCCCCATGTGGGACTCAATCCCAGGACCCTGGGATCATGACCTAAACCAAAGGCAGACACTTAACCAACTGGGCTGCCCAGGCATCCAATTCTCAAATCTATTCAAAATAGGGTATGATTGCATCAGGGGCTTAATGTGTAATTATTCTCTTGCTTTGAGCAAGACCCATTAAAGTCTGCCTAGATGAATTTAATTCGCCTCCTTGCAAAATGGTAAAGTATGTACCTAAATACACCTTATAAAACAAAACTTTGAGGGGTGCCTGGGTGGCTCAGTGCGTTGAGCCTTTGCCTTCGGCTCAGGTCATGATCCCAGGGTCCTGGGATCAAGCCCCACATTGGGCTCTCTGCTCAGCGGGGAGCCTGCTTCCCCTCTCTCTCTGCCTGCCTCTCTGCCTACTTGTGATCTCTTTCTGTCAAATAAATAAATAAATAAAATCTTTTAAAAAGGGGGGCACCTGGGTTGCTCAGTGGGTTAAGCCTCTGCCTTCAGCTCAGGTCATGATCCCAGGGTCCTGGGATCGAGCCCCACATTGGGCTCCCTGAACCTGCTTCCCCCTCTCTCTCTGCCTGCTTCTCTGCCGACTTGTGATCTCTCTCTTTCTCTGTCAAATAAATAAATAATCTTTTAAGTAAATAAATAAAACAAAACAAAACTTCTCCTCACCAGTGTGCTTTTTTGGACTTCCACCTTAGATAATATCAGGAGTTAACCTGTTTACTCTGCTCCTCCA
Organism: Lutra lutra; assembly: GCF_902655055.1. Taxonomy (NCBI): domain Eukaryota; kingdom Metazoa; phylum Chordata; class Mammalia; order Carnivora; family Mustelidae; genus Lutra; species Lutra lutra. Next base: position 88,671,398 of record NC_062283.1, on the reverse strand, counting down.
AAATTCTCAGTAAAACGAACATGCCCGAATCATAAAGAGATCCTTCTGCTGAAGATCCCATACAGAACATTGTTTAAAATAAGACAACTAATCCAAAATGGAGTTGCTTATGCTAAGCTCCATATCACCTAACTGAGACTTAACCAGAGTTTCAACTGTTGCAGAAATGGAATCTTAAGCCAGTCCATCAGGAATCATCGGATCAGCATTTGTTAGGTAACCTGTCTGATAGACCCCTGGCTGTCCCCTAAAGAAAAATAACTTTTCAATAACCAATCCACTTCATTGCCTAGTATAACTTCCTGTCTCAGCCTTTCTCCGTGTACAATTCTTTCATTTTGTATAGCAATTCAGCGCCTTTCTGTCTGCTGGGTTGGATGCTGCCCAATTCATGAATCATTGAATAAAGTTAGTAAGATCATTTAAACTTTGCTTTTTTAAAGACACATAACAAAGTTGAATTCATTTAATCCTCACTACCCTCCCCTATGAATAAGTACCATTATTTTATTCATTTCTCAGATGACAAAACTCAAAGGCACAAAGCTAGAGTTTGGTAGAGAGAATTCCTACCGGGAAGACACTTCACAGGTCACGTCCTTCGTGCATTCTGTATGCTTATTTAAAGCAAGATCTTCATTTTCCATAGGATTTACGATTGTACACTCCTTGAATATTAGAGATATTTTGCCCAGCAGATATTTATTCAGTTTCAACTGCTTTGAGAAATTGTTACTCGGGAACAAAGATGAATTTAGAAGGACTGTAAGTCCTTTTTTATAATTTTTTAAATTATAACTTTTAAAATGCTCAAGCTCTTCCAATATGCAAGTGTTTCTCAGAACAACAGGATGCATGGACACCTTTGGCTACATGAAGGATAGACAGGTTCAAGGGGAAACTGTCATTTGAGTATTTACATATCAGGGCTCTATGTGTTACTTGATGTAATCTTCCTAATACTTCCAGATAAAGATTTTTATTACTTCTGTTTTTTAGATGTAGAAACTGATATACTGAGCTGTTTGGTAACATTACAGATAGCCATTAAATAGCATAGATTTGAATCTAGGTATTCCTGATTCCAGAATCTATGGTCTCAACACCCCCATTCCCCCCACTGTCTCCAGAGAGCACAAACACATGTGCTTAGCTATTACCAAACACAGTGAAGTGAATGTTATCCAAATACAGCATCCCAGAATCTTCCAATACTCCTTGCCATTCTGGATTCCTAGTGTAATGATTATGTAATGTAGTGAAGAAGGTAATGGGCACTACTGGATAAAAAGGAAAGGAAACTAATAAGAGAGACTGACATTATCAGATAGTCCATACATACCACACTCGTGTGCAAGGACACTAGTATGAGAGATCAGTGCCCCTCTGCCTGGCTGAGAAACAATCATTCTGCCTTAGCCACTCTGTACGGCTGAGCACTGGTTACCTACTGTCTCTGAGGTATATTCGTCAGGTTGTAAAGTAGACATACAACTGAATCCTACCACATCCCAGAGTGTATTAGTTATCTGTTGCTGGTGAAGGGTAGCAGAATGTGCCACCCCAAAATATTTCACTTTCGTATAAGGATTACTTTAAGCTGAAGAAAATTGAGAAGAAGCAGATACAAGAAAAGCTCTCTGCCTTCTCCCTACTTGCCTAAAAGAAAGACATAAATTTGTAAAGGTGCCCCCACTCCTCCCCTCTCTACTAGGAAGAACAGAAATCAATCAACAGAGACAACACTAGACCCTTACCAGGCACCAGAGAAATCTACACAAAAAACCTTACCACCTTGCCCTTATCTATAATCATCTGCCTGCCCACAGTCGGTGAATCCTGGAAGCGCCAAGTACTTTTCCTTTGTCTTGTCACTTCTCTAAAAAACTATTGTTTTTGCTAAGATTCTATATAAGCCCAAGTTCTAACCACCCTTGGAGTTGCTCGTCACTGAGTTCTCCAGTATGCAAGTTCAGTGCACATATTAATAAACTTCTGTCCGTTTTTCTCTTGTTAATCTGTTTTCTGTCAGTCTCATTTACAGAGCCCCAGCTGGAAAACTCAGGAGTAAAGTGGAATAAAAGTTCAGTTTTTCCTTCCCTACACCATATAGCAAATTACTCTAACACTTGGCAGCTTAAAACAACACATGTTTTTAATAACAGTTGCCCTGGAACACAAAGATAGTTATCTGAGTCTTCTGGGTCTTTCACTGGCTGCAACACATCAAGGCGATCTGAAGGCTCAACTGAGGAAAGATTCATTCCCAAGTTCACTTACATCATTGTTGGAAGACTCTGATTCCTCTCTAGTTATAGGACAGAGGACCTCAGTTCCTCATTGGCTATTGGTCAAAGACTGCCCTCTGTCCCTTGCCATGTGTCCTGTCCAACATGGCAGCTACCTTTAAAGCCAAGAGAGAGTCTGCCAGCAAGACAAAAGTCACAATCTTTTGTAATCTAATCACAAAAGTGATAGCCTAATGTTTTTGCCCTATTTTATTGGTTAGAGGCAAGTCCCTAGGTCCAGTCCACATTCATGAGGAGGGGACTACAGAAGATGTAAATACAGTAGGCAGGGATCATTGCGGGGGGGGGGGCACCTTAGAAGCCTACCTACCACAGGCAGGCAATGTGAGAGGGGATCCAACAAGATGACCTGCTTGAAAGCACTTAGAAATCTGGTAAGGGTATGATTGCTATTCAAACATGGCATTTCTCTTACAGCTTAAATTTTCCTTTTCTTTTTCTTATTTATATATTTGACAGAGAGAGAGATCACAAGAAGGCAGAGAGGCAGGCAGAGAGAGAGGGAGAAGCAGGCTCCCCACGGAGCAGAGGGCGCAATGCAGGGTTAGATCCCAGGACCCTGGGATCATGACCTGAGCCGAAGGCAGAGGCTTAACCCACTGAGCCACCCAGGCACCCCTTACAGCTTAAATTTTCAAAATGAGAATTGGATATAATTCCATTGTTTCATTGCATTCATCCCTGTTGGTTGGAATATGATCTTGATCATATATTGGCACTGTATGCCTGAGAAGAGAGCTGCCCGGGAACACACAGCTACTTTGAGGAACTACAAGCTAGCCGAGGCATGGGAGCTATGCTACTTTGCTTTTCTTTCATTTTGTGCTTTAGAAAAAAAAAATGTTATTTCAATTTAGAATTTAAAAAAAAAACAGATTATAAATAGTAGTTGATAATTCATTGATTTTGTTCTGGCCCTTAAGTGTTATTTTTATTATATTCTCTGTAACATTTGATTATTGTTTTCTAAGTTTTGATTAACCACTTTATTGTTTTAGCTTTATAGCAAAAGGCACTTGTATAAAACTTATAATTGAATTTTCTGCAGGAAAAATAACTTTTTAATGAGCTTCTGAAACTCTGTAGTCTCTAACTGCCTTTACTCAACCTCTCTGTGGAAATCAATAGTTTATAAAAACATTTGTGAATACACAAGTTTTCTTAAGAACCAATGATCACATTTTTAAGACCTAATGATCATAGAAAAGATTTTGTGCAATATAATTGTGATGTTAGTGGGTGAAATATCTCTTGGAATTCTCTCTCCTCCCTAAACCTTACTTTCTTCAAAGTCTACCTCATGTCCTAGTTCCTCTATGACATCTCCATTTACTCAAGTCAACACCAAGTTTTTCTTTATATATGAAATTCTATTACACTTAGTACTGCTATCTTATAGCACTGAAGACTATTTTTAATGATTTCTGTTTCATGGGGTGAATGATTTCTCCACAAGATTCTTATAAACTCTTTAAAGGCAATAAGCTTGTCATATGTGTGGCTGTTAACACCTGCTTTGGGGGATTCCATTAGTAAAGGCTGATAAAGCAAATATATGAACGGAAAAGAACTTTGAATGTCATAAATGTAGAAGTTGGAAATTGCCTAAATTCCACACTCTGCCCACACAAACCACTTCCCTTACTAGTGTGGACACATCAATCTTTTTCTGGACTACAATCAACTTTGAAGACAAAAATTATTTTTTAATCATCTCAACCTTCTCTCTTCACTTTGCACCAATCACCTTCTCCGCACCATCCCACTAAAAAAGCCTACCAAAGTGGTTCACGACAGCCTAAGAATTTATCCCAGAGACCATTTACTAAGAAATGAGTTCCCGTGATAGAAAGATAAATGGTGGATCCAACATCAAGAGCACATTCTGGCGTGGCTGTCGTTCCTAAACAAAGAAGACCATGTGCGACACTTGGTGATAAAATCCATTACTTACCATAACTGCCCTTCTTCCCCACCCCCAACACAAAAATATAAATAAACACAAACAAATAAAGAATTTTCCCTCTCAAGACAGGAAACTGGAACTCTTGCAAATGGGGTTCAATCTGCCTATTCTGTAAACTGAGTATCAGTTTCAGGTCATATCAGATGCTTTCAGGATAGCCTTATCTGGGTCTTCTAGGTTGAATGGTCCTACTCTATGACCAGAGGACCTGCAGGGCTTTACCCCTGCCTGGGCCAACAGTAATAGGCCTGTGACTAACTGGGAACGTTAATTAATTTTGTTTATTTACTGCACAGAATTAATCAATTCTACTATCTTTTTCTATATTTTGGTGTTTTGCCAATGTCCGTTCCATCTGTAATATATCCTTTTCGAGATGCAGGCAATCTGTGTTTTTTAATCTTATCTTCTTTCTTCAATCTGTGGGTTTTAAACTCTATTGGCTGAGTTTCCCAGAACTGAGGAAGTTGAGAAGTTGCATGAGCCACAACAGTTGGCATAGTATGTCAGAGGACAGAGAAATGCAACCCAACGAACACTTATTGGGCATTTATTTTATGCAAGTTATTGTGTTAACTGTTTGAACAGAAGGGTGAGTAAGGTACAAGTCCCACCCTCGAAGAACTCACAATCTGTTTGCAGGAGATACGTGTGTGTGTGTGTGTGTGTGTGTGTGTGTAGGCATGCATGCACGCACACACACACACACACACACACACACTCACACACACACGCCAGAATTAATAACAGTCAAGACTATGCCAAGTAATTCAGTAGAGGGATAAGCAAGTGCTGAGAGAAGACAAAAGTAAAAATTCATTCTGACTGAAGATATTAGGAACGTCATAGGAAAGTTAATATTTCAGATACAACCTAAGACAAATAGAGTTTCAACAGGCAAAGAATATATTGTTGTTACACAGAAGAAAAATTAGTCATTGGTGGGTTGATTTTAGATTAAGAATGTATTTTGACTTTTCACATTATGAACTTTCAGTATTAATAATAAAACTTGAGTTGGGGTATTTCAACTTACATTCTTTTTTTTTTTTTTCAACTTACATTCTTACATATAATCTTATATATAGGAAGTTCAGGCATTCTATTATAAACAGGACTTCTCATGCCTTATTTGTTTATTCTGTTAGTGATGATTATGTAAAGATTTGAGTCTGGAACAAAGAATGTGTGCACACAAACCAGGGATCCTCTTTCTTCCTGCTTCTAGTGAGCTTACAACCATAAACAGTTTAGACCGAGTGACCTTAGTGATTATGTAAGTTAAACTTTTCATTTTACACACCAAAATAAATGATTAGTTAGCAATAAAACCTACACTAGAAGACAAATCTTCTCATACCTCCTCTCAAGTCCCTCCCACTGCAACTACCCTGAAATCCTGTTCCTGTGAAGGCTCTGGGGAGAGAGGGACCATTTCCTTTTCAGTTTTGTGGGGATTGGGAGGGGTGAGGAAACGGCAGGAAATTAGCTTCATCCCTTGGGCCTCATAAATGGTCTCTTGTGCTTAGTAAACCAGGTGATTCTGCCCAGGTAGCCAAGCAATTTAGGATCAGCCTGCACACTTTCCTAGGATCCTATTTCCTTCTCCTTCCTCCCTCCCATCCCAAAGTCCTACGGCTGCTGGTCCATAAAGGCAGGTTCGGACCCACTGGATTTCCCTCTCGCTTACTCCCATTCTTCCCTGGGAGTTCTAGTAATAACTGGGTAGCAAAAGGGAGTCCACCAACATGAAAACCCTATCAGGGAAGGATTTTACCTATTCAGTTCACTTCTAGGCAATGCTTGGCACACAGCAGGTCCTCAATATTTTCTGAATGAGTGGCAACATTGTTTTCTTTACGGCATTCAGTTAGACATTTTCATTTATTGGGTTGACTACAGCTGTACCCTCTTCTATTGGGGTGGAGGGGGTCACTTCATTTAGTCTCTGTGCAGATGGGAATAAACTGGGCTAACCCTGACACTACCTTCCCCAGGATTAGCTGTTGTCAGGGGGTAGGTGGATGTAACCTTTATTCTTTCAGAAATTTTTTCAGAACTCCATTTGGAGAGGCAGATTCCTTTTTTTTTTTTTTAATTTTCTAATTATTTCTAATTCATATCAACTTTTTTTTAACCTTCCCAGAAAGGAGATAATATCTGTAGTGATGTCTTACCTACCTCAAGGGTTACAAAAACGGACTGTAGAAAGCAAAACACAGTTGGCAACATCAAAAACTCATGAAAGAAAAATTACTGGGGCAGGATTAAAATAGCACAAAGTATAATTTAAAAATACTTCAAGTATAAAAAGTATATATTATTATTATTATAATTTAAATTTCATATAAGTACCTTTTGAAGTACATCTCTTTAAAAATTTCTACAGGACATTTGCTTCTAACACTCACCTACCTGAATAGGAATTCTCTTCAATCATTTCTTCATCTGCACAAAAAACAGTGTTGCATTATCTTACTATTCTAAGGGAGATACTCCTACACTATTATTTCAAGATGTCCTATACTTCTTTTAAGTTTTTTTCCTAATCATCCTTTATTAGCTAGAAATTGAATTTTTATTCACTGTCAGTGTCCCTTGTTTTACTCCCAAGAGTCTCCACAAATTAATTGTGTGGGCACTGAGACCTCTTACAAGTTATCATAGTGTTTGAGAGCGTAATTTTGAGGACAGGGCTGCTAGGTGTTTTGAGAAAGTGAAGTGAAAATAAATCTAATCTCTCTGCACATTCACACATGTCTAGAGATCAAAATCACTATGGTCATCATTGCAGAATTAAATCAAACCTGTTCATACAAGTATTTAGCTATTCATTCAACATACTTTTACCAAGTGCTTATTATACCCCAGTCTATGTTCAGAGTGCTGACAGAATCCGTGTCTTCATTAATCTTTCTGAGAGAGTTTTTCTCTTGTGTACGGAGGGGTGGGGGAGCAAGGGGTATGGATTGGAAACAGATTTGCCTGGCAGTTTGGAGAGATAAAGAGGTTTTAACGTCACGGAAGCACAAATTTTCAATTGAGTATCAGCTATCTTGTGTCTTTCAAAAGTAGTGGCCTGGTGGCTCAGTGGGTTGAGCCTCTGCCTTCGGCTGGGGTCCTGATCCCAGGGTCCTGGAATTGAGCCCAGCGTGGGGCTCTCTGCTCAGCGGGGAGCCTGCTTCCCCCTCTCTCTCTGCCTGACTCTCTGCCTACTTGTGATCTCTCTCTCTCTCTCTCTCTGTCAAATAAATAAGTAAATAAATAAATCTTAAAAAAAAAAAAAAAGAAGTTCCTTGCCCACTTCTACCATGGAGCTCTTTTTGTTACCTCTCTCCTCCCCTCTTCCTTTTAAAATATACAATCCATTGGTTTTTAGTATATTCACAAGGTTGCACAACAATCACAGCTATCTAATTCCAGAACATTTCTTCACCTCAAACCCATTAGCCATCACTCCCCATTCTCCCATCTTCCCACTCCTTGGCAACCCCTAGTCTACTTTCTTTGTCTATGGAAATGCCTATTGTGGACATTTCGTGCAGTGGAACTACACATTATGTGGCTTTTTATGTCTGGCTTCTCTCACTCACCTTAATGTTTTCAAGGTTCATCCATGTTGCGGCATGTAGCAATACTTAATTTCTTTTTCTGGCGGAGAATTATTCCATTGTATGGATATACCACATTTTGTTTATCCATTCATTGATGGATGTGTGGGTTCTTCCTACTTTTGGGGTATTACGAATAACGCTTCTATGAACATTCATGTACAAGTTTTTATGTAGACATATGTCTTCAATTCTCTTGAGTACATACCTCGGAGTAGAATTGCTGGGTCATACGATTACTCTGTCTAGCATTATTCCCCACCCCCCCCCATTGGCTCTTTTATTTTTTTATTTTTTATTTTTTACGTTATGTTAGTCACTATACAGTACATCATTAGTTTTTGATGTAGTGTTCCATGATCCATTCATTGCTTGTGTATAACACCCAGTGCTCCATGCAATCTGTGCTCTCCTTAATACACACCACCAGACTGGCCCAACCCCCACCTCTCTCCCCTCTAAAACCCTCAGTTTGTTTCTCAAAGTCCATAGTTTCCCATGGTTTGTCTCCCCCTCCAATATCCCCCCTTCATTTTTCCTTTCCTTTTCCTAATGTCCTCCATGCTATTCTTTATGTTCCACAAATAAGTGAAACCATATGATAATTGTCTTACTCTGTTTGACTTATTTCACTTAGCATAATCACCTCGAGTCCCATCCATATTGATGAAAAAGTTGCGTATTCATCCTTTCTGATGGCTGAATAATATTCCATTGTATATATGGACCATATCATCTTTATCCATTCGTCTGTTGAAGGGCATCTCAGCTCTTCCCACAGTTTGGCTATTGTGGACATTGCCGCCATGAACATTGGGGTACATAAGGCCCTTCTTTTCACTACATCTGTACCTTTGGGGTAAATACCCAGTAATGCAATTGCTGGGTCATACCGTAGCTCTATTTTTTAATTTTTTGAGGAACTTCCACACTGTATTCCAAAGTGGCTATCCCAACTTGCATTCCTAATAACAGTGTAAGAGGGTTCCCCTTTCTCCATATCCTTGCCAATGCTTGTTGATTTCTGTCTTGTTAATTTTTATCATTCTAGCTGGCCTAAGGTGGTATCTCATTGTGGTTTTAATTTGAATTTCCCTGATGGCTAATGATGATGAGCATTTTTTCATATGTCTATTAGCCATTTGTATGTCCTCTTTGGAGAAGTGTCTGTTCATGCTTTCTGCCCAGTTTTTGACTTGATTATTTGTTTTATGGGTGTTGAGTTTGAGAAGTTCTTTATGGATCTGGGATACCAGCCCTTTATCTGAAATGTCATTTGCAAATATCTTCTCCCATTCTGTGGGTTGCCCCTTTGTTGACTGCTTCCTTTGCTGTGCAGAAGCTTTTTATCTAGACAAAGTCCCAAAAGTTCATTTTTGTTTTTGTTTCCCTTGGCTTTACATGTCTTGAAAGAAGTTGCTGTGGCTGATGTTGAAGAAGAGGTTACTGCCTATGTTCTTTTCTAGGATTTTGATGGATTCCTGTCTCATATTGAGGTCTTACATCCATTTTGAATTTATGTTTGTATGGTATAAGAGAATGGTCAGGTTTCATTCTGTATATAGCTGTCCAATTTTCCCAGCACCATTTATTGAAGGGACTCTTTTGTCCATTGGATATTTTTGTCTGCTTTTTTGAAGATTATTTGACCATAAGGGTCCATATCTGGGATCTCTATTCTGTTCTATTGTTGTATGTGTCCGTTTTTGTGCCCATACCATGTTGTCTTGGTGATCACAGTTTTGTAATAAAGCTTGAAATCAGGCAACATGATGCCCCCAGCTTTGTTTGTTTGTTTGTTTCCAACATTTCCTTGGTAATTTGGGGTCTTTTCTGGTTCCATACAAATTTTAGGATTGTTTGTTCTAGCACTTTGAAAAATGTCATTGGTATTTCGATCAGGATGGCTTTGAAACTATAGATTGCTCTGGGCAGCATAGACATTTTAATAATGTTTATTCTTCCAATCCATGAGGATGGAATGTTTTTCCATCTTTTTGTGTCTTCTTCAATTTCTTTCATGAGTGTTTTATAGTTCCTAGAGTATATACGTCCTTTACCTCTTTGGTTAGGTTTATTTATGCTATAGTAAATGGAATCAATTCTCTAATTTCTCTTTCTACAGTTATATTGTTAGTGTAAAGAAAGCAACTGTGTATTGATTTTATATCCTGCCGTATTACTGAATATGAGTTCTAGTAATTTGGGGTTGGAGTCTCTTGGGTTTTCCATATAAAGTATCATGTCATTTGTGAAGAGAGAGAGTTTGACTTCTTTGCAAATTTGAATACCTTTTATTTCTTCTTATTGTCTGATTATTCTTGCTAGGGCTTCTAATACTGTGTTGAACAATAATGGTGAGACTGGGCATCTCTGTCATGTTCCTGATCTTAAGCAAAAGGCTCTCAGTTTTTCCCCATTGGGAATGATATTCACTGTGAGTTTTTCATAGATGGATTTTATGAAATTGAGGGATGTTCCCTCTATGCTTATACTCTGAAGAGTTTTAATCAGGAAAGGATGTTGTATCTTGTCAAATGCTTTTTCTGGATCAGTTGAGAGGACAATCCCGTTCTTGTCTCTTCTTTTATTTGTGTGTTCTATCACACTGATTGATTTGCAAATATTGAACCACTGTTACATCCTGGGGATAAATACCACCTTGTTGCGGTGGATAATCCTTTTACTGTACTATTGGATTCTATTAGCTATGATCTTGCCCAGAATTTTGGCATTGATATTCATTAGGGATATTGGTATAATATTCTCCTGGTTTGGGGATCAAGGTGATGCTGGCCTCATAGATTGAATCTGGAACTTTTCCTTCTATTTCTATTTTTTGAAATAGCTTCAGGAGAATAGGCATTATTTTTCTTCGAATGTTTGGTAGTATTCCCCAGGGAATCCATCAGGTCCTGGACTCCTGTTTTTTGGGAGGTTTTTGATCATGCTTCAATCTTGTTACTGGTTATTGGTCTATTTAGGTTGCCAATTTCTTCCTGTTTCAGTCTTGGTAGTTTATAGGTTTCCAGGAATGCACCATTTCTTCCAGGTTACTTACTTTATTGGCATATAGCTCTTGATAATAATTTCAAATGCTCGTTTTTATTTTCTTGGTGTTAGTCATGATCCCTCCCCTTTCATTCATAATTTTATTAATTTGTGTCCTTTCTCTAATCTTAGTTATTTCCCTTCTCATGCATGGGTTAGGCTTAATTTGTTGTTGATTCTCCAGTTCTTTAAGGTGTAAAGACAGTTTGTGCTTTCAGTATTTTTCTATTTTTTTGAGTGAGGCTTGGATGGCTATGTATTTCCCCCTTAGGACCACCTTGCTCTATCCCATAGGTTTTGGACTGATGTGTTTTCGTTCTCATTGGTTCCCATGAATTGCTTAAATTCTTCTTTGATTTCCGGTTGATCCAAACATTTTTGAGCAGGATGGTCTTTAGCTTCCAAGTGTTTGAATTTCATTTTTTCTTGTGACTGAGTTCCAGTTTCAAAGCACTGTGGTCTGAGAATATGCAGGGAATAATCTCAATCTTTTGGTATTGGTTGAGACCTAATTTGTGACCCAAACTTTCTGGAGAAAGTTATATGTACACTTGAGAAGAATGCGTATTTTGTATATATCTATGAGGTCCATCTGGTCCAGTGTATCATTCAAAGCTCTTGTTTCTTTGTTGATTTTCTGCTTAGATGATCCGTCTATTGTTGAGAGTGGAATGTTAAAGTCTCCTACTATTAATGTATTATTATCAATGTCTCTTTATTTGTGTTAACAGTTGGCTTATGTAGTTGGCTGTTCCCATGTTGGGGGGCAAAGATATTTACAATTGTTAAAACTTCTTGTTGGATAGATCCTTTAAAAATGATATAGTGTCCTTCTTTATCTCTAACTACAGTCTTTAGCTTAAAATCTAATTTGTCTAATATGAGAGTTGCTACCCCAGTTTTATTTGAGGTCCATTGGGATGAAAGATGGTTCTCCATCCCTTCACTTTCAGTCAGGATGTATCTTTAGGTTCAAAATGAGTCTCTTATAGACAGCAAATGGATGGGTCCTGTCTTTTTATCCAATCTGCAGCCCTGTGCCATTTTATGGAAACATTTAGGCCGTTCACATTGAGAGTGATTACTGAAAGATATGATTTTATTGTCATCATGTTGCTTGTGAAGTCCTTGTTTCTATAGATTGTCTCTATAGAACCTCGCTTAACATTTCTTGCAGGGCCAACTTAGTGGTCACATATTCTTTCAGTTTCTTCCTGTCGTGGAAGCTCCTTATCTCTCCATCCATTCTGAATGACAGCCTTGCTGGATAAAGAATTCTTGGCTGCATATTCTTCTTATTTAGTACCCTGTATACATCTCTCATTTGGTACCCTGAATACAGCCCTTTCTGGCTTGCCAGGTCTCTGTGGACAGGTCTGAGTTATTCTGATGTTCCTCCCTCTTTACTTAAGGAATCTCTTCCCCCTAACTGCCCTTAAGATGGTTTCCTTGGTTCTAAGATTTGCAAGTTTTTACTATTACATGCCTGGGTGTTGGTCTGTTCTTCTTGATCTTAGGAGTGTCCCTTCTGCCTCTAGGACACAAATGTTTGTTTCATTCCCCAAATTAAGGAAGTTCTAGACTACATTTGCTCAAATATATCTTCTAGTCTTCTCTCTCTCTTTCTCTTGCTCTCTCTCTCTCTCTTTCTCTCCACATCCTCAAGGATCCCAATAACTGATATTGAAATGTCTCATGGCATCATTTATTTCTTTAATTCTGTTTTCATGGATTTTAAGATGCTTGTTCCAGGCCTCCTCCTGTCCCTTCTTTTCTATTAGTTTGTCTTCTAGATCACTAATTCATTCTTCTGTCTCCTTTATCCTAGCTGTTAGAGTATCTAGATTAGATTGGATCTCATTTATAGCATTTTAAATTTCTGTCAGGTCAGCTCTCATTTCTGCCCTTAGAGAATCTATGTTGCCATTAATAGTTTTCTCCATCCTAGCTATTGTTCGCATAACTATTACCCTGAAGTTTATTTCTGACATCTTGCTTATATCCATATCCATTAGTTCTGTGGCAGAGGTCATAGTCTCTAAGTTTTTCCTATGTTGAGATTCCTCCTCTTAGTCATTCTGTTGAGAGGTGGTTGAGGGAATGTAGAGTCCAAATTATTGACCACAGGCCAAGCAAGCTGCACTTGTTTTATAGAGACCTTAAGGTTGCCAGCCTCTTGTTCTTCCAGCCTGTCTTCTCGGGGAGGGGCCTGCTGCACTGTTACTCAGGCAACACTGTTTTGGGCAGAGTTGCCCTGCCTCCTATTTGGGAGGATGGACTCAGTGACAAATGGTTTTTTGGGCTTTTGTTCTCTGGTGGCTTTCTCTGGTGGCTTTCCTTGTCCGCCTCCTTCCCAAGAGTCAGAGCAGAAGTGACCATATCCAAACCTCTATCTCACAACAGAAAGAGTGCAGTCTGCCCCCTCAGTGAGCTCTCCAAGCCACACTGTCCCCGCTTCTGTCAGTGCTGCCGATAACTATAGTGTCCCGAGTTGTGCACCCCACAGCAGTACTCCCAGCCCTCATTTCCAGGTCCAGGTATATCTCACCCTTTGTGCTTCTAAAACCACCAGCCACTCCCAGTTTGCATATATGCCCCTGCAGCTCCAGGTTTCAGTCTGGGGGGCTGCTCTATAGTGCTTTCCCCAGTGCTACTGGTCTGTAAGTCTGTGTCTGTTCCCTAGTGTGGAAGGTTTTTGTGTTCTGGTGGTACAGGATCTCAGAGGCTCCCTCCCCCTTCCATTTATCTTCCACTATCTGTCCACAGAATCATGGCTTCCCACTTCATGCCTCGAGACCAACTACCTGAGATATTTTGTTTGTAGAGATCCAGATATGTCTTCTTACATCACAGACTGATTTCATGGGTGCTCAGAGTGCCCTGGTAGATATCTAGCTCAATTCAGGGGACTGGTTAAAATACAATCCCCTATGTGCCATCTTTGTGTGCCATCTTTGCTCCTCCTTTGTTTAGTATTATAAGGAGCTGCCAGATTGTCTTCCAAAGTGGGAGGGCCATTTTATACTTCCAATTTCTCCATATCCTGCCAGCATTTGTTATTGTCCCTTTTAAAAAATTATTATTCTAGCCTTCCTAATGGGTGTGAAATGATATCTCATTAAGATTTTGATTTACATTTCCCTCATGACTAATGATGTTGAGCAACTTTTCATGTATTTACTGGCCACTTGTATATCTTCTTTGGTAAAATGTCTATTCAAATACTTTATCTATTTTCTGAGTTAGTCATTTTTTATTGTTGAGTATAAATATATTTATCTATTTATATTGCTATATTTATATAGCTCTCCTATCAGGTATATGATTTGCAAATATGTTCTCTCATTCTATGAATTGTCTTTTCACATTATTAATGGAGACTTTTGAGGTATAAATTTTATTAATATAGATGAAGTACAATTTATGAATTTTTTCCTTTGGTTGCTTGGGCTTTAGAAATCATTGTCCAATGCAGGATTATTTATACCTATGTTTTCTTCTAAGAGTTTTATAGTTTTAGCTCTTATATGTAAGTCTTTGATCCATTTTGAGTTAAATTTTATGTATGTTGAGAGGTAGGGGTTGACATTATTCTTTTATATGTAAATATCCAGTGTGCAATACCTTTTTGTTTAACCTTTAAATTCCACCATGGAAGAAACTGTATCTTCATTAATCTCTTACCCACCTCTTGGATTATATGAAAAATAGCATATTCAAAGCTTGGTATACAAAAATAAAATTGTATCATCTCAAAAACCTCAGCTGGAAATACTACAGTTAAGCTTTACTGTATTTTCTTTGTATATCCACTCTTGCCTATAAATTCAATTCTAACTTGAACTGACTCTTAATTAACAAGTAACACATAAGGACTTGCAAGAAGATCTTATGCTAATTCTCAGAATTCAACATTTCATTTTCATAATGTAATCATCTAACCATAAGGATAAAAGGACACACTTTCCCAATAAGCCATATTCATACTTAGGAATGGAAGAGAGGGAATAGGCAATCTCAGGAAGCAGAAATTAATACAAGAATATGGCTTGACCTATAATAAAATAAAGCAGATGCTTTTCTAATATATGAAATAGTCATTCTCAGTATACTTTATAATCTTACAGGAAACCATGGATCATATTATATTACCCATAACTATATTAGTCTCCAGCAAATGTGTTACATTAGTGATCATTGCTATATTTTCTAATTTCAGTAATTAATGCCACACTTATTTTTTTTAATAAGGGAAAAAATACAGGACTCATGATGGTAATATTTGAATTTTATTTTTGAATCATGATTTTGTTGGTAACTCATGTAAGAACAGCAACATCTGTAGGATCTGTAGTGTATTCACAGTTGTTGTCCAAATCCATTTTTTAAAATTTTTATTTATTATTTATTTATTTATTCAAGAGAGAGAGAGAGAGAGCACAAGCAGGGGGAGGGACAGAGGAAGAGAGGAAAAGAGAGAATCTCAAGCAGACTTTGCCCTGAGCATGGAGCCCAATGCAGGGCTTGAGGGGGGCTGGATCTCATGACACTGAGATCATTACCTGAGCCAAAATCAAAAGTCCAACACTTAACTGACTAAGCCACCCGGGCACCCTTAAATTCATTTTTAAAAAATAAGTATTTTACTAAAGAAGATATATTCAAAATTAATAATACATGAAAATATACTCAAACATTACTAATCACTAGGGGAATCCAAATTGAAAGCACAATATCATGCCAGCACAGACCCATTAGAATGGCTATAATTCTATTTATCCAAATTCATTTTTATAACAACCATAAGAATAGGCCAAATCAGTGCTACTCTTCCCATTTTCTAGAGAGAAAAATTATTAATTGATCATTTTTATTATAAGCTATTTCTAACATGTTGAAAAGTATTGAGAGTATTTAAAGTGTAAACAAGACCTATAAGCCAGCTTTATCATCTCATCATTTTATCATACTTGAAATTTTTAGAAAAGAACTACAGGGAGCCAGGGTGGCTCAGTTGGTTAAGCATCTGCCTTTGGCTCAGATCATGATCCCAGGTGCTGGAATCAAGACCTGCATCAAGACCTGCAAGGAGCCCTGCATCGGGCTCCCTGTGCAGTAGGGAGTCTCCTTCTCCTTCTCCCTCTGCTACTCCCCTTCCTTGTGCTCACTCTCTCTCAAATAAATAAATGATATTTAAAAATAAAATAAATAATAAGCAAGCAAATAAATACATAGAACTACAATATTATAGACATGATTGGAATCCTTGTTACTCCTTTCCCAGTTCCATTCCTTTCCCTTCATCTATGCATTCTTAAACAACATATAGTATTGTTTTACATGTTTTTAACTTTTATGACCTTGTACTCTAAGTGTTACCCTACAGTTTGCTTTTTTTCCACTCAGCATTATATGGAGTCATCCATGGAGTCATCCGTGGAGTCATCCATGTTGATACGTGTTTTTCTAATTCACTTCTACTATATCATTCTGTTAGATGACAAGAACACAATATTTTTAATCTATGTTTCTCTTGATGAATATTTATATTCTGCTATAGACTGAATTTTGTCTGCTCCTAAATTCATATGTTGAAACTTAATCTCCAATGTGTTAGTTTTTGAAGGTGTAGCCTTCGGAGGTGATTAGGTCATGAAATTGGAGCCCTCATGAATGGTATTGATGCCCTATTAAAAGAGACCCCAGAGAGCTCTCTTACCTCTTCTTCTGCTATGTGTGGGCACATCAAAAATACAGCCAAGAAGTGGGTTATCATGAGACACCAAATCTGCTAACCCCTTGATCTTGGACTTCCCAGCCTCCACTACTGTGAGAATTAAATTTCTGTTGTTTATAAGACACCCATCTCTGGTATTTTGTTATAGCATCCCAACAGATGAAGATTCCTTTCAAGTGCCAGTATTATTAGTACAAATGCTGAAGCAACAAACATTTTTATGTATGTCTCTAGAGCAGTTGGTAAAAATCTCTCTAACATATAAATCTAGAAGTAGAAAACCTCAGTCAAAGGACAAATGCTATTTCAATGTTACTGTTTCCCAAAGTGTTTGGACTAATTGTACTCTTACCATTGTATGACACCTGTCATTTCTCCACCTTGACAGAACTTAGTTTTGTCAGACTTAATTGTTTTGTTTTGTTTTTTAACAAATCTGATGTTTATAAAATTGTGTCTCCCATGGGGTTTATAAGTTGCATTTTTCTGATTACCAGTAAAATTAAATACCTTTTCATATGTTTACTGGCTATTTGGGTTTCATACTATGGGAATAATTTTTTATCATGTTTGTTTTTTTTTTTTAATTTGTCTTTTTCTTTTTGATTATAATACTTACTTATGTATTCTGGATTCTATCCTTTGTCAATTATATGCACTGTGAATATTTTCCCCAGTCTGTGGATTGCTACTTTTTTCATATATCTTTAGTGATCTAAAATATGCTTTAAAGCAATTGGATTTATCAATATTTCCTAATTGTTTCCATTGTGCATATGTGTGTGGTTGTGTCTGTGTAGTTTAAGAAATTTTTCTTACCTAGAGATCATAAAGATGTCTAAATATTTAAAAATTTTGCTTCTCACAATCTTTAATCTATCCAAATTTATTTTGTGTATGAAAGAAGTAGGTATCCAACTTTATGCATTTTTCCAATGAGAATAGTTCCAATTTTCTTAGTTCTAATGATTGAGAAGTCCATCTATTCCCCATTAATTTGTAATAACACTTCTGTCATATACCAAATTTCTATTTATATCTTGGTCTGTATATCTTGGTCTAATTATTTTCCCCATGTTAGTATCAAATGTCTTTATTATTATAGCTTTACAACAAATCTTAATATCTGCAAGGAAATTTCTGACACTTTAATCTTCAAAACAATCTTGGCTATATTGAGTTTTTACTCTTTCAAATATTTCTTGATCAATTTATCAAAATTAATGAACAGTCTCATGGAAATTTTTACTAAAATCATGTTGATTTGAATATTAATCTTCACTAATGAAGTTACAGTTAAGTTAGTGGACTCCCACTAACATACATGGTACACCTCTCATGCTCTCCAGAGATATTTTCAGGAATTTCAACAGTGTTTTACTTTGCTCCATAAAAGTCTTTCATATGTTTTACTAGATTTATACTAGATTCCTACTAATATTTATTGCTGTTTTTTTTAAATTTATTTGACAGACAGAGATCACAAGTAGGCAGAGAGAGAAGAAGGAAAGCAGGCTCCCTGCTGAGCAGAGAGCCTGATGCAGGGCTCGATCCCAGGACCCTGGGATCATGACCTGGGCCGAAAGCAGAGGCTTTAACTCACTGAGCCACCCAGGTGCCTCTTTATTGCTGTTTTGAATGGGCTTTTCTTCTACCACATTTCCTTATTGTCTTTTACTGTCAGATAAGAATGTAATTTGTTTTGCAAATTGATCTAAAAAACAGAAATGTCACCAAACACTAAATGTCACTAAACACTGTTATTACTTTTTAAATTTTTATGTAGATTATCTTGAATTTATTATCTAGATAATCATATTGTCTAAATATAGGAATAGTTGTATTTTCCTTTCTACTTTTTACACCCCTTATTACTTTTTCTTGTCTTATAACATTGGTCAGGAATAGAAGTGATGATACTGGCCATCTTTCTCTTGTTCCTGGCTTTAAATATAATCATTATTTGATCTTTCTTTAGCCTTTGATCTTATAGACTACTAGGATCAATATGTATTCTTACTATGAACCCTTTCTTTTTTTTTTTTTAAAGATTTTTATTTATTTATTTGAGAGAGAGACAGTGAGAGAGAGCATGAGTGAGGAGAAGGTCAGAGGGAGAAGCAGACTCCCCATGGAGCTGGGAGCCTGATGTGGGACTCGATCCCAGGACTCCAGGATCATGACCTGAGCCGAAGGCAGTCGTCCAACCAACTGAGCCACCCAGGCGTCCCAGCTATGAACCCTTTCAATCAACATTTCTTCCAAAGTTATTAAGCATTATATAAATTAAAGTGCACCAATACAGCCTCATAGCAAATGAGATTTTAATTTCAAATAAAGTAAAACTGATGCATACTATTAATTAGCACCCTAATTCCTCCTCTGTTAAAAATTCATTTAGACAACCAGTTAAATTGATAAATGCACTCCAAATCTGTCAAAGGGTAACGTAGGAATCATCTTCAATGATAAAGACACATCTCAGTAAGTTTCCTACTAGTTTAGATTAGATAGCATCAAGGCAAATGGAAAAGCATATTATGATACAATTGAGACCTTGTAGCAAATTTCAAAAATTAAAAGCATAATCTCTTTCTTTTTTTTTTTCATTCTAAGTCATGTTTAGCTTGTTTTTTTTTTTTGCGGGGGGGGGGGGGGGGATTATTTTCTGTGAACCAGAGCTGTGAACTTTCCTTCTGGTTGATATTCCTGACTGCCACTGGCATTGGTGGCACAGTGAGTCTCTTTCCTTCTGTCACTTGTGATAGCACATGATCTCATGGCTTCACATTGTTCACATTGTTCTACCATAATTCTTCACAAAACTACTTTTCATCTGAAAGATGGAAAGAAGTTAGAACACAATTCCAATAGACCAGTATTAAGGTTGAATTAACATTTCCTCTTCCCTAATAAAAATGTTTACATGTAGTCCTTGTTTTAGGTTTTCCATTTTTGCATTCAAGAGTGAGGATATTCCTCCCCAAAATAGGAAAAATGGATTCCATGATCATTGTTGATTTCTTTGAGTCAGGATTGTATGGTAATACATCCACCAGTTCTGCATACCCTTTGGAAAGAGTAAGAAATCTGAAGCAATTTTTAGCTGAGCTAGAAAATCTCATACTTGCCAGAAACCTGTTTTCCTTCCCAAGTGCCATTTTTTTCCCACTAGACCTACATGTCCAACCCTGATCTAATTTGAGATCTGGCTTCTCAGTGCCCACAACCAGACTGCATCTATAGCTGCAGGAAATCTCAAAATTGAGGTGCTCAGAGATCCGGTTGTGGCTTCTGATGCCTCTCAAGTGACTTTTGGCTTCCTGTCCCACTTACAAGTACTTCACAGAAAAAATAAGAGCACCTCCATGGGGCGCCTGGGTGGCTCAGTGGGTTAAAGCCTCTGCCTTCAGCTCAGGTCATGATCCCAGAGTCCTGGGATCGAGCCCCACGTCAGGCTATCCGATCGACAGGGAGCCTGCTTCCCTTCCTCTCTCTCTGCCTGCCTCTCTGCCTACCTGTGATCTCTCTCTCTGTCAAATAAATAAATAAAATCTTAAAAAAAAAAAAAAGAGCACCTCCAGCCAGAATGTCTGAGCATTTCCCCCTGAAGCTTCTCTTCATGTCTCCATTTCTACCGTTCCTCCCTTCCAGTCATAGGAAAGTAGATGCCTCTGTGCCAAATAACCTTCTCCTGACACTATGAATCCCAACCCCTTGGAGACCTCCTTAACTGTATCTCCTTCAACATGCCTTCCCACCCACCAAGCATGTGCTCTTGTCCCTCAACTGCAAGATTATGTGAGTATCTTCCTATATTTTAAGAAATTCTTCTCCAGCTATCAATATAGCTCTGTCCTTCCCATTACAGTCAAATGTGACTCTGTTTTTCAGTCTATTTTGCAGGCTCCTCTTCTTTCAACACACCCTCTGGTGGCCTCCAGGTCTTGATCTTGGCCCTCCTATCAGTCTCTGCACTTCCCCCAGATCATCTTGTGTTCATCATGCCTTTCATCTCAAAGACTCAACACTATAACCCTACTACACACCTACCCAGACCTACATATACTGCAAGCCAGCCCCACTTGAACTCTTCCAGTTCAACATGTTCAAAGTGGACTGATGTTCTCTCCTGTTCATCTGCTCTCCCTGTTGTACTTTTCCACACTAACCAGGACCACCATCCTCCCTGGACCCTCAAGCCAGAAGTAATTGTTTGAACTGCCTCATTGTTCAATACCACCCGGAGTTCTCCTGCTATACCACTTCAGGGAGTCTCACCGGCCTCCACCACCTTCCATCCTATTCATCTGGTTTCTCTATCCCACTGTTTCCAGTTAATTTGTTTCTTGTCATTTCCAGATACAGTATATGGCCACGTTTTTATTCTGGAACAATGACGGTCTCCAACTGGAGTGAGCCTGGTGCCATGCTTCACCCAGTCACAGTTTGTTTCAAAAAAGTCCAGATTCTTTACTCTCCATTTAAAGAAAGCAAAGCAGAAGTAGCACTCTTCTAACTGCTAGGTTTCCGAATGTGAAAGACCCAGGAGCATTGTAGGATGCAGGAAGGGGGGAGAAAATCCAAAGAACATATTCACGCGTGCGCGTGCACAAACACACTGATTTTTATGAGAAGTGGTGGTTACCAGGGGGCCGTATTTATAGCTCTGAGTAATTTATAGCTTTTAAATGTAATGTTATCATGCAAATAAAGTTTTTTTCTACCCTGGTGATGAGCTCATGAATAAACCTGAAAGGGATGCGAGGCTGGCGGCAGAGATGGGAAGGGCAGGCTGGGAATGAATCAGCAAGCGCCTGCTTTCTCCAGCAACTGTCACTACAACCATGGGATCAGTGCACTGCTCAGCATGAGGACTCCAGGCACGGCGATGTGGGACATGGCGCTGAACAATTCCCATCCGAGGCAACAGACCAGGAATGCTGCTCAGCCCACCGTGCAACAAAAATGTATGAAATCGCATTAGCAGAAAAACAAGATTTCTGGGTCTTATCACAGAAAGGCTTTTTTCCCCTCCTAGATGAATGTTCACCTCTAATTGAACAACTGTTACCCTCTTTATTTCTACCTGAAAGTGGCTTTTACAACTCATAATTAAGGGCAGGATCTTTATAATCCCATCATGATGGAATGTCTTTTTAGTGCTTGAATGCAGTTCATTAACAGGATATTTAGGGCTGGTTTTTGTTTTGTTTGTTTTGTTTTCCAGTGGTTAATTGGACTACAATTCATTTGCATGTCCTGAACATGCGTGTTAAAGTCTATACAAGAATTCCATTTAGCTACTTTCTAAAACGTGTTCTGGAAGGCCAGAGTCCACGATCCTTATAAAACAAACACTGCAGCAAGACTCGATTTGTACTTGAGAGGAAAATCACAGCAGGGAAAATAGCTAGAAACTAATCAGGTGTTCTCTAAATTGATATAATAAATTAGTTTTTAAGAAAGAAAGATATTATATCTTTTACATATCTTTTATATCTATTATATCCAAAAGTTGGTGCTTTTTTTGTTAAAATAAAAATGTTATAACAGTTCTGCAGGAGTGTAAATTTAGAATTTTCCCCAAGGGAACAGTGTATAGCACAGAAGCAGCCTGGGACAATACTCCCAAGTATTCACAATGGACTTTTGGGGCTGTGGGGAGGCTTAAGGGTTAATTTGTTTAAAATTCATGGCTCATTTTATGCAGAAACATTCTCTATTCTAGCCACAGGCTGTTACATTTGGAAGACTACATATAGAAAAATCAACTTAATGGCTCCAACTCCTAGTTCAAGAAGCTCAATCAGAAAGGTATCAAACTATAAAATGTTGCAATATACGTGTATCTTTCAATCCAAACAGATACTCAAGTTTTGTATACCACATTTTTTTTAGATTGCTACCCACTTACCAATAGGCTCAGATAGTCCTCCAGATGCAATTAGCTTTGTTTTGCCTACAAAGATTTGAAAACGTCTTCTTAATCAAAATCCTTGCTCATATGGACAGTAACCAAGTGAATTAGTCCCCAGGTTAGCCCAGCACTATCCACCTTCTCTCCCTACCTGTCTTTCACAGTAAGTCAAAAGTGCTCAGAAAATCTTCCCATCCATAATTCCAGAGCTCCAGGATCCTTTAGGGACTAGGTCAATAAACTAGACTGGGCGTAGGCCTTCCAATTTCTTCTAAGAATGAATACAGACCTTCAGCTAAAAGGCATGCTCCTGAATTGGATATTCATTTCAAAATTCTTAATAAAAGAAAAAATGATACTAGCTCAGTGTTATGATTTCTTTCAAGGACAAAGAGTCAATAAATCTAAAATTTATAAAACTACATGTAGATAGATGTTATCTTATTATCATATATGTATGAAAATGTACATGAATATATTTGAAATTACACTAGGACTCAGATTAAGTGATTTATCCAAAGTCTCTCAGCTAGTCTAGAACTCAGATCTGTTCTGAAGGGTAGAGCTCTTTCTATAGCACTACTCTGCATCTGATCTCTTTTTATTTAACTTATTAAATTTCATGCATCGTTATAAATTAAGCTGTAAGTAGAGTTCATTATACTCTTAATAACCCCTTGAGTCAAACTGCTTAGAAATGATGAACAAAAACACAAACAAAAAAAGGGGCACCTGGGTGGCTCAGATGGTTAAGCATCTGTCTTCAGCTCCAATCATGATCTGGGGGTCCTGAGATCGAGTCCCATGTCAGGCTCCCTGCTTGGTGGGGAGCCTGTTTCTGTCTCTCCCTCTGCTGCTCCCCCTGATTGTGCTCTCTCGCTCTCTGTCAAATAAATAAATAAAATCTTTTTTAAAAAGCAAGCAAACAAAACCCTATAAAATGAGTTCAGTTGAATATAAAAAATAAAATTTTAAAGAATTTTTGAAGTTCTTGAACTATAGATTAAATTAAGAGCATGTTGATTTAAAAATAACTTACTTATATTATTCTATTTATAACCCATTATGAATATAATTAGCTATAAAATATTTTCATAATAATTTAAACCTTTTGAAAATAAATTTTAAATATAGTAGTATGCAGTGGTATGCCATTGCAATGGTATACGGTGTGAATTTAAAGTCTATGGTTTGAATTTGAAATCCATGGAATGAATTTAATGTAATTGACATTTTGTTTGGTTTTAACTCTTGAATGTATTTTAATTAAAATAAGAACTCTATTTACTTACATAATTGGAGCATTTCTTTGTTATTTATATATTTTTTTAAGATTTTATTTATTTATTTGACAGAGAGAGAGATCACAAGTAGGCAGAGAGAAAGGCAAAGAGAGAGGGGGAGGCAGTCTCCCTGCTGAGCAGAGAACCCAATGTGGAGCTTGATCCCAGGACCCTGAGATCATGAGACAGAGGCTTAACCCACTGAGCCACCCAGGCACCACATGTGCTAGCTATTAATATTTTAAGATAAATTTTATCTCACTATATCTCAATGCATGTTACTATTATTATATATAACATGTTATATAACAAAATAAGTATTTATATGCAGATAGCATCCAAATTGAAAATCACTTAAAATTACCTATTTTATGCTGATAATAATCGCTGCAATAATTAGTGTGAAATGTAGCACCACAATGGTTTTGTCTATGAGATTTACAGTCCTGTGAAGTATCTCTGAACTGAACTCAAATTAATTGACTCTCTGTCTTTGTGCAAATAAGCACATAGTTTTTTTTTATTGAGGGGATGACAAATGTAGTATTTATTTAATTATTTTATTTTAAACCCTAATAAGTTAATAGTGATCTTTGTGTCCAAAACCCCATGACCAAAAAAATAGAAATCAGATACTTCATTAAAAATGGAAAAAATAGGGGCGCCTGGGTGGCTCAGTGGGTTAGGCCTCTGCCTTCAGCTCAGGTCATGATCTTGGAGTCGTGGGATCGAGCCCCGCATCGGGCTCTCTGCTCAGCACGGAGCCTGCTTCTCCCTCTCTCTCTGCCTGCTTCTCTGCCTACTTGTGATCTCTCTCTCTGTCCAATAAATATATAAAATTTAATTTAAAAAAATGGAAAAAATCAATTTTGCACTGGAGAATGCACAAATATATAAATGTTTACAAATTCTATTTTCAGTAAACAACCTTACATTTTTCTGTAAGTAATCAGAAGGATAAGAATCAAGCTGTATCATTTTTACCTTATTGAAGCATGTAGAAATCTTAATTTTGAAATTATATTCAGGTATCAAATAAAATTTATTCTCATATAAATGCATCTAGAATTATTTGTATTTTACCATTTTATTAGAGATCTCAATGTTACATAGTTCATCAAGAAATAATACAAAAATGATCTACATAGCCTTTTATAGGAATTTATTTAAGAATCTTTCTGAATATTGTTTGTTTAGAGTTCTCTTTGAGTTGCTTGGCAAATGTATTTATTCTTAGTCAATGTACTCTAGTAATCTGACCTTAGAATAATATTAATCAAATTGACTTAATATCTTTTTTGGTAGAAAATTTTGCCCAATAATAGAAATCTCTTAAGTATGAATAGACAATAAAAGGAAATTTTAAATTGATCTAGTAAATAATCTATGATTAAATGTATCAAACTACTATTTTTTAAAAAGCAAATTTATTACAGAAGTCACCTTGAGGGGTGTGTGGGTGGCTCAGTAGTTAAACATCTGCCTTCAACTCAGGTCATGATCCTGGGGTCCTGGAATGGAGTCCCACATTGGGCTCCCTGCTCAGCAGAAGCCTGCTTCTCTCTCTCCCACTCCCCCTCCTTGTGTTTCCTCTCTTGCTTTCTCTCTCTGTCAAATAAATAAGTAAAATCTTAAAAAAAAAAAGTCACCTTGAATCATGTTTCATTTTGATTATTAATTTATCACAATAGATTTTTCCCACATACTTCTAAAATAAACATAACTTCACTATATAAAACAGAGATAATTTGTTTTATTTCACAGTGGGGTTTTTTCCTTAGATTATTTTAGCTCAAAATGCATTCATAGTATCGATGTTGTGCGCAGTTCATATTTATACTATTAAGAACATTTCTGTCCAAGTAAGATACATGGATTATGTTGCCAAAGATTTTATATAAAGAATAATTGTTTACGTAAAAAATGGTTAACAAAGATATTCTTAACTAAATGCAGAATTAATTTATATTTGTAGAAGACCATGATAATGCTGAATATAATCACGATTTATTTTATTTATAATTTTAGTCTTATTGTATTGAATAATAGATTTAAAATAACATTTTTTTTTAAGATTTTATTTATGTATTTGACAGACAGAGATTACAAGTAGTCAGAGAGGCAGGCAGAGAGAGAGGAGGAAGCAGGACCCCTCTGAACAGAGAGCCCGATGCGGGGCTCGATCCCAGGACCCTGAGACCATGACCTGAGCCGAAGGCAGAGGCTTTAACCCACTGAGCCACCCAGGCGCCCCTAAAATAACATTTTTAATGCTTTGGGTATTATGATATCAAAAATATATACATACATACATTTTACTCAAAAAATTTCAGGTTTCTTAATCTACTTTAACTATATTCAAGGAAGAAGTATTACATAAGAATAAAATTGTTTCACTAATTTTTATTTTACTCTAAGATATAAAATAAAAAACTGGTGAATAATAATTTTTAGCAAAGAATTTTAAATCATATTTTGATTATAGTGTTAAAGTGTACCTCAACAGACTTTAATAATCTACATAGATTATCATTCTCTGCACATAATATGGTTATATACTCAGATCATCAAAAACAAAAAACAAAACAAACAACAACCCTTAAAGTACAGTGATGTGAATGGATATAAAATAAACATACAAATACCAATAGCCATGGGATGACATACAATGCCTAGAAATCACCCTACAAGATATAAGCAGGACCTATTTACAGAAAACTATAAACTTTTACAGAGCAATAATAAAAGGTAAGCTGAAAATGTTAGAAACACTTCATACTTATGGGTAGAATAATGCATGACTGTAATTCCTCCTAAATTAATTCTGAATGTTAATGAAACCAAATAAAAATACCATGGCAATGAGGTTTTATCTGAAATGGGTGACAGTTTCCAAAGTGATTCTGGAAGAATTAATAAACAAGACTAGCCTTATAATACTTTAACCAAACCAAGAAAAAAGCAATATGTTTAAAAGTTTCATGATATTTCAATATAAGCTATATGGTATTATACAAGAATTAAGACATAGATTAATAGAGCAAAAGAGTTTGAAAAAATCCTAACATATAATAAATAGGCGTATTATGAAGTAGCATCATAAACAAATGCAAAAAAGATAGATCATTTATCTAGCAAAGACTTTTGGAAAATTACCTACTGAAGAGTAACTAAGCATTTAACTTACATGATACTATGGATTTATTACAGATCTTGTGTAAACAATGAAACTCTAAAATACTAGGTGAAAGCAGATGTGTCTTTTTAACTGGTATGAGGGTAAAAAGGGATTTTCTAAGATAAAGGCAATGAAAGAGGTCACAAAGGAAAAAAATGATGAAATAAAATTAATAGTTATGTACATTATTATATAAAAATTAAAGATATATCAAAATAAATTATGTACATTACTTTAAAAAGAACAAAACTACAAACAAAATATAAAAGCAAATATTTAGCTGGATAAAAAGAATTTTGACAAAAGGTACTAACTTTAATGCACAATAGAAGGCTCTAAAAATTGCTATTATTCTAATAAAAAAGAACACGAATAGATAATTCTTGATTGAAAAAATATTAATTACAACAAATATATAAAAAATCACCAAACTCATTGCTAGAGAAACATGCAATAGAGCCACAAGATATAACTTATAATCTGTAAAATTGACAAAATATACTTTAAATGTTAATTCTCAATACTCACTAACAAGGTACTCAAGCATTATTTGTGAGGACATAAATTAATATTAAATTTAAGAAAGTAAACTGACAATTATCTCAAAAATATTCATGGTCCTTAAATCAATAATTCTACTTCTAATGAAATAAATCAGAGATCGGTTCACACATGTATTTGCAAAGATGTTTGTTATAGTGTTATTTATAATAGTGAAAAGTAGAAATAATCAAAATCCCCAACTGTAGGTAAACAGCAAAATAAATTATGATTTATAATTCATGAATTTGATAGAATATTATGCAGCCATTATAATGATCCTTCCAAGGCATATTTAAAGACTTGGAAATTTTTCATGATACAATGTTAAATGAAAAGTCAGGACTCAAACTTATATTTGTATAGTTACTTAAATAAGAATTACAAATGGGAAGAAGCCAAAATATTGGTAAGTTTAGGGATAATTTTTATTTTCTTCTTCATATTTTCCCAATATCCTGCAATGAAGTATATTTCCTTGAATTTCTTAAAAGTGTGACAACTTCATACATTGCAGTTATGGGGGTAACAATTAAGGTGATGTAGCTGGAGAGAAGATAAACAGATAGAGGCAGATACTTGCTATTAGAGATACACAGTCAAGTATCTCACAATATCACAATAAACGGTTACATAAGTCAAGTTTAAATAGCATTCATTCAGATGTTTCCATTAATTTTCTGTTGCAAGGTAATGTGGCAGCTGCAGATGGCCATGGCTTTTCCCTTATGAAACAAGTTTCATAAAACTTAACACTGGTTTAGTTCTCTACTGACTTTCTCCCCACCATTCATTTTTTAGTTCATCTTCAAAAAACAAGATATAATAGATACATAACGCGGTGTAAGCTTAAGGTAGGCAACATGTTGATTGATACATTTATTTATTGCAATATGATTATTTCCCTAGCTTGGCTAACACCTCTATGATGTCACGTAGTTTTATCAATTTCCTTTTTGGGGAGAGATCTTTTGAGATGCAGCTTCTTAGCAATTTTCAAGTATATCACACAGCATCCTTGACTGTAATCACCATGCGGTGCGTTAGATCTCCAGAATGTATTCATCTGCCTGCAAGTTTGTACCCTTTGACCTACGTCTCCCCAGTTACCTCCCCTCGCCCCCACCCCAGAGCCCCTGGAAACACCATTCTGCTCTCTGTCTCTTTTTCTTCATCTTTGGTACTTCAAACTCTTTGCAAGCAAGTAGGGTATAAATAAATGCAAACGCTACTGTCATTTTCACACAGACTTGCCCCTGGGCTTCACTGTAATTTTCACTTTACACGAACTTTTTTAAGGCCACTTTTACCCCCCAGAAACAGCTTCTGGGTGGAGACGCCACCAGCTGACGTGGCAGGCCACTCGGCTCTGCCACCGTGGGACTCTGCCCTCGCCGCCGCTCTGTCCGGGCCTGCCTATGCGGTTGCTTTCTCCCCAAAACGGAACCGTTCACACCACAGAGAAGCCTTTGTAAACCATTCCAAGGTGGAGGAATTTCCCAGGGAAGGAAATTACTAAACCATAGGTATCTCTCCTTTCTGTGTTAGGGCTGGAGATGGTCGATATCACAGTAGGTCATTTTTTAAAAATTGGTGACTATTTTAATAATGAGTTCACCAAGAAAAGAAGGTAAGATACAGACTTAGATTTGCTGAAGCAGAGAGAGAAAGTACTCCCAGGGAATACAGATTACTATTTGAACCTACCTGGAAATAAATCCTTCTAAATGAAAGACTTTCTCATCAGCAATTTATTTATAACCGAGATTGCAACATAAACTCAAATGGTTCGGGTAATTAATGCAAAATGAATCATTTATTTACCAAGTTACCTCAATTTATTTGCCTTATCTTCTATTGCAAACCTGATCATTCCTGGTTTAGGGAACAAAAAACAACTAATATTACTCTTTTTTTGTTGTGTTTTTCCTGGTTTTCACAATTCCTGGTTAGAAAAAGCTACATGCCTGGTGTGTACATGTGTGTGTCCAAGTGTTTGCTTGAAATTCAAACATGTTGAGTGTATTATTTATAAGGACACACAGCAAAAGGCAGAATTTTTAAAAACTAAGTAACTGTTACACCAGTAATTTTCTCACTCTGCTACACTTAGGGTAGGTTTTAATGAAAACAACAACAACACACAAAAAAAAACAACAACACAAAAAAACCTTTTCCAACATTCTGAATTAAACATGGCATCATTCTATATTTTAAAAAGTTTTTTATTATCATCCTTTTTTGCAAGGGGGTGGGAAATAAACTGTTTATTTCTATCTG
Organism: Lutra lutra; assembly: GCF_902655055.1. Taxonomy (NCBI): domain Eukaryota; kingdom Metazoa; phylum Chordata; class Mammalia; order Carnivora; family Mustelidae; genus Lutra; species Lutra lutra. The sequence continues at coordinate 88,641,523 of NC_062283.1, read as the reverse complement.
TTAAGTAACTATGAATTTATCAGAAGAGATTTTTAAAAATGTGCCATGGAGCAGTTTATTAAATTAATAATTTAATAAATAATTTCACACTTAATATATAATTTAACTCTAAACTTTATACTGTTTGGTAAGACCCTATCTCTGGTTATATTGAACATTATTTTCTTAAGCAGACCAAATTTAAATGTTATTTAGTGACCAAATCATTTATTTTCAGTTGTTTATGCCACTTGCTTATCGAATAGGACATAATCTACAAGTGTTGATTCTGGAAGCAGGACTGAACTTTTAAAAACTTAAACAATGAGATAATACCTCTGAAAAATACTAACTCTAGTGCAATTATGCTTATAGTCTTTGAGGAGAACAGGTGTATTTATCATCTTTTTAAAAACTAGAATATTTTACATTGAACTTTTAATGAAAATAAATAACATAAATAACACTTATTTTTACTATTATTCCCCTGATTTTAATTAAGTCCAGGATCTAAGAGGCAGAAGCGACCAAAAGTAGGTTGCTATGTTGCATTGACATCTGGTGGAGTAAAGCCGTTATTACAAGGTGGAAGAAAGCTCTCGACTTTTAGGTGGAACATTAAAGAGGAAAGACAACGTACAGATCATCTCTCCTCTAAACCTGTAATTTCTCAGCTATGAAAACTGAGGCAAAGAGAAAGTAAATTTGTCAGAAACATTTCATGACCTATGAAAATATGAGAAGTAAATGCAGCAGTTGTCATGGTAAATAGAAATTCCAGTAAGAAACAGAACACAACTACTAATACAAATTACACAGAGTTATAAAGTATACAGTATTCCCGCTTTTTGTCTGGAATATGGTGCTTTGTTACACCGCTCTCTGTATAGGTTGGAAATAAGAGGCTTTTTTGAAAAGAAATACAAAAACTGTGGAGTTAAAAAAATATGTTGCTGCTCCTATGGTGAAGAAATTATGTTTTTTTAAATTTTCCCTAATGTGAAAAGAGATGAAAGAGGAAGAGACAAGGAACACTACTGTTGCTTCTCCTCTATACGTATTTTAGCAGCCCTCCAAGATGGCAGGAAATCACACTGAGTCGGACACTTCCTTCAGCTCAGATACTTTGTCTCTTCACACACTTCCTTCCTCAAAGAAACTTAAACATGGCATCATAGAAAAGAACAGCCTTTTGTGTGGTTGCTCAGACCTTGTCTCCCCCTGCCTACGGGAACGCACATCCCAGTAGCTTGTGCTTCTCAGCTACGCTCTCTCTTCTCAAATAACAAAAGTCCAACCAAGTAAATTTCAAATATCTGATTTGCTTTATTGAATGACTCCTCAATTGGGCAGCATCCCATCTAGCAAGTAGAAAGGAGCTCCAAGGGGCTATAGGAAAAAAGAAAAGGAAAGGGAGGGTGAGAAGGAGGGAGGGAGAGATGAAGGAAGGAAGGAAGGAAAGAAGTAGACATTTAAAGGCAGGACAAAGAAGCCATTAACCAACCACCCCCCCCCCCTTCAAAAAAAGGACTATTTCAGGCAAAAAGGTCTATGCAGTAGATTACATCATTGATACTGACCGGAAAATTTCCAGACTGACCAGTTAAAAGACTACATTCCTGAAGAGAGTTGAAATGGCAATTAGGTTAGGCATTAAGCCTGAGTTTGGTGAAGTGGGCTTAGCAAAAGTGACTCCATTTGGGGCCTGTTTCTTTTTAACACTCCCCAGTGCTGATTCCTTTTTAGAAGCTCATCCAAAGAGTCTTCCCTGTGCTCCTCTCTGTCCTTAGTCCCTTGCATTCTCTCCCTACAGCACTGACATATCATCTTTTTTTAAAGATTTTATTTACTTATTTATTTATTTGACAGATAGATCACAAGTAGGCAGAAAGGCAGGCAGAGAGAGAGGAAGAAGCAAGCTCCCAGCTGAGCCGAGAGCCTGATGCGGGGCTCGATCCCAGGACCCTGAGATCATGACCTGAGCTGAAGGCAGAGGCTTTTTATCCACTGAGCCACCCAGGCACCCCCTGACATATCATACGTGTTTGTTTCTTTCCCGAGACTGTAGGCAGGAACTCAGCCTATAACCATCTCTTTTATTTTTTTTCCTTTTTTTCTTCTTTAAAATTTTTATTTATTTATTTGACAGATCACAAGTAGGCAGAGAGGCAGGCAGAGAGAGAGAGGAGGAAGCAGGCTCCCCACTGAGCAGAGAGCCCGACGCGGGGCTCAATCCCAGAACCCTGGGATCATGACCTGAGCCGAAGGCAAAGGTTTTAACCCACTGAGCCACCCAGGTGCCCCCCATCTCTTTTCTTAACTTCCGGCAAATAGGAGTTGCTCATTTACAGCCTGCCAAATACACGTGGGCTCTGTTGCTACCTCCTGGGGGTCTTGTTAACTTTTACAATGCTTCTACCACCTGGTATTAATTTCCCCTATTAAAATTATGCTTGGAGGGGCGCCTGGGTGGCTCAGTGGGTTAAGCCGCTGCCTTCGGCTCAGGTCATGATCCCAGGTCCTGGGTTCAAGCCCCACATCGGGCTTTCTGCTCAACAGGGAGCCTGCTTCCTCCTCTCTCTCTGCCTGCCTCTCTGCTTACTTGTGATTTCTCTCTGTCAAATAAATAAATAAAATCTTAAAAAAAAAATAAAAACAAAAAAAAATAAAAAATAAAATTATGCTTGGAAAGATTTGGTCTAGCAGAAAGCCTGTATTTCTGAAGTAATAATAATTCCTTGGGCCAATTTTGTTGATCAAGAGACAACACAGAGTTTCCAAGTCTCCCTGGCCCACTTAAGATTTCCATCTGGAGTATATCCAGGGAATTCCAGTTAAGCACAAGTTTGTTATCATCTGGCCTAGGGATCTAGAAAATTAACAAGTCTTAGGAATTTTAAGTAAAGGGGTTCTGAAAATTGAAGCAACTGTATCGTTTATATTACTTTAGATTCTTTTAAGTTCTTTTGTAACATCTTGATTGAGATATGTGACATACCATACAATTCATTAGTATTTTTGAATATATGATTACATAAAGTATACAATGAATACTTTTAAATATATTCACAGATTTGTACAGACACCTTCACAATCTAACTTTAGAATATTTTCATTAACTTCCCCCCCCAACCCAAACCTACTCTACTTGTTAGTAATCACTCTCCATTACCCCCTCCCTCCCTGCTTGGCCCTAAGGAATCCATTAATCTCTTTTCTGTCTCTATAGATTTTCCTACTCTGGACATTCCATATTTGGGTATACCTTGGAAATATTGTAGGTTTGGTTCCAGACCACTACCATAATGTGAAGGTTGCAATAAAGTCAAGTCAAATGAGTGTTTTGGTTTCCAGTGTGTATAAAGATTATATTCATACTAGGCTGTAGTCTGTTAGGTGTGCAAAAGCCTTACATCTAAAGAAACAATATACATATACCTCAATTTAAAGAAACTTCTTGTTAGAAAATGCTAACAAGCTTCTGAGCTCTCAGTGAGTCAAAATCTTTCTGCCAATTAAGGGTCTTGTCTCCATGTTGATGGCTACTCACTAAGCAGGACAGCGGTGGTTGAAGGTTGAAGTGTCTGCGGCAATTACAATAAGACAACAATGAAGTTCGTCACATCAATTGATCCTTCCTGTCATGAATTATTTCTCTGTAGCATGTGAGGCTGTTTCATAGCATTTTACCTTCAGTAGAACTTCTTTCAAAATTGGAGTCAGTCTTCTCAAACCCTGCCACTGCTTTATCAGCTAAGTTTATGTCATATTCCAAATCCTTTGTTGTCATTTCAACAATCTTCATGGTATTTTCTCTAGAAGGACATTTCATCTCAAGAAACTATTTGCTTTGCTCATGCATAAGAAGCGACTTTCTATTAATTCAAGTTTGATTAGGAGATTGCAGGAATTCAGTCCCATCTTCAGGCTCCATTTCTAATTCCAGTTCCCCTGCTGTTCCCACTACATCCATGGTTACTCTCTCCACTGAAGTCCTAAACCCTCAAAATTACCCAAGAGGGTTGGAATCAACTTCTTCCAAATTCCTGTTCATGTGGATATTTTGACCTCCTCACACAAATCACAAATGTTCTTAATGGCATCTAGAATAGTGAATTCTTTCCAGAAGTTTTAAAAATTTACCTTGGCCAGATCCATCAGAGGAATCACTATGTATGGCAGTGACAGGCTTACAAAATGTATTTTTTAAATAAAAAGACTAGAAAGTCAAAATGACCCCTTACTCCACAGGGTGCAGAACGGCTTGTGTCAGTAGCATGAAAACAGCTCATCCGTCTCCATCAGCGCTCTTGGGTGAACTGGCACCTTGTCAATGAGCAGTCATATTTTGAAAGGAATCTTTTTTTTCTGAGCAGCAGGTCTCAATAGTGGGCCTGAAATATTCAGTAAACCTGTTATAAACAGATGTGCTATTATCCAGGCTTTGCTGTGTCATTTACAGAGCACAGACAGAATCAATTTAGCCTAATTCTTAAGGGCCCTAGAATTTTCAGAATGGTAAGTGAGCACTGGCTTCCACTTAAAGTCACGAGCAGCTTCAGCCCTAACTAGAGAGCCTGTTCTTTGAAGATTTGAAGCCAGATAGTGACTTCTCCTCTTTAGCTATGAAAGTTCTAGATGGCAACTTCCTCCAGGATAAAGCTGTTCCATCCACATGGAACATCTGTCTAGTGTAACCACCTTCATGAATGATCTGAGCTAGATCTTCTGGAGAACCTGCTGCTTCACCTTACACTTTTCTGTTATGGAGGTGGCTTCTTTTCTTAAACCTCCTGAAACAACCTCTACGAGCTTCAGATTTTTCTTCTACAGCTTCCACCTCTGACAGCCTCCACAGACTTGAAGAGAGTAAGGGTCTTGCTTGGGATTAGGCTTTGGCTGAAGGGAATGTTGCGGTTGGTTTGGTCTTCTCTCCAGACCACTCAACTTTCTCCGTATCAGCACTAAGGCTATTTGGCTTTTTACCATTCATGTGTTTACAAGTAGCACTTTTAATTTCCTTCAGAAACTTTCCCCTTTGCATTCCCAACTTAACTACCTAGCACAAAAAGCCTAGCTTTTAGACTGTCTCAGCTTTTGATGTGCCTTCCTCACTAAGCATAATCAGGTCTAGCTTTTGTTTTAAAGTGAGAGATATGTGGCTCTTCTTTTCACTTGAACACTTAGAGGCCACTGTAAAGTTATTAACTGGCTTAATTTCAAGATTGTTGTGTCTCAGGAGTAGGGAAGTCCAAGGAGAGAGACAAAGGTATGGCTGGTTGGTAGAGCAGTCAGAACACAATTATCAACTAAGTTTGTGATTATGGGCATGGTTATTGCCAATCCGCAAACAATTACAATAGCAATACCAGAGATTGTGGATCACAGATGACCATCACAAATACAAAAATAATGCAAAATTTTGAAATATTGCACAAGAGTTACCAAAATATGACACAGAGACACTAAGTGAGCAAATGCTGCTGACAAAAATGGCACCAATAGACTTGCCTAATGCAGGGTTGCCATAAACTTTCAGTTTGTAAAAGACATCGTATCTGCAAAGCTCGATAAAACAAAGTGCAATAAAATGAGGCATTCCTATAAACAACATCATATAACAGGTAGTCTTCAGTGACAAGTTTCTTTTGTTTAACATGATTTCAAGGTTTACTCACATTGTAGCATGTATTGGTACTGTATTCCTTTTGTTTCCAGATACTAGTCCATTGTATAGACACACCACATTTTGTTTATCTATTTATCCATCAGTTGATAAATATTTAGGCTGTTTCCAATTTGGGCTATTATAAATAATGCTGCTATGAACAATATATAAATTTTTATGTGGACATATGTTTCCATTTCTCCTAGATATACATAATGAAGAGTGGAATTTCTGGTTGATATGGTAAGCCCATGTTTAACCTCATGAGGAACTGCCAAACTGTTTTCCAAAGTGGCTGCATCATTTTATATTCCCACCAGAAATGTATGAGGTTCCTAATGTCCCCACATCTTATTATTGTCTTTTTAAAAAAACCATCCTAGTAGATGCGGTTTTAATTTATTATTTCCCTAATGATTAATAATGTTGAACATTTTTTCATGTGTTTCTTAGCCATTTGTATGTCTTCTTTAAAATACCTATTGAAATCCTTTGCTCTTTTTTAATTGTTTTGTTGTTGTTGTTGTTAAGTTACTAGAGTTCTTTATATATTCTGGATAAAGTCTTTTATCAGTATATAACTTGTAAGTATTTTCTTCATTCTGCAGGCTGTCTTCACTTTTTGATTGTATCATTTGTAGCACAAAATGATAAACCTCATTTTTGACAACTTCTTCTTTTTTTATGTTAGTAAAACCACCACTTTACCTTGAGCTACACGTTTATTCAAAAGTAAAGTATATTCAGGCAACTTGTCATGACAAACCTTGTCTCTGGAGAAATCTTAAAACTTTTTCAGGGAAGTGGTCAGTCATTTTCATAGAACTGAAAAGTCCTTGCCTTGCATCATTTGAAACACAAGGCTTTCCTTTCTTTTAAGATTGCCCAGACTACATTGCAAACCTGTAATAGTAGCTCTATATTTGAGAATATGAATTTATGAAGTGATTCGGAAAGAAAAGAAATTTGACTTCTTGGGGCTGAATTCCTTTTTGCCCATCTCTTCCTTTCACACAAGAATTGCATTAATACTTTTAACTCTAGGAAACAAAAGGGTTGCTAAAAGGGACATGGGGGGGATGGGTTAACTGGGTGATGGGCATGAAGGAAGGCACTTGATGGAATGAGTACCAGGTGTTACATGCAACTGATGAATCACTAAATTCTACCCCTGAAACTAACACTATATGTTAACTAAATTGAATTAAAATAAAAATTTTCTTAAAAAAGAATGGTATTACTAAGTGATTTCCAAGAGTATTGTGAGAAAAACTAGTAAAAGTAACTTAAGCAAAATGTATCTGTACTCCATTCTATTTCATTAATGAATGAGCCTCCTCCTACCCATCCCATTTGAAAACACTACTCTGAACTTGGCTGCAGAAGTTTCCTGAGTTTCATCAGTAGAAGCTTTGCCAAGAACAAACAAAACAATGAGTTCAAAACCAGAGAACGTCCCACTTTATGATTATTTCCAAAGCTATCAGAACTCTGAATTTCATCATTACATGGAAGTGCAATAACAAAAGCTCAAGTTTTGAAGTTAAACAGACCTGGGTTAGACTTCCATTAAGCATCCTGTTATCTTGGACAACACATAAGAATATACCAAAGTCTGTGGGTCTCAGCTTCCTCATCTATGCTTGTAACCTGACTTCATCCAGGCCTCACAGCTGGACATGCCGATGAGGTCACATTAGCAGTGATGATACATACTTCCTTGGTAGTTCCCTCCAGCTCATGCAGGATTTCTGGTTCTCTGGTAAGTTCAGCTTCCTCCAATGCTTCACATGTGTTTATTTGCAAAATATTAGATCCACTCATTGGTCAAGAGCACAGTCCCTACTCCACTTTGCACTAGGATGCAGGCTGTTCTCCTGCTCCATTGGGTCCAGAACAGGCCCTGCTGATGCTTTTCCAGTGAACACAAGATTACCTATCAGGTCAAGGACTGCCACATACTTGAAATTATCTTGGTACTTGATTCTCAAAATCTCTACCCTGATCTGAAGTTTCTATCTTGTTCTAAGGGCAAGAACTCTATGCAGACCGTCTCTAGAGCTGTGGGTTTCTAAGCCCAAGGTGCATAAAAAACACCTGGTGAATTGTTGAAAATGTATGCTCCTGAACCCCACCAAGGTCTGTCAATTGAATTTCTGTGTTTAAGGTCTACAGTCCACCTGGAAAGCATCTCTCTTGCATGTTACTGATTTGAAGAATGTCAGTCCCTCTGAAGCATCCACAACATGTCCTCAAAGCCATTTCTGCCCTTCCCTCCCACAGCAGGGTGCTGTCCACACTCCAGCTCAGCCTGTGAAGGGTCAGTCTGTAACTAGTAGCCCACTGAGCCCAGGCTTTCAATGTATTAGCCAGGATAAATTGTCCTCAGGTAGTGAGTGGTTTGAGGTTTAAATGGATGGGGTCCTGCCATTTTTTTTTTTCTTTTTTCTCTTCTTATAGTCCCTGGACCCATCTCTTCACTCATTTTTTTGTAGCAGAAAGCTAGCAGTTCAGAGACTCCTTTCTCTTCCTTATTCTCTATATGTAGTTGTTCACAGTAGCCTGTCTAACCCCCCTCTTAATTCCCCTTGAGACCTGCCTCTGCTCCCCCTGGTGCTTCAGCAACTGCTTTGTTCAGGCAGCAGCATCTCTTGTCCGGACTATGAAGACCAACCTTCCATTCTTCTCTCTGCCTTTAGTCCCTTCCTTATAGTCGAATCCAACCTCTAGCTAGAGTGATCTATCAGAAATGCAAATCTGTCACCCCATTTCTCACCACCCTTCAAGCAGCCACCCCTCTCATGCTGTATACAAAACCCCGATATATTTTTTAAAGATTATTTATTTATTTATTTATTTGAGATCGAGAGACGGGAGGAGAGAGAACATGTACAAGCATGGGGGAGCGGTGGGGGGGAGAAGAAGTAGACTCCCCACTGAGTAGGGAGCCCAATGCAGGACTCTAGCCCAGGACCTTGAGATTAGGACCTGAGCCAAAGGCAGATGCTTCACCAACTGAGCCACCCAGGCACCCCCTTCCCAACCCCTGCCCAGAATCCCAATATATTAAACTTTTAAAACTGGAGCTGCTCAGCTGAGGGAGACACATAACTGAGTTGATGGGAAGAGGAGAAGTTGTAGGCCTCAGTGGACGTACTCTGCCTTCCTGGACCTGCCCTGCCTCTACTGACAGCCCTGGCATCAGCACTGGGTGACCTCCACAGAACCACTGGTCTCCAAGAGCACACTTTGAAAAACACATCTCTAAGAATAAACTTATAATTTCCTGTGTAGCAAAAAGGCCTCCAGTGATCTAATCCCCACTCTCCTCCCAGCCCCATTGCCTCTCATTATTCTCTCAGAGATACCGTATGCTCTGCAGCTGTGCCAATGATCTGGTAATCACTAGTCACATGAGACTCTTTAAATTTAGGTTAAGTAAAATTAAATGAAATAGAAAATTTGGTCCTGCTGTCAATTAGCTACATCTCAAGTGCTCAGGAGTCACATGCAGCCAGTGGCAACCATGACGGACATCACAGATACAGAACATCTCCACCACTGCAGAAAGTTGGATTGGCTGCTCTAGGGATACCAAATAAATTTCAGTTCACCAAACCATACACATTTCCTCACAGTCTAGCGCTTTTGTACATGTTGTCTTCTCTGTCTAACATCATCTCCTCTCTCTTGTCTATCTGGTAAATTGCACAAATCTTCGTTAAGATTCTGTCTAAAGAAGCTTCCCCTAAGGAACCTTCCCCTACTTTTCCAATTTCCTACCTCATTCAGGGGCAACTTGACCCTGTTTTCTCACTGATCTCTTGGTATTCTGAAATTCTTTTAATATAACACTTTCACATGGCTTTGTGATTCTTTGCTTGGTTGTGTATATTTTATACTAGACCATGAAGAGTGATATTTTAACTAATCTTTATAACCAAAAAATCAATATAATAAATGAATTGATAAAGGATGGAGAATGAGCAGATTGCTGTATGCAATCTGGGTGAAAAATGGTGACTGTGGTAGGCAGCATAAGGCCCCTCCCCCACTGAGAAAATTCCACATCTTGATGTCAGAATCTGTGAAAATGTTACATGGCAAAGGGATTTTGCAGCTATTGATAAAGTTAGGAACTTTGAGATAGGGAGATTATTATGGATTATTCAGGTGAACCAATGTAATCATAACATAATCCTTAAAAGTGGAAAAGGGAGGGAGAAGAAATCAGAGTAATACATGTAAGAAGGATTCGCCTGCATTTGCTGCCTTTGAAAAGAAGGAAGAAGGCCACGCACCCAGGACTGTGAGCGGCTGCTAGAAGCTGGGAAGCCAAGGGAACTAGTTCTCCACTAGAGTTCCCCAGGAAGGAACAGGCCCTTGCTTTTAACCCATTGAAACCATTTTAGACTTTTGACCTCCAGGACTATAATAAATTTGTGGTTTTGGGGTTTTTTTTTTCCCCACTATGAAGCTTGAAACCAGCCAAGCATTTTTATTAAAAAAAAAGAAAAAGAAAAAGAAAGGCTAACGGTATATAGTCTATACATGCTACAGCTAATCGTTTGCCAGTCCCCTCCCCCCTCACATTATATATCCTCGTGTATTTTTGTGTGTTAACAGGAACCACCTGTTAGAATAGATATAATAGTTCTATAGAATAGAACCACCATCAGAATTTGCCAGTTTGCCAAGAGAGTATGAGGAGGGCCATGATATTTGGGGGATCTCCAGTGTCACTCTATGAGCAGGCATGAGGAGGTGGGCCTGTCAGAGCCCCACGGTCATTCCTGGAGGACACACAAAGTGGCCCAGTGACTTGGTGGTGCTTGGAAGCAGGAAACGTAGGAATAGCTAAGGTGACCATAGTTTATCATTTCCCCTGTACGAGTGAAAGGGGCACTATTAACAGTTACATGGGCACAGAGACAGGCACACACAGGGGAAAAATCTATGGACACCTAGTTATGTCAGAATTGCTTATTGCTATAACAAGCCTGGTGAGGGGGGGTGGGTGGTAACTCCATCTGCATGTTGACAGAAGGCCTGAAAGTGAAGGCTACTGGCTGTGGCACTGGGTTTGGCCTCCTCAAGGACAACAGAAGTTGAGTCAGTTTTCCTGATTGGCGCTGAGAAGCCTACTTTGGAGTAGACAACAAAGACAGGAAGGAAAGAGGGGATGCCAACACATGATGACGGTAGCACCTGAAACCAGACATTACCCCAAGGAGCTGCATGTTTGAGTCTGTGGGAAGGGTCCTCAGCAGGTGGTCCACGAGCAGGTGAAGACTGTGGAGCCTCTGGGTTTTAACTCTGGGTCTGTCACAGGCTGTGGTCCGTCTGTCAAAACCTCAGCCAATTCCTGGAGCAATTCCTCCAGGCTGACGGAGGGCATTCTAACCCCTCAGATGTCCATGCCAGCCAAGTTCCCACTCCTCCGGGCCACAGAGTTTGACACTAGGTCATCTTTGGCCTATCATATGGTATGGCTGGTTTGCAGCAAAAGCTCTGACAGATGGGCCTGGACAACAAAGTGCGAGTGACAAGACTGCCAAGCCTGGTTTAGGCTGTTATGTAGCCACCGCCAGTCCAAAGAGAACGGGGAGACCTCCCAGGGAGTTGCCTGACCCAACCCTGACAGACTTAGGCACAATAAAAGGATGGGAGCCATGCCACAAATGTTTCTGTTCTTGATGATGTCCAGTTACCAGATGATGTCGAGGGCGGGAGCAACTTCGTTATCCCACTCAGTGCTTTGTACTTGACACAGTCCATGCCTCAGCCTCAGGACCTTCCAAAACTTGGGGAGATTCGGCCCCTGCCCTTACACGTGGCAAGTCTGTTTTCCTACACTCCACCTGGTACTGAGATCCGCAGTGGGCTCAGACACGTTTTAAGGCCAAGAACTTTGCCCAAGAAATTGGTGACATGGGGAGGCCCTGTGGTGGGGAATTTGTATTGTTTTAAGCTGCTATGTTTGTAGTAATTTGTTAGAACACCAGAAGGAAATGAATACAGTGGAGTTAGGAACGGAAGGATATTAGTCCATAAAGAAAATGTGTTTCACTAGGGGACTTCCCAGCCCCAAGATCCTGGAGACCCTGGAGAGAAAAGCGCCCACTGCAGCAGAGCAAGGACATCATTAGTGAACCTAAGACAGAGAGGATATGTCCTGGGCTCTGGTTTTTGTCTGAGGAGTATGGTCCCCTGTGAGGAGAATTTTAATGAGAACTCAGAGTGGGTGATTTAGTACAAGCAGGAAGATAGGGTCTCTAGACAGGCCTGATGGTGATAACATCTAGTCTAGACTTTATTGTCTTTGACAGTATAGAAAACAACAAAAATTTTTTTTAATCTCTGCTGCTTATTTATTTTATAACGGGAAGTTTAAAACTTTTAATCTCTTTCATGGATACTTCGCCAAATACTTTTTTAAAGCCCACAAGTGTCTAGCCTATTGCATAAATTAAATTAATATTTACAGAATGACATATAAAAGACACTGTAGAGCTTCACAAGCACAGTGGAAATTTTATTTTATACAGTGTCAACAGAGTAAGTTGTGTTATAACTGTATCTACACATGAATGGAGAACCTTCTAGTCAGAGAAACTACAAATATTTACTATATATTTCACAATCAGTTTCAATATGAATTGAGAAGTTTTCAGTGATTTTATTTCATTTTTGTGAAAAAGCACTTATCTAACAAATATCTTTATTCCAGGAGGCATTCCTTTGGATACAGGAATGAAAAACCTGGTCACAGTCTAGCAGTGATGACAAGGCTATAAAGTATTGGCAACATCTTAAAGTGTTGAGGGCATGATGTTTCATAAAAGGAGGTGATGTAAACCATACTTTGAAGGATAAGGAAGTATCTGCCAGGCAAAGAAGGTAGCATGGGGGTGGCTCTGGGAATATGAAAGAGGAGGGTGATTGTGGGCAGATATGAACCTGAGCCATGATTCTGGGCATGGCTAACTCAGGAAACTGCAGTCATTCTACTCTGCGGGGTCACAGTGTAAATGCAGGGAGAGAGGAAGGTGAAGAGAATGCTCTAGAAGGAAAGTGGGAGGAGTCTTCTATCCCATGCTGCAATCAGGACCCAAAAATGGCTTTAAGCAAGGAAGCAACACATCTAGATTTGCACCTCAAAGAAGACAAGCTGACAGCCATGCACCCAAGAGAAGCCTGGGGAGTATGATGAGGACACTGTGTCAATGGTGCCAGAATTCACAATAGATGGAAGGAAGAAGTCATATGCCTGAGATGCAAATGAGGCATAGCTACACGGTAAAAGCTCCAGAACTTGGTTATCAGTTTGCTTAGGGAGAGTAAGAGAAAGATTTTCTGTCTGAATAACAGGAGCACAGGGATACCACTGAGATAGGAAAAGCTTGATTGTAGACAAGTTGAGCCATAGAGAGGTTGATGCCTATGCACCTGGCAGAGCACACCACTGGCAGTCAGATAGCTGTGCTGGAAGTTCAGCAGAGAGCCCTGAATTAGAGCTATTCACTTGGGAGGTGCCAATAAAAAGGCATCATTGAAGCTACATGTTGTATAATAATTTCTACAAGAAACTATGAGGAAACCCTGATGTTCATTGAGTTTAATCTTTATAACAGTCTTATGACATGCATGCTACTATCACATTTTATTACTAAGAAATCTAATGTTTAGAGAGTTTGAATAACTTGATTTACCCAAGTCACAATGCTTGCAAATGATAGAGTTGGAATTCAATTCTAGAAATGTATCCACTTTAATATCAGACAATATTCTCTATTATTAATCATTGTTGTTATTATCATGTTAAAGCTGCACATTTGTTGTTTCTAAAATGCATCCAAAATGCAGATTTCAAATTAAGAAATTAAACATTGGAAGTAAATTGTCCAAAGAGCATGGAGAGTGAAAATCGTAATGGGCTGTGATAGTAACAGAATAAAATAGTGAAGAGGAAGAAGATGAGCTTACAAAACATACAAAACAGAGGCATAAGACAAGAGCAGAGATATACATCCAAGTCTCATAGCCTCCTAAACTGACTCCATTAAAAAATTGAAAGTTAAAATTATATTAGACTATGTGAGGTAACAATTCTATTTGCTCACTTGAATTTGTTCTTTCTGAGAGATTACTCATGCACTATGCAATTAAATCACAATGAAAGGATTTAAATACCAGGGGAAAATGACAAGATGAAAGAAAACAAGTCCTGGGGATATAATGTACAAAATGGTTACTGTAGTTAATATTTTATTGTGTATTTGAAAGTTGTTAAGAGAGTCAATCTTAAAAGTTCTCATCACAAGAAAAAAAATGGTAACTGTGTAATGATGGATTTTATCTAGACTTATTGTTGATTATTTTGCAATATATATAAATATCAAATTATTATATTGTACACTTGAAACTAATATAATGTTGTATGTCAGTTATATCTCAATTTAAAGAAAAAACTGACCTTGTACCTAATGCAAATGCCATCTTAGAGAATTGACAGTAATGTTGTCAAAGGCAGATTTTGAAATACATCTTTCATACATACTGAGCTCAAAATTTCATCCCTAAATTTTCTCTAGTCCACCATCTGAATGCTATTTCTCTCCTAGACAATGTCTGAACTCCCAAAACTGTATACTTAACATCCAGCTACATATGGCACTTCTTTTTTTCCTTACCATACACTAAACAAATCTAAGGGTCTTTTTCATTGGTTCTTTAAGCTTGCCATAATGTCTATCACAAAACACCTAGTAGGTGCTCAATAAATATGAGCTCATTTATTTATTCATTCAACAAATAGATGTAGAAGTGCCTCCCCTATGTGGGGCACTCCTTAAAACAGCAGGAATACAACTGTAAGCCAAATATGCATGAACCCCACCCTCATGGGATTTCCAGGTCACTGGCCACACAGACATTATTCAAAATGTCACAGATGCAAATAGAATTACAGTGTGATTTATAATCAAAAAGCAAGGTGTGGCATTATGACAATATAAAATAGAACAAATTATGACATTTTTTATATCCCAACTGTACTACTTAATAGCCGTGTTAACCTAGGCAGATGACTTAACCTTTAGGATCCAGATTTTCTGAATATATTATCATCTACCCTGCAGAGTTATAAGAAAATATGTATAAAGCGCCTGACTCACAAAATTTGTTAGTACAAGTAAAATCCACTATTTTAGTACCATAATGGGTCCTATATCCCCTTTTTAGAGGAAATTATAAAATAATACCCAAGGGACTCAAGAAAAATGAAACTTTTTCAGTTTTTCCAAAGATGTTAACAATTTTTCTTCCAAAGACATGAATTATTCATTAGTATCACTAACTTAGACAACACTTAGTTAGGTAGGAAATTGTACTTAGTGAGCATTTGCCCTTTTACTGACAGACCATTGAACTTGAAAACTTGGGAGGCCTTTTTATCATCAAGTAAGAAGAGAGAAAAGAATTATTATCAATAGGTTTTCAGAGCTTTTCCTGTTTCTGCTTTTACTTAAAAATAACCATGAGATACTAGGATAATCCTTATGCCAAAGATGTGCATATGGGGGGCGGCATATTCTGCTCCCTTTTACTATATAGAAGAAAAAAAAATCCCAGTGCAAAACAATTACATTAAAATTACATTAAAAACAACTTTTTAGGGGCACTTTGGTGGCTCAGTCAGCTAAGCATCTGCCTTTGGCTCAGGTCATGATTTCAGGATCATGGGATCAAGTCCTGTATCAGGCTCTCTGCTCAATGGAGTTCATTTTATTTTTTTTTATTTTTTTTTTTAAGATTTTATTTATTTATTTGACAGAGAGATCACAAGCAGGCAGAGAGGCAGGCAGAGAAAGAGGAGGAAGCAGGCTCCCTGCTGAGCAGAGAGCCCGATGCGGGGCTCGATCCCAGGACTCTGAGATCATGACCTGAGCCGAAGGCAGCGGCTTAACCCACTGAGCCACCCAGGCGCCCCAATAGAGTTCATTTTAAATGAATGGTTGGACATGTGAGAGAGTAAGATGGTCCTTAGAGCCCCCAAACAACAGAGTTAAGGTGGTGTTTATGCTGAAAGTATATTGCCAATCCAAGGCATCTAGTCTGGGTTCAAATTAATCAGATCAAAAATCTCCACATAAAGCATTAGGGAAGGCTAACTAGGGGGAAAAAACATTCTGCAGAGCCAGGTACGAGGGCAGGTTGCCAATTGTAGCTGTGGAGCAGGAAGGAAAAAGAAGGAAGGATGTAAAAAAGGAAGGTAGGAAGGAAGGAAGGGATAGAAAGAGCTTAAAGATAT
This sequence comes from Lutra lutra, assembly GCF_902655055.1. NCBI lineage: Eukaryota > Metazoa > Chordata > Mammalia > Carnivora > Mustelidae > Lutra > Lutra lutra. The sequence continues at coordinate 88,625,564 of NC_062283.1, read as the reverse complement.
AGGAAAAGAAAGAGAAAATGTAAAAAGAAACAAAGAAATGAAGAGAATGGAAAGGAGAAGAGAAGGGACAGGAAAAGAAAGAAGAAAGAGTCTCTTTGGAAAATTCCTACCCTAAACTGATGTTTACATGAGTTTGAGAATTAAAATTCAAATAAATAATCTGTGTTTCCAGTAATCCAAACTGAAAACTTCATTAAAAATCTGTAGGCTGGTAGAATGCTAAGTTTCTTAGCAGAACTAGGGATATATATGTTCTCAGAGAATACACTTTAAATCCAGACATCAAATAATTCCCACAAAACACTTTCCAGTGGGCATGATTGGGCAATCATCACCTTAGGCCATCAAGAAACCAAGCTACTATATGAAGAGTTAGCAGGAATAACAAACTTCAGAATAATACACAGAATGTCTGCTAATAATGGCATCATTGAACACAGGATATCAAATAAGTATGTTCAGTATGTTGGGATGGAAATTAAGAGAGAGAGTTTGAATGTTTCAGGTCATAGTTGAGAAAATATAAAGGGTATTAAATCAGTTTTTCAGAATGAGTCAGTAGGATGAGAGAGAAAAAATTGAAGAGTAAAAAATTGAAGAGATAATGAAGAGAAAAAAAAATGAAGAGATATTGGCTAAGAAATCTTTGGAATTGAGAGAGAAAAATGATTCTCAGATTCAGTGAGTCCGGAGAAGAGAAATACAAGTCCAGCAAGAGAAATACAAAGAAATCTACATCTGTTGAAAATGTATTGAAACAAAAGAACACCAAAAACATTCAAAAGTAGCACCTCAAAAAGATATTTACCTCCATCTTAGAAGTGCTAAAAATTTTTATACTTAGTTAAACTATCTTTTAAGAACAAGGGTAAAATAATTACACTTACAAAGATGGGTTTTACTAATAACAGAACTTCACTAAAAACATCTGAAGTTATGTTTTTTCAGAAGAAAGAAAATGATCCTGTTGTGAGCTGGAAAGACGTTGGATCCAGCTGGTCTCCAACATGTTGCTAAAGGCTCTTGGTCTCATGAGAAAAGAATTCAGGGACAGACATAACACAACATACAAGTGAAAGATTTCATTAAAGTGAAAGTGATGTAGTTTTTTGGGAGTAGTGTTTTTGGGGTCTAGAGCCCATAGCCAAGAAAGAATTCTTGAGATGTCTCCAGTGCAAAAAAGATGGTTTTATTAAAGCATAGGGACAGGACCAGTGGGCAGAAAGAGCTGCTGTGGAGTCTGCCTGCTGCCTCCTTTTGCCCCCAGGGTGGGGAGGGGGTGGTGAGGAGCAACTGATTATATACCTGGGGTTGGGAGAAATAAAGATAAGGGAAGTTTCAAAAGGACTTTTGTATGCTAAAAGGATCCTGGAAGAATATTCTAATCTGTTTATCTCAAGTATTTGTCAGTGAGCTACAGGCTATAAGGACATTTAATTTTTAAAAAAATATATTTTATATATTTCCCAGAGGGAGAGAAAAAACGAGCACAAGCAGAGGAAGGGGCAGAAGGAGAAGCAGACTCCCCACTGAGCCCAGAACCTGATGTAGGACTCCATCCCAGGACCCCAGGATCATGACCAAGACAGACACTTAATGGACTGAGCCACCCAGGCACCCAAGACATTTATCTACATTTCCTCTGTCTTTGTTTCCCACATCAAAAACACATTCTGAGATGTGAGAGTGAGCGGGGCAAGTTCGAGAAAGCTGTGGCCCTGGGATGCGGGTTTTCATTTTTTATTGACAGTTGTTAACTAAGGAGTGGAATGTTCATTACTTGGGCGGGGGGATTTCTTGGAAGCACGGTTTTGTGCCTTTGCTTCCTTGTTTGATCAGGGATTTCCTGTCTGGACAGCCCCCACCTTGGGCTTGTCTGTTTTGATTTGGCTTCATGTGGAGTGCTGCCAGCACAGGCCTCTGACTTTCCCAATAGCGGGCCATGACTTTCTTTTTGTTGGCCTCCGGGTATCCATTAGAACCTAACTAACTTCAGTCTTACAAGAAAGATCTCAGATGGAGACGGAATGGTGAGTGAAGAAAATGATAGAGAGGTAGCTAAATCTAGAGACTTATTGATTATATAAAATGATAATATCAACAATGCCTACTTTTTGCAAGTATAAAAACAGGACAAAAACAAAATACTGGATAAAAAGAGCATTGAAGTTGGGATAATGGTAATCAGGGGGTAAACATTCTATGATGCTGGTGTTTAAAAGGAAGATAAAGGTCTAAGTTGAGATTTGTTAAGTTAAATATGAATGTTAAAGTTTCTAGACTAGCTACTAACCATATAAAAACAGAATGTATAAAAAACAAATTTTTTCAAGCTGGAGCATATATGTTAATTCCCATCAGTAGTTAATACCTAAGGAGGGCATATGATGTAATGAGCACTGGGTGTTATGTGAAATGGATGAATCACTGAACTCTACCTCTGAAACTAATGATATACTATATGTTGATTAGTTGAATTTAAATATAATAAAAAATTTTAAAAATACTTAATACCTAACCTAATTGCACTTTCAGCCTTGTCCAGGAGTGGAATTTTAAATCAACCAATCTGGAAGTTTCTTACGAGCCCTAGTGAGATAGTCTGCATGAGAAAATCCCTTGCCTTTTCCCCAAGGAAAGTGACCTTGCCTGAAACAATTCTTCCTTTTCTTTTCTCTTTTTGCTAATAACTTTCTTGTTCCCCCCCCCATTTCTACCTATAAAATTCTTCCATTTTGAGCAACTTCTTGGAGTTTTTATTTACTTGCTAGGTAGTATGCTGCCTGATCCATAAACTGTTATAAAGCCAATTAGACCTTTAAATTTACTCAGTTGAATTTTGTTTAACAAGTGTATGATTTCTGAATTAGCAAAGAGCAAAAATGGAACTTGGTAGGCGGAGACCTTAAATCAACCTTCTGCATTTACAGAGGTTAAAAAGGCTAAACTAAACAGTATGTTTTATCATACATATATGGTGAAACTGCATTAAAAAAAAAAAAACAAGGGAATGAACACAAAGAGTTGTTTGGGTCCTTAAAGGAAACAAATGACACACTCAAATTAATTGGAGGGGAAGTTACTAATGGGATTTCTTAGAAGGTAGGCGCAGTGTGTAGAAAAATAAGCTAATGGAATGACCCATTGGCCAAAACCAACCAAAAATTGGAAGGCAATGGAGACGAGGTGGAGGCCATGCAAGTCAGTTAGAGCACACAGTATGTGCAGCAGAGTGAACCAAAGAGGTCAACGTGAAGGGCAAATAGAAGATATCTACACAGGAAGGCTTATTTCTTTTTCCTTTTAAAACAGTAAATGTATGTTATATATACAGCTTTAAAGTGGGGAAAATACAATAAAGATAATGTAGCCTTTTTTCTCACTGAAAGATTACTCTAAAGACGTTTCAAAAGTAGAAATGGGGGCATCTGGGTGGCTTAGTTGGTTAATCGTCCAACTCTTGATTTCTGCTTGGGTCATGATCTCAGGGTCCTAGGATTGAGCCTGGCCTCAGGCTCTGTGCTCAGCTCCGAATGGGCTTGAGATTCTTTCCCCCTCTCCCTCTGCTCCTCCCCCAAATAAATAAATAAATAAATAAATTCATAAATACATAAAATCTTAAAAAAAATAGAAATGAGGAGCAAGGAAAGTAAGAAACGTTGAAGTAACTAGCAACAGGCATTATTTTTTCTTTGCTGTTAGCTAGCTCCTTTATTCTATTTTTCCTCATTTGTAAAGAAGACAGCAAAATATTTTAAGTTGTCATGATCTCATTTATGAGATCATCCAGCCAAGAAATAAAGGTAATTTCCAAGTTTCTTACTGGGAAAAGTCAGGGATAACACTTCATATTCGGGGAAGGCAGTGTGCTGGCTCAAAAGTGGCAGATTGAGAATAAATTAGATCCCATTCACTGTGAAAATGATACATAACATAGATAAAAATTAAATAAACAGAGACAGTTTAAACATAAAAATGTTCAGCCATCATACAGAAAATGCTTTTCAATTCTTTTTTATTTTTTTAGTTTCAGCTGTTTGACTATTACAAAATTATATGCAAAAATATAATTAAGCAATAGTAATAACCAACAATTGCAGAGTGCGTATTCTTTGTCAGGGAGTGTTGTAAGCGCTCTGCACCTATGAAGTCATTCAGTCATTACTGAAAACCACAAGGTAGGATTATCAGCACCTTTTTGTAGATAAGGATACTGATCTTTAAAAAACGGTTTTTTGATTAAAAAAAGAAAGAAATCAAGTCACTGGACAGTGGAGTTGAGCTCATGTTCTTTATGTGTCCCTGGAGATGCCCCGGTTGAGGTGTGGGTACACCCAGCCAAAGTTCCTTCCGTCTTCTCTCCTAGCATCAGGGCACCCTTCGCAAGTACCTATAGAACTCCAAGTACAACAGGGAACATGGTTGATACCTACCAAGTTACAGAGTAGGAAGCACATAAGAATATTTGAGGGTGTATTAGAATTGAGTGTTTCATTTGATACTAAGTTTCCTTAAAGTCAAGAAACACTGGGAAATAACAAGGCTTATCCTGGGAGTTCTTAGCCTATAGTTCATTGAAAGTTCTGAAATCAAAGGTTAACTCTTGCATCTGCATGTCATCTAAATGTCCCAGACATGTGGCCTAGGAAATCAAGTTTCTCTTTAATATCCAAGTCAGGAATATTTGAGACCACAGTGTGCTTGGTTGCAAAACCCAGTCTTTTTCTAGCTTCCTTATAAAAGGAGTCTCGAAATTTCCAGGGGAGCTTACAAGTGCCACAGATCACCCTAATCGTACCTTGCCACCTCAAGCAAACTTCTAGCTCTAGAGTGTAGCTCATCCTGTCTGCAGATTATCTTTTGCCAATTAATAAGGATAACTGATCCCTGGAATCCTTGCCTTAGGGAGACTGAGAAGCATAATAATATTGCAAAAACATGGGTAAGGTCTCAGACTTCAAGATCAAACAGGCCTGGGTTTGAGTCCTGTGTGCTGTGGACAAGTTGTTTTAGTTGGCCTTTGTTTCCTCATCTATGCAAGGAGGATTATAATATCTACTTAGTAAGTTTATAGAGAGAATTAAATTCACTAAAGCATGCACCTAAAACATACAGTGTACTCTCTGAATGGAAGCTTTTGCTAGATTCTTAATCCCTTGCAACAGACACTTCTAAAAGGTTGCAGAAACCCTAATTTTACAGGATCATTTCTCCTATCAATATTCAAGAATGCCAAAGAGCAATATTAAGTTACATTAGTAAAGGAAATTTTATAGAGAGTTACACTAATTCTGACCAGATTATTTAATTTATAGTGATCTAATTGGATAAAGAGCTGGAACTGAAATCTTACCAAGGATAAACGGTTAATATTTTATTTAAACTGATATGCTCTCATGTATCAGGTGCCTGAATGGCACTTTTTAAAAAAAGATTTATTTATTTATTTGAGAGGAGAGGGCAGGGGGAGCGGGAGAGGGAGAGAGAAACTCAAGCAGACTCTGAGCTGTGTGTGGAACCCAAGGCAGGATCACAACCTTACCAGAAACCAAGAATCAGACACTTAACTGACTGGGCCACCCAGGCACCCCCTGGATGGCATTTGTTGCATGAGTTAACTAGGTCAACTCAAAACTAAATTTTCTAGTGAATGCATAGGACACAGAGATTCTTTGTTCCTAACTGACACTAGATCCATAGACTCAAGGTATCAGATGTGTACATGACAAACTTTACTCCTTATTTGGAAGTTATGGAGTACATTTTTCTAGCAAAATAAATGAGGACTTGATCCATTCTCACACAGAGGTAGAAAACAAGGGTAAAGAAAATTCACTCCCACAGAGCACTTCCCCTTTTACTTCCTAGAATATCACCAAGAAGGGCAAGTGAAGTTTCTTTAAAACGGGGTGACAGTTTTTGCCTCATGATCAAAACTTCTGCATTCAATTTTACAAAGCTCGCTCACAAAAAATCGGCAAAGTTCAGTCAAAATTGAGAAGTTAAAATGTTTTTGAAAGACAAATTCCAACATACAACTAAGTGTGTTCAAGAATTTGGTCAAAATTCACCTGAAATAATCCTTTCTTCTCTCTGAACAAAGCATTACAGCTATAGTGCTAGGAAATAATGCTATAATGCATGCAAACTACTCTATCACTCATCCAAATTTATATTTCTTTAGTGGTTATTTACTAAGTAGTTTATGTGCTAAATCATACTAACTGAAGTACAGTGCATTATGTTTTTATATTTTTATTTTTAAAAACATACTTGTTCCTCATAATGAACCTGGGAGTTAGATGAGATAGGAGAGGTCAAGGTCAATGTTGCTACAAACATATCTTAAGCAGCTACTAGTCTATAAGGAAGCAAAGACACATAAGGAATTCTAGTTCCTTGGGAAATGATAAAATAATATCGCTCTACCCCAGACTGAGTCCTGAAAGGCCATAGTGAAAAGAGAGTGACTGGATGAGAATAGAAGGACTTGGAGAAGCCCCAGGCACACCAAAAGGGGCAGGATCCTAGTGTTGAAGCAGAAGAGACCAAGAGCCACAGAGCAGGGGATAGGCTGCTGAGAAATTTCCTGTGGCCCCGATTCTCTGCACTTCAATCCTTGGCTGGATCATTACCAGCTGGGGTCCACAGCACTTGTCAGGAGCTGTGGTGTCACATCAGGACAGCTGAGGAACAAGTTGCCATGGGGACAAATGGCAGCAGGCACAAGCAGACCAGCTGCTTCCAGATCATTTATCCTTCAGCCCTGCCCCAACACTCCTGGGGGACAGGAGATGACAGCCCAAGCAAGGTCGCTTTGGGGAAAGGGCAGTGCTGGGCTAAGGTGGGGGAAGGTCCCCTGAGAGATGGGGTAATAGGAGCTGGAGACACAATAAATGGGACCTCACATCAGAGCTCTCCAGGCTGAGGAAAGTGAGGTTGGGGGCATTCCCTCTTTAAATGCCCTTGGAAGAGCAAAAACTAGGAGCTGAGCCTTTGTCCCCTTCCCAGTACACCAATCAGCTAAGGGCAACAGGGTTAGCTTCCTGGGCAAATAACAAGACCGTAAGCTCTAAACACTTCTCCCAAATTGATCCATTGTTCCTTTATATATCTTGACACTAATTTGACTGGCACATGTATGGCGGTCACATCTTGATCTCAGGTTCCTCTTTCCCCATATTAATGTCTCTCTAACCTTTAGGATGTTTGTTGTCCTAAATTCTGTCTTAACCTAAAATTGTTATCTCAGGTTCCTTTAAGTTCATGGTTTCCTGGTGTATCTCTTTCCATTCACTCCTTTCAACTTTTCTATATCCTTCTTTGCTGCAAAATCTATAAGCTTAGATTAATAAGTTTGAGTTTTTAAAATGTATTGTACTTATTATTGTACTAGAACATTTTCCTGCCATATTTCATACTTTGTATTGGCCATACTTTTTCTTTCCTTTTTTTAATTTCTATGTTTTTTACTAGATAGTTCAACCTCCTTGTTTAGAAATTTATACATTTTTTTTGTCTCTCCAGGGAGCACCCCTTATTTTCTAAAATAAATATTTGTGTTAATATTTATTTTTCCCCGTTCAACATTCTTATCAAGATACATTTGTTTCCCCTGAAAAGGGCAGTTTTTGTTGTCTGATTGCTGTTGCTAGGACTTCTAGCGCTATGTTGAACAACAGTGGTGAGAGTGGGCATCCTTGTCGTGTTCCTGATCTCAAAGGGAAGGCTGTCAGTTTTTCTCCACTGAGGATGATAATCGCTGTGGGTTTTTCATAGATATATTTTATGAAGTTGAGGAGTGTTCCCTCTATCCCTATACTTTGAATCATTTTAATCAGGAATGGTTGCTGTATCTTTTCAAATGCTTTTTCTACATCAATTGAGAGAACCATGTGGTTCTTCTCTCTTCTCTTATTGATTTGTTCTATCAAATTGATTGATTTGCGAATATTGAACCACCCAGGGTTAAATCCCTCCCATGGATAAATCCCACCTGGTCATGGTGGATAATCTTTTTAACGTATTGTTGGATCCTATTAGCTAGGATCTTGTTGAGAATCTTGGCATCTGTATTCATCAGGAATATTGGTCTGAAATTCTCCTTTTTGGTGGGGTCTTTGCCTGGTTTGGGATCAGGAGAACGCTGGCTTCATAAAAAAAGAGTCTGGAAGTTTTCCTTCTGTTTCTATTTTTTGAAACAGCTACAAATGGGTATTATTTCTTCTTTGAATGTTTGGTAGAATTCTCCAGGGAATCTCTCAGGTCCTGGGCTCTTGTTTTTTGGGAGGTTTTTGATCACTGCTTCAATCGTGTTACTAGATATTGGTATATTCAGTTTGTCAATTTCTTCCTTATTCAGTTTTGGAAGTTTATAGGTTTCCAGAAATGCATGCATTTTGTCTAGTTTGCTTAACTTATTGGCTGGCATATAACTGTTGACAATAATTTCTGACGATTGTTTCTATTTCCTTGGTTTTGGTCGTGATCTCTCTCTCTTTTCATTCCTAATTTTGTTTATTTGGATCCTCTCTCTTTTCTTTTGGATTAGTTTGGCCAATGGTTTATTGATCTTATTGATTAATAAACCAGCTTCTAGTTTTGTTGATGTGTTCCACTATATCTCTAGTTTCTATATCATTATTTTCTGCTCTAATCTTGATTATTTCCCTTCTTGTGTGTGGGGTTGGCTTAATTTGTTATTGCTTCTCAGTTCTTTAAGGTATAAAGAGATCTAACCTCTTTGACATTGGCCACAGTAACTTCTTTCAAGACATGTCTCCAAAGGCAAAGGAAACAAAAGCGAAAATAAACTTTTGGGACTTCATCAAGATCAAAAGCTTCTGCACAGCAAAGGAAACAGTCAACAAAACAAAGAGGCAACCCACGGAATGGGAGAAGATATTTGCAAATGACACTACAGACAAAGGGCTGATATCCAAGATCTATAAAGAACTCCTCAAACTCAACACACACAAAACAGATAATCATGTCAAAAAATGGGAAGAAGACATGAACAAACACTTCTCCAAAGAAGACATACAAATGGCTAACAGACACATGAAAAAATGTTCATCATCATTAACCATCAGGGAGATTCAAATCAAAACTACATCAAGGGGTGCCTGGGTGGCTCAGTGGGTTAAAGCCTCTGCCTTCAGCTCAGGTCATGATCCCAGGGTCCTGGGATCGAGCCCGGCATTGGGCTCTCTGCTCAGCAGGGAGCCTGCTTCCTCCTCTCTCTCTGCCTGCCTCTCTACTTACTTGTGATCTCTCTGTCAAATAAATAAATAAAATCTTTTTTAAAAAAATCAAAACCACATTGAGATACCACCTTACACCAGTTAGAATGGCCAAAATTAACAAGACAGTAACCAACGTGTGTTGGAGAGGATGTGGAGAAAGGTGAACCCTCTTACACTGTTGGTGGGAATGCTAGTTAGTGCAGCACTTCAGAAAACAGTGTGGAGATTCCTCAAAAAATTAAAAATAGAGCTATCTTATGACTCTGCAATTGCACTACTGGATATTTACCCCAAAGATACAGATGTAGTGAAAAGAAGGGCCATCCATATCCCAATGTTCATAGCAACAATGGCCACAGTTGCCAAACTGTGGAAAGAATCAAGATGCCCTTCAACGGACGAATGGATAAAGAAGATATGGTTCATGTATACAATGGACTATTATGCCTCCATCAGAATGGATGAATACTCAACTTTTGTAACAACATGGACGAGACTGGAAGAGATTACTCTGAGTGAAATAAGTCAAGCAGAGAAGGGATCTGTACAAATCAACAAGACAGGAAACAAAACAACAGACAAAGGATATGATGCAATTCACAGAAGGGGAAATACAAGAGGCTAACAAGTATATAGAAGCGAAATCTATAGAAGCCACTATTCCTTGTGGACCTGAAAACTAAATGAGATCAAACCCTAGGTGATATTTAGATAGATCAAATAAACATCAGATAGACAAAAATCTGGTAATCAGAAAACACAAAGTTTTAGTAAAAACAGGGGGAAAGAAGAATGATTATGCATCACAGGTGGAAATGTACTATTCTAGTCATTCAGGAGACTACACAATAGTATTCAGCAGACCCAATGAACAGGCAATGTGACTCCTGGGTACAGTCCTACAGGAGCCTCCATATAGGCTCACAGGCACGGGGCCTGCATGCAGGGACACCTCCACTGAGCAGAAAGTGAAAAACATTAAAGATGTCCAATCCTGGGGGAAGAGATGACTGAAATCTGATAAGTTTTTGTTATGAATGTCATGCTACAGTGAGAAGGAATATGGAATATTGAGTTTTAAATGTATGGGAAAAAAGATTACTATCTCAATACTACTTAAATAAATTTAAAAAACAGATCTATGTGCAATCAGCAAGGTATTTTGCAGGATATATGTATCTATATATTTATATTTGTGTGTTTAAAAGAAAAAACACCAAGTCTTTAGGACTAGTGAACCTAACTAGAGCTGCTACAAGTAAGAATCATGCTCTCACATCTAGCTCCCAGATCTGAGCCAGTTATAAAAATTCCCTTCAATGAAGAGGTGATAGAGTTCCCCTGAGGAATACCTTTCATCACTGCCATAATTACGCACTATATATCTTCTTCCTAAATCTTCAACAAAGAAGCATGTGGTCCTTTGCTAGGGCAATTAAGCACTGGGAAATTGGAACATATTATTAGACTGGATCTGAGCTGACCCCCAATCTCTATAGAACCAGAACTCCTCTCTGGCCCAAGAGGTTGAAGAGGCAGATGAAAATGAAGTCTTGGCCTGAATTGGTCTCAAATAGTCTGCAAACTCAAACTAGTCTGCAAACTCAAACTGTGATGGTTTCTCCAGGTCCTGAGTACTAGTTCAGAGTTGTATCACATTCTCCAACCATGGATTAAGGGCTATTATGGAAGAAAAGACTAAACTAAGTGGTTTAGGCTGACTGCCTCTTCCTTCAGAAATAACAACTGAAAAAAATAGCATATCCCTAAAGAAATTATAACAATCAGTTCCACCCACCATCAAAGGTGTGGAAAACGTAGGGATTGGAGCAGGACTCCTATGACACTCCTACTTGATTGGCTTGCCTAACTTGTATAGGAGATACATGGGTCCTGGAGAATGACTGGTAAGTATAAATGTAATAACTCTAAGTTAAGGTACTTTTACAAATGCAGCCTCTTTCCTGGAGCACATCAACTCAGCTTAGCCCCTGCCAAACACTAGGAGTCAGAGAGCAACTATCAGGATTTCCATATTCAGTAACAAATTTTGTGGAAGACTAGAACAACTCAATAGACATAGGACCATCAAGGGTTCTGACCCTTTAGGAACAATGGTTAAAAAAAAAAAAAAAACTCAGCCAACTAAAAAAAATCATTCTACCATACCAGGAACTCCAACCAGTTAAGGAGTTGGCTAAAGTCAAAGGGTACATGAGTGGGTAGAAGATGAAGAGAGACATATATATAAACTAACCTTATGATAATTTGCAGAAAGAAGTATTAGACTATTCAGAATGTACTAGTTGTATGGATGAGGAGGAGACTATTTCTCAACTCTGAGCATCAGTTTTTCTGGTGTATGGGATGTAGGCTGAGGATAATCATATTTACTGTGCAAGGCTGTTCTCAGGTTTACAATCAATATATTGGTATTTTGCGCTTGGTAGGAATTCAGCACTTGGTAGGAATTCAACACTTTGTAGTCATCTTTTAGGAAGGCAGTAGGATCTACTGTAAGGTGATTAAGAGCAGAGATTTTGGAGTCAGAGTAGAGGTTGAAATCCCAGATGTTTATAGATCTGGGACATGTTGATTAAGTTTTCAAAGTTTTAAATTTCCTCTTCTACAAAATGGAATTAGATATACCTATTGAATGGTTTTCTTAAAAATATTCAATTGGGGGGCGCCTGTGTGGCTCAGCAGGTTAAAGCCTCTGCCTTCGGCTCAGGTCATGATCCCAGGGTCTTGGGATCAAGCCCCACATCAGGCTCTCTGCTCAGCAGGGAGCCTGCTTCCTCCTCTCTCTCTCTCTGCCTGCCTCCTGCCTACTTGTGATCTCTGTCTGTCAAATAAATAAATAAAATCTTTTTAAAAATATTCAATTAGGTAGAATAGGACATTTAAAAGTATTAAAAAAATAATAGCTATTATTTTTATGAAGTAGTAGATTTATGAAGTAGATTTATGAAGTAGTAGATTTCATAAATCTAGTGGGAAAAGCATACATAAGTAGATATATGTTCAATATAATGTGATGAATGGGGAGAAATAGGTATATGATGAGGGTACAATGAGAACATGACAAAGTGTAGACAGTGGAGATATTTAGTGCAGTCTGGTGGACACTGTTAATGGATCTAAGTCCAGATAAAAGTAAATTTGTCCATGGTCCCAGACATAGTTGAGGAAAGACCTGGGCCTAAAATACAACCTTCTAACTCTTGAACAAATTTATTTTTTCTAAGATTTTATTTATTTATTTGAGAGAGAGAGCAGGAGGGAAAGGAAGAGATAATCTGAAGCAGACACCAAGCTGAGCACAGAGCTGGATCCCACAGGGCTCAATCTCACAACCACAAGATCATGAACTGAGCCAAAACCAAGAGCTGGATGTTCAACTGACTGAGCCACTCAGGCACTCCACAAATTTCTTTTTTGTGACAAAATGTTGTATTCGGGGGCACCTGGGTGGCTCCATGGGTTAAAGCCCCTGCCTTCTGCTCAGGTCATGATCTCAGGGTCCTGGGATCGAGCCCAGCATTGGGCTCTCTGCTTGGTGGGGAGCCTGCTTTCCCCCTCTCTCTCTGCCTCTGTCTGCCTACTTGTGATCTCTCTCTGTGTCAAAATTTAAAAAAAGACCACTGATTTAAAAAAAAAAATGTTGTATTTGTATGACATATGAACTAAATATAACTTATTAAGTTTTCCTGTGCAGAATTCTCAGAACATAAGATATATCTACCACATAATTATATGTTTTTGTGAGTAATAGCTAAAGTATATGAGTCTTTTATTTGAAAACTCTTATCTCTCATTTAAACCCATCTTTTAAACATAATACAATATAGCATGACCATTAATATCTTTAGGAAGCACAAAAGAAGGAAAAGACATTAATTTGCTCACTCAAATCTTTCAACGTCTTTCATGGGTCAGATACTGTTCTGGATAGTGAGAATACAGAAGCTAATAAAAACAGACACAACTGGATGGGAGAAAGGTAATAAATACCTAAGTGAAATATACAATGGTGCATCTGCCTTCATGTGATAAAATGGGCAGGTATGGTGTTATCTTTTATATATGTTTTCAAATCTTACTATTTAACAAAAAGTAGTGTTTATATATACTTGAAAAAAAAAGATTTTATTTATTTATTTGAGAGTGAGAGAACATGGTGGGGAGGCTCCAGAGGAAGAAAGTATCTCAGGTAGACTCCACACTCAGCACAGAGTTCAACATGGGGGCTTGATCCCACGACCCTGAGATCATCACCTGAGCCAAAGTCAAGAATCAGGCACTCAAACAACTGTGCCACACAGGTGCCCCCAGTAGTGCTTAAGTATAATTTTTAAGGTGAGGATTTGTTATTACTGTGTTTTCTGTATATCCCATCTCTGAGAGAGGTGGCTAGGAAGAGACTACTCAGTGTATGTTAGGAAAATAATAAAGCAGAAGCTGAGGTTAAGGGAAGAGAGAAAATATTTCCCGATTAGTTAGACATTATTTATAAGGCTTTAGCCAGGCAACTGTAAAGCTCTTCACAGGCAGATACAATCTCTTATACTTTCCTACGGGAACAAAGAAAACCAGAAATTTCCATGAGAGAGAATAAGAACCTCTAAAAATTATCTTAGAAGTAACCCTTGAGGGAGAGCTGGAAAAATAGGCAAGAATTTTAAAAATCAACAGAAAGTTGCAAGAAAATGTTAGGGATTTTGCTTCAAAGATGGGGTAGAATTCTCAAAGCCTGAAACGTCATAACATGCGAGAGTTTGGGGCCTGGAAAGTATTGAGATTTAGAAAGAAATTTTCAAAGTATTTTTTTCAATGAAGAAATGAAGAATGAATGAAAATCCAATACTTATGAAAGAAGGAAAAGAATGTTAATTATATTTAAGTATTTGTATTTCTTTGATTCTTATTCTAATTATATTTTCAATCATAGTGACTAATAACTGTGTCATGCTTAAAGTTTTATGATTTCCTTAGAAATGTGTAACAGGAATAAGGCAGAGCTCTTATCTGAATCATAGCTCTAATATGACAACTGTTCATTTGGACCTTGAACCAAAGTACAATTGGTTCTGGCATATCTTCTCTCAATATAATTCCCAACACTGAGGCAACCATATAGTGATACAGTAAATTTCGACAACTGTATACTGATAGTGATTATCATAGGCAGTCGAGAAAATCCACACGTAAAAAGAACTTCCAAGAAACCAACATAGTCTATGATTTGTTCCCTCAAATATTTGACAGTGCATACTCGGCATTGTCAGAATAAACAGTCCCACCCCGTCATCTCCCGCTAGACTGGAGCTCCTTCATAGCCAGTTACCATCCTTTTGGGTGGCTAGTTTGTGTCCCACATTCCGATCAGCCTCTTCTAAAAGCAGTTGGTTTTCATAAGCGTTGCTGACTGAGAAGAAGCCTGGGTTAGTGAACATTCTTCTTCTTCTTCTACTTTTTGTAAATCATGACCAGAAAAACAACTCATATCCTAGGAATAATGAGTCAATAATAAAGACATCTTGGGGGTGCCTAAGTGGCTCAGCTGGTTAAGAGTCTAAGTCTTGCTTTCAGTTCATTTAGGTCATGATCTCAGAGTCCTGAGATCTGCCAAGTGGGGCTCTGTAGTCAGCATGGAGCCTGCTTGAGGTTTTCTCTCTCCCTCTCCCCCTTTCCCCACTCTCTCTCTAAAATAAATAAGTAATTTTTTAAAAAGACTTCTTTAGTAGCATGATGGTAGCAGTAGAAACAGAAATTTATATTCTGTCTTAAATCTTTCCAAAATCTGTACCTATCTTCTTTTTTTAAAATTTAATTTTATTTTAATTAATTTAAAATAAATTTAAATTTAACTAAATTTAAATTTAATTTTATTTTTTCAGTGTTCCAAGATTCATTGTTTATGCACCACACCTGGTGTTCCCTGCAGTACATGCCCTCCTTAATACCCACCACCAGGCTCATATCTTCTGAAATGAAAGGTTCAAGAAGATTGAATAGGAGCATTTATAGCCTCTGTTTCTTGACAACCATGGCTAATTAAAAAAAAAAAAAAAGTTCTCCCACTATAGGTCTTCTATCAAATAATAGATAACAAAACCATTCTCCAGTTTTTAATAAAGAGACGCCTAGTATCAGGATCAGAGGCCTCACTTTAGAGGCAAAGGAGACAAGAAAAATTGCATGTTCTAGTCTCTGAAATCAGAGGAATGGGCTGCTGACCTAAAGTATTTCTCTTTCTAGTTTAAAGAAAAAGAATAGCTCAACAACAATTCAGAAACATGCTAACTCTTCTCAATGCCCAGAAATTCCCATTTTTAAGCCATGCTTTAGGTTATTCAGAAATGTGTGACTCCTCATAACAACTTAGAAATTTCTTAAATGGTCAGCACAAATAAAGCATGTTGTGCAACTTCCCCTCAAACCACAATTACAGGATAAACAATCATATCCTTAAAGAAGCAATTAAAAATAATAGATTTGACTTTGAGACTATAGAAAAGGGATACTTTTTCTGAAATGTAGCTTTATGTATTTTTTTGATAAGGAATACTCTCTGTAAGTTATAGAAATAATAAATAACTGTTATTTACTATGTGCAAGATACTGCTTTACACACTCACAATTCTTCACACAATCCTATGTAAAAGTTATTATTATTATTAATTATTACCCCCTTTTTACAGGTGAGGAAAATAAGGCTTCTGGAGCAGGTGACTCAGCTCATGATGGTAGCAGTAGAAAGAGACAGAAATGGTCAGGTTCTGGGCATATTTTAAAGGGAAAGCCAAAAACATATTCTGATGAATATGATAGAGATCTAGGAGGAAGAAAAATCAAGGCTGATCTCATGATTTGGGATAAAAGAAGACAAGAGTGAGAGACGGGGCGTGGGGATCCTAAAGACCAGGTATCTGGCTGTGGATATGCTAAGTTTGAGGTGCTGGTTGGACAGCAGGTGCAGGCTCGGGATGTAAATATTCAGAGGTGACGGCGATGAGGAGGAGCCAACAAAGGAGAAACAGAGGAGCAGGCAGTGTTACCAAAGACTCAACCGGGAGTGGCATCTCAAGGTTAAGGAAAGGACAAAGGGACATCTGGTATGTCAATTGATCTATGTCTCTTTTTTCTAATAAGTCAGTGAAATGCGTCTAGAGAACTGCCTGATCATTGGGTTTAGCAAGACGGGGACATTGTGAAATGCTGTTTCATTTTGCTATTGGGCTCCTTCTCCTTATCATTTAAATGTGAAACATTAAGCACATCAATTTGTTTATTTGCCTTAAGCCCCATCATCAGCTACTAATTTAGCTTATCTTTTTATTGTATCCCTAATCATTACTGTTTTGGTGGGGTTTGTTTTGTTTTGTTTTGGTCACACTCTACCAATTCTACATACACTTACCTCAGACCTCTGCTACCTCAGGGCTGAATCACTTTGTGTCCTTCAAACCTGTCTCGCAGTATCTGGTCTCCTCACCAGCAATGCGTCCTAATTAGTCATCCTGGAACAATGCTTTTCTCAGGGATTCCTCTGGCTCTTCGGTTCTCATCAGAAGCATACTAAGGAGAGGCCTCTCTCACCTACCTCCCCAGTTCAATGTATGAGTATGCCCTCCTAAAACACAGTATAACCCTATGTGTACGTGAACAGCAAGGCTCTGCCTAAACTCCACATGAGAGAATCCACAATGAGAACCACCAATCAAGATGACTGGGCTCCTCTATCTGTCATAACCTGATGGACTGATTCAGTCTCTTTCAATCTAAGAGGAAGTGTGGGAGACTGAAAATACCAACACTGATTAACTGGTGCTTTCCAATACAATAAAATCCCATACACCTATTAAAGTCGTTAAAGTAAAATAAAAAAAAAAAAACAAAGAAACTTCTACTGGCAAGGACACTGGTGGGAATAAGGAGCAGCTGGAGCTCTCATTCACGGCTGGTGGGAATGCAAAATTGTTTGGCCAACTTGGAAAATAGTCTGGCAGTTTCTTATAAAGTTAAACAAATACTTAACATATGACCAGCAGTCCCATTTTTTAGGTACTTACCCAAAAGAAACTACAATATGTGTCCATACAAACTAACCTGTCAGTGGAGGTTGACGGTACCTTTATACATAATAACCCAAACTAAAAACAATGTAAGTGACCATTAAATGGTCAACAGATAAATGCATTGTGGTACATCCATGAGATGGAATCCTACTCAGGAATAAAAAAGACAAATTCCTGATACATGCAACAGCATGGGTGAATCTCAAAGCATTACGCTGAATGAAAAAAGCCAAACACAAAATGCCACCTACCAAATGTTCACATTTATGTGGCATCCAGGAAGAAGCTAAACTGTAGAGACAGAAAAGAGATCACTGCTTTCCTAGAGCTGGGGATGGGTAGAGGGTATGATTATATAAGGGCTTTTGATTTTGATGATGGAAAATATACTTTAACTTGACTGTGGTGTTATTTACATAATTGTATAGGTTTGTCAAAACCATAGAACTGTACATCTGAAAGTGGCAAACTTTACTGTATTAAATGATACTTCAATCAACCTGATTTTAGAAAGAAAGTTCCATGGGGCATGAAATTTGTTTTTATTTTTGTTTGTTTGTTTTTTAGGAGTTTCTTTTTCTTAAAAAAAAGGTTTTTATTTATTTATTTGAGAGAGAGAGAAGAGCGAAAGAGAGAGAGTTCATGAGCAAAGGAGAAACAGACTACCCACTGAGCAGGATCCTGATGTGGGGTTCTATCCTAGGACCCTGAGATCATGACCTGAGCAGAAGGCAGATGCTTAACAAACTGTGCCACCCAGGTGCCCCTGTATTTTTTTTTTTTCTTTTGAAGATTTACTTATTTTTTTGAGAGAGAGAGAGGGCCCAAGTTGGGGGCCGGGGCAGAGGGAAAGAATATTGAAGCAGACTCCCTGCTGAGTGCAGCGCCCCCCCCCTCCCCGCAACATGGAGCTTGATTCCATGACCCTGAGATCATGACCTGAGGCAAAACCAAGGGCAGGATGCTTAACCTATTGAGCCACCGAGTGGCCCTGGTTTTATTCACTGCTTTATCCCTAGCCACCAGAAAAGTAACTGGCACATAGTAAGTATGTATGGGAAAGAAAGAAGGGAAAAAGGAAGGAAGGAAAGAAGGAACGAAGGAAGGAAGGAAGGAAAGAAGGAATTGAGGAGAGAGAGAAAGAGGTAAAGAGAGGGAAAAAAAGAGGACAGAAAGAGAGGGTGGAAAGGAAGATCTAATTCTGAATTTTAGTCTGAACATTCTTTAGATTCTCTAATGCAAATACCCTGGAAGTAATAGGTAAGCCATCCTAAGAGGTCCAATTTACTAAACATTGGATTTCAAATTTCTTTTATAGCCCAAAGTAGAGGGTAAAGATTTATGACTTGAATTTTGAAGGCCATATGGCCCTCTTTCCGATGTTTAAAACACAAATAAGGATTAAGAGACTACATACGTTTCTGGATGAGCTAAGACAGATATAAAACAACAAAAAAAGAAAATTTGCAATAAAACATTTTAAAAATTGAATTGGTATAAGAAGAACACAGGACAAATTTAACTTTGCATATAACTGTAGAATTTTCCATTCAAATTATTTAAGCAAGGAGTTCAAAACCAGTCATTTCAAGTTAGAATTCTCTGTACAGAATCATCAAAACAAACAGGAGTGAGTTCCAGTAGCAAAAAATAAAATCTGAAAGAGAAACTCCTTTAACCTCCTTTAGTCAATCAGCATGCTATGTGTCAAACTTCTAGTACATGAAGTTGGAGTGCAAAAACAGGCTCTGTGTGGCCCCCACGGGATAGCGTATGAAGGACACCTCAATGAGTAACAAACTTTAAGAATAACAGCAGCCAAGCTTGCCTAACATGAAAGAAAGAACACATTGTCAGGTTAGAAGAAGCTAGCAGCTTGGTATTCTAAATAGCAATGAATGTGTTTAGAAATGATACCTTCCAAGATGTAGGTTATATCACTATAGATTAAATCTTTGGTTAAAGTTGGTGTTCACATGGGGCGCCTGGGTGGCTGCCTTCGGCTCAGGTCATGATCCCAGGGTCCTCGGATTGAGCCCCGTATGGGACTCTCTGCTCAGCGGGGAGTCTGCTTCCCCCTCTCCCTTTCTCTCTGCCTACATGTGATCTCTCTCTCTGTCAAATAAATAAATAAAATCTTAAAAAAAAAAAAAGATGATGTTCACTTCCTCTGATTCACTTCTCTTGACTATCTTGGGATTTCTGAATGCCCGTCTTAGAATCACTTGTTATTATTGACCTTAGTCTATCAATGTCAACTATGTCATCACCGTGAAGTCAAGCCACCTCCCTTCCCTGGAAGTTCCTTACTGTCTCCTAGGCCAGACCCTTTCCTACAGTCTCTGAATAGAAACAGCAACCCCCTCTTTTCTGAAATGAGAAATAATACAAATACACTAATCATGGTTAACAAATCATACCATGAGACAAAGGAAATGTATTGATTTTGCAACAGAAAAAACACAAATGGCAAGCAAATAGGTGGGAAAATATTCAACCCCAGTTGAAGGTTGGATGGATTCAATTTTGTTTTCCTATTAAGCCAGAAACCTTTCTTAGTGATATAAGAAGCCCTGCTAATAAACAACAGAAAAGGCACTCTCATATGTTGTTTCTAGGAGTGAAGCTGCTACAGTATTTCTGAAAATATTTTGGGAAATATTTATCAAGTACCTCTATAGCATTCAGATGGTTTGACAAGTAATTTTACATCTAGATACCCACCTAATATAAAAGTGCAGGAAAATGCACAACTAATGAATGCAACTGTAGCATTCATTAGTTGGCAATTAAAAACAATCTAAAGATTCTCTCGGGAGAATGAGTAAGTACATGACAGTTCATTTATGGGATAAGAATACCTAGTCTTTAAAAATGATATTTATGTAGAGTCATTAATGAAAAAAATGCTAAAATGCAATATTAAGCCAAAATAAGGTAGAATACAAAGTTGAATACTCAGCACATTAGTTTTTATTTATTTATTTGTCAGAGAGAGAGAGAGAGAAAGAGAGAGAGCACACAAGTAGGGTGAGCAGGAGGCAGAGGGAGATGCAGACTCCCCACTGAGCAGGGAGTGCGATGCCGGCTCCATCCCAGGACCCTAGGATCATGAACTGCAGACACATAACCTACTGAGCCACTTGGCTGCCCAATCTATAGATGACATTTTAAAACTAAGAGTGGTAATAACAAGTGATTCCAAGACAGATCATTTAGAAATTCCAATATATCTAAAACATATGGAAAAGAAGTCAATCAGGGGAAAGTGAACACCATTATTAACCAAAGATTTAATCTGTAGTGACATAACCTTTTACAACTTGGAAGCTCCCATTTCTAAGCTCATTTCTAAACCTTTTTTTTTTTTTTTTCTCTCTTTCAGGCAGGGAGCATGAGGGGAACTCTGGCATGTTATAGCACTCTGTTTCTTCTGGGTCCTGGTTACTTAGTACATTCAGTTTTCAAAAATGAATAATGTTTTCTTACGTATGCCTTTCTGTGTGTATAATTCATTGAAAGTTTTTAAAAAATATATATAGTTCTCTTCCAGAAAGAGGCAAAATTGGATATTTTAAAAATCCTAGAAATCTTCATAAAACTATGACCAAATATAACATTGTCCAATTAATCTATTTTCTCAGGAGAGATTTTAATTCATCCCACTGCAACAAACAACCAAGTAAAACATTGACAGTTCAGACTGTGAGGAGTGAGAGTGAATGGAGGTCTCCTTTCTTGAATTTCCCAGGAGATTTATGTGGGGATCTTCACTCCAATAAAGACAGTCAGAAAGAAAGTAGAAAGCACAAACCAGTTTATCAAAGGGAACATACCCTCTCAAGGTGGGAGGGCAGGTAGGTTCTGAGGTAGAACCAGTCTCTGGGTTGTTTCAGGATTGGATATTATTGGGTCTCTCAGAGCTGGGAGACTCTGTGAAGACTGTGGAGAGGTCTCTAATGGAGGCTGCTTCCAATCATTTGGAAAACTCCTCCCACAGATTAGGAGGGGGAGTTTTTGACTCTATAGTGTTTGCATTGGAACAATCATGGCAGCCTTTCTCAATGGGAGGTTCTGGGCCCACAATGCAGATGTATTATAATGAGTCTAGAGGTTACCCTGAGGCAGACGTGGATGAGGAGTGTGCATGTTCAGAACCTGTGATTCTTACTCTGTCAGGCCCAAGGTCTTGGAAGCCACAAAGTCAGGACATGGTGCTCCCAGGGCTTTTAGGGTAGAGCATATTCATCTATGTCCTTGCCTCCAGCTCATGTCTCCATCATTCCCCTTTGAGGACTTGGGACTCTGCCTGGGATAGTCCTTCCACTGTTCCTATCTAGCTTCTACCCAACAAGATCTTAATATTAACTAGTTCTCCAGATTCTCACAGATAGTACTAGGTATACCTCCCCCCAAAATAACATTTAAAGGCTGGCACGAAAATGTTTAAGGGACCTACATGCACAGAAAAGAGT
The DNA here is from genome assembly GCF_902655055.1 of Lutra lutra. Taxonomy (NCBI): domain Eukaryota; kingdom Metazoa; phylum Chordata; class Mammalia; order Carnivora; family Mustelidae; genus Lutra; species Lutra lutra. The sequence continues at coordinate 88,603,763 of NC_062283.1, read as the reverse complement.
TATGCTATGAATTTGACTCATCAGTGTGTGTCTACAGGTGAGAAAATTCATTGCTCTTTCCTTCCAGGCCAGCTGATAAGGACGTCTTTCAGAACTTTTTCTTGCAAGTGGGTAGAATACTGAAGAGGAATAAAAACAGCCAAGCAGAAAAGGAAGACAAAGGTGATAAACCTCAGTGAGGTTTATTCAGTTAAAGGCCAGACCTGGGTGTTGGTAGGAAAGGACTAGAAAAACTGCCTTGTGAAGCATATGTACAGGCACCTCTTGAGAGGTAGTCAATGAAGGGTGTGTATGGAAAGAAGATTACAACTTTGGGCATTTTTAACAAGAAATTGTTGAAATTAGTCAGAAGTGTGGCAGGTGGGAAATGTAATAAGAACATGCTTCAAGGGACACCTGAGTGGCTCAGTTGGTTAGGTCTCTGCCTTCAGCTGGGGTCATGATCCCAGGGTCCTGGGATAGAGCCCCACGTCAGGCTCCTTGCTCAGAGGGGGGCCTGCTTCTTCCTCTTCCCTCTGCCTGCTGCTCCCCCTGCTTGTGCTCCTTCTCTCTGTCAAGTGAATATATAAGATCTTAAAAAAAAAAAAAAAGAACTTACCTCAAGAGGAAGAAGGGAAAATAAAAACCTGAGGTCTGTTTTCCTCCCTTCCTTCGCTTATTTGTTTTTAAGATCAAGAAACTCCTGAAAAATCCCTCAGATATAAATCTTTGCTTCCTCAATCTTGAAACAATGACTCATCTGTTTAGTACAGTTCACCACTTTCCCCCTCCCACCTCCAAAGCTTCTTTGATATAAAGCACAAAAAATTATTCCACAACTTTTAAAGATAGGCTTTCTGCAATGTCAGAGCCAAGGGGGTTTTCCTGAGAAAACAGAGTAGTCAGAATCATTCAAGAGTACAAAGCATCATAGACATGGGGGTAAGAGCCCAGCCTTCAGGATAAGTCAACCAAATCACCTGGCTCCCAGGACCTTGGGAAAGTCATTTGGCCTGCCCTTCTGTTACTGTGTCTACAGAACAAAAACAAACCATATTGGGGCTATCTACAGCTGGCAGTTGGGAAAATTCAGTAATATAATGGTTGTTAAAAAGTGCTCCCTAAACTGTAAAACAAACAAGTTCCTGTTACTACTGTCATATGAGTCAGTGTTGAGCAATGGCGCATACGCTCAGGCCAATGACAATGTGAAAAATTGAAGAGATTATCAGGTACAGTGCTAGACCAGGACCCCAAGCTAGACCTCTCCACTTCAGAATCAGACTGTGACAGGTGTCATTCTACCTGTAGCTGAAAGACCTCATGGGTAAAAATCAGAAGCCATCGAGTGGCCTCTTTAACCATGTGCGTGGAAACAGAAAAACAATGAAATAACCATCTCGAGTAGCCCAGGGTGCTCTCCTTGTCCCTGCCTCCTCTCCCAAGGCCCAGTCTTTGGACTTCCTGAGATGTCCTGGTATCCTTCCCAACAAGTTCGACTTTTTTGGACTAAAATAATAGACCATTTCAAACCTTCATCGTTTTCTGAAGGAAGAGCAGGCAGAAGACCCGGAACCTCATAGCAGGACGGAGGCATTATCAGTCTCAAGGACAGCAGGGACACACTGACTGAGAAAGATCTGAGCAGGGAGGACTGCTCAAAGCGTGAGGGAGGAATAACATGGTGGCAGGCGGCAGGCTGTTGCAAGATCCAAGCAGGAGAGCCTGGGGCCAACACGGTTATGCCACGTATGCAGAGAAGATGGCAGAAATGAAGGACATCCTTGTGTAGTGCCACAGATTTTAATATGAGCCACGTATGTGATTTTAAATCTTCCAATAGCCACATTAAGTAAGTGTAAGAAGGTACAAAGAAATATGTGCAATCCATTTCAAAAACATTTTATTTAACTCAGTATATCCAAAATATGATCCCTCAACATCTAATCAATATTGGAAAAATATTAATGATAGTTTTTGCTTTTCTCTCTTGTATGGAGCCTTCCACATCCAGAATGGGTTTCTTCTTATAGCATATCTCTGTTTGGACTAGCCACATTACAAGGGCTTGGTAGCCACGTGTAGCTATTGGCAAGTCTAGCCTCTTAAATCATCTTTTGATGTTTTACTCTTTATCTCATTTCGTAACCACAAAACTGGACTGGGATTACAGATTTTTAAATCCAAATCCTCATCTCTTAAAAATAGATCATATGCCCAGTCCATTTATTTTTCTCACTCTTTATACTTTAAAGAGAAGAGTCTGTTGAGAGTAACTTGGACTAAAGCTGTGGGAGGATTCTATGAACTATTCTAGCTTAAAACTACAACTGCGGTTCAGCAAACTCCCCAGCTCCTCTTCACTGCTGACTAATTAACACACACATTTTAAACCACAGAGTTGAGAAAACAAATCTTTTGAAGTGATGTTGAAGTGTTGAAGATGACTAGAATTTAACACCTTCTAGAAAGGAAACTCATTGCAATTAGCTCTTTAAACGTCCAGGCTCTGATTTAAAACCTCCCCAGTTTTTTCCACAGAGAAAGTGAGAACCGTTTTTACCCTCAAAAGATTACTATTTCTGTATTTTCATTCCTCTTCCTAAAAGAAATACAAAAACAAATTTAATACCATCATTATGACATTAAGCATTTTATAATGAAACTACAGAGTTGCTGGAAATTTTGAGGCACAGGTAAGAGATAAATTCGAAATCTATTTCCCATGAGCTTGAGCACCACCAACAAAGGCCCAAGGACTGGGGAGCGGGGAGGTTTTATCTTCCTCCTCACTCAGTCAGAAATGAGGCCCATTCACCTCCTGAATGTCTCCTCCGATTTCCTGTTTTCCTGAGGTACTGTGCCTAGTATGGGTGCAAAAATTGTGCTGGACACCATCTTCTTCCTGAAGTGGATTTTACTAATTTGCTTTTTCTGGATGTTTTGCTTCCCAGAAGTAGCTGGAGCCAAGTTCAACTGTGTGGCTAAGTAGTCAGGGATATTCTTACTGTTGCAGGCCTGCTTCTGGAAATTTGGTTTTGTGCCAGTCCCTACCTCTTTCCTTAGCCCACTCAGTGACAAGTACCCCCAAATGGTAATAGGAAGACCCAGTTCTGCCCATATCATAAGCCAACAACTGAGAGAGTGGGAAAAACCTATATGCCCATGGATGGTATTATCCTGAGGAAGTACTCAGTCTGTCTTCATATTTAGTGTCTTCCTTGTCAAAAAAATGGACATCTTTTTCACTTTTTTTTTTTTTTTTTTTGACAGAGAGAGAGCATGAGAGGGGAAGTCAGAGGGAGAAGCAGACTCCCCATGGAGCTGGGAGCCCGATGTGGGACTCGATCCGAGGACTCCAGGATCATGACCTGAGCTGAAGGCAGTTGCTTAACCAACTGAGCCACCCAGGCGCCCCCATCTTTTTCACTTTTGCAGAACAAACAGAATGATTGAGATGGTTAATTTGCTAAAGTAAGTTGGTTGGGCAACAGTGCTCAGATAGTTGGTTAAACATTATTCTGGATGTTTCTGTGAGGGTTTTTTGGGATGATATTTCCATTTAAATTGGTGGACTTTGAGTGAAGCATATTGCCCCAGAAGGGCAATAGGTTGGCCTAGAGTGAGGGGTAGGCTGTACTCTACCCAAAGCCCATGAATTCTATGCAGCAAAGGAGGGCCAATATGGATGTTGCAAGAGACAACCATTATGTTCAGAGCAGGTCCTCACACTTTCCTAGCTAGGTCAGAAAGTCTAGCAGCACAGTCTATGAAATCACAAACTAAGCTTGGGAAACACTGAGCATGATTATATAAATCAAGATTCTCCAGTAAAACAAAACCAGTATGATATGTGTGTGTTCATGTACGTGTGTATATACAACTTATGTATATATAATGTATGATATATTATGTTTATATACATATTATGTATATACAGACAGAGGGAGATTTTTTTTTTTTAAGATTTTATTTATTTATTTGACAGAGATTGCAAGCAGGCAGAGAGGCAGGCAGAGAGAGAGACAGGGGAAGCAGGCTCCCTGCTAAGCAGAGAGCCCAACACTCGATCCCAGGACCCTGAGATCACAACCTGAGCCAAAGGCAGAGGTTTTAAGCCACTGAGCCACCCAGGCACCCCGGGAGATTTATTTTAAGAAATTGGCTCGCATGATTATGGAGGCTGACAAGTGTAAGCTCTGCAGGGTAGGCTAGCAGACTGGGGTCCCAAAGAAGAACTGATGTTGCAGTTCAAGTCCAAAAGTTGTCTACCAGCAGAGATCCTCCTTGCAGGGGGCGGTCAGTCATTGTCCTATGAGGACTGGCCACTGATTGAATGAGACTTCCACTGATTGAATGGCCACTGACTGAATAAATGCGTTCTTGCGCCATACTTCCCACTCAGAGTGATTTTCTCCCAGAGGTCTACTGCTTCTCCCTATAGCGCATCATATCAGTATCTATGTTTCTGAGTCCCAATGTCAGGCAGGGCTCAAGGTCATCAAGAGGTTGCTAGTCCTACGGCAAATCAGAGATGTGGCTCAGCACCTGTTTTAAGTTTCCTCAACATTTCATGACAGTCAACAAATCCCCCATGTCATGTGACCATCCTCAGCTTGTTTCTCTGTACACTCTGAGGATCTGTAATGTGTGGCTTCATCTAACACCACCAGCTAGTGTTTCAGCTTCCACCCCACTAAACAAAGTTAATGTCAGGAATGTCGGAATGGAGTTGGCTTGAGCATAGAGTGTAATGGGACGGAGGGCCAGAGAAAAGAGGAAAACTGCTGATGCTGAGAAAAGAGAAAGGTGGCCTGTGACGTCTCAGGCACTCTCTCTGTGTCAAGCGCCATGCTACTCTGTCCCACACATTTGCTGAATTCCCACATCTGCCATGTTGAGGTGAGTATGACTATTATCCACATTTTACCAATGAGGAAAATGAGGCACACGGAGCTATACTAACTTACCCAAGGTTCCAGAGCTATTAGATGGGTCTAGGATTTGAACCCAGGTAGTCTGGCTTCCCACCTCTGTTTTTTCTAGCAAAAAGACTGAATATGAGCATGATCAGGAAAGGATATCCTCTCTTTCTCCAGGATTCTACTGGAGACACACTGAATAATTTTGCATCCCAGACCTCCATGATTTTTCTGTGTTTCCATCATAACCATTCTTCTTTTGATGGGATTTTTTAAAAATACATTAATATCTCCACTTAAGTCATGATTAAATTGTTCTTCCATCTTTTGGTTTAAGGGATAGTGTTGGCTTTATTATATTTTAATTTTAATAAGCAAGCTCCTTCACAGATGCAGACAACAGATAGGTAGCTATAGTGGGTGTGGGGTGGGCAGAGGAAGTGAAATGTGTGAAGGGGTTCAAAAAGTATAAACTCCCAGCTATAAAAGAAATATCGTGGGGCTATACTATACAGCACCGTGACAATAGTTAATAATACTGTGTCTGAAAGTTGCTGAGATAGTAGATCTTAAAAGTTCTTATAAGAAAAAAACTGTAACTAGGTATGGTGACAGATATTAGTTTATTGTGGTGATTATTCACAATATTTACAAATATGGAATCATTATGCTGTGTACCTGAAACTAATAAAACATTGCGTATCAATTATACCTCAATTAAAAAAAAAAAAAAACTCTTGTTATGACATTCTACCAACTTGCTGATGTACTTAAACCTGACCCGAATGACTAAGGAAAGAGGTGTGGTGAAGGTGCAGAGTTTGTGGGCCCGGATATGCTGGAGCTATAAAGGCAAAAACAGGGAGAATGCAAGCTGATGTTCCTTACAGATTTGTTATTTCCATTCGCTGAAATCTAAGCCCTTTTGTCAAAGACATAGTCATTTCCTATTAGTCTATAGGAAAATAATACTTGTTGGGAAGAAAGAATTTCTCGTCCCCTTCAAGATCCTTCCAGCCAGACTAAGAATCAAGTTGACATGAGACAGATAAACAGGAGAAAATAAAATTTCATTTCATTCACACAGACATAAAAATTCCAAAGACATAAGCCTAGGGGGCTCTGTTGGTGAAGCTTCTAACTTGATTTCTGCTCAGATTGTGATCTGAGGTCGAGTCCCTTGTTGGGTCATGAGATCAAGTCCCTTATTGGGCTCTGCATGGAGGACGAAGCTTGTTGAGTTTCTCTCTTTCTCTCTCTGCACTCCACCCTGCCAACGCACATATGCACACACACACACATGCACTCTTTCTCTCAAAAAAAAAAAAAAAAAAATTCCAAAGGCAGTCAGGAAAATGAGGTATGCATGTCATTCTAAAGTAAAGAAAGGAGGTAGGGGTTGGGGACTTCAAAGGGAAGGAATTCAATCCCCAGGAAAATGAAAAAAAGGAAATGGTAGACAAATGTTTGCTGGGCCTCTCAGAAGCAAGGGGACACGAAGGACTTTAATCAAACAGGTTCCTCCCTGTCTGCCACACTGGGCTGATGTCATGACATAGTTATTTATGGTGATAGCTCTCCTCCTGGAGCAGATCCTCTGTCTCAATTCTTGTAGGCAGTTGTACGGAGGGAAAGAGATTTTCCTGAATCTGCTGGGTTTTGATTGCTTTTCAATCCAAAATAGTCTTCATACCCAAGTGGCACACCCTAGGACATCCTGCTTTCAGCCCCCACATACTGTTAAAATTTTCTATTTTATTTTCTCCACCACTAGTTGGTGGGTGCTGGATCCCAAGGTGAGAATAGAAACCAGTTTCAAGATCGCTCTCCACCAGGTCACTCTCCACCTCTTTGAATAGAACTAACATCCCTTCTGTGTTCTCACCACAGCTAACACAAACTTCTATTACAACAAAAAGCTGTAATGCCATTAAAAAAAATTTTTTTATTCATTTGCCAGAGAGAGAGAGAGAGTACAAGCAGGGGGAGCAGCAGGCAGAGGAAGAAGCAGGCTGAAGAAGCAGCCCAATGCAGGAGTTGACCCCAAGACCCTGGGATCATGACTTGAGCAGAAGGTAGACACTTAACAGACTGAACCACCCAGGTGTTCATGTAATGCCATTTTTAATAAAGATTTTATTTACTTATTATTTATTTAGAGTTTGGGGGGGGGTGTACAGCAGATGGACAGAGGGAGAGGGAGAGAATTGTGAGCAGATGCCATGCTGAGTGCAGGGTGCCAGACACCAGGCTGCATCCCAGGACCCTGAGATCATGACCCAAGCCAAAACCAAGAGTCACAAGCTTTAACCAACTGAGCCACCGTGTAATGGCATTTTTTTGTTTACAATCCTCTATCTCATAGAATAAGTTCTGTCTGGAATTAATCATAGCTTATTCTTTAAATTACTGTGGCAGGGGGTATCTAGAATATACTAATACACAGCTAATGTTTACTCACTTACCTGTCAGGCATAGGGCTAAGCACTGTTCACAATGACCTCATTGAACCTTCACAATAACCCTATGTGCAATACATTATTCTATCTCCACTTTACAGGTAATGAAATTGAGGCACAGAGAGATTAAGGAACATGTCCCTAGTCACATGGCTAATTAATGATGATGGATACATGGAGCCCAGGTTGCCCAGCTTCGGAGGCTTCATGCCTGTCCTTGCACTATGAAGTTTCTCTTCAAAATGTCTGATGGTGGACTGACTCAAGAAACAACAACAGTCTTGCTCACTCCTAAGGAGCAGCTAGGATTAGCACTTTCCTACATGATAAATTTCCATGTAAATGCAATTGTTCTCTACACAATTTGAAGTGTCTTCATCTCTTCCAGCTGCAATAACAGGATACCATAGACTGAGGGGCTTGTAAACAATAGAAATTTATTTTGCACAGTGTGGGAGGCTGGGAAGTCCCAGGTCAAGCCACCAGCAGACGGCAGCCTGACAAAAGCCAGCTTGCTGGTCCATAGACAACCATCTTCTTGCTGTGTCCTCACAAGATGGAAGGGGCAAGGGACCTCTCTGGGGTCTCTTCTACAAGGGCACTAATCTCATTCAAGAGGGGTCCATTCCTCTGACCTAATCATTTCCCAAAGGCCCTACCTCCAAATACCAATAAAATGGATTAGGATTTAACATATGAGTGTGTGTATGTTGGGGAGGGGTAAATTATGTTCTTGGACCAAATTAGGGCCCTTAATTAGGTTTCTTTGTATAGAGGGGTGCTTCCCAACACCAAGCAATTCTGTCAGTAGCAGGGTTTGACAATTCAACTAATGATTCCATTTTGGGGCTGTGGTTTTAACAACTGTATATATATATATATTGCAGGACAACACTGTCATTCAGTTTATAGCAAGTAAAAAGAAATTATCCTTTCATTGGTTTAATTTCTAGTCCAAAAAAAATCATATTATAAGTTCCTCATTTACACAAACTTTCAGTTCTCTTTTTAGAGACCTGGATAATAGCACTTACACATTCTTTGATCAAACTATTGATTATGAGACCTTGGGAAGGTATCGTTCAAGGTTAATTAAATTAAAGGATGATATGAGGTAGAGGTTTCAATATGGAGTTGCTTATGCTAGGCCAGTCACCAAACTGGGGCTTAATACCTAAACTGATTGCAGTTTCAACTTCCCCCAGAAATGTAATTTTACCAGTCAGTCAGTAATTTTCTGATCAGTACTGAAGAGGTAATCTTTCACACAGGCCCTCTTCATCCTCCACCAACCTCCTCGCCTCCAAGGAGGAAGAGAGAATCCATCTAATAAGACCCCCTGTCTTTCCCCCTAAGGGAATTTAACCTTTCCTGAAACAATCCTTTCCTTTCTTCTGCTAATAACTTCCTTGTCCCCCCTCCTTCTTATACAAACCTATGTGGCTCAGTAGGTTAAGCATCTGACTCTTGATTTTGGCTCAGGTCCTGCTCTTAGGGTCCTGATCTCAGGGTCATGAGATAGAGCCCAGTGTCAGTGGCAGGCTCGGTACTCAGCAGGGAGTCTGCTAGAGATTCTCTCTCTCTACCCCTGCCCCCCTCCCCATTCATGCTCTCAATCTCAAATAAATATAAATATTCCCCTTCTTTATCTCTCAGAAGGGGAGGGATGTGCAGATACATTTTGCAGGAAAAACTTTCTTCCCCACAGTAAACTGTTATGATATCTGGCTCTTATCACATGGCTCCAGGGGAGAAGAATTAAGACAAAGGAGAGATGGGATGACTATTTGCTCTATGTAAATAATATTCTGCTCTGCTCTAGAAACTCTGTGTTGGCATACAGGATAATATTAATCAATATAGATATTAAAAACTTAAAAGGAATGTATAGTCTGCCTAGAACCAATGCAAATAAAACTTTCTTGCTGACCAAACAAAACAGGTCTACTTGCTGAATTCAGTCCATGAGCTGTTAGTTCACAGAAGCTATTATCAGGTGTGTGCTGTGTTTGGGACGATGAAAAAAAGGGAACCTCATTTAACATGGAGTCACAGAACCCTGAAGGAAGAGCCCTTAGGAACCTGAAGAACCAGTAAGAAAAAAAAAATAAGAATTATTATGACAAGGGAAGACTTTTTTCACATAGCTATTTTATGTCTTGCTTTTAAGAAGAAGGAAGATCCCTCCCAGCTCAGCAACAATGCACCGACCACCCCATGCAGCCAATGAGAAACCGTCACAACCTTGAACTCTTGTTCTTCTCCAGTGAACTTTTGTTCAAAACCCTCACCAGTTTCCTCCTAAATCCTAATAAAAGCTGCCCTTCCCTTTGTCTCTCTGGACTTGTCTCTGGTTCACCACAGTTTGCAATTGCAATTCCTTTCCATTTCCAAATAAAACCCGTTCTGCTAGTAAAATAACTGTTTTATGATGTTATATCATAATTTGAAAGGTACTCAAAAGATTCCTTTTCCCAGAGCAAATATTGTGGTCTCTATGTACTTGTCAAGACCTCAAGACCTCCAACATCACTGTTGCAAAAGTATTGTTTTGCTACTTAGGAACAGTTATAATGCTAAAATATCTAAAGGTGCTAACCCAAAAAGAAATACCAAATGCTAATACATCTACAGTAAGCTGTTCATTCATCTTTACCCCCAAAGAGCTAAGAATATCTGTCTGTGAATTATCAAATGGTTTACCTAAATGTTGGTCAAAGATCAAGGTAGATAGAAGTCTTGAGCCCAAGTTTTATGAACCAGGGCAGTTTTCGAGATTTCTCAGCATGGGAGGTCTCTTAGTATGGAAAGAGCAGCAAGAAGGCACTGGGCATTAGTGAGGTAAGGGAAAGCACTTCAAGAGGAAGAAGCACTGAAAGAGGAAGTAGGAGGAGGCCCTGGGGACAAACTCCATGCTTCTTTAAGTCACTTGGTTTGTTTTGTTTTGTTTTGTTTTGTTTTTCCAACAGCAGTTAAGCAGCTAGTGTTTTGTATGATCTGGAGAAATGTTTTCCAAAAGAAAATGGTATCTGTCCTTTAAGAAGCTGACAACACATGGCTTGAAATTATCTTAAGTGAGCTTTTTTAGATGACTGGGACAGAGACACTGATTTTGGTGCAGATGTGCTGCAAAGTCAGAAGAGGAAATAGTCAGCTGTGAGCTAGTCCTCAGGGACCACAGTGAGGGAGCAGTGTTCAGGGTACACAGCCTTGATAGCAAGCTTCTGGCCGCTGCTGCCGCTCTCAGACTGGGGCCTCTTGTTCTCCCCTCAGTGAGGGATCTTCTTTGCTTAGTAGTCTGAAGTTCGACTTTCTGTCCTTGAGTTTGTTGCTTTTTTTTTTTTTTTTAATTTCTCCTTACCCCCAGCCATTCTCCTTGCCATTGTGGTGTACATTCCAGCTCTCTGAGAGAGATTTAGGTTGGCCTGACAGAGAGTGAGAGAAAATTTCAAGTTAATTAACAGAAAACCAGACTGGTAGTAGCCTAAATCAATAGGACTTCAATTTTCTCTTATAACAAGAGACCAGAGGTAGGTGGTTGCAGACATTGGTTCAGCTGCTCAATGCTTACATTGACTCCTCAAGCTTTCTATCTTTCTATTCTTTCATTTTTAGCTGTGGGTTATCTTCAGTCATGTTGCCTCATGGTTGCAAGGTGACTGCTATATCATGTGTCTACATTCAAGGCAAGAAGATTGGGGGAGGGTCAAGTCTAGCAAGTTTTTCCATTGCAGCTATCACATGCGCGCACGCACGCGCGCACACACACACAGACACACAGACACACACACACTTCTGCTTAAGTCTTATTGACCAGAACTGTGTCATCTGATGACGTGTAGCTGCCAGGAAGGTTGGGAAAGTGAGTATTGAGCTTTGACAGTCTCTATCGTGGGAAGGCAGCGAGGCAGAAGGATATTGAGCAAGGTTATTAGCAGTCAGGTAGTGAACAAGGTCTGCCCAGTCAACATCTTGCATGTGGCATCTACCTTAGGCAATGCTCCAAGAGAAGCTATCTGCTAAAAGACTTTGCAGTTGATGGATAACTGTCTTTGAGTCAGAGGTATATGATCAGATGATATGATGACATTATATGATCAGATGTCAGCATGACAGCTTTCCTTGGAAGAGGGCTGTATGAAGGGCAAGAACTAATAGTCCTCTGGTAACAGTATGATATACAAATGTCTCAATTCTCATCAGTGGCCCAATTATAGCTTAATCAACCACAAACTTAACTGTACCTGCCACAATCCCCCATCTATTCACAAGCTTGCTTGGTTCATTCATATATTTATTCAATAAATATTGGTGTAATGATAGGTTCTTATCTAGGTACAGGGGATATGGTGGAGAAGAATATAAGGAGCTTACTTCCTAGTGGAAAAGAGAGAGAACTTACACTCCAATAACCCCATTGCTCTCTTTGGTAACAATTAGCACAATCTCACTACTTATATATTTAGATGGTAATAAATGCTATGGTGAAAATGTAAGTAAGAGGCAATGTAGAAGCATGGGTAAAGTGTGAGAAGGTAGGGGAGCATGAACTATAATTTATAGAATAATTAGATTTCAGAACTAAATGCTTTGGCCACAAAATTTTCAGTCTGCTGCTTTTAAAGGAAAATGAGCAGACATTTTTGCTCTAGAGAAAAAGGGAAGGAAATACACATAGCCAGGAGCCAAAAGTGCATAGTTTGTAATACACACACAGTCTCTGTTCTCATTAGATCATGGTCTAATATCTTCAGTTATTTTATTTGTCCTATTACTTTCCTGTGTTGAGTATAGCCTTCAAAATGCAGCTTTAGCTCTGAGTGGCACTTCAGCTTTTACTTATCTTCGGGATTAACCATCTCTTACTCTACATTGTTTGTTGTTTGCTTTGGTTTGGTCTGGTTTTAAAAACTCACCAGAGGATATAAAGAAACCACCATATACTGGGATATTCTCCAGCCCTTAGGCACAAGATTTTTACCAAGGCAACTGCCACTGCTCATTTGCCTTCTGTGTGGCTATATAAGATTTGTATACTGGAGCCTAAAATATACTTCATTGATCATCCTCCTACCTTACTAATTACTTACTAATCTTACTAATTTGTGAGCACCAATCTCTCAATTTTGTCTAGACTAATTGCTTCTTATCCTTCAGGTCATGGCATAATTATAACTGCCTTAAGAAAGAATTTCTTTAAAACTTAGACTAAATTTCAGTTTATTCTCTTATAAATCCATTGTTCTCCTTGATGAGGATCACCACAATTTCAGTATTTATTTATGTAATAGTTTGATGAAGGCTTGTTTAATCCCTTATAGACTATCAGCACCATGGAGGCAGGCGCCATATCTGTCTTACTTAGCTCTTTATCTCAGTGTATAACAGGGTTATATATACATAGTGGCACTCAATAATATTTAGTAAATTAATAGACATCCTTAGTCTCCAAGTGACTAACAAAGTGCCTCAGAAGGACAGACACTATTGTGAATGCTGATTGTGAAGTTCTGCCCATAAAACCCTTTAAGAACAGAAGATTAAGCCCCATCTTCTCCTTGTTGTTAGGAGTACTGCTGGGGAAAAAAAAAAAAAAAACAAACCCTTATTGTCAGCATTATTTGGATAATGCCTCAGTTAAAGAAATGGACAAGCCCAAATCATGTCCCCTTACAGGGGTTTTTTGTATCCAATAACCAATCAGTGTTGGGAATTGAAGGGCCAGCCACTTACATCATCTCATGATACCCCTAAAAGATTATCCCAGTTCCAAGGGGACAGATGAAGCCCTTTTATAAAAAATTAACATATAATGTGTTATTAGCCCCAGGAGTACAGGTCTGTGAATCGCCAGGTTTACATACTTCATAGCACATACCAGCTGAAGTCTTTGTTAGGATGACATCACCAATCAGTGTCTCCCTCTGCTCAACCCTTCTTTCACAGAGGTTGATCCTAAGAGCGCACAACAGCATGTCCTACATGCTAATCTCCCCTGCAGAGTCTACTTCATGAGTAATCCAACCCATGATAGCCACTAAAAAATATTTACTGAACTGAATTGAATATCGTGTTCTGTCCTACTCCAGCAAAGATCAATTCTTATTCATCCTCACATTCTTGCAATGACTAGGTAGGTGTCTTTCATATCGTGAGTGCTATTGTTTGAATATTTGTGTCCCCCCAAAACTCATATGTTGAAATTCTAACTCCCAAAGGGGATGGTATTAGGAAATGTGGCCTTTAGGAAATGCTTGAGTCCTGATGGAAACCTCATGAATGGGATTAGTGCCCTTATTTTTTTTTATTTTTTTTTTTAAAGATTTTATTTATTTATTTGAGAGAGAGACAGTGAGAGAGAGCATGAGCGAGGAGAAGGTCAGAGGGAGAAGCAGACTCCCCGTGGAGCTGGGAGCCCCATGCGGGACTCCATGCGGGACTCGATCGCGGGACTCCGGGATCATGACCTGAGCCGAAGGCAGTCGTCCAACCAACTGAGCCACCCAGGCGTCCCGGATTAGTGCCCTTATAAAAGTGGCTCCAGAGAGCTCACTCCCTCTCCCATCATGTGAGAGCACAACTAGAAGTCTCCAACCCAGAAGACAGCCCTCACCTGATAATGCTGGCACTTTGATCTTTGACATCGAGCCTCCAGACTTCGAGAAATGAAATTCTGTTGCTTATAAGCTACTCAGTCTGTGGTATTTTGTTAAAGCAGCCTAAACAGACTAAGACAGTGAGCATCATAAATACCAACGTATTCCCCCAACCTTGATCTACATAGAGGTAAAGCATTCCTATTCAAAGTGTGGTCTTAGAGCCAAGGGCACTGGCATTCTCTGTATATCGTTACAAATGCAGAGTCTGAAGGCCCAACTGTATCAGACCAATTAAGTTAGAGTCTGCATTTTAACAAGATCCTCAAGTGGTTCATATGTTCATTGACGTTTCAGAAGTACTGAGCTAAGAGATTTATTAATATAAATAAAATGATCCTTTTAATAATTCCTTTCTAGAATGTACAGCATCTTAAATTTTTTCCCTCTAAAATTTTGCTTAAAGCTAGCGCAGCCATGCATTCTTTTGTTCAACAAGTGCCAACCAAGTGCCAAAGATTTCAGGGTGATGGAGCTTACATTCTAGAAGGAGGAGAAAATAAACATTGATATGCCCGTAACAGAGCATGGGGGTAAGGAAAGTGCCATGAAAAAATAGTAGGACAGGGTAAGGTAAGGTGAGAAGCTGGGCTGTGATTCTAAATTTCTGCAGAGCCATGATAACAAGATACTTGAAACAGCTGAGGTAGTTAGCCATATACTTATCTGAGTACAGCCTAGAGTACCCTAGGAAGGCAGAGGCCATTTGGCTGAAGAGGAATGTGAGAAATGCAGAGTTAATATGGTCAGGGAGGAAGGAGGACGTTCTTAATAAATCGCTTCGTGATATTTAATTGCTAAAAAGATAACACAAGTTGCTTTTCCTCCAAGGATGAAGTACTTCTTGGCCAAACCAGATCGATGCAGGTTGTGGAAGGCTGCACAAACCGTTTCACCACTGAAGCTTTAGTTTCCGCAAATACAAATGCAGGGATTAGAGAAGGCATTTAGGGCTCTTCCTGTTCTAAACTGTCAGGCGCCTTGATGACAAAGTCGAACAGGGTTAAAGTAAGGATCGTGGCTCGGTTGTGGCTTCAAGGAAAGTTCTGCAACCCCAGAACACAGGAAGAATCATCACGGAAGGTGGTGGTGCCCCATCGAAAGAACCTAACCTTTGGATCCAAGTTCCTCATAAACCTGTGAGCCTTGTCACGACCACAGACTTTCACGCCCTTAACGCCGTGAGGCCTTGCACCCGGCCCCTCCCGGCCTTCCCGCCCTAATCTCGCCTCCAGCCCACGCCGGGTTTGGCAGTCCGCGTCCTGTCTTCCAGCTCACGTCCGGGTTCCCAGCCTCCAGCCCCCAGACCCGAGATCACGCCCTGGTCGCGGCTCTGTCCCCGCCTCCCCGCCTGGCCCCGCCTCAGGGCTCTGGCCCCACCCCCCGCCACGGCCCCGCCACTAGGCGCACGCCCACCCGCCCGTCGGAGCGCTGGTCTGCTGGTCCGGAAGTGACGCGAGGCTCCGGCTGTAGGCTGGACGCCGCATTCTCTCACGGCCGCTCCCCGAGTCACCGCCGAGCAGCATGGCTTTGCAACTTCTGCTCCTCCTCGTCTTGCAGGCCGAGAGCTGGGCTGAGATGAGCCCCGCGGATCTGGAACTGCCTTCGGGTACGTCGCTTGCGGCGGGGCGGCGGCCGGGTGGGGATAGGACGAGGGAGGGAGTCGCCCGGGTCTGGAAGCACGGCCCTGCGGGGTTGCGTCCGCTTTGGCCAGCGACCTCGCGCGGGGTTCCCGGACGCTCCGGGACGTCTGCGTGGGCGGCCGCCGAGGAGGCCATTCTGGGCGTCGGCGGTCAGCGGACTTCGGTTCCCTTTCTCTCGCCTCTCCCGTTGTTGCCGAAACAAAACTGCCTCTTGGTCTTCCAGTACTTTCAATTCATTTTTAATTGAGTTTCTCAGTCAGGATTTGGACAGTGTGGATAGCCGTCGTGACTTAAATATTCTCAGAGTAAACCCCAAATCCTTACGAGATAAGTTGTTCTTCCCCCATTATGAGAATCCTTAAGTGGCAGTGGTTGGTCATCTTACGTGTAAGTCTGGCCGCCGTGCGGTGCGTGCATTTGGGAGCAGATTTGTCAGGCTGTGCAT
This sequence comes from Lutra lutra, assembly GCF_902655055.1. NCBI lineage: Eukaryota > Metazoa > Chordata > Mammalia > Carnivora > Mustelidae > Lutra > Lutra lutra. The sequence goes on along the minus strand of NC_062283.1, from coordinate 88,587,659 downwards.
CTCTTAGCTTAGTTCCTCGGAGCGTGTTATTTCTGCCTGCTCACTGAGATTTCCCCGGAAATAAATGCAGGGAGTATGTTTTCCAAAGTTCGGTTGCCCTGGTGATTAGGAGCTCCAGTGAAATCAGTGAATCTCTTCTGCAAGAGCGTTAAACCTAAATCATAGGAAACCCCACAGTCTTCAGTGTCTGCTCAGTATCCACAGTAAGCAGTTGCCAGAGGCCCCGCCTTCTGCACCCTTGGCAAAATCTGGGTCCGAAACTCTCTATTATGCCTTTGTGAGCTCCAGTTAGGGGTGCTGCATTCATATCCACCTGTCCTTTGGCTTGCTTCTTAAGAGGCAGGCAAACAAATAATTAGTCATTCCTTGGGACGGACATTGTTCCAGATGTTGGGAATACAAAAATGGGAGTTACTCAGTTTTTGTTTTCAAGGATCATGATTCTATTGCCAATAGTTACTAAGGGCTAGGCACCGCTGTTACCTTATCACGTCTCATTTTCACAACAGCCATATAAAGTAGGTGCTAATCGGTATCTCCATTTATGGATGAGAAATCGAGGCACAAGGAGGTCTGCCCAGTTTGTAGAGAGGTCACAGCTACTCAGTAGGAAGCCTGGCATTTGGTTTCCAGAGTCCAAGTTCTTAACCACTCTGTAGACTGCCATTACCTAGAGCAAGTTAGTCATCTACAAGGGCAGTTACAGTACATTGTGATAAGAGCCTGGACTTTTGTACAGGCTACTGGAAAAGCAAGATAGGGTGTGCCTGGGTATGACCGGGGAATCAGGAAGGACTTCACAGAGAAAGATGATAACCCCAGAGTTGGAGCTGGAGGTACAGACTTGTGTGTACTACAGAGGGAGAGGTGTGAAACAGCACATTGAATTAATGGAATACTAAGGGTTTCATTGTAGAATATACGTGTGAGGCTATAAGGGGAGATAAGAAACGTAGAGAGCTAGGAACCCAGTAAATGAAGTGCTTGTCTTGTGTAACAGACAACAAAGGAGAGCAACATAGCATTGGCTAATTTAGGCAAATTGGGGGATTTATTAGCTTAGGGAATCCAGGCAAGAGTTAGAGTAGAGATGCCCCCTGGGCCTGAGAAAGCTGAACCAGTAACTCAAAAGTGAAAAGACTATTTCTTATTACTGACTCTGGGTGTGGACAGCTCTTCCTACTTGGCAGGAATCATGGATGTGGACAGCTTTTGGGCTTTGCATCTTGCAGCTTCTGCCATCTTAACGAAATCCCAGGAGAAGGCTCTGATTTGCTCGCTTGGGTCAGGCACCAGCTTGCAGGGGAAGGACCATGCCATAGGGGAGTTTCCAGAAGAGAAATATTCCTGAAGGAAGTATAGGTGCTAGGCCAGTAAAATAAATATGCTCACTATACCTTGCTCTAGTTGGTGGGCGGTCATGGATTATTTGAAGAAGAAATGATTTTATGCAGGATCAGTTAGGCCATTTAGAAAGCCCGTTCATTTTACACAGTACTTTGGGGATAGACTCAAAGGAAGGAGGCCAGTTAGGCCCCTGCTTAAGTTGGGATGAGTCGATGGAAATGGCAGTTTAAATGCAGAAGAGAGGACAGTTTGAAGAACCTTTAAAAGCAGAGGCAGGGGCGCCTGAGTGGCTCAGTGGGTTAAAGCCTCTGCCTTCGGCTCAGGTCATGATCTCAGGGTCCTGGGCTCGAGCCCTGCATCGGGCTCTCTACTCAGCGGTGAGCCTGCTTCCTCCTCTTTCTCTTTCTGCCTGCCTCTCTGCCTGCTTGTGATCTCTGTCAAATAAATAAATAAATAATCTTTAAAAAAAAAAAAAAAAAGGCAGAGTCAGCAGGAGTTAGTGATTGGATGTGAGAAGAGGATGACTCAGGTTCCTGGTTTAGGTAGAGCATTAAACCATGTGCCATGCCCTTCTAAGTGCAGGCGGGGTCCTCCTAAGCCAGGTACCCCTACCTGTGCAAAAGCCTGTGCAAAAGTCCAGGCTTTTATCACAGTTGCCCTTGTACCGTAATTGCCCTTGTAGATGACTGACTTGGCTTTAGGTAATGTCAGTTTGCAGAGTGGTTAAGAACTTGGATTCTGGAGCCCAACTGCCAGGCTCCCTACTGAGTAGCACTGACCTCTCTACAAACTGGGTAGGCATCCTTGTGCCTCGATTTCTCATCCATTAATGGAGATACCAGTTGTGAAAATGAGATGTGATAAGTTAACAGTGGTGCCTAGCACTTAGTAACTGTTAGCTACATAATCATGATCCTGGAAAGCAGAAACAGTACCTTCCATTTTTGTATTCCCAGCACCTGGAACAATGTCGGGCCCCTTGTGATTACACAGTGTGCACATACTTGAAGCCAGCTCTGGGAGTATTGTCTGTCTGCTCTCCTGGGAACATCTACTATGGCCTCTTGTACTCCCGGCATTTTGTAAACAGAAGTGCCAGTGGGACATCCCGCCCCCCAACCCCGCCTTCTATTTTCAGTACATTTGTCCAGGCTTTTCAGTGTATTTCTCTAGTTTGTGTTGTGTTTCCTATGCTTTTAAAGTTAGTTTGAAATATAAAGTTAGTTTGAAAACCCTCAAGGACAACCTACGCCTGGCTCTTTGCTAGCTTCCTTGTCTCGCTAGTGCGTGACATTTAAAAGGCACTCAGTGTGTTCACTCTCACCGCGTTGGGTTTCACATATGCTTGATAGTTCATCTTATATGAGGGAACCTGGTAGGAACAGGGAAGCAGGCAGGAGAACATAGTCTCTGCAAAATCCAAGTGGTTGGGAATGTCTTGTGCTACAGTGATAGGCTTTTGTTAGTATTTCTTAGTGAATGGATAGGGAAAATAAACTCATGTGTCTAATAATCAGGTATTTCGCTTTTCATCCAGTTTTACCTGGATGAAAAGTAGTATATATATATACTACTTTTATACTGCTATTACAAAAGTAGTACAAATATTTTTAAAAGCAGTATATATATTTTTATAAAAATAGTATATATAAAAAAGTGTATAAAAGTAGTATATATACTTGTAAAAAGTAGTATATGTATTTTTAAGTGAAGCAGTGTCTGCCTTCTGCTGTTTGCTCTTCCACTCTGGGTGTTAGTAGTACCCAAGAGCACACTGTACTTTCACACATAGACGTGGGGCTCTTAAGTTGCCTTCTCCACTGATAAAGTGGAGAAAGTCTCTCTTTTCTGACTTTAAGGAAATGCTCTGGGTGTTCTTAAACTTTTCATTATTTTATTTGGATTCTATATTTAGAGATTCAACATACTTAAGACAGTGCATTTTAATTATATTTAACAGGTTATTAATCATAATTTTCTTCTTCATTTTATTCTTTTTTCCATTTGATTCTGATCCATAATTCATATGGACTTTGGGAGGTCCTCATTTTAGTTCTACATGGAGGAAAACCCGAGAAAGAGAAATCTAACCCTTGTGAAGAGTGCATAAAATCTGGCAGCATGCAGCAGTAGTGCAGTTGTTGCATGGACTGGATGAATAATGAATGGTTCCATTGTAACGGGACAGAGAATCAGAATGAGAATTGAACCAGAATTAAATGAATTCCTGATAGGAGGGAATCAGTTTATCTGTAAGTTTCTTACTGAGGGAGTCTCTTTATTTTAGATTATCCAAAGGCATAGTAATCAGAATGTTGATACCCACTTCAGTCATGTCCATTCCAAAGAACTGATTTCCTTTAATGCATTGTTCAGATTTTTGCAGTGGTCATCGTATAATTGTGATAGTATAATAAATCAGGCAAAACTACTTGAATTAGATGCTTGTGAAGTCATCCAAAAATAATAATTTCCAATTCCTATTAATATGTGGAGGTCATTTTCTAATTTGTTAAACTATCACAAAAGTGATGTCTAAGTATCATTTTTTGTGTTGGTTTTTGTGTCGGTTAACAAAAACCAACAAAACTTTTTTAGATTGCCAGGTTTTTAAATAGCTTCTCTAAGGCTTTGTTCTTTCATTGGTAAAGATATGTATAATGATACCACCTCCCTCGTAGAATGGTTTGTGTTGGTTCACTGAGACAGTGCGTAACAATGTGGACCATATTGCTTGTCTTGTAGTAAATGTTTACACATTAATGATTACCATTCAATAATATTCACTGTTACTTATTTTAACAAATACATTTTAAAATATTAAATTGTTGTAGTTGTATAGAAGAGATTGTGTTGCCTTTAAAAAAAAAAAAAAAGCTCATCCAAATCAGTATGAGAAGTTTTAAAATAGGTTCAGCAACTAATTTGTTCTACCTTTTCCCTGTTCTTCATAGACTAAAAAAGACTCTAGTTTTTCAGTTCCTATTTCTCAACCATATCTCCACTTGCAGTGACTTAGTCCAAATGGGAATTAGTCTTGAGAAATGACTTCTCTTGGGGACTAGGTGGGTCTGGTCCAATTAGAGTTTATTGGCATGCCAAGCACACCCAACTAGATAAAATGAATTAATGAGAGCACATATAAAAATCATACATTTTAGGTCAGCAAGTGGTTAAGCAGATGTTTATTGGATAAGCTCTAACTTGGTGGTGGTTTGAGTAAAAGATCTGGGGGGCTTTTAGTTAGTTACAAATTCCACATAAGACACTATTTGATATGTCCATCTCTTTTTAAAAAAAGAGGAAGGAAAATACTTCATTCATGTATCTTGTATTCTGGGCTCCACAACTTAGGAGAGAGAGTGCGTGATAAAATCCAAATAGATTCTGAAGACAGCAGACATATTAACAGTTTTGACCCAGCTAAGGAACTATTTTATGGAGAGTAATAATTTTATTACTTTATTATTTAGATAGTAATATTATTATTTGAATCCTTAGCTCTGAATCTCTTGTAAAGATGTAAGAAAATAATAGAAGTAGAAAGTAGACTTTTTGTATCATCTCACAAAATGTGATGGATGATTTAAAGCCCCAAAATATTGAAGTGTTTCAGTAAAAAAACTTTCATGAACATTTGAAATATGTGCAATAATTCTCAAAATGTCTTTATTCATCTTAAATCTAGAAGACACTATAGCTTGCTGAGAGAAAAAATTAGAAAGCATTAAGAAAAATAACACTGCGTTAAGAAAAAAAGACACTGCAGCTTGCTAAGAGAAAAATTTAGAAGACGTTAAGAAAAATAGCCATTTTATCAATCCTGTAAAACCATTCAGGAGGTATGGATGGTGATTGTAAATATATTTGGAAAAAGAAATTGCAGGAGTCTTGGTTTGGTATTTCCCCCTTTTCTTCCCTGGACTTCTCATGCCATTTCTCAGTTTGCAATGGAAGAAGAAACCTTTGTAAAAACACCCATGGCCCTGCCTCCATCTTTCACTAGGGGAAAGGTGGTAGAGCTTTTCTCGGAGTTGTTCATTCCCAAAAGGGTCTGGATGCTTTAATTTGGAGCATTTGTTTTTGAGCTGTAGTGTCAGATGGCTTAGAGCCCTCCAAAACAGTTCAGTTGCTGGCCCCTTTATTGTTAACATCTTTATGCCTCTCACCTTGTCCTTCCCGTAGAGAAGTGGGTAAGCGGATTGTCGGATGGTGTCTCCAGACCCCAGAGCTCTGCTCCGTGGTAGATGTATCCAGTCTTTGTAGGTGATTTTATTAAAATTGAGGGAAGAGTTCTGTGGCTGTCCCTTTTCCAGTAGAGGCACAGGTGCCTTTGGTAGTTATGGGCTGGAGGACATGCGGCAGCGCATGCTCTCGTCATCATCCGTGCTGAGGAAATCTGGAGATGTCCATGGTTGCTTGCTTCCCCAGCAGTTAACAGCAGAGCTGTTCTTTCTGGCTGAGGTTTTCTGGTCTTTTGCGACGTCGCCCTTGCCCTGTCTTGTGGCATTGCTTCCTCATCTCACATACTGATCTTCATCGGTCTTTTTGTCCTCTTCCTTGCTCTTTTTTTTTTCACATCCTGTCTCTCCCAGCTTATCAAGAGGAAACGGTTGTAACCAGAACTCTCCTTTTTCTCCGCCTGCATTGTAGAGTGTTACAAAAAACTGATTGTTCCTCACTGTGTTTGGTTTTGTTAAACCTCAGCTGTGTTCTAGAAACATTCTGAGAAGCAGATTTGAAAACAGTGAATGTTTATTTTAGGTAGCATGCACCAAATAACGGAACTCATTGCTGAAACAATGTGAGTTACAGAAAACTATCTGTATCATTTTCAAGAATGGAGAAATCTGTAAGATTATTTTATTTGATGAGATACTCTAATAGGATCTTTCCTTAAACTCCACAGCTAATCCTTTCTTGCTATTTCTACATATATTTTTATTGATATAAGGTAAATTTATTTTGAATAGAAGTTTGCTGTAAGCCTTAATTTTAATTTGAATACAAAACAAATTAAACTTTAGGTCACAAAATTCTAAAACAGTAGAAAATTTATATATCCTGCGAGTTTGGCAAATAATGACAAAGGAAGATGTGTAATAACCACATGGTTTCTCTTCTGGTAACATTAAAACCACAGGTTACATCCTTTGGTGTATATATTCAAAGTTTCTCCTTTAATAGAATGGTAAAGTCTGTAAGTATCCACTGAGACCTTTTCCTCCCACGACCTGTTCTGATTACTTTGAAAGCTGTGATTTAAACCCTAGTTCTAGTCTAACCAGGTCAAGTTTTAACTTAAACTAGGGGGAACATCATTTGATTCACATTAGAAACAAATCTAATGTGCAAGCCTACCTTGTGGTTTTAGAACCATGATTTAGTAATCTCTTCTTAAATATAAATGCACTTTACTTAATATTCTATATGCCTTTTCCTCAAATATAGGAATCTCAGCCTGAGTCTATACAGTAAAAACATCACTCCTGTTGGGAATGATTTTTTTTTTTTTTTAAGAGACTTAAAAGACTGAAGAACTCCTCATTATTGGAAACGAGGAAGGCAGGTCCTGGTTACCAGAGGCAGAAAGTTTAGCAACACTGTTGCATTTGGTAACAGGAAGAGTCTGATAGATCATGCCTGGTGAGCTTAGCTACCTAGCCAGGGAGGTTGCCATTCAGTGCTGAAGGTACCATGTGGTTTCTTCTTGCCTTTTTTTTTTTTTTTTTTTTTTAGATTGATTTATTAGCGCACACAAGCAGAAGGAATAGCAGGTAGAGAGAGGAGGAGACAGTCTCTCCACTGAGCAGGGATTCCAACTAAGGGCTCGATCCCTGGGATCATGACCTGAGCTAGACAGAGTAACCGAGAGAAGGACTGTTTAACAAAAAGGAACCAGGACCAGGAGGTTTGAAAATAATCACCCTCCAGAGAGGCAAAAGATGCTGAAGTGACTTTTGAGAGAAGTTCACATTCATTGTGAGTTTTCTTAGCATTGGTTTCCTCTCTTACCTGGTAGAAAATAATGTTTATCTGTGACTATTACTATTTTTTTTAATAAAGGTTTATTTATTTGAGAGAGAAACATGCATGCGCAAGCAGATGTGAGCAGGGGGTGGGGCAGGGGGGCCATGGGGCTCGATCCCAGGACTTTGGTATCATGACCTGAGCCAAAGGCAGACACTTTACTGACTGAGCCACAGGTGCCCCTGTGTGAATGTTATTTGATATTAATGTTGACTTGAAGCTAGGGAAATGGCGGGGGTGGGGTGGGGCTTGTATTTCTTCCTCACAGGTATAAACTCTTTGAGACTAGGTCATTTCATGAATTTGAGGTGCAACCGTACAAAACCATACCTAAAGAAACCTAGAAAAAGGAGGCCCCAATATACCTTACTAAGTAAGGTCATGGGAGCTCTACCAAAACCAAAAGAGAAGAATTAGGGCTAAATCTTCCCAGACCAGTGCTTTTTGGCTCACCTGGAAGGAAATTGCTTAGAGAACCAAAGATGTTAGGTACCAACAGCTATTTCAGAAAGAATAAATAGAAAACTTGTAGGTGTCTGAACACTGGCTGCAGAAAAAGAGTATTATATGCGTGTAGTGTTTGAATCTGTGAGACATCCTCCCAGCTTCATAATCTCAACCTTTTGGCATGAATCATCACATTTCTTTGGTAGGTGGTTATAGAAGTTAGATAGTTGGGCAGTAACCAAAGCTATTCATTGTGGGGAAGCCATGAAATATATTGGCTTATCAAAAAAAATCTGTTTTTAAGTTAGTTTTTCCTCCTAAATAATAATAAAATATTCCTAAAGTTATGAACGTATGAAGCAGGGTTCCTCAGCTTTAGTGCTATTGGCACTTTGGACTGCCAAAATGTGGAGAGCTATCCTGGACATTTATGGAATACTTAGCAACCTTTGCTTCTCTTCTGAGATGCCAGCAGCACCCTACCACTACCAGCCGGTTGTGGGAACCAAGAATGTCTCCAGACAGTGCCACATGTCCCCTCTGAGGCACAAATCACCTCCTGTTGAAAACCACTGATACAAAGGAGATAAAGGAGATACAAAGGAGAAAAGTAACTAGAAAGGGGAGGAAAAACAATAATTGTCCCCAAGTCCCTATTTTTTACCTAAGTAATTCTGGATCTGTATTCTGCCTTAAAAAGATAATACAAGTATAAAATAATTATAAATTAAAAGGATGTACCAGTTTGGGTTTGAAAATTGGAATTTTTGCTTTGGGAAAAAAATATAGTACGTGTTTCCTTCAACAGTAAGCAAATACCTTAGGTATATGAAATTAACACCTCATGTGTCAAATTAGGAAATCTAAAGTGACTAGTTGTATAATCAGGAAAGAACCCACATTTTTAAATGTCCAACCCAGGGAATATTTTTCTTATTAGAGTTCCAGTTTATATAACCCCCAAGTAATCATGATTATCAGCTGGGGAACTTTGATTTTTATTTTTTACTTATATATTTTTTAAAATATTCATTTATTTGAGAGGGAGAGAAAGAATCTCAAGCAGACTCCCCGCTGAGCACAGAAGTCCAATGCTGGGCTCTATCCCAGGACCCTAAGATCATGACCTGAGCTGAAATCAAGAGCCAGAAGCCTAACCAGCTAAGCCACCCAGGCGTCCTTTGCTGGGGAACTTTAAAAAAATAGATAAATAAACTTTTGGCTCTCTCAGAGTTTTTGAGGCTGATGATATGTTTGGAAGCCATTGTACCTGATTGCATTGCCATTCATTCATTTATCTTAACTGTAATTGTAAATTATGTGTAATGGTTTTCAGGTAGGATTGAATCATCTTAAAATTGAGGTCATATTGCCAACTCTTTATCTTCGTGTTCATTGATAAAGAAGGGAAGGAAGGGAGGACAGGAGGGAGAAAAGGAGAAAGGGAGATGTATGTGTGTGATTGTTTTCCAAGGGATGGTGGACAACAACCTTTTACCCAGAGCAGGGGTATAAATGGCTGCTTTTAATAACTCGTTACAAGATGTTAAAGTGACTTCTGCCTATTCGCTCATGTGACTCACATCTCAGTAGACGTTTTCTGAAATTGTTTACAAGAGCAAAGGTAAGAATATTGACTATGTTTTGTAAAAAGCCCTGCACACCCCAGAAAGCACAATGTTAATGAAACTGACAAGGTGGATGGCTCCTGGAGGCAAGTTAGGTTTCTATTCCTGTGTTACAGAAAAGGTGCTGAGGTGTGTGATGATACCAGGCAAAGGGCTATGAGGGTATTTTGAGCTTATAGGGTATTTTAGAATGAAATTGACCATCCCTGGGGTAGCCAGTTCTCCTCTAGCCTTGTAAGGCAATCTGTGGTATCAAATATAGGAAATTCTGCTTATTAAATGAATTGAGGATTATTATTATAATGGACAGTGCATTTATTTATAAAAACTCCTAAAACATAATAAGAGATTTATTGCCCTACTATACTTGTATTTCCCTCATACTGCAGTGTTGTCTCAGGAATTTAAAATGAATAAGAATGCTATGCATTTTCCAATAAAATTAACTTTTATAAATCTCAATTTAAATAATTATATTATTTGTCCTTTGAATTTTACTTCAAAATACATATTTGGCTAACGTAGCTCTTTATAAGGTTTCCTAATGTTAATGATGGTTTCTTACAATTGTCCATTTTACTTTTTGAATCTCTTACAGTGCCAGTACCAACCAATATTAACATTAAGGCCTATAACTTTAATACTGTCCTATATTGGGACTACCCAACCATGCCACAGACCCCTGTTTTTACTGTACAGGTAAAGACCTATGGGTAAGTTCTACTCTTTCATCTTTTTTATTCTGTTTTTGTCTAGGTCTCTTTACTTTCCATAACTCTGTGGAGTTAGCTTTCCTTTCCCATCATCTTTCCTTTCCCATGTGGCAGGACTTCTTAAACTGCTTGTAGATTTCCAGAAGTGCTGAGGAGGCAAATTAATTATTTTCAGAGCACTTCCTGCCTCTTAGTTCTTCTTCCTGTCATAATTGAAGTAGGGGAGTCTCACTAACACTTAAGACTTTTAAAGATCTGTTTATTTGAGAGAGAGTGCACGTGTGTATGCTAGCGGGTGGGGAAAGGGTGGTAACCAAGGGAGGGGGAGAGAAAGAATTCTCCAGCCGACTTCCCACTGAGCAGGCAGCATCCAAATCAAGAGTCAGATGCTGAACTGACTGAGCCACCCAGGCGGCCCAGGAATTAGAGATTTTTTTTTTTTAAAAGGCATGACAAATAAAGCTTACAATTCTGTATTAAAAGTAATGATGCCTGGCGCCTGGATGGTTCAGTTGGTTGGGTATCTGACTCTTAATTTTGGCTCAGGTCGTGGTCTCAGGGTCCTGGGATCCAGCCACACGTTGGGCTCTGCGCTCAGCATGGAGTTTGCTTGTCCTTTTTCCACTGTTCCTACCCCGACTCTCTCTCTCTCAAAACAAAATCTTTAAAAAAAAGATGATGTCCTCTTACTTTCCATGGTGAATGTATTGTTGAGTAGAAAGATAAAATCTTCAAAATATTTCTGACAAGTGTCAGAATTGCAATGTGTTAGATTCTGCAGTCGAGTAATGATTATTTATGTTAATAGAATCTAGAGTTATTTAAAGATCAGATTTTAAAAAATTGTATGGGGAATGTACTTTGTTCAAGTGTTGTATTTTGAATTGAGCCTCTTTATTGTAAAGGAATTTCTAGTACTTCTAACCAGAGTAAGGACTTCCTACTTTGTCTGGCTTCTCCAGCCGATTGTTCAGCTCTTTCTACCAGTCCCATGCTGTAAATGAAAAAAGTGAAGCAGAAACAGAGATGATTCGAGTTTATACATTAACAGTAAAAGTTACCGTTGTGCTTCTTTATTCCTCTTCATTGTAGGGAAGCAATATGGATTGATGCCTGCAATACCTCTCAGCACTTTTGTAATATCTTTTCCGTAATTAATGATCCATCGCTTTCTCTCTGGGCCAGAATTAAAGCTAGGCTTGGACAAAAAGAATCAGCCTATGTAGAGTCAAAAGAATTTATTCTGTGTAAACAAGGTGAGTAGAACTTTTAAATTTGAAATTTTAAGTTGGAAAATACTTATACATATCTTCTGTATATGTTTGCTTTTATTAGCACTTGCTAAAAATTATCACAATGCCCAAGAAACTTTTGGAGGAATTTAGGGACTCTGTGTCTTATTCTTTCGCTGAGCCTCACAAAGTAGGGCTATGAGATGCCCATCACTTTTGCCCCTTCTAAAACATTACAGTTCCACTCCCTACAAGCACGGATTGGTGCTGCCTAGGTGGACTCTGTGCCGGCCTTCCCCTTGTGCCGCTCCCCCCGCCAGCTCCATCACTGAGCTTTGCACAATGAGGACAGCTCTCCCTCTTCCACTCTCTGCCTGGTCCCCAAGGCCTCAGCTTAATACATTAACAAATTTTAGATTTCTATAATCTCCTCAACCCAGTGATTTTTTAGCCCTTTCTCCTGCCAGCAGCGCATTCCTACAGTATACCTGATCTTAGTTATCACCTCAGGCTCCAAAATCATCATGGCCAGTTCTTCTGTGACTGAAATCCTGCCTTGTAGTTCTCACAGCCTCACTCCCGGGTGAAGAAGCAGTTAGTCCCTTGACTCCTTCCTCGTGTTCTAGGCCTTGTGCCCTGCCATCCACCTCCACTTCCTTCCTTGTTCAGCCTCCACATGTGGTTTCTTCCACCACAGCCTGGCTTCTCCTGCTCTTCAGATAGTTGCCTACTCCAGGCCCTTCCTCTACTTACCCTTGAAATAGTTTTATGCCCGAGTCCATGCCTTTGTCATCTGTTAACTGCACCATCTGTATGTCAGATTTTCCCCATACAGATTTATCAAGGGCATACTGTGTGCTTGGAAGTACACCAAGCCCTGAGGGTAAATTAGCAAATAAAAATAGACCTGCCTGGCATGTAGTGGGCAGTAAAAATGTGAAGAATAGGCAAACAGTTCACCAACAAAGTCTCAAGCATGAGTGACACATAATAAATATTTGTTGAATGAATGAATATCTGGTTTTGATTTTCACCATAAAAATTCAGTGTATTTAGCAAACTTTCATTAAGAGCCTTCATGCCAGCCATCCGTAAGCATTGGTGATACGGAGAGTTTCAGTGAGTGTTCAAAGGTAACTGAAATGCCTTTTCTGAAACATTTTTTAGAGAATAGGGTTTCTTTTTAATAAGCAGACCCACAGAAAAAGGAGAAAAACTTAATAGAGCTTCTGTTATGTGAAGGTTTTTTAATAGGATTCATGACCTAAGTGTTGACTTTTAGCACTGGAAGTGCATTTAAGCTGTTAAAGGAGAGCTTCTATTAGATAAAAATACATCCTGCTTGAGATTAATTTAATATTTCTTTATTAAGGACATTTAGAATATCTTCTAGATATTTGTGGAATGGTTTAAACATGGATCTGCCTTAGGACAACTGAAAGAGTATGTTAACTGATTGATTTGGGCAGTTTTGTGTAATGTACTATAAAGTTCCAGGGCGCTGCTGATTCTCCTTTTTTGTGTGTCCCTCCCACCCCGCCACAGGGAACATTGGACCACCTGCAGTGGGTATCAGAAAGAGGGAAAACCAAATCATCATTGACATATTTCACCCTTTAGTTAATACAAGTGAAAGAGAGCCAGTACCCATATATGATGAAAATCATTGTCACATGTTTACGTACACTGTGTATTTAAGAATAAATGGAAGTAAGGTAGGTGTTTCTGTTTCCTTTATTCTGTTCTGTTTTTCTGTTGCTAGCATAAGTTGTTTCTATCTATAGTGTAATTAAAGTGAAATGCTTATGAACACTCAGGCAAGACTTACGCGTCTTCGGTTTTGGTAAGAAAAAACCACATAAATAAATGTTGAGGGGAGTTGCTGTTGGAGTTAATTACTAATGCTGGGCAGGTGAATACATTTAAGCTTTGCCTTGGCCTCATTTAACAGCATGGCCCTATTTTAGGATTTTAAATCTGTTTATTCCTATTTCTCCACTGGTAAAACGAAGATGATTTTAATATTTTCTTCCTCATGGGTAGTGATGTAAAATAATAGGAAGCTATAATTGGAATCCTTGTTTTTGAAAGAGAAAGTTAGTGGTTCTGCTGTGGGGATATACTTGGCTTCTGGCACTGATGTACAGACCACACTTGGATTGGAATGACTCTATCCCTTCTCCGCAGCACTGCCATTGCTTTATTAAATAGTATTTGTCAGGCGTGTGCGCTTTGTGTCCCTGGGACCAGCAGACAGCAGTGAGCAGTACAGACCCTGCTCCAGTGCTTCGTGGGATGGAGAAAAACAGAGCAGAGAGTGGGGTTTGGGCAGTAGTGATCTTCAGTAGTATGGTCAGAGCAAGGAAGGTGTTATTGGAGCCAGGTCTGGAGGGTGCTAGGAAGTGAGCTTCATGGATCTAGATGGGGAGAGTGTTTTAGGCAGAGAATCTGGCAGAAGCATGCTAGGCAGAGTGCAGGCACAGATGAGGTCAGAGGTCACCAGGGCCACATCTCTTGGGGCACTGGAGAGATTTGACGTTATGCTGATGAAGGTATTAGGTCTCTGGAAGGATTTTAGCAGTAAGAGCGACATCTGACTTAGATTTTAAAACATCACTCTGGATGCTTAGCAGAGTCATCCTTCTCAGGTACACATTTACCCTTCCTTCACTCCTTAAAATCTTTTCGCAAATCCCTAAGAGCTACAAAATCATATCTAAATTCCCTTCCATGGCACGGCCTACCAGGCCGTCGTGATTTAGCCGCTTGTGTCCTTTCACCTTCCTCTCCCCTTTTTTTCCAACCTAAGTTTTATTTGTGCTGTGGTGAGCTGCTTTTGGTTCTTTGTTCCCTGCAGGTACACCATGTTATTTCACAGAATGTCCTCTCCACCTTCTCAACTTGGGCAAATTTCTGCTCATTCTTCTTCTTTTTTTTTTTTTTTAAAAGATTTTATTTATTTATTATTTGACAGACAGAGATCACAGGTAGGCAGAGAGGCAGGCAGAGAGAGGAAGGGAAGCAGGCTCCCTGCTGAGCAGAGAGCCCGATGTGGGGCTCGATCCCAGGACCCTGGGATCATGACCTGAGCCGAAGGCAGAGGCTTTAACCCGCTGAGCCACCCAGGTGCCCCTCTACTCATTCTTCTATTGAGCAGGCATTTCATCTCCCCTTTGAATTCTCTTCTGACACCATAGACTCTTCGCATCCCTGTGGTTTGATCATTCCTAGTTCCGTGTAATAGCCCCCTTGCAGGACTCCTGGCTCACATTTCTTTCTGCTCTGGGGGACGTTGTTTGAGGTCCAGCACCACTGCCCTACCTTCACGTGTTCAGGCACCCCCTGGCACAGAGGATGCATATCCTTTGGCTGGTTGGATGAATGACAAACTGTCAGAGACTGCCTCTGTCCCTTCAGTGTACTACTACGAGGAGATGCCATGATCTTGGCAGAATCCCTTTCATATTCTTTCTACGGGTGCTTTTATCTCTCATCAGCTAAGTTTCTAGCACTATTAGAACAAGACTAATGACTATTGGTTGCTTTAACAGCTAACAATGAACATTCCTGCTATGTGAGTTTTTAAATCTGTAATCCCTACAAAGCACATTTTAATGAATATGTAGCATAATGCTGTGTTAAAATAACAAATTGACTTCTTATTTGATATCAACACTGTTTGCAGACATTTTCAACTTTGACCAATAGGTTTCCTTCAGGTGTTTGATCAGGATAAAAATGGCGCTTTTTGGGGTCTGGTTTTGTTTTTGCAGAATAAAAGAAGCCATACATTTTCATTGTTGTTGTTTTCCCCATACAGATTCCGTATCCGATGTCAGTAGAGAATGAAGATGATTGCAATGAGACTCAGTGCCACCTCGTTATCCCAGTGTCCTCTCTGAATTCGGACTACTGTATTTCAGCAGAAGGGTTCTCAAAAGATTGGTCTGTTAAAACTGAGATGTCTGATGAACTTTGTATTACCACTTCTGCTGATAACCACATAGAAGGCAAGTTTCTGCCCTTTTTTCCTAAATACAGGGAAGGATAACAGAACTAGAGTAATTGAAAAGAGGCAGTTTTCAGTAAATCTCTGTTCTTTAAAAAATAATTCAGTGGTTGCATTTCTCAAAGAATTCCAGAAGCAAAAATAAGCTCATTTCTCAGGCATTAAGAGATCTAAAACAACCAATTTGGAAAGCTGTGTGATGACCCAGAGAAGAAAGAAACATAATATCTAAAATTCCATGCATAGATGTCTGCATTTCAGGATTACACATAGTGATATAAAGCAACTTATTTCAGTATAGCAAGATGTTATGTATCCATTAGAATGTTCTCTGTTGGGGTGCTGAATAGCAGAAATATTCATTGGCATGTGTGATGTGAACTGGACAAACACTGGAAATTAGTATCTGAAAATAAATGTTGATAGGTTATGGGTCATTTTTATAACACTTAAAAATACTTTTATTTCATTATCTTTTCTTTGTGTGTGTGTGGGGGGGTGCGTACATATGATAGAACTTTAGAACTGGTATTTTCAAGTGGCAGGCACCTTAACAAAAATTTGACCTATTCTTGGCACTTAACAAAATTTAAATGTCATTATAGATAATTTATAAAATATAAAAGTCTAGAAGAAAACAAAATTGGGGCACCTGGGTGGTTCAGTGGGTTAAAGCCTCTGCCTTCAGCTCGGGTCATGATCCCAGGGTCCTGAGATTGAGCCCCACATCGGGCTCTCTGCTCAGCAGGGAGCCTGCTTCCTTCTCTCTCTTTGCCTGCCTCTCTGTCTACTTGTAATCTCTATCTGTCAAATAAATAAATAAAATCTTTTAAAAAAAAAGAAAAAAAGAAACCAAAATTATCTGTAGTCTTGCCATCCAAATATTTCGTTATAATTTGGTGTTTTTTTTTTCTCATTCTGTTCTCTTTTTCTACATAGCCATGATCGTATTATATAGTATATAAAATTTTATGTAATGCTTTAAGTATATATTTTAAAATATTTTTCCATTTTAATTTATATACTTTATTAATACTGTTTTTTAATCTCTGCAGACTATTTCATTGTGTAGAATTTGTATTCTATTTAATGTTCCCCAATTTGGGACTTCTAGATTACTTATGATTTTCTCTATGATAGCATGCTTTGATAACTCTGTGTATAGGTATATTTTCCAATTAGGCTGTTTTTATAATATATTTTATTTTTGTTTATTTTGAAGATTTATTTATTTTAGAGAGAGAGACGAGAGCATGAATGGGAGGGGCAGCAGAGAGGGAGAGAGAATCTCAAGCAGACTCCACGCTAAGCATGGAGCCTGAAGCAGGGCTCTATCTCCTAACCCTGAGATCGTGACCTGAGCTAAAACCAAGCGTCGGATCCTTAACCAACTGGACCCCCCAGATGCCTCCCAAAATTTTATGATACAGATATCTTCTTTTTTTTGTTATTTTTTATTTTTTTTGTGTTTTTTTATTTTTTTTGTGTTTTTTTTTTTTTTTTTTTTTTTTTTTTAAAGATTTTATTTATTTGCCAGAGAGAGAGAGAGTGTGCAAGCAGGGGGACAAGCAGGCTCCCTGCTGAGTAGGGACTGGGACTCAGTCCCAGGACACTGGGATCATGACCAGAGCTGAAGGCAGATGCTTTGTTGACTGAGCCACCCAGGCGTCCCTACAAATATCTTCTGGAAGAATGGGAATCTAGGCTGAAGAATTAGACCAAATGCCTAAAACTTAATAACTTTTAGGCTGTTATCATGAGGGTTTCAAATAGTTTGTGACTTAAAGTAATGCAGTGCATTTTATGCCAACTCGCTATTAGGTTATTTTGAAAAAATAAAATCCTAGTTAATACGTAAAATTTGAAATAATGCAGATGCCCCAGACTTTTTTTTTTCTTCCAAGTCTGAATTACAAACTGGGCTGGTTCTGTGGCCACGTGGTGGCGGCCCTGAGGCTCAGGAGCAGCATTCCCTGCCCCCGCGTGCCCTGCTTCTCATCACAGTGATTGTATCTTTACTGTCGCAGTAACTTCATGTTTTTCTGCATCCTGTAAGAGCTGTTACACACGCGCTCATTTAGTCATCATTTCCAGAGTGACTATTCCAAAAAAGTAACTTTGGAATAGAAATGAAAGGTAATGAAATGCCAGTAAGGAGGCTAAACACCACCATGATAATTTGGAAGAGAGGACTGTGAAAATAGAATACTGAAGATTGTGCTTTGAAAATACAAAGCAAAATTAGAGCTATAGTGATTAATCACACTGTAGTGATTATAGATGTATGTGCTCTGAAACAGATCTTTCCTATTCTAAATTATAATCTCTGGTTTGCATTTAAGGAATTACACACATTTAAGGAATTACACACGTAATTCCTGCAGCTTTCCTGTCCGTGTGTGTTGTGTGTACGTCTGGTGACCTTTACAAGTATTTGCAGTCTTGAAATAAATACAAAATGAAACAAAATTCTGAGGAGTGGGATTAAATGATTTTAAGAGTTATAAACATTGTCAATTTATTTCTGAAGGAATGGATTTTTTAAAACTTTCTTCTGCTTTTTAATGGAGAGAAAAGTGTAACTAGGGAGACACCCTATGTTGGAGGCTTTAAGGAAGTTGTTATGAAAGTCTGTGTTAGCTACTTTGTGTCGTGTAGGTGCAGAAGGTAGGAAATTGCAGAGCTGGGAAGAGCCCTTTTAGTTTTCTAGGACAGGTGCACTGAAGCTTTTTTCATCTTGGTCAACTTCTGTGGCAAGGGTTCTTTGCGATTATGACCATATTAATTACCCAGTGGGCAAATCTATTAAAGAACAGCAGTAAGACTTTATAACTATTTCATGGATATAGCAGTATTCTGTCTTAATTCTAACTTGCTGTTTTTTCCCTTCTTTTAGATTCTTTTTGGGTTCCAATTGTTGCCATTCTGCTTTTTCTAGTACTTATTCTGGTATTTGTATACTGTTACACTAAGAAGATGAATCCATGTAAGAAGGAAAGCATCATGTTACCCAAGTCCTTGGTAAGATATTTTAATATTTTTCTTTAATTATATATACTAAAGCATTTATTTGGACTCTTTTGATAATTTTCTTAATTTTTTTAAAGTAGAATGACGTTCAGCAGCATGTCACCTGTCATAGATTGGTTGATCTACCACACATCCAAACCCACATAATTTTTACTACACATCATGTACTTTTCATGCATAGAACAAGAGCATAATTGGATAAGTCTGTTAAGGACCTTAAAGTTTAGTGGGAGAAGAAGATCAGTATTCAATGGGTGTACGGTGTTCAAACATAGAGGTTTTCATCTGTGCCAGTGAGGACTTTGCCCACCCTTGGAGGGTGGGATTTCATTGTGGCCCTTCCAGAGACAGTGATACTGGAGCGTCTTGAGGGACACACATTTATCAAGGTATTAAGGGACAGTATGTGCTAAACCCCAGCATCAAGAAAGTGTGGCTTTTGAAAATCCTAAAATATAGAAGCACCATTATGGTTGGAGTGTAGAAGGAAAGATGGCCACAAGTGAGACCAGAAGTTTGATGTTTTTTAAAAAGATTTATTTATGTATTTGAGAGGGAGATAGCATGAGCAGGGGCTGGGGGAGAGAAATCCTCAAGCAGATTCTCCACTAAATGCGGAGCCTGATGCTGGGCTTAGTCCCAAGACCCCAAAATCATGACCTGATCAAAATCAAGAGTTGGATGCTTAACTGACTGAGTCACCCAGGCACCCCAGAAGCTTGACCTTTTAATGTCTAACATCTAAAAGCCTTTGTATGATGAAATGAACATCTCCAGCTAACAGAATGGTAATTATTTGAATCAAATAGGACAGGAATAATATCTATATCATGTAAAGGACACATTTCAATTTGTTTTGAAAACACTACCTTAATGTAAAGTGAATAAGAACTATCAGTAGTAGGTAACTCATGTATGAATTGTAGTGTTTGTCCTTACTAATTAAGAATAAGTAAGTAGGTAAGCACAAACCAACCTTGCAGTATGCAGTTTTATACCCACTAGAGAAGGAAAAATGAACCTGAATATCCAGTAGTATCAGTAGTAGTCAAATTGGTGTATACTGGTAAAAGTAATTCAGCTCTGGTGGGAAGGTAAACATGTAATGGGTATAATGTGTAGTAGTGCCATAAATAATGCAACAGCCTTTGACTTAGTAATCCTACTTTTAAGAATTTATTCTTTAAAAAAAATTCCTAAATGAAAAGATATGTAAAGATATTCACTTCAGCATGTTCTAGAAATAGTAAAAATTAGAAACACTTCAATATGCACTGTTAGAGAAATTACTTTGATCATCAGTATAAAATTGAGGCAGTGAAAATTCTAATAAAAATTATAATTATGAAGGCAAATGGTGAAATATTGTATAAGTAGGTGTACTCCCATTACAAATGTGACGTGCATACACATGTGGAGTTGATGGAGAAAAAGCAACACATATAGTTAGATGATGGATGGCTTTTTAAAAATTCTAAAAAAAACCCTGCTCTTAATATAGTATATTTTCATTAAAAAGCAAGAAAAGACAACCACCAGATGCTATTACATTGTTACCGTAAATTTGCCATTTAGTGGTATATTTCATTGCCCATTAATTACCTCTAGACAGTATCTTTTTAAGAATATGCACTTAAGTTTAATAATTTATTATTTTAAATCTTTGGTTTCTCTTCCCTTAGCTGTCTGTGGTAAAAAATGCCTCTTCAGAGGCAAGGTCTGAACCAAAATGTGTATCACCCATCACCTACCAGCCAATTGTCCCAGAAAATGAGAAGATGGTCTGGGAAGACCAGTTGTCTCCAGCCACAATTGTAAGTATGCCCACTGAAGACAGCCTAGGAAAAACAGAACACCGAGAAGATGTTTCCAGTGAAATCGAAGTGGTCACTGCTGAAGAAAATAATCCTGACACAGCTCCTGGTAGCCCTCTGACCCCAAGAATGGGAGAGAGTTCTGTCCATTCAAACAGTAACCAGTCTGAACCCTGTGTCGTCGCCTTAAACTCCTATCACTCCAGAAATGGTTCCGATAGTGGCGTTGTGGAATCCGACAGCTTCTTATCTGACTCAGAATTTCCCCCAAATAATAAAACTGAAATAAAGACTGAAGGACAGGAGTCCGTAGTGCTGAGAAACACTACCACCTCCTTTGGTTATGATAAGCCGCATGTGTTAGTGGATCTGCTTGTGGATGAAGGTGGTAAGGAGTCCTTGATTGGTTATAGACCGACGGCAGATTCCAAAGAGTTTTCCTAATCAACGAAGATGTGCCAACTTTGAAGGATCGGCTTTTCCCATACAGGTTTTCCGCTTTGATTTCCTGAAAGATCACCTTTCAGAAATTGTATCTTTGTCAATATTAACCAAATAAGAGTATCTGGGTTTACATAAAGTGCCAAGAGCCTCTTTGGCACTGGTATATTTGGTCTGAAAACTGCAGAGGCTTTGGAAAAAAACAAAAAAACAAAACATTGTCGCAGTTGGAATTTTCCATCTGTTAGTGGGCTGTTAGTGAAAACTCTAAGAACCCTGCTTCCTATGATAGTAGGTGAGATAGCCTAGGGTCCTTTCCAATCACTTCCAAGATCTAGATTTTTTTTCTTTTCTGTACCTCAGCATATTTGTTTTTGGAAGTCTATGTATATAGTGTATGTGTATGTGTATATATATAAATATATATATATTTTTTTAGTAGAGCATGAGAGCAAGAGTAAGGGGTGATGAGAGGTAGAGGGAGAGCAGGAGAATCTTAGGCAGGGTCCACACCCAGCACAGAATCTGATGCGGGGCTTGATCCCATGACCCTGAAGCCATAACCTGAGCTGAAGTCAAGAGTCAGATGCTTAACGGAGTGAGCCATCTAGGTGCCCCTATGTATATAGTATTTTTTTTATATATAGTATTTTTAAATGCTCACTTTCAGAAGAAATCCTGAAAGCTTCCCCAAATTGAATTTAAATTCTAATTCAGATCAATATACTTAATAAAGAATATGTAAATAGAAACATGTATTTTTTTTTTGAAACGTATGTTTTTTGCATTTGGAGACTTATAAATAAAGTATTTTTAAAATTCATTTTGTACTCATTTATTCAAGCACTCAGGCAGTTAACCTAGTATTTTTTTTATCCATTTGTTCGCTTCCATGCATTAAGACTATAGAATTATTTTCTAATTATTCATATCTAATCTTTAAAACTGTCCTAAAAATAATGTAATGTTTAAAAATGGTCCTTTTATGTCTGTATTTTAATACTTAGCCCTGTATAAAACACTGTTCCAGGCTGTTTGGGAAGGGGGAAAAAGCAGATTTTTCTGGAGAGCATTAGGATTGAGGGGTCCTCTAGCATAAGGACAGTTGTCAAAGCCATTGGAGTAGGTAGAGAAGCATATGTGAGGAGAGAGTTCCCCAAAGAGAGGCAAGCCAAGAGTTAATTTGTATATTACACAAGGAATTCTTGGGAATTACAAAGAGGATAGTAATTTCAAGATTCAAATGAATTAATTGACCAAAAAAATTTTTTTAAAACATGACTTCTGTGAGTAAGTTAACCAGGGAGAAACATTTCCCTTCACTTAAAAGTATAGATTAAAATGAGGTGCTATGTTATTCTATTAGTGGGGAAAAAATGTTGTAGTAAATACTAGTGAGATTTTGGTAAAACTAGTATACTCACTTATTTGGGGAACAGTGTCTTTACAGCTTTTTTAACTAATATATGAGTACATATATTCCATAAAAATACATATCCTTTTCAGAATTTAATCTATTGTATCAAAATTATAAAAAATAAATCTTTAAGACAAAAGCATACGAGTTAGAAAAGGAAAAAGCAAAAATATGAGAAAAATTAAAATAGACAAGTTACTGTTTTCCAAAAGGATTGTGCTAATAATATACATTACAGCCACATGTGTACATGGTTTTCGTGCCCTAGCTAATTAGGATAAAGTCATTTTAATTTCTCCTAGCTGTATAGGTAGCCATTTTAATACTAATGTTTGCATTTCTTTAATAATTAGTAAAGTTGAGCATGTTTTATGTGTTAGGTATTTAGACTTAAGAGATTGCTTAGTCTTTATCTTTGTGCATTTCTTTGGGGGCTGTTTATTTTTTTTTATTGACTGTATCCTTTGTCTGCTGTGAGTTACACATTTATAATTTCTCATCTCTTACCCTGCATGTGTTTAAAATGTTTATAAAGTCCAATTTATTCATCTTTCCCTTCCATTTTTTTTTAAAGATTTTATTTATTAGACAGAATCACAAGTAGTCAGAGAGGCAGGCAGAGAGAGAGGAGGAAGCAGGCTCCCCGAGGAGCAGAGAGCCCGATGTGGGGCTCGATGCCAGGACCCTGGGATCATGACCTGAGCTGAAGGCAGAGGCTTTAACCCGCTGAACCACCCAGGTGCCCCTTTCCCTTCCATTTTAAAGAAACTCCCTAGAAAATACAAACTTCTACCCACATATTCTTATGTTATTTGGGGATCATTGTTTATTTCATTTCTATACTGAATTCTTCTATCCCTCTAGATTTTTTCTTTTTGTGCAAGTGGGAAAGTAGGAATCCAGCTTTATTATTTTGGTTTCTAGAGCTGCCACAAAATAGCACAAACTCGGATGGCTTAAAACAATGGAAATATATACCCTCACCATTCTGAGGCAGGGACACATTATATTGGAAAGCTCTAGACGGATCCTTCTTCGCCTATTCCTAGCCTCCAGTGGTAACTGGCAACTCTCAGCTTTCCTTGAATTTTAGCTGTGTCATTCCAGCCTCAGATTCTTGTAACATGGTGTTCTCTCCTGTGTGTCTCTGTGTCCAAATCTTTTGTCTCCATAAAGACACTGGTCTTTGGATTGGAGCTCACTCTAATTCAATATGACCTCCTCTTAATTTAATTAGATCTGCAAAGACACTATTTCCAAATAAGATCACATTCTTAGGTACCAGGGGTGAAGACTTTATATCTTCTTGGAGGATACAATTCAACTCATATTTACCATGACAAATTAGCTGCCCTAGTACAAATAAATCATCTAAATTCTTTGCTGATTTCAAAAATCACATGTATCATGCCAAATTCTCAGTACTTCTGCAATTCCATTGTTTTTTTCTTATATTTACAGCCTATTATTTATTTATCTATCTTTCTTTTTTAATCCCTTTCTTTTTTTAAAGATTTTATTTTTAAGAAATCTCTACACCCAGCAGGGGGCTCAAACTTAGAATCCTGAGATCAGCAGTTGCACACTGACAGCCAACCAGCCAGATGGCCCTGTGTCCACTCTTAATTGTTAGAACTTTATACTGGAATATTTTAACTTCCGAGACCCTTCTTAGCACTTTAGGTCATTGCTTGTTGGTCATATTTCTCCTCAACAATTGTTCTTCGAGGTGAACTATAAGAATGTTCACCAAGTTTCCCACCAAGTTTTGAAGGCTTTTGAGAGTTGTATTGGCATTGCATTGGCCCTGTACAACGTTTAGGAATATCTTACATTTTACGAAGTTGAATGTTCTACAAGAATGGGGAATATTTCTGTTTTCAAGTCTTATATCCCTCATGAGAGTGGTAGAGGGAGGGCATTTCTTACCAAGTTTATTACTTGATATTTGATGTTACGGTTTCTAAATGGCTGTTTGTAAAAAGCAAAAACAAGAAGCTATTGTTACAGATTATTTTTTATATAGCCAACATCTAAACTTCTTTCTTTTGAGTTTTCAGTTGATTGGCTGTGCCAGTATGCAACTATCTCATCTATAAACAAGGATATATTGCCTTGCTGCTAATATTGTACTTTGTATTTTATTCCCTTGTCTTCAAACTTTGATGAATTGGTAGGGTCTATTTCCCTAGGGCAATATGCCTACTAAATTTTAGGTCAAAAGCTGCTGCTGAATGTGAGTAAATTACTTAGCCTCGTGAGAGTTGAATTAAATTCCACCTTTTGGCTCCAAGAGTAGTATTCCACTTAGGTTAACCCATAAAGGGATCTTCTTCCTGACACAGTTCTGCTTTTTTTTTTTTTAATAAGATTTTATTTATTTATTTGACAGAGAGAGATCACAAGTAGGCAGAGAGGCAGGCAGAAGGAGAGGAAGGGAAGCAGGCTCCCTGCCGAGCAGAAAGCCTGACGCGGGACTCGATCCTAGGACCCTGAGATCATGACCTGAGCCGAAGGCAGCAGCTCAACCCACTGAGCCACCCAGGTGCCCCCACAGTTCTGCTTCTTAAATTAATTTTTCTCCTAAATTATTACTGGTTAGCCAACACTCATTGCATCATTTCATGCCAAGTTAAAGTGTCTAAGATTACTGGCTGTGTCCCATTAAGATACTGGTATTTATACCTGAGAAGCGTATGAAAGGATGTCTTAGATCACAAATTCCACTTTTATAGAGTGATTAGTTAGCTTCATTTATGAGGTGAGATACTTGCTCTACATTTCTCCTTCTCTGCCTCTAGATTGTGGAATTGGACTTTGCCCACTTTAAACTAGAACTGCTAATCAAGAATGAAGGGAGGAGGGGCACCTGCGTGGCTCAGTGGGTTAAAGCCTCTGCCTTCAACTCGGGTTATGATCTCAGAGTCCTGGGATCGAGCCCCACATCGGGCTCTCTGCTCAGCATGGAGCCTGCTCCCTCCTCTCTCTCTGCCTGCTTCTCTGCCTACTTGTGATCTCTGTTTGTCAAATAAATAAATAAAATCTTTTAAAAAAAAAGAATGAAGGGAGGAATAAATGAATGAACAAAGAACAAATGTGTATTTATTGAACTGCTTGTAAAAATACCCCACCTCATTTCATTTTACAGCACCTTGTAAGGAGGAATTGCTGTCCCCATTTAAAATGAGAAAGCATGACAGCACGGTTAGTGACACACCCAGCGACTGGTGAGGTAAAAGATTCGGTCTCCCATGCTTTTTCCAGTAAATCTCAGCTGCCTGCTAGTGGTTGTTGCAAGCTTGGTGGTAAAGAGATTTTAGAGTTGGGGATGTTTTCTGGGATGCTTAAGCTGTGTTAAGAGGCGATAAAAGAAGACTCATTAAAAACCAAAGGGTGGAGAAGGAATTAAGCAGCCAGGGGAAAAGCAAGTCAGAAATAGACGTCTGATGACTTACGTGTGCCAACGAGGTTGTAAAATGGTGGCCGGCTTGCACTGAGTTCCCCACGAAAGAATAATGCTTCAGTGTAGGGGTTGCTTTGAGTCTCTAGAAGCCTCCGTAACTAGGAGCTGAGGCATAACCAACTCCTACTGGCTGAGTCCTCACTGTGTGCCAGGCGCTCTGCCTAGGACCTCACTTGCACACTTCATTGCTAAAATCCCATGTTACCCGTGTTTGTAAGTGAAGAGACTAAGGCTTGGAGAGGAAGAGGAACCTCCTTGTCACATAACTAACCCCACACAAAGCCATTTCTTTCAGAATAAGGAGTGTGAGCGTGAGATTGCCGGACGAGAGTCTCCAGGAAGGAGAGGGAATCTAGAACCCCACTGAGGAGAGGGTTGAATGGCCCTTCTCTCCTGATGGGAAGAGGCCACGAATGGCATGGTACCCACAGTGGGCAGGGTGAAGTGTGTGGGCCTGAGCAACAGGCATCCCTGACACTAACCCGGCCTGACTTAGAAAGGCACTCTAAATTCAAATCTCAGACATGGATCAATTTCAAATGAGGATTTGGTCTAAGAAACGTCTTCTTTTGGTCAATGTTTTTTCACCTACTGAGAGCCAGGCCTGCACCGGTAGCCCCTAGTCTCAAGTGTGTGTTGGGGAGAGGTTGGCTAAGATCTGGGGCTCGAAGTCAGACCCTTGCGTTAGAGCCCCAGCTCTGCTATTCATCAAGTGGTTTGGAGCAAGTCACTCGGTTTCACGTTTACCGTGCAGGAGGATGACAGCAATGAGCTCCTGCAGCCCTTAGCGCCGTCCTTGCAAGGGCCGAATACAAGACTTCATAAAGATCGGCTCCCCATGTGCGGGAAGGAAACTGATCAGATATTCACATTCTTAATTACAAACAAACTGAGGAGTATAGTGAAGGACAACTCCAGGGTGCAGTTGCCGCATAACAAGCAGACCTTGTTGATATTGGGAATGAGCCTCTTGAGTAAGCGACATTTAAGTGTAAATTGGGTGGTGGATGTAGAGGGAACTAGTTGAGAAGAATCTTCCACATTTAAGAAACTATGTATGTAGCATCCTGAGTTGCAAATTTTTTTTTCATATTTAAACGTCCATAAGGATAGTATTTTAATTCAGCTTCTTGCCCATTTCAAAATGTCCTCTCATTCTCATAGCTGAGCAGTGCTTTCTAGCAGAACCAGGACTCTCCACAGAAGTATTGCCATTCAGAGGCAAAAGATAACCGGCTTTGTGTTGCACTGACCCTGACAAGGAACAAGAATAGGGTGTCAAAGCTCCCCCACCTCGTGTTCCCAATCCACTACTTCAACATTGACATTTTACTGTTAGTCTCATTTCAGACGTTTTGTGCTAAAATGTTCCAGTGGCTTCCCCTTCTCTCAGAAGGCATCCGGAATCCTTGCCATGGCTCCTAAGGCCTTTGTCCCCGCTGGGTGTTCCTGACCGCATTGCAAATACTCTGCCCCTTGCTCCCTCCCCTCCAACCGTGTGGCCTCTCACTCTTTCATCTGGACTTTGTGAATCCCTTTTTCAAACTGTGCTTCTCTGAGGTCTGTATGGCTCCCTGCCTCCCCAGCTTGGACCTCCGTCTACAAAGCACCTGGTCAGCGAAGCCTTCTCTCACCCGCCCTCTGCAGAGGCATCTGCCTGGCTTTCTTGGTCCCCACACCCTGTGTTGTCTCCACAGCACTGATCGCCACTGACAAAATAGTCCTGCGACTACTCACTGTCTGCCTTGCCCAACACACATGCTAGAATGTGGGCTGTATGTGAACCAGAGCTTGCCTAACCCATCGTATATTTCCAGAATTTATGACAGTGCCTGACCTGGAGCAAGTTCTCAGTAACACTTGCTGACTTGCAGAATTGTCTAATTCTCTATGCAGCCACTCCTGTCTGGCTTATCGTCATGCCCATATCAGTGTTATTGTTTTTGCAACTCTGTGTGTGTGTGTGTGTGTGTGTGTGTGTGTGTGCGTGTGTAGAGAGAGAGAATATGTCTGTTTCTGACATTCCAGAAAATTTGAAAACTTGTACAGAATTGCAGAAATTCTTGCAAACCAGAACTGACTTAATCAAATCTATGGAATAAATGAAATAAAGGTGTGGGATTATAGTTGGATGATAAAAATTCGACAAGCTGCAAAATCCCCCCAAGCCCAGCTCTTTGATTTTGAAGGGTATTAACCTCCCTGTCCTGTAACAGCTTCCCAAATTCAGTGAACTGTTTTTACCTCAATGAGTCTACCCGTGTTATACCATCTATAGAACTGTTTGCTGCCATCATTTCTGTAGCGCTCAGGTAGGGCCAGCATGGAAACCGATATGACCCCCTCCCTCTCTAGACCTGTGGCCAATCCTCTCTTTCTGCATAGTAGGATTCCTGCTTGACTCCTTCCTGAGTGTTTGGGGAACATTATGGCAGCTGTCCCAACTCACCAAACCTAGAAGGAGGATGAATATTTATCATGGCTCCACTATAGGCAGATGTTTGGCAAATTTCTCTTATTGACCCTCCTTGCTGTCTGGTGAGACAGATATTATACATTTTTTCCAAGTGAGGAAACAAGGCCACAAGAAAGTAGTTGTTTTTTGGTAAACGAGAAAGCAAAGAGGTATATCTAGGGAATACAACGTAGTAGGAACTCAGAATGTACATACAACATGGAGGATGGCAGGACTGGGGCATTGGGTAGCCAGGGAAGTTGGTGGGGTGCCACAGAGCCTGGGAAAAGGTGCACCTCAAGGCTAAGGAGTCAGCCAAGAGCTGTGACATGGGAATCTGGAGCCTGTAGCCTTGCCCAGAAACCTCTTCTGGAGTCGTGTTTGGCTGACAGAAGAGCACAGGTGGAGAGAAAGTAAGTACCCTCTGCAGGAGGCCCCCACCTTGGGGGAATATAGGATTTTAGAAAATTGAAATGAAATTGACATTTAACATTGTATCAGTTTCAGGTATGCAACAGAATGATTCAATGTTTGTTCATGTTATATAACAATCACTACAACAAGTCTAGTTATCATTCATCACCACACATAGTTACAATTTTTTTTTCTTGTCCTAAGGACGTTTAAGATCTATTCTCTTAGCAACTTTCACTTACACAGTACAGTATCGTGAACTCTAGTCACCATGCTGTAGGTGACATCCCCCGGACTTATAACCCTAAGTTTGTATCTTTTGAATATGGGATGTTTAAATGCGTTCAGTAAAGAATCTAGAGATCCCAGAAATCAAATGAACTTAGTCTGTTCTTTAGGTTTGTCTGGGCATTCGGGGGGATAAGTCACAGGCCTTTGAGTACCAGGATGGGAAACCCATTGCAAGTGTATGAAACTGAGAGAGATCTATTTTGAGGGATTCGAACTCAAGCTTTATCTGTCTCCAAAGTGCAGGCTCCTTCCATTTGTCTTTGAATATAAGTCCTGCTTTAACTTTGATAACCAGGCAGCTCCCTCCAGAAATAGCCTTAGGTGCAGCTGGAAATACACTCTAAAATCAATAAGCTACTTATGTTGGTTACAGTGCTACAGTAAAATAAGACAAAAAGTCATTACTTTAAAATGCAAAAGTTACTTTCCTTACTCTGAGGTTCGGGAGGATTTCTAAATTTTGTTTAGAAGCTCAGTGTGCATCTTCTTGAAGGGACATTATGCCTAAGCAGTTGTGTGGCCATATTTTATCTTTGTTTGTGAATAATGAATGAATACTAATCCATCCTCCTGCCCTTCAACTCCCAGAAAACAAAACAATAAGAGGGGATTTCCAAACTGCACATGGTTGCGTAAGTCAACATTTTCTTCTCTGGGAATCATGAAAAAACAATGAGAATTAAAAAGTTTTATCCATGAGTCAGAAAAAGCGATCTAAACTGCAGAATTGTTAAAAAGGAAAAGATCCCACTTCACAGCAAAAGACCCCTGGGATATAGTTCAGAGTAAATTTCTAGTGTAAATTACTTGTATTGATGTAAAATAAAGAATGGAACAAATATAATTGTACTTCAATAATAAATTTTCTTTTAAAGCAGAATAAGCGATTGCATGCATAATTGTTCCATGAAACCTTTATAACCCCATTCAAAAGTGAGGGGTTTTGTTATCGAAATTTTGGGTCTTTAAAAAAAAAAAAGAATAAAACAAATGAAACAAACATCTGACTCCAGGAGTTCTTACAAAAATAAGCAACAAATGAAGTAGAAGACAGTAGGAAGGAATTTTAAAAGGCAAAGGAGATACAAACGAAACATGAAATTTTTTTTAAAAGTAGGAGGTACAACTAATCACAAAATCTGGTTCCTTGAAAAAAATTTTAAAGATAAATAACTAGCTGACTTAATTAAGAATAAAATTTTAGAAAATGGAGAAAATATCATTTCTCAAAATGGAAATTATAAAAGAAATGGCAGAAACGAGGGAAATCAAATATGGATATCGTTGGCGAATAATTTGTATAACTCCGTGCAAATAAATTCAAAAGCGTGAATGAAATGGACATTCTTCTAAAGAAAATATAATTTATTGAAACTGAACCTTAAAGAGTTAAAATATCTGAACACACTAATTAGGAGAATTCGAATTAGAAAATTGCCAAAGAATTGCGTGCGCGCGCGCGCGCGCGCACACACACACACACACACTCTTCACCCAGAGAAGTACCCAGGTGATTAATCAAAGAAATGTCTCCAACCCTCAAGAAGCAGCTACATCTCAGGTCACACAGATTACGTGGTCGGGCTGGAGAGTTGGCAGTGGTGCCACCTGGTGTTACAGAGCCTGAGTTGTCTGTATGTGTCTAAAGAAACACAGTGACCTTGCAGATCCAACAATCTCAGTCCCATCTCATCAGGACTCCCACCCTCAACTATAAGAAGCAGAGAAGCATCTTCATGTTCTTCTGGCTTAAATCTTGTAAATTCCTTTCAGCTGCTAATATACATTCCTTTTCACTGGTTCACTAGCTATGCCTTTGTACTTAACTATGTGCCCAGCATGGCCTGTAGTGAAACAGCGAACAACACATGAACGTCAGGAGGTCACTCCTGGAGTTTCTGTTCCAGTGGGGAAGATAGACAGCAAGAAAAAAATAGTCTATCAGAAGATGATAAAATTTATGCAGGAAAATTAAGCAGACAAAGGAGATGCGGACAGATGGTGGGCCAGGGGGGAGAAGTGCACCCATGTTGGGTGGTCATGGAAGAATCCACTGGCAAGGTAATATCTGAGTAGACACAGAAAGAAAGCGACAGGTGTGTCTCAACATCTCAGAAAGCGTGCAACCAGAAAGGACAGTGAGTTAAAGATCTTAGTGAGGGGATAAGACTGGCATGCCCCCATTAGGGCCAGAGCACTGTGGGTTAGGAGAAGTGTAGGAGGTGAAGTTAGGGGTAATGGGGCCAGATTGCCCACAGCCTTATAGGTGAGTATAAAAATATTGACTTTTATTTTGAAAGAGATGTGAAGACATTAGAAGGTTCTATGCAAAGGCTCAGATCGAATATTTTTAAAGAAAACAGTCCTGCCGATACAGAGGACAGTGTCAACAGCAGGGAGAATGGACAGGAGGCTACAGCCACAACCCAAGCAACAGATGGTAGTGGGGGGGACCCAAGTGATTGCAGTGGAAAGGGTGGCAACGTGGTGGATTCTGGTTATGCCATGGAAATCTTTCCAGAGTTGGAACAATGCCCAGGCACATGTTAGGGGAATTGGCGTAATGACTGGTTATATCCAGTAGGGTGCTCAGGGTCAGTAAAAGACCTTAGTCAAGAATAGTCAAAACCAAATCAGTAACAGGCATGAAGAACAGAAAGTTACCCTAAGGAAGCCCTCAGTCATATGAATGGAGATTTTAAATAATGTATCAGTGTTCGTGGTCCGAAAATTAGTCAGAACTAAACTTAATCAGATTGGTCATGTGTTGATTGCATGTACTTGAACAATGAAGTTCTTTTTTTTTTTCCTGGATTCTAGTCCATAAACTGTTTTGAAATGCATGCCAATTATTTCCAGAATGCAGAAGTGCTTAAAGGTCATGATTATTCAGAGTTATTGAGGGCAGGGTGCAAAAGAGAGAACAAATTGTTTCCCAGTTACTGGTATTACAAGTATATGGTTCTCTCTAGGTCCGAGGAAGAGAAGAGTGGATTGCAAGTTACCATTGTGCTCTGTTAAGTCAACTTTAGAAAGAGGCCCTGCTGCTTACCAAATCGTAGAATGAGGGAAAGAACCTGGAGCAGAAACCCAGTCCATCTTGGATATATACCACTGAGGCAATTTTTTTTTTTTAAGGTTTTATTTATTTATTGGACAGAGAGATAGCACAAGTAAGCAAGCAGCAGGCAGAGGGAGAGAGAGAAGCAGGCTCTCTGCTGAGCAGGAAGCCCGATGTGGGGCTCGATCCCAAGACCCTGGAACCATGGCCTGAGCCGAAGGCAGCTGCTTAACCAACTGAGCCACACAGGTGCCCCCCACTGAGGCAATTTTTAAACACTTTTATGAAGGAGCATGAGGAATATGTGGCCTTTTACTATAAGATGTGGCTGAAGAAAATGAAGCTGGCGCCATCAGAACTGGCTTTGCCCTCTTGTTCATCACTTCATGCCTAGCACAGTGCCTCGGGAAACGGCACATGCTCAGTCAACATTCAGTTGAGTGAATCAACAATGAAAGGAATGAATGGCCAAATCTTCATTGACATCGTTCTATCCCTTTATGGAATAAATGCTACAGGTGAAGAATAACACAGAGTGATTTTGTAACAGACCCTTTAGGTCAGCCAGACCTGACTTCACTCCTTGCTTTGTCACTACATGTGATGAAGCTGATTAGGTTCTTTGAGCTTAAGTCTTGTTTTCTTCATCTGTAATATCAGGATAATAATGCCTCCTGGGCTTGTCCTGAAAATTAACTAAAATAATGCATGAAAAGAATTTAACACAGTCTTCCATAGTTATTAGGTCCTGTTACTGACACTAAAATGGCAAACTACCACAAGTTTTATAAAGATGGCATCTTGTAGATAAACTTTTAAAGTCCTTTTCCTTTGGTTATGAAAAAGTTCAAATACATATACAAGTAAAAAGTATAATAAGTATCCCTGTACCCAAAACCCAGTTTCAATAACTATCAGCTTGTAGCCAGCTGGTCACCCTCTTCCTGACCTCTTGGATTATCTTGAAACAAATCCCAGACATCATGTCATGTTATCTGTAATACTTCAATATATATTTATAACAATAATAATAATAATAATAATAATGATAACCAAAATCCCATATTACACTTAAAAATAATTAATATTTTCTTAATTAGGTAAATTTTTGGTTTGTGGGAAGCCATAGGGAAAAAGAAGAGAATTAGGTCTGTCCAAGGCAGAGGCTTAGGCAAGTTCTCTCCAGACCCGGCATGATGGAGGTGCCCTTGTCACTGTCAAGATGGACTCTTCCTGTCCATGAGCTAGAGGGGAGAAGGGTACCGGGGAAAGATGGGTAATGAAGAGTTGGAAGTCAACATTCCATGCTTGAAGCAAAGTAGAGCAGACATCTTCTGTTATCTCTAATTTTCTTACTTCCCAAAGCAAATGTATTTTCATTGGAAATATTTCTGTACAAATTCTTCTGCTTCAAATTAGTAGGATTTTTAATTTAACTTGACCTTCTCATCTACCTGAGGTGTTGTGGCAGAACTGGCTTTTAGGCAGATTATGATATCACACAACTAGAAAGCTCATTGAATGCTTACAGGACTGGCTTGTTTTCTGCAATTTGACATAGCACAAAAGTTCACACATCTTTGAGAGAATTCAGTACTTAGTATATTCTGTGATCTCCTTTCCCCTCTAATTGTCCCTTATTTGCTCTACAAAAATCAGTAACCCAGTGGAAACATGGATTTCATTGACTGCTGCACTACTTATTAAACTTTGAATTAAAATATTTTTCTTTTTTTCTTAACTGGAATTTGGGATAATTGGGTTGCTTTGAAACAAGAACTATTTGTGTGGAAGATAGGGAACATCAGTAGTTCAAGCACAGGTTATCACTCCCTCCCCCCACTTATAAGTCAAGGTTAATGTGGGGCACCAGGGTGGCTCAGTCAGTTGGGTGTCTGACTCTTGATCTCAGTTCAAGTCTTGATCTCAGAGTTGAGAGTTCAGGCCCTGCATTGGGCTCCATGCTGGGCATGGAGTCTACTTAAAAATAAATAAATAAATAAAACCAAAAAAGACCCCAAGGTGAATGCAAAGTCTACAGCTCACTGGGTAATATCAGTGAGTAAGTATGTGCTGCCGAGATGCCTAGAGGACAAGGAGCACTGAGAGAGTACAAAGGGAGCCTAAGATCTGTTGCATGTTTCTTCCTTGAAAGCCTTGGTTTGCTTCTAAGCAGTGGAAATCCCACCTGGAGGAGATGCGAGGTCTGGTTCCAAAGCTGGACACAGCATGGAGGCACTGGAAAGCCTGGCATTATCTTCACAGACCCCTCTGTACTGCTCTGGCAGTTATGTCTACTTCCCTGTACAAGTAGGCTTTGGGAGGCAGGGGCAATGTCTGTCTCAACCACTGCTGGACCCTTGCCGCTGAGAACAACCAGGCAGCAAATGTCTGGTGCATGCTACTGAATGAAGGAATGAATGAGAACTGCTTAGCAGCCCTACCTAGTACTTACTACAGAGGTTTTTCTACCAAGGACTTAAAAGAGACTACAGGTATTTCCCTTTTTGACCTAAAAATCCTCACTTAAAAAAATTATATCTCTGCTTAGTGGGGAGCCTGCTTCCTCCCCCTCTCTCTCTGCCTGCCTCTCTGCCTACTTGTGATCTCTGTCTGTCAAAAAAATAAATAAAATCTATTAAAGAAATCATGACTTTCTTCTTGTAGTCTAATGTACAATTTAATGCCTCTACAAACATGTGGTTTAAAAAATCGGTAAGAAAAATGAATATAATGAATCATAGGCAAAGAACAGATGACCTAGTTTGATCAGATTTCAAAGAAGATATGAAAAAGAGAGAATGTAGCACCACAGGATTGCCCTCCATCATTCAACGTTTTAAGGACTCCTGCAGTTTGACAGCTCAAAATCTTTCTCAGATGGCTGGAAACGAAGGTGGGGAATGGAAAAGGAAGAACATTAGTTGAGTGGGGCCCCGGGCCACCATGGACTGGGAAGAGGGATGAGTAAGGCCCGGAAGCCCTGTGGAGAGCCAGAGGATGTGGAGGGTACGAGGTATACCCAGGAAGTTAGTCAGAGAGCTTCCAAGAAGAGAGGAAAAGGAAGAATCAATCAGACACCCTACCAGCTTGAACCACAGCCGGGAGCCCGGGTAGCTGTAACTCCCGAGTACATTTCTCAGAATCAGTCTGCCAGCCAGCACCTCAGCCTCCCAGGGCTACATTCCCTGAGGGCCTCAGGAGCTCCCTCACCTTCTATCTAGTACCTTGCACAATTCCTGCTCTACCCTGCCCTGCGGTCTGCCAATCCTCTGTGTTCTGCCTTTTCGGAGCTAACAAAATCCCAGTCCCAACAAAAACAAGCTTCCATGTTGAAGTGACTTAAGGCAAATATTTTTTGAAGTGATTTTTATACTTTTACAATAACCCTAGAATAATAAACAACATAGTGTCTTAACAAAGTGAAATCGTAGTGGCTTCAAGGAACCATGGTTAAATCCACGAGGGGATGTCCTGCCTGAGGATTCTTCAGTTTCCTCTTCTGTCCAGAGCTACACTCTCAGTGAGGGGGCCATTGGTTGCCTAACCGGTCGCGCTCCAGCCATGCTGCCCAAGCATTGCTTTCTAGGCTTCCTCATCTGTTTCTTCCCGACTGGGGTTGTAGGTAAGTGCTTCACTTCTTTTTAACTGCTCACGACTTTGTCATCCGAGTCTGCTCAAGGGACTGTTAAAAATGGCTCTACTTTTCCTGGCTTTGTCAAATTTTCAGCTTTCTTCTGACATGAAATGGTCAGAACAGACATGGAGTCAGTTTCTCTCTGCAGCCTGCATAACTCCAGGTGGACTTAATAAGTAGCTACGAAAGGGGAGACACTCAAGAAACTTCATATCCTGAGGAAGGAGAAACCTAGGCCTGGGCTGAGGGCCTGGAACCAAAATGGATCCCAGGCAAAATTTCACCTCAGTGTAGCAGTCATATAATGGCTCCTGGGAAGGTGGATGAGTGGCCTTGGTGTGAGCTTTTCATCTTGGTCATTACATTCCATCACCGTCATGGAAGGGACTGAAGATGCTATTTTTTTTTTCACTGCCATTTGCTCCCTCTGGAGCTCGACAATGGGATGGGAGGGTATCGCTTGAGTTTTTATAGTCAGGAGCACAGTTGTTCTAGAACTTGAGCGTGCATAAAAATCTTCACACTCCAGTTTCAGAAGATGACTTCTGGCCTCCACCTCTCCCATCTGCACTTCCTTTAGCAACTCCTTTAGGAAATCCTGATGCAGGCATCACACTGCAAAGTATTGCTAAGAACAACTGTGCCCGTGTTCATGTTCAAAGTTTTTCCTTCTCCTTTTATTTTAGAAACTCAGTCAGCCCATGAGTCTCTGAAGCCTCAGAGAGTACATTTCCAGTCTCGAAATTTCCACAATGTTTTGCACTGGCAGCCTGGGAGGACTTGCACCAGCAACAGCAGTATCTACTTTGTGCAGTATAAAACGTAAGTAATTTGAGCTTCCTCCAGTTGGGATCAAGATGGCCACTGGGAATATACACTCTAGAAGACAGTGGAGTGTTAGGATCTTTTTTTCAGCTTCAGAGGGGTTAAGAAGAAGCAGAGGTAGGGACAGGAGCGTCTTGTCTCCTTAAATGCCGTCTGGGGACACAAAAGTCTCGATGATGAGCAGTCTATTGGGGACACACTTCACCCCTCAGAGACGTAGCACCGACACCTTAAGAGCTGAGCCTCTGACTTCCGAGTGGAGCCTGGCACATGGTGGGGTCTCTACATATTTATCTAGTGAATGTTGGACACAGAGTGCTTAACACGTAGTAGGTACTCAACCAAGCTGACGCTATTGACAGTTGAAGAAGCCGCTGCGGGACACATGGGGATGAGTGCACAAAAGAGATTTTTAATTCAACAGTCACTTTTGAAAACTTAGAAAATTCTTTTCAAAAACAAGTGGCTCCTAGAACATGCTGTGGCATGCTCCTCCCTGTGCTCTGTGGTCTGCTTCTGGGGGATCATTGCCAAAACTCAGATATCATCAGTTCCCTTCCAGGATTGAGGCCAGGAGATAGAAGCTCCTGATTTGCTAATGGCGGGTTTTCCCACTCATCCATTTCTGGGGGTTACTGGGGCTCCTCCTTCTCTTCCATAGTTTGAGATGCTGGCTGAGAGATACTGAGACAGCAAATATTACAGTTCCACATTCACGATTTTTCATTCAAAGCTCAGAAATCAGATGTAGCTGTGGACCGAAATAGCAGTTTTTATTCCATACCCTCATCCATGTCTCTCTAGACGGGAGTAGGTTCAAGGTTAGATTTTTCCCATTAATTAACCTCATGTTAATGTCACAAGAACCATTTCCAGAAGTCTTTCAGTCTTTAACTGTTGCTGCTTTTCTCAACATATTTTACATAGCAACAGTAAAATGTGTGCAGCTTTATAATAAAACTTTCTCTGTTCTAAAAATAGATCTGTGCATAATGGGAGCTATTCCAGCATATAGAATGTAAGGCTTGGTGGGTCTTTTTTATACTTTCCCCTTAGGTAATATAAATAGGGCCTATTGGAGGTCCAGTGTTGACAGTGGATTAGAAGTTGTTTAATGAAGATTAAACTTTAGGACCCTGTGGGAGAATTTTATACTCATAATTCTTCTTCTTAAAGAGGACTCCTCAAGTTTATGAGATTCAGATTACTTGGATCCATTCCTCTCTATATGATATTTTCAAGAGCACAATGCAGATTTATATTTTTGAAGCCTCTCACTTTATTCTATTCCTTTCATGTGGGTCTACTGTTAATATCTGTCCCACTTGGGATAGGACAAAAAATGAGGTATCACATTACCAAGAGAAACTAGCCACTATAGCTAAATTCAGCTAGCAAAGACCATATATCAACAATAAATAACAATTAAAAACATCAAATTGTGCCCAATATATGTAACAGGTTTTGCTCTAACGGTATCCTTTGATAAAATGCCACTGCTGCCACTGTAAAATTTACAAAGTACAGACACTGGAAGTATTCCTCATTATGTGGCTGGAAAGCTAGATTTCAGGTCTTTCCACAAATATTTTGGGAAGACTTCTGCCCCACCTTCTCATTTCTACTCTGTTCCCACTGTCATTTATTGTGTCCTCTGATTTGTGACGGAAAACGAAGGGAACCATTCATCTTCCCTTCTGCCGTTGTACCGTCACATACTCTTGGGCTGAGTCAACCTATCTGCATCTTTATGGGCTTTTTTCATGGGCTCCCTTCCCTCACTCCTAGTGCCTGATTTCAGGGCTCCCTCACTATAACCCCCACTCCATTTTCAACGAAAAAATTGACCAGATGTGTTGGGTAAGCAATACCTGAGATGAAAATTGGTAGCGACTTCTCAGAATTGGCCACATTACTCAACAGCAGACCGATGAGAAGTGAAGAAAACCACAGGGCTGAAACCTCAGAAGCATTAAGGATGTGGGAAGCTAGTACTCAAAAATGGAAGTTGGTTCATATACCAGAAGAAAAACTTCACTATTAAAAAACCCAAAGCCCTTTTGCTATGATACAGAAGATGTCAGGCTTCAGTTTATCTTTCAGCAGGATAACGCTTTGATTAACAAGAATAAAAACTTTTTTAAAGATACTGGAGAAAAGCTGGAAGCTATCACAGGGGTACTTACCTTGGAGGACAAATCCCAACTGGTCTAAAAAATTAATAGACTGAAAAAATGGAAAACTCCTTCAGTTGGAAAAACAACTACTACAACAACAACAGCATCAACCCTCAGATCTTTGTCTTTTCCCTTCTGCAGGTATGGACAGAGACAATGGAAAAATAAAGAGGACTGTTGGGGTATTCTAGAATTCTTTTGCGACCTTACCAATGAAACATCAGATATACAGGAACCTTACTATGGGCGAGTGAGGACCACCTCTGCTGGGATCCACTCGGGCTGGACCATGACACGGCGCTTCACTCCCTGGTGGGAAAGTGAGTTCTGTGGAGTTTCTTTGCATTTGCTCTTCCTGCCCCTGAGTAGCCCCACGGAGCAGGCTCTGTGCTTTGCTGAACTCTAGGCATCACGTCATTTGACCTAATTCTCAGAACATCCCTGGAAGATGGCTTTGACTAACCTTGTTTTATAGCCCATGAAATCAAGGCACTGAGGGTCCAGTGGTTGGCCGGTCTCATGGCTTGTACCACCCAAGTGAGGATTCCCATTCTGCTGCATCTGACTGCAGGGTCACAGTCTAATCTGCTGCCAGACTGCCAGCTCCTATGAGGAGAAGTAGTTTCACACAGCAGAAAAGGAGTCCTAATGCTTTTCCCGAGCATGGGAGTGAAATTCCTGAAAATACACTTCAGAAATTAAGACTTCTTGTCATTCCCCCCCAAACAGGAGACAAGAAGTTTGCCCTTATATCCATTCCTCAATGACATATATTCTTTTTCCAATTTAGTCATAATCCTAGAATAATATAATCTAAAATGTAAATTATAAAATAAACCATTACCATGTAAGAGTAGACAAAAGAGTAAGAGGAAAAGAAAAGTGTTTAATGTATATATATAAAAAGACATGCATACGAAAGCAAAAAAGAAAATATGGGTATTTACTGCAGTCCTCATAATCACCATTAGCCATGAAGGTAGTTAATATTTATAACTTTTTACAGTATTTTTTAAATTTTTTAAAAGATTTTATTTACTTTTTTGAGAGGAGAGAGAGAGAGCATGAGAAGGAGGAGGGTCAGAGGGAGAAGCAAACTCCCTGCCAAGCAGGGAGCCTGACCCAGGACTTGATCCCGAGACTCCAGGATCATGACCTGAGCTGAAGGCAGTTGCTTAACTAACTGAGCCACCCACGTGCCCCAACTTTTCTCACTATTAACTCAGTGTTCACTTTCATTCCAGCCAGTACCTCAGCTCCTCATTCTAATGGAGTTGGGGTCCTTTTGATCTTTTCCTGTGTTCGTTTAACATAACCTTACATTAATTTTTTTTTTTAATTTATTTGACAGAGATCACAGGTAGGCAGAGAGAGAGGAGGAAGCAGGCTCCCTGCTGAGCAGAGAACCCAACGCGGGGCTTGATCTCAGGACCCTGGGATCACGACCTGAGCTGAAGGCAGAGGCTTTAACCCACTGAGCCACCCAGGCACCCCTTACATTAATTTTTATCATTGACTATAGGAGCTGTAAGACGTGCCACAGAGGATACCAAGCATACTTCTACCTGGCCTTTGTTGTATAAATAGCAACTCTGCTTCTCCTTGATACTCAGAACCAGGGGCCCAGACAACACACAAGAACCTCATTTTCTCCTTGTTGGTTAAATGGCATGAAAAGCTCCTCATAGTCAGGAGGCAGCTTCGACTTCCAATTCTTTGAAACCACTGTTGTTATAATCAAGTGTATGGGAAACAAATCATTTCATGAGTTGTTCATCATATTTAATAGTAAGAATCAGCCCTCCCACTTCTACTTCTTATATCCTAGGCCAGTGAATGTCTATGAAAGAAAGAGCGCCATATATTGGTCACAAGATTAGAACATATACCAGCTCCCAAGGTCCTGTCTCTCAAACTTGAGTTTTCAATTAGCCATTTTATCTTTCTGTGAAGTGGGGGTTTCTAAGTGATGGGATATATCAGAAGGCCAAATATTCCTTTGGGTATGAGACTGACTTCACCTCTTCCACGTTAACTTGGTTCTTCTCTTGTAAGCAATATATCCTCAAATATTATGTATGAATAAAATATCACTACATTCATTGTAGGGTAGTCAGCAGGAATGTTGATAAAAGCCCTGAAGCAGAGAAGACAAGTCTAGCATCAGGAAAGTGTCCATTCCACTGTCTCTTGTCCCTTCACCATTAGAAGGGATAAAAAAATTCTACTCTATACAGTGAACTATACTAGGGGTTCAGCATTGGTCCTCCTTACAGGGAAGTTAGACTCTCAGTAGTATCAGTCTAGCTTTGCCCAAAGGAAGTCCATATGTTGAGTCTCTATATAGTCTCCATCCCTCTCACACTGCCATTTTGTTCCTGAGCCTGAGGAGCAAGTATGAGACACTGGAGAAATAAGCTTCCACTGCCTCCATGTAGAGTTTTTAAAACAACTTTATTGAGATATAATTGACACCCTTTTCAATTACCTATATAATGAGTACAATTCAGCAGTTTTTAGTATATTAATGGATATTACCACCTTCATTTATAGTCAATTTTAGAACATTTTCATTACCTCAAAAAGAAATACCATACTCCTTGGCTATCACCTTATTTATTTATTTATTTATTTGACAGTGAGAGAGAGAGATCACAAGTAGGCATAGGGACAGGCAGAGAGAGCGGGGAAAGCAGGCTGAGCAGCTCTGCTGAGCAGAGAGCCTGATGCGGGGCTTGATCCCAGGACCCTGAGATCATGACCTGAGCCGAAGGCAGAGGCTTTAACCCCTGAGCCACCCAGATGCCCCAGCTATCACCTTCTTATTCTCTCATTTTTGGAGCCCCTTAGCCCAAGGCAACCACTAATCTACTTTCTGTATGTACAGAGTTAGGGAACTCAAATATTCTTAACATTTCACATGAATGAAATCATATAATATGTGGTCTTTTTGTGACTGGCCACTTAGCATTTTCAAGGTTCACTCAGCATGATGGACATTTGAATTGTTTTTACATTTTGGCTATTATAAATAGTGTTCCTATAAACATTCATGTACAAGTTTTGTGTAAACAAATGTTTTTATTTCTCTTAGGTATATACATAGAAGCGAAATCTCTAGGTCTCATGGTAACCCTATGTTTAATCATTAGAAAAACTGCCAGACTCTTTTCCAAAGCCACTGCACCATTGTACATTCCCTTTAGCTGTGTATGAGGTTTCTTATTTTTCCACATCCTTAGCAATATCTCCCTGACTTTTTGATTATAGCATCTTAGTCAGTATGACGTGGTAGGTATCTCATGTTTTTTGTTTTGTTTGTTTGAAAGAGAGAGACTGAGAGAGCATGAGAGCAGGGAGAGAGGGAGAATGAGAAGCAGACTCTCCACTGAGCAGGGAGCCTGACACAGGCCTTGACCTCTGGACTCCGGGATCATGACCTGAGCTAAAGGCAGACACTTAATGGAGTAGGCCAGCTAGGCAGCCCCCTCCTATGGTTTTGATTTTCATTTCCCTGATTAAGGATGTTACATATCTTTTCATGTGTTTATTGGCCATTTGTGTATCTCTCTTGGAGAATTATCTATTTAACGCCTTTGCCCATTTTTAAGTTGGATTATTTGTCTTTTTATTATTAAGTTATAAGAGTTCTTGATATATTATGATACCAGACCTTAGTCAGATATATGATTTTCAAACATTTTCTCCCATTGTGTGGTTTGTCCTTCCACTTTCTTGATGGAGTGATTTGAAGCACAAAAGCTTTTAATTTTGATGAAATCCAATCTATTTTCCCCTGTTGCTCATGCTTTTGGTATATCTAAAAATCTTTTGCCAAGTCTAAGGCTATAGAAGTTTATCTTAAGTTTTCTTAAAACGAGTCTTACAGTTTTAGCTCTTATATTTAGGTCTTTGATCCATTTTGGTTCATTTTTGTGTATGGTGTGAGGTAAGTGTCTACCTTCATTCTTTCACGAATGGCCATCCAGTTGTCTAGTGTCATTTGCTGAAAAGGCTATTCTTTTACCCTTGAATGATCTTGGTGCTCTTGGTAAAAATATATTAATCACAGACCTGTGTGTTTACTTCTAAACTTTCAATTTGTTTCCGATGATCAATATGTCTTTCCTCATGCCAGTACCACACTCTTTTTTTTTTCTTAAGATTTTATCTATCCATTTGTGAGTGAGAGAGAACAAGTGGGAGGGAGTGGCAAAGGGAGAGGGAGAGAATTCCCACTGAGCTGGGAGCCCAATGCCAGGCTTGATCCCAGGACTCTGGGATCACAACCTGAGCTGAAGGCAGACACTTAACTGACTGAGCCACCCAGGGAACCCCACACTGTCTTGATTACTGCTGCTTTGTGGCAGATTTTGAAGTTGGAAAGTGTGAGCCATCCTACTTTGTTCTTCTTTTCCAAGATGGTTTTGGCTATTCTGGTCTCTTGCAATTTTATATCCACCTAGATTTTTGAAAACTTCCTTTTGGTAAGTGTATTTTGCTTTGCATTCACCTGGACACAGAAATATTTGCTCAGAGGTCCATCCATATACTTCTTATCCAGACCTCCTGCCACCAACTGAGTGTGTATAGTACTATAGCAGTCCACTTCTGGCCAGTACCCTCATGTCATCCAGAACCTTCTGGGAATAAGTTTTCTTCCCCCTGCCCCTTTCTTAAGTTAAGTGGTCATTAGGACTCCTCAAGATGCCATAACTATAGAGGAAGAAAAAGTAATAGAGCAGTAGATGTAGTTGCACTGAACTACCTACTTTCACAAACTAATTTGATGGTAAGACCTGCTAAAAGCTGGACTCCTAGAATCCATTTCCACTTAATGTTGGCACTTTATGATGTTCTACATCAGAAGACACCCAGTTCATGATAGGAAATTCAGGTCACATGTTTCCTTGATTTCACTTGATTCAAGTGTTCCATTTTTATCTGAGCTCAGGAAGTCTGGAAATTTTTCCAAAAAGGAAAATAGTTATTTTCTAAAGAGGGAATGACTTTGTGCCAAAAATCCCAGGACTCAGAACTGCCACAGTCTCTAAATAGCATCCTGATCTGCCACAGATAATTTGAAGATTGTTAGATTTCCCGGATCATAAAAGTGGCAGAGCTGCTTGTTTGCAACATGAACTAGTTGAGAAGTCTGTCATTTAGTCTGGGTCCTTCTCAAAGCTGAAAATCTTATGGATTACTTTGCAAATGGGTAACACAACTAAATGTGGTATGTGTCTCCTACAAAATGCATAGAGGCCCAACAAACCCAGTGACACTTTCTTTGCAGTAGAGGATGCAAAGTGAAGCAACTTGCCTTTTACTGGAGAGGAAATGTCTCAACAAACCCCAGAGGAAATTTAACTCCAACACTCAGGTTCAGTGTATCTTCCTTAAGCATCTATAGTGCATAGGACTTTAGGATACCAAGTTCAGTCAGTATTGGATGAGCAGTTTAGTGGACCAACATGATATCCTGTGGTACAAAGATCAAAGACCCTGTAGATTATATGTGACAGAGATCCAGATGAAATGAAAGCCACGTGAAAGGAAATTGTTCTGGTGCTTTCTAATTATTGAACAAAGGAAAAAATTCTCCAGCCAATAGCTATATTGATTGGCTCCAGAACAGAGATACTGCAGCTAAAAAGCAATTACACCATGGTCACCACCTGAATAGATTTGCAATTTTCCTTTTTATCATTCAAGATCCATCTTTTTTGGAAGAGGAGGGTATACTTAAAATAAATGAGTCAAGTGGGGAAGTGATACATCTCACTACCTCTGCACTTTTCAAGGTATTTTGATGCACAAATTTTGTTCAAAAGAGAAACTCCATTGACTTCCACTTGACCTTCCATCCCATAATAACTTCCATGGATCAGGGAACCAGAATGGAAATGATATCTGTCAGTTGTTGTGTATTATC
Source organism: Lutra lutra (assembly GCF_902655055.1). Lineage (NCBI taxonomy): Eukaryota > Metazoa > Chordata > Mammalia > Carnivora > Mustelidae > Lutra > Lutra lutra. The sequence goes on along the minus strand of NC_062283.1, from coordinate 88,543,296 downwards.
TCATTAAATTTACTTTTATTACCTGACCACTATAAGAACACACTATAAGAGGAATTCTGAGTTTGCAGAGATAATTATCAACTCAGAATCAGGGTCCCATTTCTGGCCAGAGTCTATACTTACCTTTCCCCAATTCACAATTATTCTCTAGGGAAAGATGAAAGATTTATCGTAAAACTGGTAGCATTATTACTTCTCTTGCCTTCCAAATCTCACCCTAGTGATCTAACTAGTGCAATGTCTAATTAAATCCAAACTAATTAGATCATGTCCAGAATGTTAGATGCATTGGAATTTAGAAAAAAGGCATCTTTAGTTTTGCAAATCTTCGACTAGTAGAAGAGTGGAATGGGAATTGAGCAAACTATCCATGGCATCCAGCACAGTATTTCTTGGAATACCACTAGATTCAAGCCCAATACACTCCACCAATTCTTTGGTTAAGGAAAAAGAGACTTTATGACCAAGCTGGTATATGACAAAAAGGGAGTTTGCAGCATAGTTTAATTGCTATATTCAAACCTAGAAAAGGGGTCAAGTTCAAATTTGTTCCTCAAACAAAGCTTTCTTGAGTGTGAGCCATTAGGTTAGTTGATAAGATTAGCCAAAGACATTGGCTGAGATGAGCGTCAACTCAATTATATTTTAATTTAAATAGTGTTGCATTGAGAAGGGTTTGTGTTTTTTCTGTATGACTCTCCTATGAAGGATAAAAGCCCCAAAACTAAAAAAGCCTTCTGCCAGGACTTCTTAAGAAGAATAGGAAAGCAATGTGTAGCACAGTCAAAACTGGAGCAACTGTTGTGGAAGAGATAATGAGACCCCTGCTCACTTGCCTGTTTCCTTACCTCCAGCTCTGCCTCTCTTGCCACAGGTCCTGAGGCTTTCTGAAAATAATGTTTTGAAAAACACGTTGCTAGGCTATAAGGACAGCATGTTCCTAGAGTCTGTGATACAGGCCTAATGAATCAACTAGCTGCATTGACTCACCTGAGATCTGTTTCTGAACATTGGGGTGTGGTTTTAGGTTAAGGGGTTCTGGCTCCTGGTATCTATCTACGGACAATGCAACATTAAAAAAATTCTTAAGTTATAGCAGCATTTGAGGCTCAGTATGATTTCAGTATTTTTTAAAACCTCATATTTTCTTGAATTAGAATGAGCTGTGGAGTTTTGGAGTAGACCTGATTTTCTAATGGAGTGACTTAAAGTCAGATTAAATAATCCCCTTGACTCCATTCATTCCACAAGTATTTATGAAGCACTATGTTCTGGGCATTATACTAGGTCTTAGGGAGAAAATAGCAAGTACAGCAGACACAAAGAAGTTTCTTTCTTCGTAGAGATTTCTGTTTAATGGAGAAGACAGACTTTAATAAAATAGTAATACAAACAAACATAACATGATACTAATGGCAGGTGGTACAAAGGAGATCCACAGTCGTATCAGAGCCTCGCCGAGGAGAGACCTGATCAGGGATGTCAGGAAGAGCATCTCTGGAGAAATGACACTTGAGCTAATATCTAAAGATGATTAGAGGTTAACTAGACAAAAAAAAGTTGGAGGATTTCCAAGCAAAGGGAATAACATTGGCAAAGGTCCTCTGGCAGGAGGAAGCAGGCCAAGTATAAGAGTCTGAAAGACAGACACATGGTGAAGAAGAGTGGGCAGGAGGGATGTGAAAAAAGAGGGGACTGGAGAGATAGAACAAAAATGAAAATTTTCTATTAAGGAGTTATGACTTCTTCTATAAAAATGTAAAGTGATTTTTTTTTTTAAAAGATGTTATTTATTCCGGTGCCTGAGTGGCTCAGTTGGTTAATCATCCATCTTTGGCTCAGGTCATGATCCCCAAGTCCCAGGATCAAATCTCGCATCAGGTTCCGTGATCAGCAGGAAGTCTGCTTCTCCCTCTGCCCTACACCCAACTTGTGCTCTCTAGCTCTCGCTCTCTCTCTCTCAAATAAATAAATAAAATTGTCAAAAAAATAAAGATTTATTTATATTAGAGAGAGAGAGCATACATGAGGCAGGGAGGGGTTGAGGGAAATAATCTCAAGCAGACTCCCCACTGAGCACGGAGACTGACATGGGGCTGGATCTCACCACCTGGAGGTCATGACCTGAGCCAAAATCAAGAGTCAGACACTTAATTGACTGAGCCACGCAGGCGTCCCTGGAAAAATATAAGGTAATTTTAATCAGGAATTACATGATCAGATGTATTGAAAAGATGACTTCGGCTATATTTGGAAGTACAGATCAGAAAAAGAAGAGCAATTGAGTTAGTGAGTTCTTGTAATAGTCTGTAAGAGTCAGGATTTGGCTTGAATTAGGATAATGAAAAGGATATAGAAAATTTATCATTGAAGAGACATTTGGTAGGAAAAATTGGTAGGGCTTGGTGATGGGTTGCATGTAGAAGTAAGGAAGAAGGACATGTCAAAGATGACTTCCAAGCTTCTGGCTTGCATAATTGGATGAATCCCTGAGATTTTTTTTAAATGAGGTTTGATGGAAAAAGACCAGTTTGATGGGGTACAAAGTATTGGAGATCATAGGTCAATTTTGAATATGTTGAGTTTAACATGTTTTTCAGATATCCAAGGGAAATATCTATGCATATATCCCCAACTCTCTAAGACACACATTTGCATATAATACAATGGGCATGGATAGGACTGCCTAGGCAGGAAGAAGTATTGAGAAGCAATGTTGGTAAGGTCAGGTATTGAAAGAATTTCAACAAAGGACACCTGAGTAGGGAAGCTATATCTCACAAGGAGAAATAGCCAACAAGGTAGGAGGAAACCAGAGGACTGATATATGCTCTGGGAAGAGAGTGTTTCAAGGAGAGAGTACTCGAGTAAAATGGCTTTGTAAGGTCAAGTAATCTTAAACTGTCCATTGTAACACACTCACAATTGAGTGCAAAGGTCAAGAATGGTCACTCAGTTACAAAGCTCAGCATCCTTGATGACATTCCAGGAGCTCCTGTGATGTCTGCAGCCAGGATCACTGGTATCCTAGGCCAATACTTAAAATATATACTTCACCCATATTTAAGATGAAGTATCACATTGAGCAACCAAATCTAAGATGATGAAGGTATACATTCAAAGGACAGGTTCTACATGTATATGATTAAAAGAAAATTCTTCAGTAATAATAACTTGGGCCAGAAGGGGCAAAGACTGGTCAGCTTACACAAAAATATTTTAGTGAAAAAGAAATAATGTAATCTTACCAGTATTCATCTTTAACAAATGTCTGCCAATTGAAGTATGTCTAAACTCTGAGACATGTTAGTAAAAAAGGACTGGATTTTTTGGTTTTTGGTTTTTTGTTGCTAGATATGTGACAAGAATGTTAGAAATATGTTTTCTATCTAGGAGAAAATTAAACATACATCAAACTAGACTACAAAACTAAGCAATAACTCCTTCTCAGCTTGCAAGGGATAGACAAAGGGTCTGTGCTCACTAGAATTTGGAGCATGGAAATCACAAAGAGGATTAAATACCAGCCACTTCACAAAATTAAAGTGTAAACAAAGGGGAAATCCTTCACTAAGCAATTTGGCAAAATTTCTGACATTTGACAAGTGGATTAACAACTTTTGGTTTCAGATTAAATGGGGTGGGAGTTTGTGTGAGTAGAAACTGTCCTCTTCTAAAATGCTTTCAAAGTCTGGATAAAACATTTCACATTCTCTTACAGAAGAACATGAGAGAAAGGAAAGGAAATCTCCAGGGGCCAAAACAAAGTAGCTGGAAACCGGAAGGAAAACCAGAGGATAAACAAAGTAAAGCCTTATTGTCCTGAGAGTATTTTCCTAGTTTGGAAACTAGACCCTGAGTGGTAACAGCCATTCCTGGGGCAGAGGACCAGGTTGTAGGTGAGCACAAGGTGGAGAGTTACAACTAGTACCCTCACAAAATCTTGAACACTTGAAGGGCTCCTATAAATAAAAGAGCAGACTAGGAAATGCCCATCCAAGAAAGAGGAAACAAAGGAGAGCATATGTTTCAGTATTGACTCTGTTACCAATTAGGTATTTCCTAAATTCATAAAGCCTTGAGATTTAAATATAATCCAACTTTGTGTTTAAGAAAACACCAATCTGAGGTTGAATCAGGTTGATATGGCCTCAGGACAGCTTGCAGACACAAAACCAAATGTCAGAGTTCAGAGGGAATGCAACATGAATAGGGTCATTTGATCTGTGTCCACAGTGTAGTTTAGTGAAGTTAACTATGGTCTAATTGAGACTAAATAAGACAATAAATCTTGTTCCCCTACATCGTCCATTTTACAAAATCAAGTCTGGCTGGCTGAAAAACTATAAAACTCAGCAGCTGTAGCTTGTAGGCCAAAGTGCCTGCTTCTATTTTTGTCAAGAAAATTCTGATGTAGCATAATCACACCCATTCATTTACATTTTGCCTGCAACTGCTTCCATGCTACAAAAGCCATGGCAAAGTGAAGTAGTTACAACAGACACATATACTGCCCGAAAGCCTGAAGTATTTATCACCTGACCTTTTACAGAAAATGTCTGCTGACTACTATTCCATAAGATAACATGGGAGAATATTTTCATGACTTTGGGATAGGCAGATTCCTAAAAGTACTAATGCTGAAGGAAATGACTAATAAATTGGACTACACTAAAGTTAAGAATTTCTATTTATCAAAATATACCATTAAAATAAATAAAATGCAAGTCACAGAAGATATTTACAATGTCCCTGATAAAGGATTATGTTTGAAATGTACAAAGAACTCTTACAAATCAATAAGAAGACCAGACAACCAATTAAAAAATGAACAAAACACTTGAATAGCTCTTTGCAAAAAAGGGCATCCAAATGGCCAATAGACACATGAAATTTCATTAATCCTCAGGAAAATGCAACTCAGAAACACAATGAATTGGTATTATACACTTACCAGAATGGCCAAAATTAAAACTTGTAAAAAATAATATTGTCAAGTGTTATAATGTGAAAAAGAGGAACTTTCATATACCACTTAACAGAATATAAATTGGTGTATCCACTGAAACATGGAAATATCTATAAGAGCTAAACCTATATAAAACAACCTAAGCCTGTGAATAAATTGCAATAGTCATACATTTAAATACTAAATAGCAACCAAAAGAACAAACTCTTAATACATGCAACATGGATGAATATTTATATATATTCCCATATATATATAATCTATGTAGATTCCTATATATATAATATATATAATATATATATCATATATCTTCACACATATATATATTAGTTTGCTAGAGCTGCCACAGGATACCACAGAATGCCACAGACTGCCTGCTTAAACAACAGAAATTTATTTTCCCACAGTTCTGAGGCTAGAAGTCCAAGGCCAAAGTGCCAGCAGGTTTGGTTTCTTCCAAGGTCTCTCTCCTTGGCTTTCTCTCTGTGTCCTCACATAGCCAGCTCCCTGTGCTCATGCATGCCCATGTCTTTTACAGACACCAGTCATATTGGATTAGGGCCCACCCATACCACCCATGAAGTCAGTCTGACTTCATTTTACCTTAATTACCTCTTTAAAGGGCTTATCTCCAAATACGGTCATATTCTGAGGTATGAGGGATTAGAGCTTCATCCGATGAATTCTCAGGGGATACAATTCAGCCCATAATTTCATATATACATGTATGTATACATGATATATACATATATGTATACATCATATATACATATACATACATATATGTATATATGAAATTTCATGTATATATCTATAGTGAAAGAAGCCAGACACAAAAATAGTATGTATTGCATGATTTCAAAAACTAATGTATATGGGAGCACCTGGGTGACTCAGTCTGTTAAGCGTCCAACTCTAGATTTTGACTCAGGTCATGATCTTGGGACCATGGGATCGAGCCCCACAGCAAGCTCCATACTCAGTATGGAGTCTCCTTGAGATTCTCCTCCCCCCCCCCTGCCCCTCCCCTGCTCAGGTGTGCAGACATTCTCTTTTTCTCTCAATGAATGAATAAAATCTTAAAAAAAAAAAAAGGAAGAAACAACTAATATATATGGTGATACAAGTCAGGACAATTGTGGTTATCATCTGGGGTTAAGTAATGGGAAAGAACATGAAGGAAGTTTCTGGAGTGCTAATAATGTCCTGTTTTTAATCTGGATAATAGCTATTCAGCTATTCAGAAATAGCTATTCAGTTACAAATAAACACTTGTAAAGATTTGTTGAGCCATATGATTTACTTATATAGGATTTATTTATTTGTCAATATCTATCTTATAGGTCAATAAAAGTTTATTTAAAATTTAAAAATTCATACTTCCTGGTTGGGGAGAAAGCATGATCATGATGGTGGACGTACCCAGGTCATTCTGACCCCTGCAACTTCCCCAAGCACGGGGAACTCTGCTGCACAATTTCTGTTGGTAGGGGGTTGTGTTCAGGCTTTCCTCTGATTTAAAAAAAATTTTTTAATTAAATTTAAAAAATTCAAACAAAAGCAACAAAAAAGAAAGTATCAACTTTAGACATGTGCTCACAATAAAAACACAAGGGAGCAGATCAGTATAAGCAAATTTGGAACAAACAGTCACCTAGTGGACTACCCTTTCAAGTATTTATAATAGTGGAAGCTGATAGCAAAGTAAATAAAGACATAGCAGAGGAAATAAAAGCATAATCAAAGTACAAAAAATTTTTTAAGGACCAGATTGAAAAAGACCCAAATAGAGCTCATTAAAATGAAACAAATCATTGAACTAAAAGAAAATGTAATATGGGGATTTAAAAGTCAGTTCAGACATGGCTGAATAGTAAATTGGTGGGCTGGAAAACAGGTCTGAAAATAAGAAATTCTAACAGAAATTGAATTGAAATTCCAGAAGATGAGCATATATATCTCTCTATTCACCTATCTGTCTATATCATCTTTCTTATCTATCGAGAATGGTTAATTTTTAAGAATTATAAAAGATATGAATCTATAAACTGAAAATATGTAATGAATATCAAAGGAGATGACAACAACAATGTCCATCCAACAATTAATTCCACCTAGGATTATTATAGTTAATCTGAGGAAAACTAAAGTGACCACTAATTTATCCAATATTCTTTCCTAATTCATAATGATCTAGTTAATGATATCAAGATAAAAGGACCAAAAATTCTCTCTCTGGATCATTCCCATGCTATTCCATAGCATATAACATAATCCTGTAGAACGAATTTTATAGCAACATGTTCAAACAGTTTTAAAGCTACTATGAAATTTTGCATCTTTTAAGAACCTACAAAATATCAGGGTGCCTGGGTGGCTCAGTCATTAATTGGCTGCCTTCGGCTCAGGTCATGATCCCAGGGTCCTGGGATAGAGCCCCGCATCGGGGGCTTCTCCCTCTCCCACTCCCCCTGCTCGTGTTCCCTCTCTCGCTGTGCCTCTCTCTGTCAAATAAATAAATAAAATCTTTAAAGAAAAAAAAAAAGAACCTACAAAATATTTGCCCTACTCTAAGATCTCCACCAAATAACTTTTTACACTTCATTTCCCAAAACAATCACTGTGGGCTGGGGAAATGACGGATAAACTTCTCCTTAAAGCTGAACCAGAAGGTATGAGTATTTGCAAAGAAAAAATTATCTTTAAAGAAACTTCTCAGACATTCCTATTTTAGGTTTCAGCAGTATCTCTTCATAATGATTTCGGCCAGATCTCTGAATTTAATCGTGACTTGTTATCTACAATGTGTCCATGTGAAATATTATATTTTTTGAATGACTTGTCAAGTTTTCCTATTCTTTCTCCAGCAAGAATAGATCCTCCAGTCATGAATATAACCCAAGTTAATGGATCTTTGTTGGTGATTCTCCATGCTCCAAATTTACCATATAGAGACCAAAAAGGAAAAAATGTATCAATAGAAGATTATTATGAGCTAGTATACCGAGTCTTTATAACTAATAATTCACTGGAAAAGGTAAGTTCAGGTGAATAGATAAGTTTGATATTTTTCTTTTGCTCACCTACGTAACATTTTAGCTTTAAAGTATGTCTTCTCTTTTGCCACTCAATCTCCTCTTACTTTTCTTAACCTTTTTTTAAGTTCCTTCTCACTTCCACCACCACTGATAAATAATTAGCTCTTGGCATCACCATTACAACTCTTGTGTATGTCTATCTGTGTTTGTGCCTTTGTTCAGCTGGTGTCCACTTAATCTTGCTTGCATATCTAAAGATTACTGTTAATTATATTTAATTTCATTTGATGACCATGCATACTCATTTTTATGGATTTTACACAAACTGTTTTTTTTTTAATTTTTAATGCTCAGTGATTCATTAGTTGTGTCTAACAGTGCTCATCCCAACACATGCCCTCCTTAATACCTATGACCCAGTTACCCCACCCTTCCACTGCCCTCCCTTCTGTAACCCTCACTTTGTTTCCCAAAGTCCAAAGTCTCTCATGGTTTGCCTACCTCTCTGATTTATTCCCATTCAGTTTTCCCTCCTTTCCCCTGTGGTCCTCCGAGCTATTCCTTATGGTCCACATATCAGTGAAACCATATATTTGTACTTCTCTGCTTGACTTATTTCACTCAGCATAATCCCCTCCAGTTCCATCCATGTCGTTGCAAACAGTAGGTATTCATCCTTTCTGATGGCTGAGTAATATTCCATTGTGTATATGGACCACATCTTCTTTATCCATTCGTCTGTTGAAGGGCATCTAAACTCCATCCACAGTTTGGCTATCATGGACATTGCTGCTATGAACATTGGGGCACACATTTGAGGTGACTTTTGCATCATAGCATTATGTCTTTATGCCAACTTTGCTATAATATTTTAATCCACCTTCAGTGCCTTTATCTTGTTTGATGATTAATTGAATGTTCCTTTTCAGTGCGCATTTAAGGCAGGGTTCCTTTAGTTCTATGCAACAGAAAACTATTTGAAGTGGTTCAACTGGGGGGGGGGCAGTTATTAGGAGGTAACAAGTGAACTTAGGACAGACAGATGCAAAAAAAGAAAGTTCTGCCAGGCTTGGAAGTCTGGGAAGTACAAATGGAGAAGTGGTCTTAAAGGATCTGAGTTCATCCCTCTGGCAACATGTTGTGTGTCTCCAGCGGTCTCCGTGTCTCCTCCATTCTCTTCACAGTCCAAATTCTTGGAAAAGAGACTCTGGCCACTGGGTCAGCTAGTCAGCAGCCCTCATGTTGCGTGTACACAACCATGATCTGTCCCTTTATCAGGCTCTGAATGAGGACTCTGGAGGAGTATGTGTCTGGGAAGAAACCCTATAATCTAGCTACTGCCAAGACTATGGACAACTTACTAATTTTATCAAAAATAGAGCAAATCAGTGACTAACCAAAAACTATTTATCATCTTATCTTGCCCCTTTATGTATAGGAGCAAAAGGTATATGAAGGAGCTGGTAGAGTTGTTGAAATTGGAGCTCTGGCACCTGGCTCTGCTTACTGTGTGGTGGCTGAAATTTATCAACCCATGCTAGGCCGAAGAAGTCAGAGAAGTGAAGAAAGATGTGTGGAACTTCCTTGAAGGGGTATGGAGTGCTCCACAACATGGCAATCAAAAGCTCTTTGAGAGTGGGATGGCTCATTGTTGAAGCATCTCACTGAACGTTGTGTTTATATTTTCTTGATGCGGTGTTCACTATTAGACTTTGGGGAGCGCTTTGCTTATCCATTCTTTCTTCCTTTACATTTTACTATAAACTGATTTAGGCAACACCACTCAAAACATTGGAATTAGGGGCGCCTGGGTGGCTCAGTGGGTTAAAACCTCTGCCTTCAGCTCAGGTCATGTTCTCAGGGTCCTGGGATTGAGCCCCTCATCGGGTTCTCTGCACAGCAGGGAGCCTGCTTCCTCCTCTCTCTCTGCCTGCCTCTCTGCCTACTTGGATCTCTGTCTGTCAAATAAATAAATAAAATCTTTTAAAAATTGGAATTAAAAGAGGAGATGGGGAATAAAGGGCTCTCTGAAATACAGAACTTTATATCTCAATGTAACATCCTAACAACAATCTGCATTGCTCTAAGACAGCTAAATAAACACTCAAGGGCCAAAGTAAGAGCAGACATTTAACAAAATATTGTTGGATTCATTTTTTAAAGGTAATGTTACAGGCAAAAACAATTCTGAAGCAATCCTTTTTCACTCTCTACTGAGACAGTTAACTTGACATACATAGGCCAACTTTTACATAAATGGTACTTTTACATGAATGAATATTTTCCCGTACATTTCCTATTTCATATGAATATACTTTTTCATACATTTCTATTATAAAATATTTCTACTTAGTGAACTAATATTTTCTTTTAAATTCTATGTAAATAAAAACAGTATTTGAAATAAAAAACTTCTCATGATCTCTGGATTAATACCTAGATTAATATTGACAATAACATCTAAACACCAAAGGAATCCTATGCAATATAATTTCCTTCATTTAACATATACTCAGATTAAGGTTTTCTTTTCTGTGTTGGCTTTGTTTCTTGATATTGCCCTAAAATAACTTTCCTTATTCTCAAAATCCAGTAATATCTTTCAGCAACAAAGTAAAAAGAAATTTGACTCTAATTTACACCATACTCACTACTCAATCATCGTGGGCAAAGGGTCTCTTGCTGGTGACACTTTCATATTCTCTATATTCAAGGATGTTATGAATGACATTTTGACTGGTGGACGTAGATGGTGGTTGGGAACCAGATAGCGAAGTAGGCTTGGAGCTGAAAGCACACAATGGGTGGTAGGTTTATTTGGGAGAGGGACTGGAGTAAGCAGAGAATATAGAGCCAGAGAAAACCCATCAGAGACCCTCCAGCAGCTCCGCTGTCCCCTGAGCAAAGGTCTGTGGTTTAAGGCTCAGTGAGGGAACAAAAAGCTGTTTTCTCCACTTCGGGCTTAATCTTGTATATGTGTTTAAGGTTGTCTTTCTTGTGAAGAGCTATGTATCAGAGAATATTTGTACAGTTCCTCATTAAAACTGCTCCAAAATGTAATAAAGATATAGTAAATGCTTCTTGTTATATACAACTACACACGATATTAGATAGACTAAAAATTACCCAGAATTTCATGGAGGGAGAGAGTAAGAAACAAAGCAAGAGCTAGAGAATTAGTTTCATTGCTTTCTGATATGACCAGAGAAAATGAATTTGAGCATAGATCCAGATATAATCTCAACCCAGTATGGAGAACTAACCATAAAAATGGATGAAGGGGTGGCCATTTCTCCAGGTACATTCCTCAGCAGGTCCAGGCTTCAGTCCGTACAAGTGTCCATTTGCATATACGTTATATCTCTAACCCTCACATCTGCCACAAGGCAGTCATGATTACCCTGAAATAGATGGTCACTTACTTTACAGGGGAGTCTCTGAGAGACTGTGATTTGACAAGGGCCAAGACCACATCTATCTGCTCCATAGCTTAAGCACTTTTATCAGACCCTCTAGAACTTACTCTGGGATTTTGTACAGACAGATATCCCCTTAATTTCCTAGTTAAAATTCCTTTTCTTTACCACCCCCCCCAAAAAAAGGTTATTTGAGAAAAAGAGAAAGTGCCGGGGGAAGGGGCAGAGGGAGAGAATCTTCAAGCAGACTCCCTGCTAAGTGCCTAGCCTAAACTGGGGCTCAATCACATGACCCATTAGATCATGACCTAAGCCTCAACCAACAGTTGGACGCTTAGCCAATTGAGCCACCCAGGTGCCCTCAAAATTCCTTTTTTATATTTGGTTTCATTTTTTTCTTTAATATTAGCTGCTATATTAAAGGACAGTGTTGACTTTTAGGACAAGAGAGCAGTAGAGGCAGGAAGATCCGATGGGACAGCTGGGCAGCTGGTGGGTAGCCATCTGCTTTCAGGGACAAACAGAGCAGCACCAGTAGTTCCTGTTTGTCCTGAATGGTTGGAAAGCATGTATTAGAAAGATCTCTTAAGTCTATGCAGTTATTAGCAAATGTTCCCTAGTTGGCAAAATCCATATCCAAGTTGCCTTGAAGGCTAGTGCCAATAATTTCTATGGTATCTTGATTTTCAAGAAGAAGTTCAGAAATTTATTTTATAACTGAAGACTCAATGTTTTCAAGGCAAAAAACAAACCTAAAAAATCAAAAGCCAAAATCAACAATAGCAACCAAACAACCTGATGAGTTGAAAAGCTGATTTAGGATGAACTCTAGACAAACCTTTTAAAATTATAACCATAGAAATTCTTACATCAAACTGTATGATTCCCTTTAACTATATGCCATTTATTCAGAGGCAAAAGTGAACTTGGAGAATAGAAAGTTTTTTATTGTTTCAGTGGATTTTCTTTTGTTTATTTTATCATGCCTTTGGGACCACATTCTCCAGAAAGAAAAGTGGACTTCTGTGTCTTAACAATAATGAAACTCACTACAAAGCCCAGTGCTTGGTGTTGTCCAAACTGAACAACAAAAATTGATCTCTACAGAAGAGGAGTGATCATAAGAGAGGGACCTTGACCCCAATGCCCCAAAGATCTCAATTTTTTTTTAAGCTAAGACCTCAATCCCTTTCAGCACTTTAATGATATCTAGCCTCTCTTTACTTACCTCCTGGGCCTGCTGTGGGCAGGAGCTGGTCCATTGGGCATTCTTTCCCCTGTCTAGGCCTTCCTCCTCTTTGACCCCCTGTTGGTGACAGAAAGCAACCATGAGCCAGTTCTGCCAGATATTTGTATTGGGGTTTTTTATCTATCAAAGATTAATCTGGAACAATATACTATGCCTTGAGTAAAACTAATTCTAGACATACTGTGCAAATGGAAATATATATTTTAGGTAGAAAGGACCTGTTCCCTGCCTTTGAAATCATACCAAGGCTGATGATCCTGGAGATGGGTCTGTTTAATCCTGTTCAAGGCCAGGAAGGTGGGAGATGGTTGGAAAAGGCAGAAAACACAGCAGCTAGATCGATCACTGCACAGCTGGTCCTTTCTTCCCAGTCACTCTCATGTCATCCACCAACTCTAACGATTGCCACATGATGGCCCCCATAGCTCTGCTCTTCTTTTTTGCCCCGGTTTGTCACCTTATCAAGGGGGTTTCCTCACCCCCTACATCCACAGCACCTCCACTTGCTGGGATCTGATTTAGGTAGGTCAATCAGGGTTCTTCTCAAATATTGAGAGCAGAGGAGAGAACCCTGCTCTTTCCTCTGAGATCACACACTGTGAGGATCAGCTAAATGTGGAGCTGTTACTGGCCAAATTTCCCACCCGATAAGCCCATTAGAGACTGAAGTGAACACAAAGGAAAGCAGAGCAGAGATGGAGAGAAAGACTTCTGATGCTCTTCAGGTAAATCCAGCTGAACTTTGACTTGAGTGAGCAAATAATTTGCTCCCCCCCTTACTTTATTTTCACTAAATTTCTATTGCTTCCAACCCAGAGATCCTTGACTAGTAGAATAAAACAAGTTGTGTATGGCATGAATTGCATGCTGTAAGTAAACTTTCTCTGTGTCTGCTCTAACCTTTAAATGCTGAGAGGAACATTGCTAGAAAGTGTGTCTTTCTACAGATGATAAAATTAATGCAGTTTGGGCTTGGTAAAGCCCTAAAATGTGTATTATTCATCTCAGGGCTTTATCAAAGATGGGGTTAGCCGTGGCCTTATGTGTTCAGCAAATTCTTAACTTGGTTATACCACTTGGTTCAATTTGCCACTACCTTGACAATCAATACATGTGATTTTTCCTTTCTACTCATTTTTATAACAGCAAATCAAGGTCCCATGTGATATTCTTCAGAAATCATATGGCTGTATGAATACTATAACTGAAGGGCCAATATTTCCCTATTGATCTATTAATACAATCTTCAAGGTCAAACGGTCCTTTTAGAATGCTCCACATTCAGGCCACAAGTATTTGTTGATGTCTTAGTAAATGCCCCTCTCAGTACTAGTGACTCTATTCCATGTACCACACCTACAATGTCTTCAGTACTTATTTCAAATGCTTACGGTTCTCTTGCTCTCAATCTTACACACACACACACACACACACACACACAGAGCAGTTGCCATTATAGCATGTCATCTCTACTGGTTTGAGAACAGAGCTTTGTTACTCTGTCTAAATTCTACCCAAGACCTGACTTTACCACTACCTTCCATATTTACATAAAGAACAATATTTGGGGGTGTTTAAAATTAATCTATTTTTTGTTTTCTCAAAGTAACTTTAGCAAAGAAGAATGTTTCCAGAAACATTGTTTGTCAACTCCTTAACAGAACTCCAGCTTACAAGTGTAGTTCTGTTCTTAGTTTTGATGTTGTATGGCACCCCAGGGCACAATCCTAGGTATCGATGGTTTTGCCACAGTGGCAAGAATGGAGCTATGGAGATAAGACACTGACAGTCTGGGGCGCCTGGGTGGCTCAGTAAATTAAAGCCTCTGCCTTCGGCTCAGGTCATGATCTCCATCCTGGGATCAAGCCCTGCATTGGACTCTCTGCTCTGCGGGGAGCCTGCTTCCCCCAGTCTCTCCCTCTGCCTCCCTCTGCGTACTTGTGATCTCTGTCAAATAAATTTTTAAAAAGACACTGACAGTCTGCCAAGCCACAGGCTGGGACCCACTGCCATCAATATATAGTGCTCCAATCATTCAAGTTCATTATTAAAAGTAATAAATCTCATTCTTTTAAGGAAAAGTTAGTTGAGATCATTACTTTTTTCATAAACCTATGAAAAGAAAAGTGAGCTCACATTGCTCTGGAAGGAAAAGATCTACTATTAAGATCTGAACTTAATCTCTCAGCACCTTCACCCTGAATGGGTGCCAATTCCTGAACTTTTCCGCAAATAAGTGAGGAAAAATAATCTAACAGGAAGCAGCCTAAGGATTCCCTTCACTAGCACAGCAGCTGGTACAACACAGGCACACTTTAAGTGCTTGTTGATTAATTGAATTACGTACCCTGTACAGACATTTGTTATTCTTTCAGGCTGCTTCATATTGGAACCACTGTCTTATGCTCAGGAATTACCCCCAACCCCCAGTTTATGAAATAACAGCAGGTGCTTGCTCTCCATAGTTCCCCTGCACCTTGTACTGCAGCTCTCCTAATCTGACAGCCCCGCCCAGGCTTTGAATCCCAAAATAGGTTTCAAATGAGCAGTCTCGTGCAGAATCCATGTCGGCCAGAGTGGTGAGAGAGTGGCACAGAGACAGCCGAGGCTGCAGTTTTGGTGCCAGCACCTGATGCTGGTGTTTGAGCTTTAAGTGGTATAAATGGCACCCACATGCCCACGGCAGCACAGGAGACTTTAATGGGCCGGTCTGCAACAGAACTTGGACATAGTTCCTGGCTGTGCAGCCTCCAAATGACATTCTCTTCCCTGGCCCACTCCCACCCTCCAGAACCTGTGAGGTATTCCAAGTACATTTATTTCTTCCTATTAAAATTAAGTTATAATGTATATGCCAAAAAACCCCCGCAAGTGTTAAGGATATAGGTAATTCTTACATAGGTATTCTGTATGTATTTCAGACCAAGATATAGAATACTTCCAACATCCAAAGGCTTCTTTGCATAGCCCTCCCACTTAGTATGCCCAAGGGATACCCACATCCTGATTTCTGTCTCAGAGGCAAACTTTTTCTGTTTTTGCACTTCACATAAATAAAATCATACAGTGTGGTATTCTGCATCTGCTTTCATTTAATGTCAGCTATGTAAAATCCATTCATGTTGTACCATGTATCAATTGTTCATCTCTTTAAATTAATGGGTAAATTTCCATTGTATATTTAAAACACAGTTTATCTTTTTTTTACAGCTTTAAAAGAAAAAAGAAAGGATGAATACCCAAGTTTTGTAGCAACATGGACGGGACTGGAAGAGATTATGCTGAGTGAAATAAGTCAAGCAGAGAGAGTCAATTATCATATGGTTTCACTTATTTGTGGAGCATAACAAATAGCATGGAGGACAAGGGGAGATGGAGAGGAGAAGGGAGTTGAGGGAAATTGGAAGGGGAGGTGAACCATGAGAGACTATGGACTCTGAAAAACGATCTGAGAATTTTGAAGGGGTGGGGGGTGGGAGGTTGGGGGCACCAGGTGGTGGGTATTGTAGAGGGCACGGATTGCATGGAGCACTGGGTGTGGTGCAAAAATAATGAATACTGTTATGCTGAAAAATTTAAAAATTAAAATAGTCAAAAAAAAAAAAAAAACACAGTTTATCTTTTCCATTCCTGGACATTGGGTTGCTTCTAGTTTGGCATTATCACAAAGTTTCTACAAATTTTCTTATGTATGTTTCTGGCAGACATACTCACGGATTTCTGTTGGATGTATACCCAGGAGTATGTCATTAAGTGTAAGTATGTTTAGCTTTAGTGGATATTAACAAACCCATTTTTTCAAAGTATTTTAATTTATATTCTCATCAGCAATACATGAATCTGAGTTGTTCTATATTGTTGTAAATATTTGGTATTGTTAATATTTTAAATTTTTGTCCTACTGGTGGGTATTTAGTCATATTTCAGTGGTGTGTGTGTGTGTGTGTGTGTGTGTCTTTAAATGAGTGTGTCTTAGAGATTTCACTCATGAATGAGAGTACCAGAAGAATGGTAAATCTTATTCAAAGGAATATAGGAGACAGAGAAGTATTAATAGTCATTGAAAGAAAGAATGTTGGACACAAACCTGGTTAATGTCCTAGAGGTCAATGAAACTATAAACTTTAAGGTTATCTTCTGAAAATCACATACATCTCTAAAGGAAGAAAAAGTAAGATAAAATCCCTTTTATCCTTTATTAATGGTTCCTTCATTGTTATCATCAATAACCGTGTATTTCAGCCTGGTACACTTACAGAGATACAACAAAGAACTGTTACTTAACATATAGAAGTCAACTTGTACAATCAGCAGATCTAGAGCTGTACCTACTGAAGCATTTACTAAGACCAGAAGATTAACTTCCATATCAAAATTTTGCAGAAATTGTATTTTCAATAGTCTCCATCTCCCCAAAGATGTATTTTCCATTGTTCTATTCCAAGTTTAGAAAACTAAACCCAAGAAATTCATTCCACCAGATTTTACCTGTAGTTATTATAAATGTGGGTGATTTCCTCTCTTTTCAAGGTCCTCAGGATCTTTTAAAACACCACACCTGGGGCTCTTGGCTGGCTCAGCAGTAGAACATGCAACTTTTGAATTTGGGATTGTGAGTTCAAGCCCCACATTGGGTGTAAAGCCTACTTAAACAAACAAGGAAACAAACACTAAGCCCATCAGGAATTGACCCTCCTTAGTATGAAAGGATGGATCTCTGTAAATCAAAGCAGGTACTAGAACATTTACTAGGGGGCTTTTAGCCATTGGTCCTATATGTAAAGTACAACCCTTATTCCATAATGGTGGGTTTGTCAACTTTTTTTTTTTTTTAATTTATTGACCCTGGGGTCCCTGGGTGTCTCAGTTGAGGGTCTGACTCTTGATTTCAGCTTGGGTCATGATCTGGAGGTATGGGATCAAGACTTGTGTGGGGCTCCATGCTCAGTGTGGTGTCTGCTTGAGATTCTCTCTTTTCCTCTCCTCCTACCCCTCTCCCTGCTCATGCATGCATTCTCATTCTCTCTCTGAATAAGTAAATGAATTTTTTTTAAAAAGTTATTGACCCTTTAAAAAAATCAATTAGATTGTGCAATAAGTTCTTCAAACCATATTCTGGTTTAAAGGGCTATTAATTGACTCTATACAAGTAACCACATAATCACTAAAGGGGGAAAGCTTCACTAGCAATAATTGTTTCTGAATTCCAAGGACTCAGTGGGAATGATAACCTTTCAAAAATGTTCTACTTAATTAAGATTAGAGATGGAAGACGTTGAGATAGATTAAGTAGCAATATCTAGCATATATCTATCAAAATACAATAATTACAACTATACATTATTTCAATAAAAAATCAATTAGATGTTTCTCCTCAGTTCACTGTGTTTTATTTGATGAATTCTTGCATCCCTAGATATTGGGGGTAGATAGTGTGTGCTTATGAGTTCATCTGCTTCTGGACTGAAGAGAGTTCTGGAAATCCTGACAAAGACCCATGGTATAATCTGACCACCATCTAAACACTATTCACTCAGAAACTATGCTATTCTGAGTCTGGTCTTTCAAGTAACAATAGATGCAGAGGTATCTGGTAGAGTCCTTTCCACTAAGTCTCTGAAACCATCTTTTTCTTTCTTTCCTTTTTTAAAGATTTTATTTATTTATCTGACAGAGAGAGAGATAGCGAGAGAGGGAACACAAGCACAGGGTGGTGGGAGAGGGAGAAGCAGGCTTCCCACTGAGCAGGGAGCCTGATGCAAGGATCATGACCTGAGCCGAAGGCAGACACTTAATGACTGAGCCACCCAGGCACCCCTGAAACCATCTTTTTCTGTTAAAGATCCATTTTTATAGTTGTAGCTTATGGCAGAATCCTCAGGCAAATATGGGAGGAAGACTGAAACCATTTGTCTATGAGAAGACAGATGAGCTGCAGTTAATTTGTTATAATTGCCACCAATATCAGAATGGAGGAAACTGAAGTTTTCTATCAGGGTATAGTACATATTTACTTTAAGAGGATTTGATCAATATTTCCCCTGAAGGTAAGAATGGCCTGTGGATAGCCAAGGCATTCACAAATTTCCAGGACCTTCCAACCTATCCTGTAATGTTGTCCATGCTCTGAAACACATCTATCAGTAATATTTTACCAATACAGAATTAACCTACGAAAAAGGCTGAGCCTCCCTTTATTTGACAACTTTTCCCACACAACTCTTATATCAGTGTTGAATTAACTAAAAAATATGGGCCACTCCAAAGTTAATTATTTTTAGCATCCTTCTTTTAATAAAGTTAAATACATACATACATATATACATACATACGTACATATATTCACACTGAACATCTTTTGCCTGGAGGACCTCCAGGGAACCACAGTTTGTAATAGGTTATTTGTAAAAATCTTGAAAAAAATCTTTTTATGCACCTAAGATCTGACCCTGGAAAGACAAAACCAATAGAATTAACACAGAAGGAGCTCACTTGGCTCCATAATGCAAGTGCTGGTGATCAGTGGTCAGAGAATGACCATAGTAGGTAGTCTGGCTACCTATTGGTAAGAGTGATCAGATAGCATTTAAAAATCAACATAGCAAAAGGTAACAAAATTGCAAGAAAACTTAACTCATCCAGAAGTAACTTTGTGACTGATGTTCTTATAAAACTAGGGAAATTCAGACACAAACACAGGAAAGGCAGCCATGTGAAGCTGGAAGCAGAGTTTGGAGTTATGAAGCCACAATACAAGGAATGCTTAGGATTGCCAGCAATCACCAAGAGCTTCCTGACTCTTTCTAAGAGCTTCCTCTGAAGGGGTCTGCTCACTCCATTACTGTAGATGATTATTTTTCCAAATGCGTGTGTCAGATGGAACAAAGGTCATCAGCCTTTGAACCTGAAATGCCGTAGGGACACCATCCCCACCATTGTCCCATTATACCAATGCCACGTTTTATGTTTTAGCTATGACAGCACCAGTTCCCGTTTCTGTGTTAGGGCAAGGGCTAAAGTGCTGTAAAGAGAATCCAAAACATCCTCGCTGAAGTGTGATAGCTCTTAATTTCTTTCTCACATTACAGTGCAGGGTTGAAAAGTGGGTTCTGCTCCAGGAAATCATTGGAATGAAATCAGGGACCCACTGGAAAGAAGGGGGGTGGGTAATCTCTAACATATAGCTTTCTAAGGCTGCCACAGAAATAGAAAAAGGAAGAGTGATTCAAAAGAAACATCTTTAAGAAAATGAACTGGCAATTATTTACACATCAATTGCAGTCCCCATTGGTGAGGAATTAGGCACACGGCTACACCCAGTTGCAAGGGAGTTGGAGGAATGTCTCAAAGAGGGTGGCCCCCTTCAGTATAAAGGGAGAGAATGAATTGGAAGGATAATCAACAGCCTGCCATGGGCAGCATACTGCTGTACCTTATTCTTCGTAATGTTTATATAGTATAAGACGGAACAGACAAAGGTGACTCAGTTGTTTAAGCGTCTGCCTCCAGCTCAGGTCCCGATCTCAGGGTCATGGGATCGAGTCCCGTTTTGGGCTCCCTGCTCAGTGGGGAGTCTGCTTCTCTGTCTCCCTCTGCCCCTCTCCCCACTCCTGTGCATGCTTTTTCTCAAAAAAATAAAATCTTGAAAAAAAAAAAAGAACAAACATAACAATTTTTCAGCCATGTCCTTCTTGGTGGGTTTTTTAAGATTTTTATTTATTTATTTGACAGACAGAAATCACAAGTAGGCAGAGAGAGAGGTTGGAGGAAGCAGGCTCCCCGCCGAGCAGAGAGGCCGATTCGGGGCTCGATCCCAGGACCCTGGGATCACGACCTGAGCCGAAGGCAGAGGCTTTAACCCACTGAGCCACCCAGGTGCCCTCTTGGTGGGTTTTTAAATAGTTCTCAATTTATTGCTATTGTAAAACTTCTTTATATATAATTTTGATAGCTATTGTTCAGCTGCCTTGTGAAGATGGACTAATTTACCTTCCTGCTCTCCCAAACCTGACAGAAGTGCATCTTTTCTGATCTTTTAGTCTTTGCTAATTTACAGGGGAAAAGGTGGTGTCCAGTTTCATTTTGCATTTCTTTAATTATATTGCTTTTTTCCTTTCTATATAAAATCATTTTATTTTCAGGAGAATAGGGATTAGTTCTTCTTTAAATGTTTGGTAGAATTCCCCCGGGAAGCCGTCTGGCCCTGGGCTTTTGTTTGTTTGGAGATTTTTGATGACTGTTTCAATCTCCTTACTGGTTATGGGTCTGTTCAGGCTTTCTATTTCTTCCTGGTTCAGTTGTGGTAGTTTATATGTCTCTAGGAATGCATTCATTTCTTCCAGATTGTCAAATTTGTTGGCGTAGAGTTGCTCATAGTATGTTCTTATAATTGTCTGTATTTCTTTGGTGTTCGTTGTGATCTCTCCTCTTTCATTCATGATTTTATTTATTTGGGTCCTTTCTCTTTTCTTTTTGATAAGTCTGGCCAGGGGTTTATCAATCTTATTAATTCTTTCAAAGAACCAGCTCCTAGTTTCGTTGATTTGTTCTATTGTTTTTTTGGTTTCTATTTCATTGATTTCTGCTCTGATCTTTATGATTTCTCTTCTCCTGCTGGGTTTAGGGTTTCTTTCTTGTTCTTTCTCCAGCTCCTTTAGGTGTAGGGTTAGGTTGTGTACCTGAGACCTTTCTTGTTTCTTGAGAAAGGCTTGTACCGCTATATATTTTCCTCTCAGGACTGCCTTTGTTGTGTCCCACAGATTCTGAACCGTTGTGTTTTCATTATCATTTGTTTCCATAAATTTTTTCAATTCTTCTTTAATTTCCTGGTTGACCCATTCATTCTTTAGAAGGATGCTGTTTAGTCTCCATGTATTTGGGTTCTTTCCAAATTTCCTTGTGATTGAGTTCTAGCTTTAGAGCATTGTGGTCTGAAAATATGCAGGGAATGATCACAATCTTTTGATACCGGTTGAGACCTGATTTAGGACCAAGAATGTGATCTATTCTGGAGAATGTTCCATGTGCCCTAGAGAAGAATGTGTATTCTGTTGCTTTGGGATGAAATGTTCTGAATATATCTGTGATGTCCATCTGGTCCAGTGTGTCATTTAAGGCCTTGATTTCCTTGTTGATCTTTTGCTTGGATGATCTGTCCATTTCAGTGAGGGGAGTGTTAAAATCCCCTACTATTATTGTATTCTTGTCGATGTGTTTCTTTGATTTTGTTATTAATTGGTTTATATAGTTGGCTGCTCCCACGTTAGGGGCATAGATGCTTAAAATTGTTAGATCTTCTTGTTGGACAGTTCCTTTGAGTATGATATAGTGTCCTTCCTCATCTCTTATTATAGTCTTTGGCTTAAAATCTAATTGATCTGCTATAAGGATTGCCACTCCTGCTTTCTTCTGATGTCCATTAGCATGGTAAATTCTGTTCCACCCCCTCACTTTAAACCTGGAGGTGTCTTCGGGTTTAAGATGAGTTTCTTGTAGGCAACATATAGATGGGTTTTGTTTTTTTATCCATTCTGATACCCTGTGTCTTTTGATTGGGGCATTTAGCCCATTCACATTCAGGGTAAGTATTGAGAGATATGAATTTAGTGCCATTGTATTGCCTGTAAGGTGACTGTTATTGTATATTGTCTCTGTTTCTTTCTGATCTACTACTTTGAGGGTCTCTCTTTGCTTAGAGGACCCCTTTCAATATTTCCTGTAGAGCTGGTTTGGTATTTGCAAATTCTTTCAGTTTTTGTTTGTCCTGGAAGCTTTTAATCTCTCCTTCTATTTTCAATGATAGCCTAGCTGGATATAGTATTCTTGGCTGCATGTTTTTCTCATTTAGTACTCTGAATATATCATGCCAGCTCTTTCTGGCCTGCCAGGTCTCTGTGGATAAGTCTGCTGCCAATCTAATATTTTTACCATTGTATGTTACAGACTTCTTTTCCCGGGCTGCTTTCAGGATCTTTTCTTTGTCACTAAGACTTGTAAATTTTACTATTAGGTGACGGGGTGTGGACCTATTCTTACTGATTTTGAGGGGGGTTCTCTGAACCTCCTGGATTTTGATGCTTGTTCCCTTTGCCATATTGGGGAAATTCTCTCCAATAATTCTCTTCAATATACCTTCTGCTCCCCTCTCTGTTTCCTCTTCTTCTGGAATCCCAATTATTCTAATGTTGTTTCGTCTTATGGTGTCACTTATCTCTCGAATTCTCCCCTCGCGGTCCAGTAGCTGTTTGTCCCTCTTTTGCTCAGCTTCTTTATTCTCTGTCATTTGGTCTTCTATATCGCTAATTCTTTCTTCTGCCTCATTTATCCTAGCAGTGAGAGCCTCCATTTTTGATTGCACCTCATTAATAGCTTTTTTTATTTCAACTTGGTTAGATTTTAGTTCTTTTATTTCTCCAGAAAGGGCTTTTATATCTCCCGAAAGGGTTGCTTTAATATCTTCCATGCCTTTTTCAAGCCCGGCTAGAACCTTGAGAATCATTATTCTGAACTCTATATCTGACATATTACCAATGTCTGTATTGATTAGGTCCCTAGCCTTTGGTACTGCTTCTTGTTCTTTTTTTTGTTGTGAATTTTTCCGCCTTGTCATTTTGTCCAGATAAGAGTATATGAAGGAGCAAGTAAAATACTAAAAGGGTGGCAACAACCCCAGGAAAATATGCTTTAGCCAAATCAGAAGAGATCCCAAATCGTGAGGGGGGAGAAAGGGGATAAAAAGGGGTTCAGAAAAAAAAAGAAAAAAAAAAGAAACTATTAAAAAAAGAAAGCCGATAAAAAATATAAAAAGGAATATATATATATATTAGATAAACTATTTTAAAAACGTTAAAAAAAGAAAACGGTAAAAGTTAAAAAAATTTAGTAGAAGAAGAGAAAAAAAATTGAAAAAGAGAAAAAAAAATTAAATTAACTGCAAGGCTAAAAAATCATGGGGAGAAAGCCATGAGTTCCATGCTTTGCTTTCTTCTCCTCTGGAATTCCGCCGCTCTCCTTGGTATTGAAACTGCACTCCTTGGTAGGTGAACTTGGTCCTGGCTGGGTTTCTTGTTGATCTTCTGGGGGAGGGGCCTGTTGTAGTGATTCTCAAGCGTCTTTGCCCCAGGCGGAGTTGCACCGCCCTTACCCGGGGCCGGGCTGAGTAATCCGCTCGGGTTTGCTGGGTTTGCTTTCGGGAGCTTTTGTTCCCTGAGCGCTTTCCGTAGAGTTCCGGAGGACGGGAGTGAAGATGGCGGCCTCCCAGTCCGGCCCGGAGGAACCGAGAGCCCGGGGCCCCACTCCTCAGTGCGCCCTCAGAGAACAGCGCCCAATGACTCCCATCACCCTGGCCTCCGGCCGCGCTCCGAGCTGACTGGCCTGGGACCGGTTCAAGGCAACCCCGAGCTGAGAGTCACTCCTCGGCTCTGTCTCTGTAGCCGGCTTCCCCGTTCTAATAGCGGTAAGCTCTGCGACACTCAGACACCCCCGATCCTTCTGCGACCCTGCGGGAGCTGAGGCCACGCTGACCCCGCCTGGGCTTCACCCCAGTTAAGCCTCTGGAGTGATGTCCCTCAGCAGAACAGACTTTTAAAAGTCCTGATTTTGCTCCGTTGCTCCGCCGGGAGCCGGGACCCGGCCCCTCCCCCCGCGGTCTATCTTCCTGTCGCTTTGGATTCACTTTTCCGCCAGTCCTACCTTTCAGATAGTGGTTGATTTTCTGTTTCTAGAATTGCTGTTCTTCTTCTCTTCAATCTCCCGTTGGATTTGTAGGTGTTTGCAATCTTTAGATAAGCTATTTAGCTGATCTCCCACTACCCGAAGTAGTCTCAGCCTGCTACTTCTCCGCCATCCCCTTGTTTACTTTTTATGTTAGCTCAGCAATATGTATGATAAATATTTGTTTGTTAAAACATTGAGCTTTGTCCTTGCTCTAGGTAAACGTAAAATGTTTGTCTTTTCAATTTTTATGTACGATTCATCCTTTCTTTTTATTATATATTTAGTAATGATCTCAGTTTGAATTCTCTATCCTAGAAAGGGATTCTTTTGTATTTAGAAAGTCCTACATTGTTGGCCCATTATTGAATCAAACTTCAAAAAAATTTCTACAGAACCTGGAAATTTCACATCATTTTCCTTAACTATTTTGCTATTATTACAAAAAAAAAAAAATCACTATGCTTGGTTAAACAGTGGACATACAGTATTATTCTATACAAACATGATATCAATGTTTTCTGTTGGTGTTAATTTGCCTTTCTCAAATACTGTTGATTACTATCTATTCAGTCTTTCTTTCCAGCTGAATGATTGCATCTGTGCTTTTTATATGTATAGTTTTATGATCTATAATTAAATCTTCATTTAATAAAGAATATGACATCATAGGGATTCCATCTGAAATGATTGAACCATGTATTTGAGGTGATTTTCTTATTCATTTTCATTGTTTTAACCAGTAATTAAAATTTCATTAAATAGTTTGTGAAGTCTAGTTTCTATCATTGTTTCCAGATTTTAATTTAAGCTGGCCATTTATTTCAAGATTTTCTATGTCTTTTTCTCTTCACCTTTTTTTCTTGTTATGTGTTTCACCAAACTGTTCTATATATAAGCAGATGAAGAACTTATATTAAGCTATATTGTGAAATTCAATCCTTACCACCTTCTTGACTTACAGCTATTCTTAATGATCAAAGATTAAAAATAAAATATTGTGTATGGACTTGAATTTGAATATATTTTAAAAATACATGTTAAGATTAAAATATAAATATTGTTATTATATTGTTTTCAAAAAGTTATTTTCCATTAAAATATCCAGGATAGGTTTTTTTTATTTTATTTTTAATAAACATATAATATATTTTTATCCCCAGGGGTACAGGCGTATGAATCACCAGGTTTACACACTTCACAGCACTCACCAAAGCACATACCCTCCCCAATGTCCATAACCCCACCCCCCCTCCCAACCCCCCTCCCCCCCAACAACCCTCAGTTTGTTTTGTGAGATTAAGAGTCACTTATGGTTTGTCTTCCTCCCAATCCCATCTTGTTTCATTTACTCTTCTCCTACCCCCTTAACCCCCCATGTTGCATCTCCTCTCCCTCATATCAGGGAGATCATATGATAGTTGTCTTTCTCTGATTGACTTACTTCGCTAAGCATGATACCCTCTAGTTCCATCCACGTCGTCGCAAATGGCAAGATTTCATTTCTTTTGATGGCTGCATAGTATTCCATTGTGTATATATACCACATCTTCTTTATCCATTCGTCTGTTGATGGACATCTAGGTTCTTTCCATAGTTTGGCTATTGTAGACATTGCTGCTATAAACATTCGGGTGCACGAGCCCCTTCGGATCACTACGTTTGTATCTTTAGGGTAAATACCCAGCAGTGCGATTGCTGGGTCATAGGGTAGTTCTATTTTCAACATTTTGAGGAACCTCCATGCTGTTTTCCAGAGTGGTTGCACCAGCTTGCATTCCCACCAACAGTGTAGGAGGGTTCCCCTTTCTCCGCATCCTCGCCAGCATCTGTCATTTCCTGACTTGTTCATTTTAGCCATTCTGACTGGTGTGAGGTGATATCTCATGGTGGTTTTGATTTGTATTTCCCTGATGCCGAGTGATATGGAGCACTTTTTCATGTGTCTGTTGGCCATCTGGATGTCTTCTTTGCAGAAAATGTCTGTTCATGTCTTCTGCCCATTTCTTGATTGGATTATTTGTTCTTTGGGTGTTGAGTTTGCTAAGTTCTTCATAGATTTTGGACACTAGCCCTTTATCTGATATGTCATTTGCAAATATCTTCTCCCATTCTGTCAGTTGTCTTTTGGTTTTGTTAACTGTTTCCCTAACTGAAAGCTTTTCTGCTAAGGTCAGGAACACGGCAGGGATGTCCGTTATCACCACTGCTATTCAACATAGTACTAGAAGTCCTAGCCTCAGCAATCAGACAACAAAAGGAAATTAAAGGCATCCAAATCGGCAAAGAAGAAGTCAAACTATCACTCTTTGCAGATGATATGATATTATATGTGGAAAACCCAAAAGACTCCACTCCAAAACTGCTAGAACTTGTACAGGAATTCAGTAAAGTGTCAGGATATAAAATCAATGCACAAAAATCAGTTGCATTTCTCTACACCAACAACAAGACAGAAGAAAGAGAAATTAAGGAATCAATCCCATTTACAATTGCACCCAAAACTATAACATACCTAGGAATAAACCTAACCAAAGAGACTAAGAATCTATACACAGAAAACTATAAAGTACTCATGAAAGAAATTGAGGAAGACACAAAGAAATGGAAAAATGTTCCAT
The DNA here is from genome assembly GCF_902655055.1 of Lutra lutra. Classification (NCBI taxonomy): domain Eukaryota; kingdom Metazoa; phylum Chordata; class Mammalia; order Carnivora; family Mustelidae; genus Lutra; species Lutra lutra. The sequence goes on along the minus strand of NC_062283.1, from coordinate 88,516,291 downwards.
GCTCCTGGATTGGAAGAATAAATATTGTGAAAATGTCTATGCTACCTAAAGCAATCTACACATTTAATGCAATATTAAATTCCTATCAAAATACCATCCATTTTTTTCAAAGAAATGGAACAAATAATCCTAAAATTTATATGGAACCAGAAAAGACCTCGAATAGCCAAAGGAATATTGAAAAAGAAAGCCAAAGTGGGTGGCATCACAATTCCGGACTTCAAGCTCTATTACAAAGCTGTCATCATCAAGACAGCATGGTACTGGCACAAAAACAGACACATAGATCAATGGAACAGAATAGAGAGCCCAGAAATGGACCCTCAACTCTATGGTCAACTCATCTTCGACAAAGCAGGAAAGAATGTCCAATGGAAAAAAGACAGCCTCTTCAATAAATGGTGTTGGGAAAATTGGACAGCCACATGCAGAAAAATGAAATTGGCCCATTTCCTTACACCACACACGAAAATAGACTCAAAATGGATGAAGGACCTCAATGTGAGAAAGGAATCCATCAAAATCCTTGAGGAAAACACAGGCAGCAACCTCTTCGACCTCAGCCGCAGAAACATCTTCCTAGGAACATCGCCAAAGGCAAGGGAAGCAAGGGTAAAAATGAACTATTGGGATTTTATCAAGATCAAAAGCTTTTGCACAGTTTTTTTTTTTTTTAAGTTTTATGTATTTATTTGACAGAGAGAGACACAGCGAGAAAAGGAACACAAGCAGGGGGAGCCAGAGAGGGAGAAGCAGATTTTCTGCTGAGCAGGGAGCCCAATGTGAGGCTTGTTCCCAGGACCCTGAGATCGTGACCTGACCCGAGGCAGACGCTCAGCAACTGAGCACCGAAGCATCCCCAGGATATCTTCTTTTAAAAAGGCATAAAAGGGGTTCCTGGGTGGTTCAGTTGGTCCAGCATCTGTCTCTTGATATCAGCTCAGGTCATGATCTTAGGTTTGTGAGATCAAGCCCCATGTCAGTCTCCATGCCCAGTTTGTGATTCTCTCTCCCTCTCTCTCTGCTCCTCCTTTCCTTTCTCTCTCTCTATAAAGAAAAAAAAATTTTTAATTAAAAGTAAAAAGGACAAAATAAGGAGATAATTAATGACCACTTTATAATTAATAAAGTAAAACTTATAATTAATGAGATTTAAATATCAAAAGTATTTAAGTTGAAAATCTAATGTTTTGAGATTTCAATGAAATCATATTACATATTTTATAACAACTCAACTCACAATTCTAAGGTACCATTTCCTTCTGATTGCTACAGAAGCAATAGAAAGCAATACCTTTCATGATATTCCAACTACACCAAAAGATACAGTATTAAGGGAAAAAAAGAAATGTTCAGTCCCACAACATGTGTCTTAGCCACTACTACATGAACGGCTGTGTATCCAACACTAATTTGTGAGCACTTCTGGGAAGATGTTTTGGAGCATGAACAAAGGAAGAAAATGAATGATTTTGGAAAATGATGGTTTGGATGCAAACATTCGTTAGTTTAATTGGCGTAATGAAAGGAAGAGTGGCAAATCGATTTGTGTTTTCTCTTATTAGGTAGGTCTGCTTTTCAAGTCCTCCTAATGTAATCTGAAGCTGTCTGCTCTGGCATAGTGAGAACAGAACTTACCACTGTACACCCTATTTTGTTTCCAGACATAGAGCAGGAACTATAAATAAGTGCCATCCCATGTCCTAACTGGTATCTGTCCAGAGAACAGACGTTTAGGGCTATGCGTGGGACTGTGTCAGCACATTGCATGTGGTGTGCAGAATATTTTCAATATATTTTGTATTGAATCAAAGAACCCATGTTTAGTTAGGTCACCTTAACAGAGTGGATCTCGGGCTACAGAAGTCAAGGAACCCAGAGCAGAAATGGATGGACAGATGGTTTAATGTTCAAGAGGTTTAAGCCTATGAAAGAAATATCCCTTTTTTTTTTAAGATTTTATTTATTATTTGACGGAGATCACAAGTAGGCAGAGAGGCAGGCAGAGAGAGAGAGGGGGAAGCAGGCTCCCTGATGAGCAGAGAGCCCGATGCAGGGCTCAGTCCCAGGACCCTGGGATCATGGCCTGAGCCAAAGGCAGAGGCTTTAACCCACTGAGCCACCCAGGCACTCTGAAAGAAATGTTCTTAATAGTAATATATCATTTAGCGCTCCATTTATGAATCTGTTTAACTTATTAACCAAGTGACATTCTTTACAAAAGCATTTTCCTAACTAACCATATATTACTTACACAAGTAATCAAAAAGTGAGGTTAACCAATTGGATTTATCCAAACATTTAAACACTTAATAAAAACTTAATCAAAGACCTTTTAAATTTAAGACTCAGAAATATTCTAAATCCCTTAAGAAATACACAGAAGACTAACTATTGCAAAGTTTATAAAATTGATTTAAACTATTATATCAAAATAATTTTATAGCATGAACTTTTTATTTTTATCCCTCACATTCCCAGGCTTTCACTTTTTTAAGATTTTAATTATTTATGTATTTATTCATTCATTCGTTTTTTTTTACTTGAGAGAGCAGAGGCAGGAACAAGAGAGAGGAACAAGCAGACACTGTGCTGAGCAGAGTCCCATGTGGGGCTCAATGTCCAGATCCTAGGATCATGACCTGAGCTGAAATCAAGAGTCGGACACTTAACTGACTGAGCCACCCAGACAACTCTGAAGTTTTCACTTTTTATATTTTCTGGAGGTTTCAATAATCCTGCCAACTACTGCCTTATAACTTATTTAGGATTTTAATAATCTTACTGGACCTAAAGAAAACAAAGGGATGGGGCGCCTGGGTTGTGCAGTCAGTTAACCCACCAACTCTGGGTTTTGGCTCAGGTTGAGATCTCAGGAGCTTGAGGTGGAGTCCAGTGTTGGGCTCCATGGTTAGCAGGAAATCTGCTTAAGACTTTCTCCCTCTCCTTCTGGCCTTCTGCCCGGTGCATGCGCACTCTCTGACACACACCCTCTCTCTCTACTCAAATAAATAAATCTAAAAGAAGGAAGGAAGGAAGGAAGGAAGGAAGGAAGGAAGGAAGGAAGGAAGGAAAAAAGAAAGAAAGAAAGAAAGAGAGAGAGAGAGAAAGAAAGAGGGAGGAAGGAAGGAAGAAAGAGAGAGAGAGGAAGGAAGGAAGGAAGGAAGGAAGGAAGGAAGGAAGGAAGGAAGGAAGGAAGGAAGGAAAAACAAAAAGCATCGAGAATAGCTGATCCTGCAGGTTCTGGGGTAGAGCCCACAAATTTTGGGGTTACACAGTCCACGACCATTTAAACCTGAGTTTTTAATCACAAGCTGAGTGCACTTAATAAAGCCATTTTCACCCATATCCCCTCCTCTCACAAAGATTCTCCATTTTTGAGACATCATGGCAGTGCAACAAGTCCTTGGGGATCCAAGCTCATTTTGTTCTTCCATTTTGCCATTCTTCTACCTGTTGGCTTTTGTCAACATTCTTGCTGCCTCATGGTTCTAAGACACTTTCTGCCCCTCCAGGGCTCCTATCCACTGAGCCATCAGGAACAAGGAAGCAGAGGCAAGGACAAAAGCTGTGGTAGTCTTTATTTAATAACATAATTTAAAGTCTTCTTGAAAGTTCCATCCAGCATGGATGGTAAGAATGGAGAAAGTAGATTAATTTAAGAACTGTCTAGAAGCAAACATAAGAGATTAGATACGAAGGATAAAAGAGGAGGAGGTGACAAGCATGACACTGAGGCTTCCAGCTTGGGTACCCAGATAGACAGCAGAGCCAGTCACTCAGAAACTGATCCACAAGCACTGGGTTGTGGTTGAGAAGATCATGAGTTCAGGTTTGAATATGTTGAGCATGAAGTGCCTTTAAAATATCACCAAAGAGTTGCCAAGTAAGGTAGTTTGATATATGCACACTACTTTGTTTCCTGTGAAGAGACTATGTTTGTGAGAAGCAATGCTGTGTGACAAAACATGATGGACAATAAAAACACTCAGTAAATACAGATGCTGCGCCAAACAGAAGCCTGGTGGGCTAGCAAAGCAAACCTAAATCTAGATGGGCCTACACCAGGGCGTATATATCACTGCCCCCTCCAAGATATGGTAACATACAACGTGTTTATAGGTTTCTTGTTGCTGTTGCCAATGGGGGCACTCAGAATGGCAGAAGGCAGGCCAGCTTCAGTGAGAGGAATCTCATGTTTTTGAGCTATGTTTAATAGCCTTCCTCTCTACTGCATGGACATTTGCTCATGAGCACACTGAGAAAGTTGGTGTATTGGGAAAGAGGTTGAGTAGGTCACATATTCACCGAATGGGCCAGCTTATCTGTTGATTCTCAAGGTTGTGCAGCTTATTTGTGCCCTAAGAACATGTTTGGGTTTAGTCTTGGTTAAGCCTCTCCTGCCTTCCAGCTTGATGGTCCAAGAGAACACCCATTAATGAAGAGAGCTTAAGTCACATGGTCACAGAGCTACACTTGGTCAGGCTTTTGGCCTCACTAAGGGCCTGATAATAAGCCAATAACTGTTTTCCTGAACCAGACTAGTTATTTGCTGAAAAGGGTAAAAATTTTTTCTGAAACCCTAGAAGTCTCAGCTGTGTGTCTACTATCAAGCTCACTTGAAACTTCCTTTTTGGTCTTCTATTTAGAGTCGCCTCCTCCCATCTAATTCTCAGATATTCTTTAGAAAGGATATTCTTTAGAAAGAATATCCTTTCTAAAATGAAAATCTGATCATGGCTATCTCTTGTTTAAAATCATTAATTAGTTCAATCATAATACTTTAACATGTTTAAAGAGCACAAATGATGTGCCTGTTCTAGGTCATGAGGATTCAGCAGAGATCAAGATAGGAGGCTTTTGCTCCAACCTTTGAATATGCAAAGTAAGTCTCTGCCTCATAATATGACTTGAGGAATGTTAGTCCCACACTGGTGCCCAAACTCCACCATTAGAGATTCATTCTTTGGATTAAGCTCTTTGTCATATGCGAAATGCCCTGAGGCAGTGAGGCTTTTCATTCCTGGCTATAAACATTCTGGGCAAGTTCATAGGACAGCAATTCAAGATGAGACAGTCCAGTAGAGTATTATCTATAGAAGTTTTATGACATCCTTCATGCCAGAAAACTTACTCTAGCAATGTTGTGATGTTTTTAAATAAATATTTTAATTTACAAAAGCTACAAATTCAAATCCCTTGATATTCCTTGAGTTTTTCAGTACAACTCATAAACTTTATTACTCTTTATAAATCTAGCAACTTTTAACAATCACTTTTTAAGAGGGCTTTCACAACTTAATTGAAATATTATTTTTTTAAGATTTTATTTATTTGAGAGAGAGTGCTCTCTCTCTCTCAAATAAGGGGGGAGGAGCAGAGGAGGAGGGAGAGGGAGAAAGAATCTGAAGGAGACTCCACACCCAATGTGGAGCCCTACTTGGGCCTTGATCCCATGACCACCAGATCATGATCTGAGTTGAAACCAGGAGTTGGATGCTCAACCCACTAAACTACCAAGAAGCCCCACTTCAGTTGTATGACAAACTGTCAGGAACTTTGAGAGATCTGGTATTGTAAGATAACAAGTTAGCCTGTCAAAGTTTCTTTGATGCTGACAGTAGACAGGAAACCCTTGGGTCAGAGACAAAGGGCTTTTATACTCATAGCAAAAGCAGTTGCTAGAGTAGCATCATTTCACATTAGTTCACTGATCAATAGGTCTGGGTTAAAAGCCAAATATAATTTGAGTAATTAATTAAGTGATACTCTAGATGAAATCAAGAAACAGAAAAAGGGCACTAGGTAAAACCTAAGGAAATCTGGAATAAGGTATGGACTTTAGTAATAATAATACATCAGTATTAATTCATGATAAATATACTATGTTACTCATTAATTGTGATAAATATACTATAATTATGATAACTATGCTATATACTATTAATATATCATATTATGATAAATATATATACTATATACATAGTATATATATTATATACTCTAATACATTAATTATGATAAATAGAGTATAATTATTATAAATATAATATATAGTATAAAAATACTATAATAAAATGTATATTATTAACATGTAAGATGTTAATATAGGGGAAATTGAGTGAAGGGTATAAAAATGGGAAAATCTCTGTGTTATCTTCATAAATCTTTTAGAAATTTAAAACTATTCTGAAATAGTTGTTAAGTAAAGTAAGTGGAAAATATTAAATAAATAATAGCACATATTGTACTTGAATATTGAAAACATTGTGAAAATTATAGTTAATGACAGAAGTCTCAGAACACTGAGCATATGAGGGATGTCTGAATACTCACTCATTCAGTGTGACAGGGGAAGACGTGTAATTAAGCCACATCAATAGTTGTCTATAGGTTACAATTTCAGATATTCTTCTGCAGCACTAATTTGAAGAGTCATTCATCAACCACCCTGAGAATAAACAGAGACTAACCACCAAAAGCAGAGCTGAAACTTCACCAAGAGTGAGACATGTCTTTCTCTGTAAGGAACTGGGGCTTCTTGGTGTCTGGGTTCTCAGGGGATTTCTTAGATGGGGCGTCACCATTAATCCTCAGGCTCTGGTTTACCACAGGGGTGTGGCTATTCAGAAACCTGTGTCTTTTAAGAGTTCCTTGGCAAACATGAGTCTTTATCCACACATACAAGACCCCTCACTTGGGGAGTAGAGAGACAGAATGGAGGGCCATGCCTATCCTCAGTAGCCCCCTACCATCTCTTTTCTACCGTGCTCCCCAATCATCTGGGGATTATAGGTCCTTCTCTCAACACCCAAGGTCCCAAAGTGAGAGAAGAGCATGCCAACATTCCTAATCTATAAAATGGAGGACAAGAAGAAAGAGTTGGTCCAAATCAGTGGTCTGGAACTTTAGCCTACATGAGAATCATCTGGAGGGTCTGGTATAATACAGGTCACTTCCCTCCCCCTCCAGACTTCCTACTCAATATAGCACCAATAATTTGCCTTTCTAACAAGTCCCTAGGTGATGTTGATACTGCTGGTTGGAAAGCCACACTTTAATAACTACTGGTTCAAAAGATCTGGAAGACATATTTTTTCATCAAATTTATTAAATCCATGTATCTCAGACTCATGTGATCATAAGAATCAACCAGGAACTTGGTTAAATATGTAGATCACCAGACCCTATCTCAAATCTACTTACTCAGAATCACCATGAGAGCACCCCAGGTAATTCTTATGATCAGAGGATTTGGGAAAACTTTATTATATCAAACACAGAACACCATCAGTATATATGGTCTTAGGTTGGAGCAGGACATGGTGGGGAGTCACAGGCATTCAAGGACAGCATGCATGTCACAGAAGAAATGGGTAAAGTTGATGGTGGGAGTGAAAAGGGATCATCAGGGTCACAGTTGTCCTTCACCCTTGCCCACTGTGTGCAAAGCACTGCAGAAATCATCTCAACCATTTGGCATGGTTCTATACTATTCTATCAACACTATTGGATAGGGAAGGCAGGAGGCTTCTGGGAGTACAAATGGCCAAGGTGATACTGAGTCAAAAGGCAACATTAGATGATCATCACATATAACATCATTGAGTGTTTTGAATGTGTTCAGTTTCCCCTAACACATAACAACATATCAGTGGAAAGGCCTTTTACTTATTTAGGTTTTTATCCTCTCTTATGTGTATAGTGTCCAGGGACGAAGCTGGTCTTATGAATAATTAAAGCATATGGCTTCTAGAGCCTCTTATGGCCAAGAAGACCATATGTCCAGGTTTTCCCAGGACAGTTTACTATTATCACAGCTTCCTGTGTGCTTCTCACCCCTAAAATGTTTCAAAGTATCCTGGTTTGGATGATAAATTATATAATATATTAATTAGAAAAATTCATATAGCTCTTAAATTCCACCTGACCTCGGATTTAATAATAGTCACTTCTATTTGTCTCATGTCTTTTAACTTAAAAGGTATTTTCATAAAATGAATTGGAGTATTCATTATCCCCATTGTTAAGTTCTGGAAACACAGCCTCAGAGAGGCTAAGTGACAGGTCCAACATCACAATACTTGGAGGGGCAGAATAAGAGCTAAAGACTCTTCTTAGCCCTAGACCAATGAGTTTCTTCCAAAATAGTCTTATTTGAAGGTAAAGTATTCCCTCTCTTTAAACTATATTATCTATATGTCCCCCCCAAAACAAAATTTCATCATTAAAATGTTCATTTCCTTGAATGTTTTAATACCAGTGGTAGAAGTCCCTTTTGAAATAAAAACATTCTAAGTTTCCAACACCTATGACATCAGTGGGGTTGAACAGAGAGGCAGGAAAGCTGGACCTCCTCTAGTGGGTAATGAAGGACACACCACCACCACCACAACCCCACCGTGCCCTGGCAGGAAGCAGAAAGAAAAATGGTAGCAGAAGGAAAGAACTGTTAGTCGGGAGATAGTCCTTCTCAAAAGCTTTTTGGGGTTTGGGGTTTGGTTTTTTTTTGTTGTTTTGTTTTCATTTTTTCGAAGTAAGTTGCATGATGACAAGGACATATTGGCTCTTGCCTCCCGATTTCGCCTGTGTAGTCTCCCGGACTGCTAGCTGATCCAAATTAAACAAAAAGTGATACTAACTCTCTGACTGGAAGCAATGTGAGGTGATAATTTGACCTGAGTTCTCTTATTAAGGGGCAGAGAGAAATTTCTCCTTATAATGATCTGGCCCAATGATGGCAGCCCAAGATGTTCCATTTAAGACCATTTCAAAATGCCATTGGATAATAAAGAAATCTTACTGAGAATGAGGCCAAGAATGTTTCTGGAGATATTTTTCCTTTTCTTCTCTGGAAGGTGGATTCAAGGCCAGGTCATTTTTCCCTGCTGGTGACCCCCACCTTCTTCCCCACAGCATGGGGGAGCTGCTCGATTAAACAAGAGACTCAAGGAGAAGGCCGTTAGAAAATTGGAAAGAGTGGCAGCTAGAGAACAGATGCTCCTGCTTATAAATTAGGAGAAGATTATGCACGGCCAGCTGTACCATATAAATGCCCAGTTTTTATACCACACCATGACCCTCTGTGTTTATCATATGGTCCAGCATCTGGTCAATTCTGTCCCCAGCTCCCATATATCTATTCAAATCAAGCATTGGCTGGGGATTTATTTATGTATATGCTTCAATCTCAATCAAGATACCCTCCTGAGGTCTCAACTTGCAGTGTGGCAGAGAATTAATCCAGCAGTCCTTTGTACCACAACTACCAGTTCTCATTCACCTGGAGGATCATTTCATTTTTATGAGGTTTAGGAGGTGAGTAGTGGCCACATGAGGAATGTATGCATGTATATGTACATAGGTAGACATAGGGACAGAGATACAGAAGACTCAACATTTTTATATAGCAAGAGAAAAAGATATGAACATTGTACTCTAAAATAAGGGGAAAGCAGTATTTTGTATGCCTTGAATAATTAAGATGAAAAGAGATTTTTCTTGTGTTTTAAAAATCTTACCTAACAGTTTTCTAAGTTTCTTTCTTTTGTAAAGATAGTTTTCAAATAAAAATCCATTAATTGTTTTTTTTGGCTTTGGGTACTTTGCTTTAGATATCTTTGTTCATTTAATTTTAATGGAGACCAGATTATGTGGGCCTATCTTTGTGATACAGTAGAAAAATTACTTTGATATTTTTCCCATACCACACATCAAAACAAATTCTAAACCAGAGAATTAAATTGAAAAAAAAAAAAAAAAACCTCAAACCAAAAATAAACTTAGAAGAAAACACTTCACATTTTTTTCTGATCTCTGGAAGGTGAAAAGTTTTAGATTATAAAAAGAAAAAATGGAAGAAGGTTTAATAGAAAAATATTGATAGATTTTTACCTATAAAACCTAAATCTAAATAACTAATAACTAAATATACCCATAAAAACTAAATCTTAAAATTTAACATAAGCTGAAGTAAAAGACAAATAGCAGGGTGTAGCTGTTTTGTTTTTGTTTTGTTTTTTTAACAGATAATGAACAAAGCGTTTCTCTTAATATATGAAGAGCTCTTAGGGATCAATAAGAAAAACATCAAAACACAGATAAATAGGAAAAAGGCACAAATAAACAGTTCTCAATAGAAGACATACTAATTGCCAGTAAATATTTTTATTATTCAATTCATTAGTAATGTTAAAATGTTAAAGTAAAACAAAGTACCATTCTATAACCATCAACCAGAAAATGATTAAATTATAATATAAGGAGAGGATGAGATTGATGAACTAAGGTAACCACTTTGGAAAGCAAATTCACCTTAAAATGTTCATATCCCTTGACTCAGTAATTATATTTCTGGGCCTCTGTACTAAGGGTGAAAAATTCAAAATGCAAATACAAATTCACACACAGTAATATTTATTGCTGTGTAAGTTTTAATAACAAAACAAAAAGTAGAAACAATCTAAATGCTCTTCAACTAGAGGGAAATGGCAAAGTATATTAAGATGTGTCCATTAGGCTATTATATCTACTATGTAAAAATTTCTTACAAAAATTTATAATGACATAGAAAGAGGGAATAAATTCACATTTCTCTGGCCTATTCAATGTGGTAACTTTTCCATGTGCACTTGATCTGCATGAATTATCAAGTCAATGTAAAGTAGGATACTGACGGGATCAAGGTATGCTATTCCAAAATATGCCACTTCAGCATAAAGATTTTTTTTTTTTTAAGATTTATTTATTTGAGAGAGAGAGAGAGTGGGAGGGAGTGATGGGAGATGCAGGGAGAAAGGGAGAAAGAGATTGAAATAGACTCCATGCTGAGCATGGAGCCTAGTGCAGGGCTCACTCTCAGGACCCTGAGATAAGGGTTTGAGCCAAAACTAAGAGATGGGGGTGACTGGGTGACTCAGTCTGTTAAGCATCTGCTTTTGGCTCAGGTCATGATTCCAGTGTCCTGGAATCAAGCCCTGCATCGGGCTCCCTGCTTGGCAGGAAGCCTGCTTCTCCCTCTCCCACTCCCCATGTCTGTGTTCCCTCTCTCCCTGTGTTTCTCTCTGTCAAATAAATAAATAAATAAAATCTTAAAAGAAAACAAAAAAAACCAACAAGAGTTGGATGTTTAACCGACTATACCAGCAAGAACCAGCATAAAGATTATTTTCAACTAAAGGCTATTAAGAATCAACAGATGGGGCGCCTGGGTGGTTCAGTTGTTAAGCATCTGCCATCGGCTCAGGTCATGATCCCAGGGTCCTAGGATCAAACCCCACATCGGGCTCCCTGCTCAGCAGGAATCCTGCTTCTCCTTCTCCCACTCCCCCTGCTTGTGTTCCTTCTCTCACTGTATCTTTCTCTGTCAAATAAATAAATAAAATCTTTAAAAAAAATAAAAAGAATCAACAGATACAGGAAGAGTTTTCTGTCTTCCCCTTTCCTGCCTATGTGCAAGGCATGCATTTCCCTTTGTAAAGCTGTAATAAGATTTCCCCACCCTCCTGTACTAGGATGAAGAAAGCAACCTATATCGCAAGAGACAGAGTCAACACCAAATGAGTCTGCATAAACGAAGCTTAACAAAATAACCTTTTATTAGTTCTGCCATGTATTTCCTTGTTACTTCCCCACAATTTACAGTTCCTTGAAGCCTAAACCCTCTTTCCCTTGTTAAAATTGTATATAACATCCCAAGTCTAACCACTCCTGTGGGTTTCACTTCTTCTCTGGAATTCCTATGTGTGCAAACATATTAATAAATTGATATTCCTTCTCTCATTTTAATCTGTAAAAAATGAATCAGTTAAATTCACAGGCCCCCAGACAATGAACCTGACGGTAGAGGAAAAGAAACCCAACAGTTTCTAACACAAAGAAATTCCTTCGTGAATCTTAGCTATTATTGTCATTCTCATTCAGTCGTTGAAACAAGTCTGGCAAGTTGGTGATGTTTTGCCCATTTCAGCAAAGAGAGTGAAGCAAGCCTCAGTGAGGTCAAGTCAGGGATTCTTTTTTTTTTTTTTTTTTAGATTTTTTATTTATTTATTTGACAGAGAGAGATCACAAGTAGGCAGAGAGGCCAGCAGAGAGGCAGGCAGAGAGAGAGAGGTGGAAGCAGGTTCCCTGCCGAGCAGAGAGCCCGATGCGGGGCTCGATCCCAGGACCCTGGGATCATGACCTGAGCCGAAAGCAGAGGTTTTAACCCACTGAGCCACCCAGGCGCCCCAAGTCAGGGATTCTAACTGAATAGCTATATGAACACAGATCAGTCAGCCTCACAGACCATGCATTTTTTTGTTTTTTCAAAATATTATGCTCAAAGACTGGAGAATTCAACAAGACTTATCATAAGATCCAACATTCCATGTTAAAAAGTCATTTTCAATTGGTTAGAGGATTACAGTTTTGTACTGCAGAATAGGCATGGAAAGAGGCTACTAAGTATGACTCTGGTAGGAAGGGGAATGATTTAAGATCTTAAGATGATTCAAAACTAAAGCAATATAAGAAAAACCTATCATACTAATGATAGTACTCCCATAAAGAGTTTAAAAAGATATGCAGTAGCATGATCTGTCTTCTCCTCAATGATTTTACCCAATTTAAAATTGTCTTCTGATATCTGCAGGCAAGTATGCCTGTAAATTGCAAATCTGAAATTGTAAACCTGGACTCTGACACCTATTAAGTAGAATGTTATAAATTGGACCCAGCTGTTAACTTAGCACACTGCAAACAGAGGAGTCTCAAAATGGCTCATCGAGTGACTTATAAATATCAGTGATGCTGAAAACGTAACTTGTTTCTTTCTACAATACCATGATGTTACATGCATTCTTTTTATTGGATTTGGTTACCTGCATTTCTCTTTTGTTTATTTTTGAAAGGGAACATCCTTTTTACCATTTTCCAGACATACATCAGTATGTTGGTTTATGTGTTGAAGTTAGTAAGAAAAGGGGTTATGCAAAGTAGGTCTCTGCTTGGCACAGAGAGGAGTCATTGAAGACTTGCATATGATTTTGAAAATATTTAAGAATTAGAGGGAAAAGACAATTGTGCAAAAAGCACTAGTTAAAGAGAGAGTTTGTAAAAAGCAAAAGAAAGGAGGAAAATGAGTTTCTATGATTTTACCTCATTTTTTATGTACTCTGGAGGCAGAGATACCTGTAAACATCACAAATTTGAAATCACACGTCTTGAATTGGAAGCATCTTATTCAATAGATTCCTATAAATGTGACCACAGCTGTTTCCTTACATGCTTCAAAACATAGGTGTCCCAACATGGCTCACCAAATGGCTTTTAAATACCGTTCATGCAAGGAAAATTAACTTGGTTTTATGTAATTGGGCCCTATCGAGATTTTGCAAGCCTTCAGATTTTACTGCTGGTAAAAGCTATAAATTGAGTCTTCCCTTACCATCACGGTCTTCATCTTGGATCTTTCCCCAAACCCCACTTTTCTAACATGATAAACCATTGAACCCCAGCATAATTAACCAATTTTATAAGAAGGTTTTATCATCGACCTGGAATATAAATGATACAAATATCTTTCCATATTATGGGATGGAAACCTATTTTCCGCAGACATTTATGAGGAAATCATTCTATCCAACCTCTTCATTCCCGGGGTAAGAGGCGGTTGGGGGGGCAACAAGGAAGAGCGAGAAAAAAATTCACCCTTCCAAGTGCATTAAAAACATTTAAATCAAACATTATGCATTTCCCATGAGAAAGAGAAAAAGAGAAGGAGAAAAGGGGAGAGAGGAAGGGAAACACAAAGGAAGAAAATGCAAGTTCTCCTGTCAAGAAAATTGTCTTGGTGAGTTTTCATGTGGTGATAAGCACAGTTTGTAGTGACAAAAAGCAGTGGTTTGGGGCTCATTTTGGGGTTTTTGTTTGCTTGTTTATTTTTAGTTACCAACTTACAATCACAATGAAAATTTAAAAGACAGATGACATTTAACTTTAAAAACTGAACGAATGATTCTCATTATCATCTGAAGGGAAAATACCTTCTGACACAATGGCTGGTGGCCAAATGGTATTGTTACATGACTTACACACAGGAGTCTATGTGTTCATACAGAGGCATGTCTGCACACACATTCATACACAATGTTTCTGCTGCTCTCTTACCAGGGGATTTCAGAGGCATTTTCATTTAGTCTCCTTGAGGTCTGGTGGGGATTGGAAGTGAGAGAGCAAGTCACTGGTCCCATGGGAAACTGAGCTGGGTTGCAGCCTCCTAAATAAGAAGGAGAAGCCACTCAGAACCCAGCTAACTCATCTAGACAGTCTGGGACAGTGAGTACCCACAGCAATTCTCAGATACTGACTAACAACTTCCTGGCTTACAACCACGGTATGGTTGAAAACCTGCTTTCAGTGCCTAGGAAATATTATTTATATTGGAATATCAAGACACCAGACTTCTTCTGAATTATCCTGGTTTTCTGTAACAATTGTTGACTATTCTGTAGAGTAAAACTCAGGAGAAACTCAACCATCCACCAGCCATAATCCTTCTTTAACTAGTAATTTTGCACATTTGCTGTAAAATTAAAATTGAAGCTCAGTGATTCTGGTTGCAAACAAAAAGCAGATTTCCAGCTAATTTAAATAAAACATGAACTTGTTCAAAGGATAGAAATTAGTTCCCGGGATCACTGGGGGAGCTGTGTTTAAGCAGAACTAACATCAGCAAAGCCCAGCCAACACCCTGCTGGAATCTGCTGATCCTGGGTCCTTGCTGCTGTGCCATCAGCGTCACAGCCACTACCACAAATAGATAATATCTAAGTGGCCCTGAGCCTTTGAATGCTCCCCTTGGGAATATCTGACTGACCACCCCTTGGCCACCCATCCATGTTCTAGCAGTCAAGGGTCAACAGTAGAAAAAGAATCTGCCTCCCTTTGATTTTCACTGGGGTAAGTCAAGCCCTGTCTCCCATCAATTTTTGGATTCTCCCGAAACAGGAAGAACACTAGGCATCCAGAACCACAAATTTAAGGGCTTTATAATAAGCCCTTCACCTATATCATCTCATTTAATTATTATAATAACTGTATCATCCCCATTGTAAAGATGAAGAATTGAGGCTCAAAAAAGAAATGTAAGTATCCATAATGACAAAATCCAAGATAGGGAAGTGCCGTCCCAAATATCAAGAAATCTGAAATTATGCTTACTATAGTTCTATTGGCCAATGTGTTTGAGTTTCCTCTCTTTGAAAAGTTGGGATCTAAATGTGGTATATGTGGTAACACCCTTAACTCAAAAATAGGATTAATAAAAATACCATTTCTTCAAATACTTCAAGCACATGAATCTTTTAAGAAGAGGTTAATGCCTATATTATTTTATAACCTGCAAACATGCTTTCTTCAAGCTAGCCTGTCAATTTATACAAAAGGAATAAGAAACTCCTAGTTTAGAATAAGGAATTTATGAATTAAAACTAGCAGAATTTATGAATTAAAACTAGCAAAAAACTGAGTTTTTTGCCTCTTTGTGGACCCACAGCACACCACTGATCCCCTGTGGCTATATTTCAAAGTGCCCACTTCAACTTACAACCAGCTGCTGCTGGAGAAGTTCCCTGACTAATGTGATCCCTGTGCTCCCGTATCATCCTTGGGGAACTGTCATTGTACTCAGATGTAGAATTATCTTTGTTTATTTGTTTTTATTTATTGAGAACCTATTATGTTTGGGGCATCAGAAAGACATTGTCTTATGTAATCATTGCAATAATTATGGTATTCCCATTTTACAAATGAGACCTTGAAGTTTGGAGATCAGTAATTTCCCACAAAATCTGAAGCATAAAATTGCTCTTGGAAAAAAAGGACTCAAATCTTTCTCCCTGACCTCAAAGTCTGCTAGCATCTCCATGAAGACTCCTGTTACCACCTAGCAGATGGAACTATCACCCCCTCAGGACCTCCATAGTTGGCATATTCTGCTTTGTATTATTTTTATGTGTGCTATTAAAAACTTTGGATGGTGACTGGCTGGGAGGAGATGTAGATTTGTGAATTCAGAACAGAAATTCTTTGCAGGATCAAAATCTGCACATGCAGTGGGAGAGAACAGCAGTGGTCATGACACTTCACAATTGATCACTGTGTGTTAGGGAGCAGGTGCTTCCCATGTTCTGATGATGGAATCTTTATACCAACCCCATGATGGAGGGTTTATTAATATCCCTGTTATGCAGGAAGAGAAACTAAGGCACTGAGAAGTTAAAGAAGTTGTTGGCATGAATTGCATTATATCTCCTGAAAATTCATATGCTGAAGTCCTAATCCCTAATACCTCAGAATGTGATCTTATTAGGAAAGAGGGCCTTTGCAGATGCAATTAGTTAAGATAGGCTCATACTGCAGAAGGGTGGGTCCCTAATCCAGTATGACAATGTCCTTTTAAAAAGAGACATATATACACACAGAGAGAGAATGCCGAGTACAGATTAGAGTTCTCCTGCCTCAAGCCAAAAGCCAAAGATTGCTAGCAAACCACCAGAAGCTAGAGGAGGGGCCTGGAAACAGACCCCCTTTCCCAGCCCTCAGAAGAAACCAATCTGCTGACCCTTGATTTTGGACTTGTACTTTCCAGAACTGTAAGATTATACATTTCTGCTGTTCCAAGCACCCCCATTTGTGGTATTTTGTTAGGAAGCCCTAGGAAAATGGTAACAGTTGTCTAACATCACACAGCTACTAACTAATGAAGCCTGAATGCAAACCTGAGCAATGGGGCTTGGGAGTCCCTCCTCAGTTCTGAAGAAAGGTGGGGAAGAGGAAGAAAGTGATGACAGAAGTTCCTCCAGGCCCTTGGGAGGGTGGCCAGCATCTACAACAAGCTGGGAAGGGGGGATGTGGTACAGAATTCCCACAGTACAGAAGCAGTAACTCTGCCCTGTCTCTCATTTGCACTCCGTATCACCCCGGATGCCCACATGGTCCAGGGAGCCATGCCATCAGCAAACATCTGTAACAACAGTGATGGTCCACACCACATTGGACCTTTAAGTGAGGCCTGCTTACCAGCTGTCAGACATATACCACAGGGAACAGAGTATCCCCAAAATGCTAGCAAGAATTTTTAAACTTAATAGTTATATTGACATAAAATTGATACACAATAAACCTGTATGTATTATTTACAGTACACAATGTGATACCTTATTTCAAAAGCATACACCCACGAAGCCATCACCACAATCAAGTTACTGAGCTCACATCTCTGCAAAGGTCTCATTTCATCCTACCCCTTCATGTTATCTGCCTCCACTCCTCCCTTCCTATCTCTCTGTCTACCAGCAAACTGCTCTGCTGTCTTTCACTATATATTATATAAAATTTTATATAAATAAAATCCTACAGTATATACTTCTTTTTTCTACCTTCTTTCACTAA
The DNA here is from genome assembly GCF_902655055.1 of Lutra lutra. Lineage (NCBI taxonomy): Eukaryota > Metazoa > Chordata > Mammalia > Carnivora > Mustelidae > Lutra > Lutra lutra. Next base: position 88,498,858 of record NC_062283.1, on the reverse strand, counting down.
ACACAATTATTTGTCCACAGAATTGTGTGTATCAGTAGACCTTCTTGTTTACGACAGAGTGGAATTCCATTGCATGGGTATACCACATTCGTTTATCCCTTCACCTGGATTCTTTTCCCAATTTTCTTTTCATTGTGGCAAAACAAACATAAGATCAAGTTTACCATCTTAACCATTTCTAAGCATCTAGTTCAGTGGTTTTAAATGCATTCATATGTTGTGCAACCATCACCACCATCCATCTTCATAACACTTTCATCTTATAACACTGAAACTCTATATCCACTAAACGATAGCCTTCCATTTCTGCCTTCCCCCAGCTCCTGGCAACCACCATTCTATGTTTCATCTTTATGATTTTGACTAAGTATCTCATATAAGTGGAGTCATACAGTATTTGTCTTTTCGTGACTGGTTTACTTCACTTAGCGTAACGTTCTCAAGGTTTATCCATGTGGTAGCCTATGGAAGATTTACTTCCTTTTTAAAGCTGAGTAATATTTTATTGTATGTATGTACCATATTATGCTTATCCACAGATGGACATTTGCATTGCTTCCAAGTGTACCTACCATGAATAATGTTGCTCAGAACATGGGTTTACAAATATTTGAGATCCTGCTTTCAGATCTTTGGGGTATATACTCAGAAGTGAAATTACTGGATCACGTGGTAATTCTATTTTTAATTTTTTGTGGAACTGCCATACTGTTTTTCACACTGGCTATACCATTTTACATCCCCATTAGTGGGACACAACAGTTCTAATCTCTTCAAATACTCACCAATATTTATTTTCTGATTTTTTTTATACCAACCACCCTAACAGCTGCAAGGTGATATTTTATTGTGGTTTTGAGATGCATGTCCCTAATTATCAGTGATGTTGAGCATCTTCTCTAGTGCTTATTGGCCAGTTGTATATCTTCTTTGTAGAAATGTTTATTCAAGTCCTTTGTCCACTTTTTAATTGGGTTGCACATTTTTTGTTTTTATTGAGTCTGAGAAGTTCTCCATATATTCTGGACATTAATACCTTATAAGAGATGATTTGCAAATATTTTCTCCTATTCTATGGGTTAGCTGTTTAAGACCGTCTTCTGATGCACAAAATTTTAAAACTTTCATGAAGTCCAATTTGTCTATTTTTTTTCTTTTATTACCTATGCCTTTAGTGTTGTATCCAAGAAATCATTGCTATAGATTTTATCCTTTTTTTTCTAATACAGCTATAGTTTTAGGTCTTACATTTACGTCTTTGCTCCATTTTTAGTTAATTATTGTATGCAATGTTAGGTAATCATCCAATTTCATTCTTTTGCATGTGAATATCCAGTTTTCCCAGAACCATTTATTGAAAACACTGTGCTTTCTCCATTGAATGGCTGTGGCACTTTTGTCAAGTCATTAGGCCCTATATGTAAGTTTTTATTTCTGTGTTCTTTATTCTATTCCATTGGTCTATATGTCTTTTTTTTTAATGTCCTAACACACAGTTTTGGTCACTGTAGCTTTGTTGTAAGTTCTGAAATCAGCAGGTGCAAGTCCTCCAGCTTTGGGCTTCTTTTTCAAGATTGTCTTGACTATTCAGGGTTCTTGAGATTCCATTTGAATTTTATTTTTTTTTAAAGATTTTATTTATTTATTTGACAGACAAAGATCACAAGTAGGCAGAGAGGCAGGCAGAGAGAGAGAGAGGAGGAAGCAGGCTCCCCGCTGAGCAGAGAGCCGGAGAGCCGGACATGGGGCTCGATCCCAGGACCCCGGGATCATGACCTGAGCCGAAGGCAGAGGCTTTAACCCACTGAGCCACCCAGGCGGCCCTCCATATGAATTTTAAGATGGATTCTCTATTTCTACAAAAACAACATCGGGGATTTTTTTGTTTTTTTTTTTATTTTTTTTTATTATGTTATGTTAGTTGCCATACAGTACGTCATTAGTTTTTGATGTCATGTTCCATGATCATTGTTTGTGTATAGCACCCAGTGTACCATGCCATACGTGCCCTCCTGAATACCCATCACCAGGATTTTGATAAGGCTTGCATTGAATCTGCAGATCACTTCAGTATCAATATCTTAGCAATATTAATTCCAACCCACAAACACGGGATATGGTTCCATTTACTGGTTTCTTTTTTAATTTCTTTCAACCATGTTTTGTAGTTTTCATTGTACAAATCTTTCACTTCCTTCGTTAATTCCTGTTTGTTGGGGTTTTTTTAGCTATTGCATATGCAACAGTTTTTTAACTACCTTTTCAGATTGTTCACAGTTAGAGATGTAAAACTGACTTTTTTTTCTGTTGACCGTGTCTTACTACTTTGCTGAATTTATTAGTTTTACCAGTTTTTTGTGAAATCTTTAGGGTTTTGTACATATATGATCATATCTGTGAACAGAAATCATTTTATTTTTTTCTTTCGAACTTGGATACCTTTTCTTTCTTTTTATTGGCTAATTTCTCTGACTGGAAGTTCTAGTCTGGAAGAATAAAAATGGTGAGAGTGGACATCCTTGTCTTGATCTTAGAGAAAAAAAGCTTTCAGTCTTTTACTATTGAGTATAATGTATGCTATGGTTTTTTTCATATATGGTTTTTATTATGTTGAGGTAGTTTCTTCTATTTCTAGTTTGTTGAGTGATTTTATCATTAAATCATTGAATTTTGTCAAATGATTTTTCTGTTTTAATTGAGTGATCATGGGGGGTTTTTTCTTCATCTGTTACTACGGTGTATCATATTGATAAATTTTCATATATTTAAACATCCTTGCATTTCAGAATAAATCCAACTTGGTCACGGTGTTTAATCCTTATAACATGGTGCTGAATTCAGTTTACTAGTATTTTGTTGAGGATTTTTGCTTCAATGCTCATGAAAGATATTAGTCTGTAGTTTTCTTTCTTGGATTGTCTTTGACTATTTCATCGGGGTATTACTGACGTCATAGAAAGAGTTAGTACATTTTCCCACCTCTTCAGCTTTTTGGAAAAGAATGAGAAGGACTGATCTTCCTTCTTTAAATGGGTGGACATTTAAACACCCAACATTCTTGGACATTCCACCCAACATTCTTTAAATGTTGGGTGGAATTCATCAGTGAAGCAATCAAGTTCAGTGCTTTTTTGTCAGGATATTTTTGATCCCTGATCCAATCTCCTTATTAGTTACATGTCTACTCAGATTTCTTTGTGATTTCGGTTTGAAAGGTTTTTGTGTTTTTAGGAATTTGTCCATTTCATCTAGGTTATTCAATTTGTTGGCATATAATTATTCATAGTACTCTCTTAAAATTCTTTTTATTTCTGTTAAGAATTGGCGGTAATGTCCCCATTTCTTGATTTTAACGATTTGAGTCTTCCTTCATTTTCCTTAGTCCATCTAACTAAAGTTTGTCAATTTTGTTAAACTTTTCAAAGAACCATCTTTTGATTTCATTGATTTTCTCTATTGTTTTTCTATACTCTACTTCTTTTATCTCCACTCTAAACTCTAATATTTCCTTCCTTCTGTTAACTTTAGGCTGAGTTTGTTCTTCTTTTTCTAGTTCCCTAAATTATAAAGTTATGCTGTTGATTTGAGATCTGTTTTTAATGTAAGCACTATTAGCTATAAATGTCCCCCAGCATTACTTTTGCTGTGTGCCATTAGCTTTAGTATGTTGTATGTCCATTTTCATTCATCCCAAAGTATTTTCTAATTCTTCTGTGGTTACTTCTTTGATCCATTACTGGTTTAAGAGCAAGTTGTTTAATTTCCATAAAGTTTTGAATTTTCTAGTTTTATTTGTTATTGATTTTTTTAACTCAATTCTGCTACAAAGAGAAGATACTTTGTATGATATCTATCTTTTTAAATATTTTGAGGCCTACTTGTGGCCTAAAATATGATCCATCCTAGGAGATATCTCATGTGCATTTAAGAAGAATGCATATGCTATTGTTGTGTATGCATTCTGGATATGTCTGTTAGATCTAGTTGGCTTATCTTGTTGCTTATATCCTCTGTCATTACTTATTGTCTGTCTGGCAGTTCCATCATTAAAGGTAAGATATTTAAATCTCCAACTACTAATGTAGAACTATTTCTTCCTTCAATTCCGTCAGGTTTTGCATCATATGTTTAGATGGTCTGCTATTAGGTGCATAAATGTTTATAATTGCTATATTTTCTTGCTGTATTGAAACTTTATAACTATATAATGTCCTTCTTTCTTGTTTTTTTGACTTAAACTATTTAGTCTGATACTAGTATAGCTACCCTTGCTCTCTTTTGGTTGCTATTTTCATGGAATATCCTTTTCTATTTTTTCCCTTTCAATCTATTTGTATCTTTAGACCTAAACTGAGTCTACTGTAGACAACAGAGATTTGGATCCTATACTTTTATTCATTCTGCCAATCTCTGTCTTTTGATTGGAGATTTTAATTCATTAATATTTAAATTGTTACTGATAAAGAAGAACTCACCTCTGTCATTTTATTGTTGAATATATGCCTCATAGCTTTTTTGTTCCTCATTTCCTGCATAACTATCTTTTTCTGTGTTTAATTCATTTTTTGTGATGAAACATTTAAGTTTCTCATTTCCTTTTGTGAATAGTCATTTTTTAAAAAGATTTTATTTATTAATTTGGGGGTTTGCACCAGAGGAGTAGAGGGAGAGAATCTTTGAGCAGACTTCCCACTGAGTGCAGAGCCTGATGCAGGACTTGATCTCATGATCCTGAGATCATGACTTGAGCTGAAACCAAGAGTTAGACACTCAACTGACTGAGCCACCAAGGCACCCCTGTATATTCTTTAAAAAAAAAAAAAAAAGAGAGAGAGAGAGAGAAAGAGAGATTTTATTTATTTATTTATTTTTAAAGAGAGAGAGAGAGAGAGAACAGGAGCAGGACCTGAGGGGGAGGGTGATGGAGAGGGAAAGAGAATCTCAACCAGACTCTGCCTTGAGCAGAGTCTATACTTCTGTGCATATTCTGTAACTGTGTGTGTGTGGTTACCAACACAAACACAAACACAAAATATATGGGGATTACATTTGACATCCTAAAGGTATAACATTCTAATTTAAATTTACGCCAGCTTAACTTCAATAACATTAAAAACTCTGGTCCTTTACAGTTCCATTCTCACTTTTTTTGATTGCTGATATCATAAAATTACATCTCTCATTGTGTGCCCCAAAATATAAACTAATATTTCTTTCAAATACATTGGTCTCTTAAATATCCATTTGCCTTTTTAAAAATTATTTATTTATTTATTTATTTTAGAGAGAGAGAGAGAGAGCACATGTGGCAAAGGAGGAGCAGAGGGACAAGAATTTTCAAGCAAACTCCCTACTGAGCATGGAGCTTCATGCAGGGCTTGATCTCACGACACATGAGATCATGACCTGAGTCAAAACCAAGAGACAGACACTTAATCTACTGAGTTACCCAGGTGTCCCTCCATTTGCCTTTTGATGTGCACTTAATTATTTCCGGTGTGGAGCTGTCACAAATAAATCTGCCATGAACATGAATCTGCTGTGACCTTGTCTTTGCAAGGACATATGCTTTCCTTTCTCTTAGGTAAATATGTAGGAGTGGAATATCTGAATCCTATGGTATGTAAATTTTTAACTTTTTAAGGGCCAGCTAAACTATTTTCCATAGTGATGATACCGTTTTACATTTCAACCAAGAGCATAAGAGAGTTCTGGTTGCCCCATCCTCCTCAGCAACCGTTGGTATTGTTATTCATTTTAGATTTTAGTCATTCTAATAAGTGTGTAGTGGTATTTCCTCATTTTAATTTGCATCTCCTTAATGATGTGGAGCACATTTTTCCATGCTTATTTGCCATATCTTCTTTGATATATCTAACTTTTTATCTCTGATCTATCAATTGCAGTTGATTCTGGTGACCCTCCAAACATCTTTTCTGGATCTTTCCCACAATTCTTGTCTTTTTGTTATGTCAATTTAGGCTCTACTTCTTACCTTGGTGTCTTTTACCCACTATCTATATGGCATTGAGAAGTAGGGCATCTAGTAGAAGCAGTGACTCTGGAAGAAACCTGTAAAGAGTTCCTCTTGCTCTCCCCTTATTGTCCTGTGTCAATTCCTGCCTGCCTTTTTTCTGTGCAACTAACTGCAGCTGGTTTCCAGTATGGGTCTCCAAGGGGTTCTATCTGGGCAGCACAAAAGCACAGCTCAGGTGACATACTGATGGAAACAGGTGCAAACTGCCCCCCAAATCCCTAAGCCTACTGATGATTCCTGGGGAGTATTCCTCCTTCCAAGGCATTTTCTCCCTAAAGGTTAAAGATGGAGACATTGCTGATCTGCAGCTGCCTGGTTCAAAGGAAGCAGGTGGGCATGGGAACTGCTTCTTTTGCAATGTTTACTTCCTTTAAAGATCTATAACTCCAGACTGCTCTCCATCCCTTTAACTACATGATTGGTCAATTTAGGAAGAATAACAAGGCATTCTCACCCTTGCTCTGGCTTCTTCCTCTGAGGAGTGAGCTAGGTCAAAAAGCAGATGATTTTCTCTCCTAGGACACTGCCTCAGTCCAGCAGTGCTGTGCAGGTGAGTAAGCTGGCTTGCCATCTTCTAGAATAAGCCCATGTACCTCTTATGTAAAGCTACATTTTTTACTTTAGACTTCCATTAGTAATAAAGGTATTACTTTTGCTTCAATATTTACCTTCTTGTTTCATTTTCCAAGTAGTTTAAAGCTTATGCAAAAAGAGGGGCATTATCTCCTGAGGACCTCAACTGGCAGCTCCCATAGAGTCTGCAGTCAAACAACAGAGGCTCAAAAGATGTTTCCTCCATTAAATACCGCATAGCCTCTACCTCTACTCAGAGTGTGGTCTGCAGAAAAGTGTTGGGTATTACCTGGGTGACTGTGAGAAATGGGTTCCACACAGGGCTCCACCCCACATTTTCTGTAATGGGACCTGCATTTTAACAGGATCCCAAGATGATTCAAATATACATTAAAGTTTGAGTAGCAAGATTCCAGAGAGCTAATAGCAAATATTAAGAAGGGTAATTATTGCTCTCTCCCAACTCAACTGTACACTGTGAACTTAATTTGTATTTATTTTATCTATTTTTTTTATCATTTTAATTATCTTATTATTTTTAGGATGGCTTCTTACAACAAATTTCTTCACAAACTTTTGCCATAGTGTTAAAATTACATCAATATAAAACCACTTTTGTAAGTACATAGCACAACTAACATTTTCAAAGGATAAGTAAAATACATTGATAAAAATATATTTCTCATAATAGAAAAATAAATGAGCTAGACTGAGCAGATTCATGTTTATTTTCTACCATAGTAGAGTTTAATATCTTGATTTATTGTCAATAGGCTAGTTTTACTACAACACGGAGCTCCTCGAAGTGGAATAAAAACTTTCATATGAGTTTTTACGAAAGTCTCATTTACATTTTTGGCCAGTGATTCATCACTTTTGACATAAGAGAGTGAGAGGCAAAGGAAGATGTGACTCATTTATTTCTTCTTTTTAAGAGAATGTCAACCTGAGTCTTAACCATGCATATTTCAAGATCTTACTGTTGTAAGATAATAATACCTTATGTTTGTGTGACGTGCTACCATTAACAAAGGGCCTTCCCATCTATTATCTTGTCTCATCCTCCCACCAACTGGCAAAGATGGTGATGTTAAGCTCTTTATACAGATGAGTAGAGCCAGCCATACTGAGGTTGACTTCCCTGAGGTGCAAAGCAGTGAAGAGGGGGACAGGATGGATAGTCTATTCTTCTGACTCCAAGCCCAAAGTTATCTCTACATGGGACTTAGATGGGATTTGTCTGAATGTGCTCTGTTCCACATAGCTAGAATCTGGATATGGATATATGAAGACTACACAATAGAATAACTAGCTTGTGTTGGCATTGCTTTAAATGTTTTACTTCTGAAAGCTAACTGAATATTTACCAGTATTAACATACTTAATTCTTACAACCCAATAACATAGTTAATTGTATTATTTCCCTTATAAAGATGATTTCTATCTATATATGCCCTTGGCTTTGGGTTTTATGAAAATTTACCAGTATCATATCAAAAAATAGCTTCTATGAAATTAAAACCCTCAGATCTCTTTATTACTAGAATAAGTACGTCAGCTTGGGTTATAAATAACTTTAAACATCAAACAACATATATATGCATATATATGTATGTCAACAAATGGCATACATATATTTAGTGGTGTACTAGTAAATGTCTCAAAACCAGCCTTCTAGGGAGAAAAGGCCCTAAAATGTAGATCTTGCCATTTCTATGGTGGAATTACTTCCATCATGGCCATTTCAAGCTACCAAGTTGATTTGGACCTGGGAACCGATGTGCACAATCAGCTCTTGCAAACTTATTCTGACGCATTACTGGTCCAGGGCCAGGTATAACCCATTTTTAAGCTGCTATTCTTCATACTCTTGAGTAAACCCAAACTGCTTTGGTTTTAAGAATACACTACAAGAATTTTGACAAGTTTTTAAATTATCATTAATTTTTCCAAATGTTTTTTTGGAGTGAATTATACTAATAGTCCCTAGAGAGCATGAAGACCCATGTATAAGCTACTAAGCCAAAAGCTGGCAAGCCTTTTAAATAAAGGGTCAGCACTACATGGTCTGAATGTTTGTGTCCTCTCCAAAATTCATATGTTGAAATTATAATGCCCAAGGTCATGTTATTAGCAGATGGGACCTTTGGGAGGATTCATGGAACCTCATGCATGAGGTTAGTGCCCTTATAAAAAGTCTGAGAGCTAAATTACCACTGCCGTCCTGTGAGGACACAGGAGACATCTGTGACTGAGAAAAGAACCCTTACCTGACTGTGCTAGCACCATGATCTTGGGCTTCCAGCCTCCTGAGCTATGAGAAATGAATCTCTCTTATCTATAAGCCACCCAGTCTGCAGTATACTGTTGTGGCGGCCTGAGTGGACTGAGCCAGACAGTGAACAGTTTTGGTTTTTCAGGCTACATACTGTCTCTGTCGCATACTTTTTTTTTTTTTTTAAGATTTATTTATTTATTTAAGAGAGAGCTGGAAGGCATTGCACAGAGGAAGAGGGAGAATCTCAAGCAGACTGCCCTCTGAGCATGGAGCCTGACGCAGGGCTCGATCCCAAAACCCTGAGACCACAACCTGAGCCGGAATCAACAGTCAGACACTTAACTAATTGAGCCACCCAGGTGCCAAATTCTTCTTTATTTTTACAATCCTTTTGCTATTCTTAGTGCTTGGGCTATTCACAAACAGTTGAATTTAGATGTAGTCCATAGGCTAGAGTTTGCTAACCCCATCTCTAAGCCCTGGGAAGGCAAGCTTGAGAAAGATGTGAGAACAGTCATGTAGTCAGACTCTCCTGATCTTTGCTTCTACTTTACAGAGTTACAATGGTTAAATTAATTAATTCCTATGAGAGCTCTTCCTAAGGTAAAATGTTTCTTTAACTGTAGGAAATTGTTAGCATTACCCTCAATCGCCCATGAACTACTGCAACTACAATCCCAGTTGAATTAAAACCTCTACTCAGACCATAAAGCACCAGCTCTTTAAATACCTAGAAGCTTCAACCTCAGGGGAGAACTAAAACAGGTTTGGGACCTTATTATAAAACCCTCTATCTCTTCTAAGTCATTCATGAGGCAACGTCTTGTCTTCCGAGCACTGGATTGCAATTTCAATGTCAGTTTGAATGTCAAATTGTGCAGGGATCTGACCTTGCAAGTGTATTTCCATACAGTAGATGTTCAATCTGTTCTGAATGAGTAGCTGAATTAAAAGAGGATGCCTTCCTGTGCGCTGAGATGTTTCTCTGGCTGAGATGATAGGCAAAAAATAAAGACAACACTGTGGATGTCAGACATCCAACCACCCACAATTGTTGAATAAATGTCTGGCTTCCTTTACATCTTAAAAATCAAGATGTTATAATCATAATAATGTCATGATGATAGATCATTATTTTCTAAAAAAAAGAAAGAAAGAAAGAAAGAAAGAAAGAAAGAAAGAAAGAAAGAAAGAGAAAGAAAAGAAAGAAATCCCTCTTTCAAACTATGAAATCCAATCTGACAATGAGGAGTGTCCCAGGAACTGTGCTGATAGGAGGACGTTCTAGGGCAGAAGTGACCTTAAGCTCCACTCCTCTCGCATCATTATTTGATGTTAGACAATGTCTCATTATGTACAAATGCCTTCTAACAATTTATTAACCTGGTGCACTTTCTAAGCAAAGATCTTAGAGCATTTTAACTTTTGAGACAAGATTTCTATTTGAACATACTGGCAGAATTTAAAATTTTGATGTCTAAATCAAAACCCATTCCTCAAATCTATTGTGTCAGAAACTCCCACCTTCACACTGGAGTGTAAGCTGGGATCCTCCTTTTAACCCCAAATAGGGACAGTTCCAACTAGCTGAAATATGTTTCTACTTTATCTGTTTCTTACTATAGGGCCAATGTATTAAAGGATGATAAAGAAAGACAGATTTAAGAATCTAGTTTTGGGGTGCCTGGGTGGCTCAGTGGGTTAAAGCCTCTGCCTTCAGCTCAGGTCATGATCTCAGGGTCTATGGACTGAGCCCTCTGCTTAGCAGGGAGCCTGCTTCCCCTCCACCCCACTCTGCCTGCCTCTCTGCCTACTTGTGATCTCTCTCTCTCTGTCAAATAAATAAATAAAATCTTAAAAAAAAAAAAAGAATCTAGTTTCAGGAAAGAAGGCAAACCTTTTTTTTTTCAGATGCCAGAGAGCAAAAAACGCAGCTATAGTTTTTATCTATCAAATAAATTAGGAAGTGGAATTTGGAATTTAGAATCCAAAGAGACACCATAAAGTCCCACTGAATGCAGGAGCTAGAGTAATTAGGAAAGCTGGTATTGAAATAAATGGAAAGAGATCTTCATAGGCCAATTCAAACTGGTTGATATGTTTTTACAGAGTTATGAAATCATGCAGCATTCAGTTGTTTGCTTTTTATTCATCTCCAGCAAAGTCATATCCTCACCAGGAAATTCATTTCCAATAAAGAAGAATGGAAATACTATAAACCGGTGCTACTTAAATGAAATGAAATTAGAATTTTTAAAAGTCAACTCTGGTGGATTGAAAGAAAGAAATGAAATAAAAATGATTCTAACTTTACATAATTGGTCCTAAAGTACCTAGGAACAATTTGCTATTGCCAAATTTCACAGTGTATATAAAAATTATACCAGTGGGGCGCCTGGGTCACACAGTTGGTTGCGCAACTGACACTTGGTTTGGGCTCAGGTGGTGATCTCAGGGCCCTTGCATTAGGCTCCACCATCAGCATGGGGTCAGCTTGAGTTTCTCTCTCCTTCGCCCTCTGCTCCTCCCTGCCCTTGCTCAAGTAGGCGCACATGCTCTAAAATAGATAAATATTTTCTTAAAGATTTTATTTTTTTATTTGACAGAGAGAGAGAGCACAAGCAGGGGAGCCGCAGGCAGAGGGGGAAGGAGGAACAAGCTTCCTGCTGATCAAAGAGCCCGATGTGGAGCTTGATCCCAGGACTCTGGGATCACAACCTGTGCAGAAAGCAGACTCCGAATTGACTGAGCCACCCATGCACCCCAATAAATAAATCTTTCTAAAAAATTACAATAGTGTCCATCTTCATCATTCTTTTAGGAAGTTAAATCATAGTAACTCTCGGTCTTCAATGATTTTATCCCTGTGAATTAGCCATTTTGTAAATTATCTATAATAACACTTTAAGCCCAAACTTATTTTATTCTCTATTCTTCTATACATTATGAAAGATCTTCCTTGCCATCCACTGGTACCCTCAAGAGAACAAATTTATTCAGAAAGTAAGCAAGCCTATATTTCCCAAACTTCATCCCAAGCAATGCTATTCTTATTAGATGTTCTGTAAAAATGAGGTTCATCATCAAATAAATTTGAATATATACTGTCTATGATTCCTCCCTCACAATGTGCCTTGGATTTTAAATTTCTGAGGAGTCTGGCAGTAAAAAAATTTATTTGATCATGGGCAGGTTTATTTTGTTTTTTTGTTTTTTGTTTTTTTGTTTTTTTCCTCATTAACATTTGTTAACATCTCACGGAACAAGTATTCACAGACACACTTCGGGAAAACTTCTATAAATAAACTAAGATGGAGATAAAACAACTGATAATAAATTCCATAGCTATAGTTCAAAGCCAAACTTTAGAGAGTCAGAATCACACACACAACTCTGGGCCCTACTGTTTGCTCCAACCCATTTCCTACTTTTATGTGCTCTGTCCAAACACCATAACTCCCCTCCCTTCCAGTTCCCACCACAGCCACCCTAGTTATCTATCAGCATTGTTTTAAAGACAAAATACTTTGAAGTTCTTTGAGCCTTAGTAAAAAACAGACCTCTGTCTTTAGACAGAAGCTAGCAATATTTGAAAAAATACACGTACCCAAGTAGGACAAAATTAGGGGCATGATTAAGAAAAATAGAGTAAAAACATAAAAAGTGATTTTTGAATAGTCATTTTCAGAAATATGTAATGGTGTTTGGGCTACACAAAGGTGTTAGAACTATGACTATTTTCTCATGAAATTACATTAGCTCAAAACACCAACAAGCAATTGTTGGGAATGGTCAAGAAGTAGAGAGAAGAATAGAAAATAAAGTGATGAGAAATGGCCTATTGAATTCCAGAATGTTTCTTCTTAACAGCAAAGTGACAAAGAAAATAATCTCACTTCTGAAAATGCTACATGTGTTGGATGTTAAGTAGACCTATAGTAATGATAATTTTGCAACATATACATATATCAAATCATTATGTTGTATACCTGAAACTAATCTATTGGCACATGTCAGTGATAAAAGAAAAAGTAAAAGAAAATATTAATAAAAAGAAAGTAAAATACTAATACCACATTTTCCTCCAGAACATCCAGGAATTTCCAGACATAGCATTTACCGTAATTGTAATGCCACGGGTTGTGGTGAAATGATGGGTTTAATATCTCACCTACTAGAGTGTGATCTTCCTAAGAAAAAGTACTGTGTCTGCTTGTTCATCTCTGTGTCCTCAAGAGTAATACAGCACCAGCACTTAGAAAGTACCAATAAAATATTTGTGGAAATTTAGAAAGGAGGAGGAAGTGAGAGAGGGCAGGAGGGAATGAGAGAAGAAGAGTGTGATATTTTTGAGGTCTGATTGCTTTCCCAGAGTGATCGTGAGTTTCCACTCTTTTGCCTGGCTCTTTCAGTGGTCACATAGGTTAACTGTATAATCTATGGCCATGAAATAGGAGATAATGAATCCATATAGGCACTAAATCATGACACTTTTATGTGTACTTATATTCTGATCGGTGTTTCCAATAGTAGGAAAAAATAATAGAATCGTAGAAAAAATGTAGTTCTCATACTAAATGGATTCCATCTGGATTTTATACCTGGATAGAGTCACATGATCTATATGAAATCTGATGAAGAAGGCAATGGGATGGGGGGAGTTGAAATGTAGTATTTTTATACTGTTTGCCTGCAACTAAGAAATGAGTATTTGATAATTACGATTTTCATAGAAATCTCATTATGGTCTTCATGATCACGACACTCTTTAGGTCCTACAAACTCTTAGCTAGATTGTGCTGGGTGTTTCCTGTCAGCTACCATTCAGCTAACAATGTGCGTAAAAAATTAACATTTTATTATCAAAGGTGAAGGAAAATAAGAGAATGTGATCATTCTTTGTCACATTTTTCCTTTTTTCCACTAAAATGATCACTAGGTGACCCTACAGAGCTGCTGTATATTTTTCCCTGTGATTTGGCTAAATCTACAAATGGAAATTAGGTGGACAACTTTATAGAATACAAGGCGGCAAGTATTTAAATATCACTAATTTATAGGCATGCGTATGAGATCACTAATACATTCTCATAAAAAAACAAGAGGAGGGAAGATAACTTTATTTTTCTACTCTAATCAATGTGAAGCAAGAAAAATCACAAATTAACACACTTTTTATTATTATGCTGGGCAGGGTAGAAAAAAATAGTGCTGCTTCAACAAAACTAAAAGACTCAGGTATTCTCATAATTCTTTTCTGAGCCTAAATTTGAGCAGGGACATTCCATCTGATTGTAATTCCTGTAGGTAAGCAGATGGTCAGGCAACATACCAAGAATTATAATAATCTATGTGGGATGTTCCTAAGACATGAGTTAATGCTTTCAAACCCATAAAGCTTGGGATTTAATGGAGATGAACCACATTATAGACCTACATGCAAGCATGTGCTCATCAAAATTACTCCAACTGAATCAGCAGCTCAGCTCATTTGCACCTCCTGACCTTCTGGAACTGACCTGCGAGATACATTCTGAAACCAGTTTCTTCCCTCTAAGGACTGAAATTAGATATAGAAAGGTACACATAACTAGCAGGGATAACATGCATGTTCAGGTTCAGATTTCTTGATCTAATGACAAATATGAGAAACAAGTTACAATGCCAAAAGCAGGAGATTTTAAATCATAATCCACTAGGGGCGCCTGGGTGGCTCAGTGGGTTAAGCCTCTATCTTCACCTCAGGTCATGATCTCAGGGTCCTGGGATCGAGCCCCGTATCAGGCTATCTGCTCAGCAGGAAGCCTGCTTCCCCTCCCCGCCCCCCGCCTTTTTGCCTACTTGTGATCTCTCTGTCAAATAAATAAATAAAATCTTAAAAAAAGAAAAAGGTTTGATTCATTAAAAAAAAAAAATCATAATCCACTGACTCCCTAAGATCTCAAGGGCCACTACCAAAGATGACTGGGAAAGAGATGGGAAGGAGAACAAGTGGGGAAACTCACAAAAGTAAACCAGTCTCCACAGATCATACATGATTCATTAAAAGCCAGCTGTGGTGAAGTGAACAGAAGGCAGGGCTTGGAATCCAAAAGAAGTGTTAATCATGGCTCAGATACCTACTGGTCAGTGGCCTTAAGAGGTTATTTTACTCTCGCTGCTTCTGTGTCCTCATCCTTAAGATGGGGCTAGTAACACCTGCCTCGTAGCATAGTTGCGAAGTAGCCTATAGAAAGTTCCTGGAACACGGCACACCACCAGTTCATGTAAACGTTTGACCTTTCTTTCTCCATCTTTTCTTTTCGGTAATAATGCTTTCATTTTAAAAACATCTCACTGCTTTCAAAGCTCTTCTACACAGATTTTATCAGTGTATCTCACAGCAGTATCTGATAGAACCACAAGCTCCTTTTCACATACGAGAACCCGAGGCTCATTCTAGAACCCACACTAAATCCTAGTTACCCAGGCTACTTCTCAGCCTGAGTGAATCCCACTAGATTGAATATAGCTGAAAATGATGAACAGACTGGAAGATCAAAATACGATGATGAAGGTTTTTAAAGCTATGAAGTCAGTAGATGAAAGAATATTATGGCTACCCAGGTGGTATGCATTTCAGTTTTCACTACATAGTTGGGACCACGGAGGGTTAGAAATAAATTTCTCATTAAGAATTACAGAATGTGGGGCGCCTGGGTGGTTCAGTGGGTTAAGCCTCTGCCTTCGGCTCAGGTCATGATCTCAGGGTCCTGGGATCAAGCCCCGCATCAGGCTCTCTGCTCAGCAGAGAGCCTGCTTCCCCACCTCTCTCTGCTTGCCTCTCAGCCTGCTTGTGATCTCTGTCTGTCAAATGGATGAAGAAAATCTTTAAAAAAAAAAAAAGAATTACAGAATGCAAGGTATAGGTTTTAGCATTATTTGTGAAAAGTTGTGGAATAATTCATTTAAAAATCCTCTCTTGTTTACAATGATTGCAGAAATCTACAGATAAAATATATACATTAATATATAAGACAGTTTTTAAAAGGTTTTGCTTGGCAAAGTTCATGTTAAGTAGTAAGGCTGCATCAGTTTTAGCAACTTAGAAGATAATAAATTAACTCATAGTATAGTTAAGTATACTGGTAAAGTATCTTCTTCACTTTTCGTCTATTTTTCATATATAACCTACCCCTAGAAGTCTTCATTTAAAAGTGAAATTTTAGGGATACCTGGGTGGCTCAGTGGGTTAAAGCCTCTACCTTCAGCTCACGTCATGATCTCAGGGTCCTGGGATTGAGCCCCACATCAGGTTCTCTGCTCAGCAGGGAGCCTGCTTCCTCCTCTCTCTCTGCCTGCCTTGCTGCCTACTTGTGATCTCTGTCTGTCAAATAAATAAATAAAATCTTTTTTAAAAAGTGAAATTTTAGAAGGACTTCATGAAAATCTCAGAAATAAAACAGTGAAACAAAAAGGTAATTCAAGGGTTCAACAAATTTTGAAAGAAAATACAAATAAAGTTTAGTGTTTGAAAAGAGGACCTACATAAAGTTCCCAGCACTGTGTCTGGTGGAAAGCTTTCTAGGCAAGTTTTCCTTTTCTGCGTGTACTCTAGTTTCCAAAGAATAAAAGGCAGAGATAATGCGTCAACAAAGATGAAATCTGAAAGCAGAGAGAGCAGCAAAGTAGAATCAGTTCAAGGTAGCAGTAGGTTCATGTTTTATAGAAATGAAAGAGCCCATCAGTAATTTCTCGAAGTCCCATGTGGGAACTGCCTATCTGGGTTGCCATAACGGATACTGAACTATACCAACCATATCCTCAATTCAAAAGGACATAATCCTTTTCCAACTACTAGAAGTGTTGGCTGATACAGGTATGTCCTTCCCAGGGAACTGCCCGTGGCTGAAGGGAGCTGCCTCACCCGAGTTTATGCTCCCCTTTCCTGGAGCAGCTGGTGCCCAGGCACTGAGGCATGCACGGTTATGAGGTCCAGCAGCGCCTTGCCTCAACTGAGATAACTCTGAAGCCTGTCCTCTCACCCTGGCCCCAGAGCCCCTTATGCAACTGGTTGAAACTTCTGTTACAACCTCAGCTCAACCTTAGTCTACCAATACTCCTTCCCTCAGCCCATCACCCATGTCCATCCTTGGAGCACTCACCAACAAATGACTGGCCATAAATCTCCATCTCAGAGCTGTTTCTGGGGGACCCAGCCAGTGATGCTTGACTACAGAAAAGGCCCTAGGAAGTAGACTCTAATATGGGATTTTGGTGATAGAGTGCCCACTGGCTTCCTGGCAATGAGGACCCCACTGAGGGCAGGAAGCTCAGAACTGATATCCTGACACATTGTAGGGGTCAGCTGTCCAAGTGTTCAGCGGCTATTGAACTGAGATGGAATGAGAGGAAAGGCAGTGCACGGGCTCAGGCATCTGAGAGGAGCTGTGGGCATCACTGTTACCAGCACCATGGAATAGGGGAAACCTGATTAATCAGGGAGAAAGATTTCACTGCAGAGGTGCCTGGACTTCAAGCCAACACTGAAAGGTGAGTGAGTGTGTGAGGGGGAGGAATGGTTACAAAAGAGCACCCCCCCACGCAAAGGAAATAGCATGGACAGAACCTCTGATACAGAAAAGTGCCTGGGAAGGAGGGGAACTGAGAGTGAGGGTCAACTCTCCAGAGAGTGGAAATGAAACAGGGGAGGGTAGGTGCCTCATGACGCTGGAGGCCTAGGCAGGGGCCAGGTCACAGCATGGTCGAGATTGTTGTTGTTACTACACAGCCATGATGAATCACTGCAGGATTTGGAGCAAGAAAGCTACAAGGTAAGATTTGCCTTAAAGATGCCTTCGGCTATTTCCGAACTGATGTACAAAAACAAAAATGTACACAAGGCAAGACTTTCTGGATCGCTCAGCACTAAAAATCAATGTTATGTAGGAATAGTAAGTGATCCCATGTTGAAAAGGCCTGGACAGGTGAGTCTGTGCCTGCCTACAGGCTGTTGGAGTGGCCCACAGTGGGAGGAGGTGACTGAGCCTTGTTTATTCACTGAGCTCTCAAACACCATCTCGCTGGTGGGAAGGCCGGTGCACCTCTGCTTACTGGTTGATGTCTCCAGAAGCAATCTGGGCCATTTCCCTTTTGTTTAAGATTTTAATTTCTATTTGACTAGAATGTGGGCTCCACTGTTAACATGGACTTTATCTGTTAGGTCACTGCTGTATCCCCAGCTCTTAAAAGAATAGTGCTCAGTACTTAAAGGTGATAATAAATAGTTGTTGAAAATTGGATAAATGACTTTTAAAGGAAATATTCCTAATGAGAGTGTAGCAAATTCCTACATCTATACCTTGATATGAATGATAAATGTGAGCACAGGCTTAAAGGGGTGGGAGAGAAGGACTGGGTAAGCAGACTGTAGCGACTTGCCTACTTTATTATATTTACAGGTGTGGGTAAGTATGGGAGGCAAACAGGTAAGGCCTATAGGTTGAAATCTTAATGGGACTGGGTGAAATACACTTCTGAGTCAAGCTGTAACCTTGTGCTGTGAAGAAGTTCTTTCAACGGGAGAGCAACCATCATGTTTTGACATAAACTGGTCATTCTGCCATGCTTGTCATTTCCTGTTTTGTTTTGTTTTCATGGAAGGATTTTAGTGTTATCTTTGAAGGTAATCTCATCTAGCTGTGAAATCCAAAGTATGTCCAGTCCTGCTTCCAAGACTGGGCCTGTAGAAGACTCCATCACTCTTGACTGCAAGATAAAATGGCAGCTCTGTTCCTCCTGGCAGCTGTGTCTTCTCCTGAGCCTTGTTTCAGGGCTGAGCCTGAGGCTGAGCGTGGCACTTGAGATCACTCCTGTCATCTAAACCTTTCTGTGCAGCTCAGAACTGAAAATCAATTTTATGAAGGAACAGTAAGTGGTCCCATATTAAGAAGGCCTGTACAGGTGAGTCTGTGCCCTCTGTCGCGATTGTAAACTAGGATACTGCATATTCATACACGGAGAGACCGGGTAGGGCACCCAGACTCCGGAGCATGAGAGAAGAGTGACACCCAGTGGCGAGCTGGGTGCATTTCTGACATGCGGTGCCACACAGACGGTGAAGAGTGCGGTGCCACACTCTTTGCTCTAGATGCTGGCTTCTGCTTTGTCCTTCCAACCTGGGAACCCTGGGACACTTCAGGGAGATTCTGATGGCAGACCAACCAGGTTCTACCAGTAATATTTATCCTTCTATATTTTTGGGTTTTTCTCTCAGAGTAATTATTCATCTTTCTCTCTGGAGTTGCTATGTTTTAAATGGCATCAAAAATTAAACAACTGTTCATGTTCGACACTTAAGAAAATGTAAAATTCCAAAATTACATTTGTTCTTAGTTTTGAGATTAAGGTTTGTGCGCCAACTAGGTGCCAAGCAGTGAGCAAAAGAATAATTCTTACCTTCTAGGAGGTTATATTCTTACTGGGGAAAACAGACAGTAATGTATATAAACTGTACATACACACATACAGACATGTGGAGTCATGATACATGCTAAAAATTAGAAAAAGAAAAAGAAACAAGGTAAAAACATGGAATCTGACAAAATGCTACTTGTGATGGTGACTATACAAGGTATCTCTGAGCACATTTGAGCAGCAAACTAAACGGAAGGGTCAGATAATGTGTGTATCAGAACTTTTCTATTCTAAACATAGAAAAAAGCAAGTAATAAAAATGACTGCCATATGAAATCAAGATTCTAGAGAAAATTAAAAATGAGATCATCAGGGCGCCTGGGTGGCTCAGTGGGTTAAGCCGCTGCCTTCGGCTCAGGTCATGATCTCAGCGTCCTGGGATCGAGTCCCGCATCAGGTTCTCTGCTCGGCAGAGATCCTGCTTCCCTCTCTCTCTCTCTGCCTGCCTCTCCATCTACTTGTGATCTCTCTCTGTCAAATAAATAAATAAAATCTTTAAAAAAAAAAAATGAGATCATCAGTGTCAAAACAAAAATGCTTATACATAAGAGCCTAAGCTATGAGCCTAAGCTAGACTTTCATACTTTAGATGGAAGAGTACAAAAGTTAATTACAGTCAAGCTTTGAATTAGGAATTCAGATCTAAAGTAAAACAGTGCCCTAAAACAACAAGATGCCACTATTTACCAACAATTTATTTCAATGAAAAGGCAAAAGGTTGGAAATGTAGATAGACACCTTCTTCCTTCAGTCCCGTCCCTATCCAAGTACACTCAAAAGGAACATAACAACACAGGCCACCCAGTGGTAGCGAAGGGCACTACCTTTCTCTCTCTCTGTCCCCCCTCCCCCTCCAAGCCCCCCCCACACAATGGAAAGTTCCACATTCATCATGGTATATAGTAAAGATGCAACTTTGGGAAAGATAACTTACTTCTTTCCCCTCTTTTTCGAGGTGTGATATACACATATCTTTAAGGGTACAACTGGCTTAATCTTTACATCTGTTACATATGTATAAATTTAACTACCACCCAGATTAACATGTAAAACATTCCCAGCTCCTCAGACTCTCTTTTGCCCTCCTTCCCACAACTCCTAAAAGGTAATCATTATTCTCACTCTGTCATTATGAATCTATTTAGTTCAGTCTGTTCTTTGAACTTATAAAGGAAGTCACAGAGTATCTATTCTTTTTATATCTGGGTTATTTTGTTCAACATCACACTGTCAGATTCATTCATGCTGCTATACGTAGCAATAATGTGTTTTCATTGCTGTCTAGTATTCTAGTATAAATATATACATACACAGTGGATATGTTGCACTGTTGACAAACTTTTGGGTCATTTCTTGATTGGGGTTATTACAAATAAATCTGTTATTAGCATGTCTTTTGGCAAAAATAAGTATTCACCTTTGTTGAGTATGTCTCCAGGATCAAAATTACTGGTTCATAAATGGCCAGCTACTAATTTGCAGGGCCCACTGCAAAACAAAAATGCAAGTCCTCTTGCTCAAAAAGTAAGGGAAAAGTGCCACCGACATACTAAAATACAAAACCCTTTCCTTTTTTCCACAATCTCTCTAAACTTGTCATAATGTTCTTTTATTTACTATTCAATGTCACTTTAAAGAAAAATAGAACGTTTAGATATTAGCATATATTTTCCCATTCACCTTTATATTGTGCATTGACAGTTGTTGTTGTTGTTTTAAGACTTATTTATTTATTATTTGAGAGGCGGAAGGGGCAGATGAAGAAAGAGAATATCAAGCAGAGATTCCCAGCTGAGTGTAGAGCCCCACTCAGGGCTCAATACCACCACCCCAAGATCATGATGTGAGCAGAAACCAACACTCAAGTCGCTCAACCAATGAGCCACCAGGCGCCCGGCAGTGGCAGTATTAAATGCAAATGTAAGGGCAACACTTCAATTACACAATTTGTATTTCATAGCTTATACATGCATATGGATTCCATTCTTCTTCTTCTTCTTTTTTTTTTTTTTTAAGGCTTATTTACTTACTCATTTGAGAGGGTGGGGGGCAGAGGGAAATGATCTCAAGCCTCCTCCCTGCTGAGCAGGGGCCCGAGGTGGACAGGTTGGGCTCCACCCCGAGATCGCAGCCAGAGACAAAGTCAGGAGTCAGCACTCAACCCACCGAGCCCCACAGGCTCCCCACAGATTCCTTTCTTAACAAAACAGTGAAAATACTTCATTGAGCTAAATCAAATATTTTTATTTTGTTTCTTGTGACATGCACATTATACCAATGCTTCCTACCCTCAGCTTACCAATGAGAAAGAAGGGCTAAAAGGGAAAAAGAACTGTAGGTTGTCCTCTCTTTTCCTTTCCTTCCATGTTCTCATTTCAAGCATAAGTGTTTGGCTAAGGCAGTGAAGTAATGTAAGAAATGATAGGATAGGATTCTTTGAGCTTTCAGGTTTCCTAAAACAGCACTGCCTTCTTTCTCCATTCAGTGCAAGTTCTGGTTCGAGTGGAACCAACGCTGCTCAGGGATGTCGGTGACCCCCACGCACCTCGTACTCCTCTGAGCCTCACTGACCTCTGATGCAGGAGCGAGCACAGAAGTTGGTGCTGCAGGCATGGCGTGTGCTGTATGTGCACGGCACAACAGAGAACAGTGGCAGGCACACAAGTCGCTCCTGGCTTCCTGCTCAGGCCCCTGCTCCACGCTCTGAACAAGACTGCACTTACAAAAAAGCACATTAAAAGGGAAAATCATTAAGAATGTCAAGATGTGGCCAGCTGGGCATTAAGCCATGCACAGAGCCCTGATGAGTTTTGGGCCCTGAGTGACTGACTACACTGGTCATCTCTCCCTGAAGTGGGCCCTGTTTGGAAGCAGTTTTGTTAAACCGTTTTCCAAAGCAGCTTTCCCAGTCTAACACTTCCACCAGCAACATGTGACAGTTCCGGGAGCTTGAACTCCTCACCGACACTTGCTATCATTTTACCATCATACTGGGAGTGGATTAGTAGCTCATGGTGGTTTGAGTTTGCATTTCCCTGATGGCTGATGATGCTGATGTGGGGAGGCCTGTTCTCCACTTGGATAGCTCCTTTTGCTAAACTACCTGTTAGAACTTTTGCCCCTTTTTATACTGGGTTGTCTCTCTTTTCCTCATTGATTTGTAGGGGTTATTCATATTTTCTGCATTCTTTCCATGTGCAGATATATTGCAAATATCTTCTCTGTACTCTTTCATCTCTTAACTGTTTTTTGGCAAACAGCAGTTCATTTTAATTAATTCTATGTATCAATTTACAGCTTTATAGTAAGCTTTGCTGTCTTGGTCTCAGCTGACCAATTTCGTTCTTCTTCACTATTATCATGGCCATTCCTTTTGAAATAAAAACTCTGCAATGCCTTATGTGCCGACCTGGCATTTTCAGAAGTCTTCAGATCTAAATTCTTTAAATTAGCCAGCAGAAGGAACTACGCTACAACCGAGTAAAACCAGACTACCTCTGAATTTGGACCAATGCAAATTATTAATGTTGTGCTTTGTCTTTCCATACCAGAAGAGAGGAATCTTCAGTTTCTTTTCATACACTCTGGCTAATTAGCATCCCCAGCAGGTACAACCACCAGCTGACTTATTATACCTAAAAGTTGTTGCATTGAGAACTTTCTGGTGATCATGAATGCCAAGGTCATTCAATATTTGTAAGGATTTTCATCTTCTTTATCACCACCATTCTTTATGGTACTAATGTAACTTCTGTGGCCGTTTATAAATGCTTCCAGAAGCCATTGCTTCTGCTAGAGTACTGTTCCATTTTCCACAGTAATTCCGAAACTCAAAATAAAAATGACCAAAACAATACCACGAATCCCTTAATTAAAAATATTCTTTGAAATTAAATGAAAATTGCCTAGTATCCAGAAATATATGTGTGTGTATGTCTGCATAATATATGTGATATATGGTGAACATACAGTCTTCCAATTTGTAGCTTGTCTCTTAACTCTCTTTTGTTGTCTTTTGATGAGCAGAAATTCTTAATTTTCATGCAGTCAGATATCAATCTATTTTATTTATGGTTAGTGCTATTTATGCTTAAGAAATGCTTTCCTACCTGAAGTTCATACAGATATCTACAACATTGTCTTCAAAAATCTTCCTGGCTTTGCCTTCAAAATTAGGTCTTGGATTGGTTTGCTAGGGGAACCATAAAAAAAGCTGGCTTAAATGACATCAGCTGTAGTCTCACAGTTCCGGGGGCTAAAAATCTGAAATCCAAGTACTGGTAGGGTTTGTTCCTCCTGAGACCTGTGAGAGGGGAATCTGTTCCCGGCCTCTCCCCTGAGCTTCCAGTGGCTTACCAGTAACCTTTGGTGTTTCTTGGCTTGAAGATGCATGACCCCAATTTGTGCCTTTATGTTCACATGGCATTCTCCCTGTGTGCATTTTTGCATCCAAAGTTCTTTTTTTTTTAAGATTTTATTTATTTATTTGACAGAGATCGCAAGTAGGCAGAGAGGCAGGCAGAGAGAGAGGAGGAACCAGGCTCCCCGCTGAGCAGAGAGCCCAATGCGGAGCTCGATCCTAGGACCCTGGGATCACGACCCGACCCGAAGGCAGAGGCTTTAACCCACTGAGCCACCCAGGCGCCCCCAAAATTCTTTTTATAAAGACACCAGTTATATCGGATTAAAGGTCCAACCTACTCGGTGTGACCTCACCTGAACTTCACTTTTCTGAGAACTGGGAAGAAGACATCATTTAACCCAAAACATCCCCTTAATCCACCTCAAATTATTTTTGTATGTGATATGGCAAATGATAAACACCCAGTTTTCCCAGAAGCATTCACAGAAAATCTCGTTCTTTCCCCACTCATCTAAAATACCCTTTTTTTCATTTATCGAATGTCTGTAACTGTTGGATGCTATATACTGTTTCACTGGTCTTTTTATTCTACTACATGGTCTTACTGTATCTTTATAACAACACTCGAAATGTGGAAGGGAAAGTCCTCCCATCTGCTCCCATCTGAACTTTTTATTATTTTTTAAAAATTATTTATTTATTTATTTGCCGGGGGGGCACATAAGCCTGCAGGGTGGGGGGCAGTGGTGAGGAGCAGAGGGAAAGGGACAAGCAGACTCCATGCTGAGCACAGAACCTGATGCTGGGCTCAATCCCATGACCCTAAGATCGTGGCCTGATCCAAAATCAAGAGTCAGACACTTAACTAACTGACCACCTAGGCATCCCCCCATCTGAACTTTTTAAAAGTGTCGTTTTTTTTTTTAAAGATTTTCTTTATTTATTGGACAGAGAGAGAGATCACAAGTAGGCAGAGAGGCAGGCAGGGGTGGGGGGAGAAGCAGGTTCCCCGCTGAGCAGAGAGCCCGATGTGGGGCTCGATCCCAGGACCCTGAGACCATGACCTGAGCCGAAGGCAGAGGCTTAACCCACTGAGCCACCCAGTGCCCCTAAAAGGTGTCTTAATTATTTCTGGAACTTAGAAATTACACATAATTTTATAATCACCTTGTCAAGAATTTTATAATCACCTTTCACAAAAATCTAAATTTTCACTGGAATTGTAGTTTTTTTCTAAAATATTTTTCCTTTCTCTTTTTATAAAACAATTTTATTTACTTATTTGAGACAGAGAGAGAGCACAAGCAGGGGCAGCAGCAGGCAGAGGAAGAAGCAGTCTTCTCGCTGAGTAAAGAGTCTGATGCGGGGCTCCATCCCAGGACCCTGGGATCATGACCCGAGCTGAAGGCAGATCCTTAACTGGCTGAACCACCCAGGCACCCCATCACTGGAATTCTATTATATCTGTTACCTAATTTTAACAAATACTGACTTCTCAATCCATAACTACAATCCATATTTCCCCATTTAAAAAAAATATTTTTTGATGCCACTTGCTGTATTTCATACATTTTCCCATAGAGTTTTCATATGTCCTATGTATCTTTCATGCTACTACAAACAATTCTTTTATTTCATTTTCTAATAGTTTACTATTGGTGTGTAGATACACAGTTGTGCTTTGGAGATTGAATTCATGCCTAGAAGCCCTGCTAAACTCTCATATTAATATTTTTAATTTATCCATGGATTTTTTTTTTCTCTACAGGATACCTGGCCAATACTCCTTAAGACTATAAATGTCATGAAAAATACAGAAAAATTGAGAAAATGTCATAGACCAGAGAAGACTGAGAAGACATGGGAACGACAGGCAATATAGTACCCTGGAATGAATCCTGGAACAGAAATAGAAAAATTAGAGAAATCTGAATTAAGTCTAAAGTTTACTTAACAATAATGTGCCAATGTTAACTTGACTAGTTTAGAAAATTTGCCGTACTAATTGAACTGAGTATGCAGAAATTCTCTGCACTGCCTTTGCAATTTTCTGTACAAAAGTACACAAATAAAAATTTATAAAGTTTATTTTTTTAATCTGTGGTATTGGTGCAAAAATAAACAAACAGGCCAATGAGAAGAATGAGATCCAGAAACAGACCCACACATCAATGGTCAATACATTTCTAGAAAGTGCTGATGCAATTTCATGTAGACTGAAAATCTTCCCAACAAATGGCCCAGAAACAACAGGACAGCTGCCTGAGGAAAAGAATTCATCTCTCCTTTTTCCTCATACCGGATATCAAAATTAACTTACAGTGTACTACAGATTTAATTGTAAAAGGCAGAACTATAAAATTTCCAGAAGAAAACATTTTCAACTTTGGAATACACGAACATTTCTGAAGATGAGAAACCAAAACACAAGCATCAATGGGGAAATATGGAAAAAAATAGATTTTATCAAAATTAAAAACTTCTGCTCTTGTAGACATAATTGTAAAAGTCAAAGGGCAAAACATGAACTGGGAGAAAATATTTGCAACACATATATCTGACAAAGTATTTGTATCCAGAATCCATGAAGGACTCTTACAACCCAATACCAAGCAATAACCCAGATGTCCATCCACAGGAGAATGGATAAATCAAAGGTTATATATGTTCATATAATGGAATGTCAGGGAAACAATGCTCCATGAATATTTTCATGTTTCTGGACAGTCTGCCTCCTTAAGCAAAGGAAACTGGCACATCATAGAATACCTCCTCTTCTCCTCTTCCCTGACTTTTCTGCTTCTCACACTGCAAGGGGGTTAACCTGGAGCCCTATGTTCTCGTTCAAAAAACAAGAAAACTTATCTCCCCCAGAGCCAAGTGTTTGCAGTCCGTGGTAGGGACTTTCCCCTTTGCCTTCCTGAGAGTATTCATTTACTTTCCAAAGTATTAGTTTGCATTAAAGAGATAGAGCTTCTGTCCCTCTCTCAGAAAGACAGAGGAGCAGCTAAGCAGTGTGTAGCCTATCTAAAGTTCTAGATTCATAATTTTGGGTTTCCTCTCCTGTAGTGCACCCAGGGGATTCACCTGGCTCTCATCACGTCACCCCCAAGGGGAATGGAAGCCAGGGACCGGATGCAATTATTGCTATGGGTAATCCTAAGAATCTGATCTCTGCCCTGGAAACCTCATATTTGCTTTTGACATAAAAATTAACAGATATCATTTCTTTTGATGGCTGAAATCTTGCCATTTGCGACGACGTGGATCGAACTAGAGGGTATCATGCTTAGCGAAATAAGTCATTCGGAGAAAGACAACTATCATATGATTTCCCTGATATGAGGAAGTGGAGATGCAACATGGGGGGTTAAGGGGGTAGGAGAAGAATAAATGAAACAAGATGGGATTGGGAGGGAGACAAACCATAAGTGACTCTTAATCTCACAAAACAAACTGAGGGTTGCTGGGGGAGGGGGATTGGGAGAGGGGGGTGGGGTTATGGACATTGGGGAAGGTATGTGCTATGGTGAGTGCTGTGAAGTGTGTAAACCTGGCGATTCACAGACCTGTGCCCTTGGGGATAAAAATATATTATATGTTTATAAAAAATAAAAAATTAAAAAATTAAAAATAAACAGATATCAAAAACTTATCATGAAACACTCCTAACAATAATTTTTAAAAAGGGGAAGGGGGCAAAACCTACTCATCTGTAGAACAACATGAATGAACCTCAAAGATATTATTATGTTGAATAGAAGAAGCTAGGCACAGAAGAATACCTACTGGATAGTTCCACCAATAGGAAGGTCAAGAAGGGTCAGAACTAATCTGATGGTAATGCAAGTCAAAACAGGAGCCCCCAGGGGGCTCAGCTGTTTAAGCGGCTGCCTTCAGCTCAGGTCATGATCCCAGGGTCCTGGGATCAGGCTCCGCATCAGGCTACCTGCTCAGCGGAGAGCCTGCCTCTCTCTCTCCCTCTGCCTGCCACTCTGCCTACTTGTGCTCACTCTCTCTCTGTCAAATAAATAAAATATTTTCTTAAAAAAAGTCAAAACAGTGAGTTCCTGTGTTCAAGGTATATGAGAAGAAGCATGAGGGAATCTTCTGGAGTGCTGGAAATACCCTATATTTTGATCTTAGGTTGGTAACACGGTTGTGTATATATGAAAAAGGTTAAGACTAGTGTGCTTTAGGTATCTTGTTTTGTGTATGCTATGACTTAATAAAAGAAAAGCTTAAAAAAAAGTCAGCCAGTTGTTTTGTGGGAACTCACAAGTGATTCTAAAATTCATATGAAAATACAAAGGACAAAATTATTTACTCAAATAAAAACAAAATAGAGGGACTTGGTCTACCAGCAAAAAGAAAGGAATTAAAATAGTGTGAGATCAGGGGAGGAGTCAAGATGGCAGAGAAGTAGCAGGCTGAGACTACTTCAGGTAGCGGAAGATCAGCTAGATAGCTTATCTAAAGATTGCAAACACCTACAATCCAACAGGAGATCGAAGAGAAGAAGAACAGCAATTCTAGAAACAGAAAATCAACCACTTTCTGAAAGGTAAGACTGGCGGAGAAGTGAATCCAAAGGGACGGGAAGAGAGACCATGGGGGGAGGGGCCGGCTCCCGGCAAGCAGCGGAGCAACAGAGCACAAAATCGGGACTTTTAAAAGTCTGTTCCGCTGAGGGACATCGCTCCAGAGGCTTAACTGGGGTGAAGCCCATGCGGGGTCAGTGTGGCCTCAGGTCCCGTAGGGTTGCAGAAGGATCGGGGGTGTCTGAGTGTCACAGAGCTTGCAGGTATTAGAACGGGGAAGCCAGTTATAGAGACAGAGCCGAGGAGTGAGCTCACAGCTCGAGGTTACCTTGAACCGGTCGCAGGCTCGGTCAGCTCAGAGCGCAGCCGGAGGCCAAGGTGACGGGAGTAATTGGGTGCTGTTCTCTGAGGGGGCACTGAGGAGTGGGGCCGGAGACTGGGAGGCCGCCATCTTCATTCCCATCCTCAGGAACTCTACGGAAAGCACTCAGAGAACAAAAGCTCCCGAAAGCAAACCCGAGCGGATTACTCAGCCCAGCCCCTGGTAAGGGCAGTGCAACTCCACCTGGAGCAAAGATGCTTGAGAATCACTACAACAGGCCCCTCCCCCAGAAGATCAACTAGAAACCCAGCCAGGACCAAGTTCACCTACCAAGGAGTGCAGTTTCAATACCAAGGAGAGCATCGGAATTCCAGAGGAGGAGAAAGCAAAGCACGGAACTCATGGCTTTCTCCCCATGATTCTTTAGCCTTGCAGTTAATTTTTTTTTCTTTTTCAATTTTTTTTCTCTTCTTCTGCTAAATTTTTTTAACTTTTACCCTTTTCTTTTTTAACATTTTTAACTAGTTTATCTAATATATATATTTTTTTTCCTTTTTATATTTTTTCTTTATTCGTTTTCTTTTTTTAATAGTTTCTTTTTTTTTTTCCTTTCTGAACCTCTTTTTATCTGCTTTCTCCCAACTCACAATTTGGGATCTCTTCTGATTTGGTTAAAGCATATTTTCCTGGGGTTGTTCCACCATTTTAGTATTTTACTTGCTCCTTCATATACTCTTATCTGGACAAAATGACAAGGCGGAAAAATTCACCACAAAAAAAAGAACAAGAGGCAGTACCAAAAGCTAGGGACCTAATCAATACAGACATTGGTAATATGTCAGATCTAGAGTACAGAATGACGATTCTCAAGGTTCTAGCCGGGCTCGAAAAAGGCATGGGAAATATTAGAGAAACCCTCTCGGGAGATATAAAAGCCCTTTCTGGAGAAATAAAAGAACTAAAATCTAACCAAGTTGAAATCAAAAAAGCTATTAATGAGGTGCAATCAAAAATGGAGGCTCTCGGGCGCCTGGGTGGCTCAGTGGATTAAAGCCTCTGCCTTCGGCTCAGGTCATGATCTCAGGGTCCTGGGATCGAGTCCCGATTTGGGCTCTCTGCTCAGCAGGGTGCCTGCTTCCCTCTCTCTCTCTCTCTGCCTGCCTCTCCGTCTACTTGTGATCTCTCTCTGTCAAATAAATAAATAAATAAAATCTTTAAAAAAAAATGGAGGCTCTCACTGCTAGGATAAATGAGGCAGAAGAAAGAATTAGCGAATAGAAGACCAAATGACAGAGAATAAAGAAGCTGAGCAAAAGAGGGACAAACAGCTACTGGACCACGAGGGGAGAATTCAAGAGATAAGTGACACCATAAGATGAACGAACATTAGAATAATTGGTATTCCAGAAGAAGAAGAAAGAGAGGGGAGCAGAAGGTTTATTGGAGAGAATTTCCCCAATATGGCAAAGGGAACAAGCATCAAAATCCAGGAGGTTCAGAGAACCCCCCTCAAAATCAATAAGAATAGGTCCACACCCCGTCACCTAATAGTAAAATTTACAAGTCTTAGTGACAAAGAGAAAATCCTGAAAGCAGCCCAGGAAAAGAAGTCTGTAACATACAATGGTAAAAATATTAGATTGGCAGCAGACTTATCCACAGAGACCTGGCAGGCCAGAAAGAGCTGGCATGATATATTCAGAGCACTAAACGAGAAAAACATGCAGCCAAGAATACTATACCCAGCTAGGCTATCATTGAAAATAAAAGGAGAGATTAAAAAAAACTTCCAGGACAAACAAAAACTGAAAGAATTTGCAAATACCAAACCAGCTCTACAGGAAATATTGAAAGGGGTCCTCTAAGCAAAGAGAGACCCTAAAAGTAGTAGATCAGAAAGAAACAGAGACAATATACAATAACAGTCACCTTACAGGCAATACAATGGCACTAAATTCATATCTCTCAATACTTACCTTGAATGTTAATGGGCTAAATGCCCCAATCAAAAGACACAGGGTATCAGAATGGATAAAAAAACAAAACCCATCTATATGTTGCCTACAAGAAACTCATTTCAGACCTGAAGACACCTCCAGATTTAAAGTGAGGGGGTGGAAAACAATTTACCATGCTAATGGACATCAGAAGAAAGCAGGAGTGGCAATCCTTATAGCAGATCAATTAGATTTTAAGCCAAAGACTATAATAAGAGATGAGGAAGGACACTATATCATACTCAAAGGAACTGTCCAACAAGAAGATCTAACAATTTTAAATATCTATGCCCCTAACATGGGAGCAGCCAACTATATAAACCAATTAATAACAAAATCAAAGAAACACATCAACAATAATACAATCATAGTAGGGGACTTTAACACTCCCCTCACTGAAATGGACAGATCATCCAAGCAAAAGATCAACAAGGAAATAAAGGCCTTAAATGACACTGGACCAGATGGACATCACAGATATATTCAGAACATTTCATCCCAAAGCAACAGAATACACATTCTTCTCTGGTGCACATGGAACATTCTCCAGAATAGATCACATCCTCGGTCCTAAATCAGGTCTCAACCGGTATCAAAAGATTGGGATCATTCCCTGCATATTTTCAGACCACAATGCTCTGAAGCTAGAACTCAATCACAAGAGGAAATTTGGATAGAACCTAAATACATGGAGACTAAACAGCATCCTTCTAAAGAATGAATGGGTCAACCAGGAAATTAAAGAAGAATTGAAAAAATTCATGGAAACAAATGATAATGAAAACACAACGGTTCAAAATCTGTGGGACACAACAAAGGCAGTCCTGAGAGGAAAATATATAGCGGTACAAGCCTTTCTCAAGAAACAAGAAAGGTCTCAGGTACACAACCTAACCCTATACCAAAAGGAGCTGGAGAAAGAACAAGAAAGAAACCCTAAACCCAGCAGGAGAAGAGAAATCATAAAGATCAGAGCAGAAATCAATGAAAGAGAAACCAAAAAAACAATAGAACAAATCAACGAAACGAGGAGCTGGTTCTTTGAAAGAATTAATAAGATTGATAAACCCCTAGCCAGACTTATCAAAAAGAAAAGAGAGAGGACCCAAATAAATAAAATCATGAATGAAAGAGGAGAGATCACAACGAACACCAAAGAAATGCAGACAATTATAAGAACATACTATGAGCAACACTACACCAACAAATTTGACAATATGGAAGAAATGGATGCATTCCTAGCGACATATAAACTACCACAACTGAACCAGGAAGAAATAGAAAGCCTGAACAGACCCATAACCAGTAAGGAGATTGAAACAGTCATCAAAAATCTCCAAACAAACAAAAGCCCAGGGCCAGACGGCTTCCCGGGGGAATTCTACCAAACATTGAAAGAAGAACTAAATCCTCTTCTCCTGAAACTGTTCCAAAAAATAGAAAGGGAAGGAAAACTTCCAAACTCATTTTATGAGGCCAGCATCACCTTGATCCCAAAACCGTACAAGGATCCCATCAAAAAAGAGAACTACAGACCAATATCCTTGATGAACACAGATGCAAAAATTCTCACAAAATACTAGCCAATAGGATTCAACAGTACATTAAAAGGATTATTCACCACGACCAAGTGGGATTTATTCAAGGGCTGCAAGGTTGGTTCAACATCCGCAAATCAATCAATGTGATACAACACATTAATAAAAGAAAGAACAAGAACCATGTGATACTCTCAATAGATGCCAAAAAAGCATTTGACAAAGTACAGCATCCCTTCCTGATCAAAACTCTTCAAAGTGTAGGGATAGACAGCACATACCTCAATATTATCAAAGCCATCTATGAAAAACCCACCGCAAATATCATTCTCAATGGAGAAAAACTGAAAGCTTTTCGGCTAAGGTCAGGAACACGGCAGGGATGTCCGTTATCACCACTGCTATTCAACATATTACTAGAAGTTCTAGACTCAGCAATCAGACAACAAAAAGGAAATTAAAGGCATCCAAATTGGCAAAGAAGAAGTCAAACTATCACTCTTCGCAGATGATATGATACTATATGTGGAAAACCCAAAAGACTCCACTCCAAAACTGCTAGAACTTGTACAGGAATTCAGTAAAGTGTCAGGATATAAAATCAATGCACAGAAATCAGTTGCATTTCTCTACACCAACAACAAGAAAGAAGAAAGAGAAATTAAGAAGTCAATCCCATTTACAATTGCACCCAAAACTATAAGATACCTAGGAATAAACCTAACCAAAGAGACTAAGAATCTATACTCAGAAAACTATAAAGTACTCATGAAAGAAATTGAGGAAGACACAAAGAAATGGAAAAATGTTCCATGCTCCTGGATTGGAAGAATAAATATTGTGAAAATGTCTATGCTACCTAAAGCAATCTACACATTTAATGCAATTCCTATCAAAGTGCCATCCATTTTTTTTCAAAGAAATGGAACAAATAATCCTACAATTTATATGGAACCAGAAAAGACCTCAAATAGCCAAAGGAATATTGAAAAAGAAAGCCAAAGTGGGTGGCATCACAATTCTGGACTTCAAGCTCTATTACAATGCTGTCATCATCAAGACAGCATGGTACTGGCACAAAAACAGACACATAGATCAATGGAACAGAATAGAGAGCCCAGAAATAGACCCTCAACTCTATGGTCAACTCATCTTTGACAAAGCAGGAAAGAATGTCCAATGGAAAAAAGACAGCCTCTTCAATAAATGGTGTTGGGAAAATTGGACAGCCACATGCAGAAAAATGAAATTGGCCCATTTCCTTACACCACACACGAAAATAGACTCAAAATGGATGAAGGATCTCAATGTGAGAAAGGAATCCATCAAAATCCTTGAGGAGAACACAGGCAGCAACCTCTTCGACCTCAGCTGCAGCAACATCTTCCTAGGAACATCGCCAAAGGCAAGGGAAGGAAGGGCAAAAATGAACTATTGGGATTTTATCAAGATCAAAAGCTTTTGCACAGCAAAGGAAACAGTTAACAAAACCAAAAGACAACTGACAGATAGGGAGAAGATATTTGCAAACGACATATCAGATAAAGGGCTAGTGTCCAAAATCTATAAAGAACTTAGCAAACTCAACACCCAAAGAACAAATAATCCAATCAAGAAATGGGCAGAAGATATGAACAGGCATTTCTGCAAAGAAGACATCCAGATGGCCAACAGACACATGAAAAAGTGCTCCATATCACTCGGCATCAGGGAAATACAAATCAAAACCACCATGAGATATCACCTCACACCAGTCAGAATGGTTAAAATGAACAAGTCAGGAAATGACAGATGCTGGCGAGGATGCGGAGAAAGGGGCACCCTCCTACACTGTTGGTGGGAATGCAAGCTGGTGCAACCACTCTGGAAAACAGCATCGAGGTTCCTCAAAATGTTGAAAATAGAACTACCCTATGACCCAGCAATCGCACTGCTGGGTATTTACCCTAAAGATACAAACGTAGTGATCCGAAGGGGCTCGTGCACCCGAATATTTATAGCAGCAATGTCTACAATAGCCAAACTATGGAAAGAACCTAGATGTCCATCAACAGACGAATGGATAAAGAAGATGTGGTATATATACACAATGGAATACTATGCAGCCATCAAAAGAAATGAAATCTTGCCATTTGCGACGACGTGGATGGAACTAGAGGGTATCATGCTTATCGAAATAAGTCAATCAGAGAAAGACAACTATCATATGATCTCCCTGATATGAGGGAAAGGAGATGCAACATGGGGGGTTAAGAGGGTAGGAGAAGAGTAAATGAAACAAGATGGGATTGGGAGGGAGACAAACAATAAGTGACTCTTTTTTTTTTTTAAAGATTTTATTTATTTATTTGACAGAGAGAGATCACAAGCAGGCAGAGAGGCAGGTAGAGAGAGAGGAGGAAGCAGGCTCCCTGCCGAGCAGAGAGCCCGATGCGGGGCTCAATCCCAGGACCCTGAGATCATGACCTGAGCCGAAGGCAGTGGCTTAACCCACTGAGCCACCCAGGCGCCCCCCCATAAGTGACTCTTAATCTCACAAAACAAATGGAGGGTTGATGGGGGGAGGGGGGTTGGGAGGGTGGGGTTATGGACATTGGGGAGGGTATGTGCTATGGTGAGTGCTGTGAAGTGTGTAAACCTGGTGATTCACAGACCTGTACCCCTGGGGATAAAAATATATGTTTATAAAAAATAAAATTTAATAAAAAAATAGTGTGAGATCTGGCAATATAATAGACAAAGAGACCAACAGAACAGAGCATAGTCTATACACAGACCCATTAATGAATGACATTTAGTTTATGAAGAAGACAGAGTTTTAGCAAAAAGATGATTTTTTAATGAACAGTGCTGAGTCTGCCAGACTTACATAAAAAATAACATTTGAACTCCAAATTTAAATCACATAAAAATCAGTTCAAGGCAGATCATAATTTTACATGTGAAAAATAAAGCAGTAAAGTTTTCAGAAGAGCCCTTAGAAGAATACCTTATGATCCTAGGGTGGGATAACATTTTTTAAACAGGGCACACACACAAAAAAATTACCATAAGAGATATAATTGGTAAGTTACACTATATTATACTTAGAAACTCCTTACTCTATTGAGAGAGCAGAAAGGCAAGCCACAATAAAGGGAGAAATGTTGGTAACATATAGAACTACCAAAGGTTTCATATTCAGCATATGTAACAAATTTTTTCAAACAAAAATAAAATAAAAAGACGACCTAATAGAAAAAATAGGCAAGAAATGGGAACAGATCCTTGACACAAGGATATATCCAAATGGCTAATAAACTTATGAAAAAGTTCTCAGTGTCATTGCAGCTGATGGAAATGTAAATTGTTATAACCACTTTGGAAAACAGCTTTGTCATTATTTACTTAAGCAGAAATATGTCTGTCCTATGACCCAGTAATTACACTTCTGGGTATATACCTGCCAGAAATATGTGCACCTAGGCAAGAGATATGAACTAGAATGTTCCAAGAAGCACCAGTGCTCATAACTGTAAACAGGAAATAATCTAAATGTCATCAAAATAAAATGTATAAAGAAATTATAGCATAATTGATAACAGAGTTGCACTAAATCTTTAGGCAGTAACACAGATGATCCTTAGCTTAATGTTGAGTAAGAGAAGCCAGATACAATGGAATACACACTGAATGACTGATTCTGGGGAGGAGGGAAGGGGAAAGAGGACAGTCTCTGTAGGGTTAACATTGTTTTATTTCTTGACTGGGTGATGCCTATCAGTGCATTCCCCTAGTGATAACTCCCTGAGCTGTAACATCTGTCTTGGTGCATTTTTTCTGTATGTATATTATACTTAACAATTTTAAAAAAGTTTAAATGCAGGGACCACTTCTCCAAAACATTTCTGGAAGAATTGGAAGAAGGTCTGATGAGATAGGATTCCATAAGGTTTTAACTGTTTTGATATTATTAAGATTTGAGCAGACAGCATAATGTAAACACCGTTAGGAGTCCCAAATATCCACAACGAGTGGCAGGGTAGACTAAAAGAATTTCGGAAATCTCCTAAAACTGGATGCTTATTACCTCCAGGACTCTTTCCTTTCCCCCTTTTCCCCAGCCCTCATCTGCCCTCTAATCTTCAGGTTTACTTTTGGAAGCTTAGTATATTCTGAACCTGCCCCTGACTATACCTGTGTGTCCAGGAATGAGCATCAGTTCCTAGTCACAATGTAGTTTAAGATATGGAAATCACACCAATGTTGCATTTTTTTGTAAACTAATAAGTATAATCTTCTTATGTGTGTTATTTTGCAGTTCACCCCATTAATGTATTTCCTTTATTTTTTCTTAAGTGCAGAGGCCTATAAGGAAGTCGTTATGAGTGACACAGGCTTTGGAATTAGATTAACCGGGCTTTGGATCCCAGTTCTGTCGTTTATTAAGTGGACAACATGACCTGGCATGTTTCCTCATTTTGTCATTTGGGAGAATGTGACTAACTCACAGAACTGTTGTAAGGGCCTGAGAAGGTGGTAAATGTAAAATTCTTAGCATGATACCTAGCTCCAAGTAAGAATTCAGTAACCTCGTGTGATGGGATGATGGTGATGATCATCAAGATGTATCATTCCTGGAAACTGTTAGGAGTTCAACTGGAATGGGAAAAGCTTTGTATTTTTTGTTAGTAGTATTAGTGCTGGGGTTGAGGGTGGAAGGTATTGGTTTACAGCCTTGCTGATCAAAAAGCTCAAAAACCCATACATCAGATCCCACAAAATTAAGATCTCAGCAGGTGGTAAATCATGGCAAGAAGGATTGTCATCTAGACATTTCTCCAAAGAAGACATACAGATGGCCAACGGACACAGCATCTGTCATCAGGGAAGTGCCTATCAGAACTACAATGAGAAATCACCCGTAGCTGTCAGAATGGCTAAGACTAAAAACACAAGAAACAGCAAGTGTTGAGGAGGAGGTAGAGAAAAAGGAACCCTCCCGCACTGTTGGTGGGAAAGCAAACTGGGGCAGCCACTGTGGAAAACAGTATGGAGGTTCCTTAAAAGGTTAAAAATAGAACTACCCTAAAATTGCATAATCATGCTACTGGTAGTTACTTCCAGTATTTGCCAAATAATACAAAAACCGTAATTAACAGGGACCCATGCACCCCTATGTTTATAGCAGCATTATTTACAATAACCAAATTATAGAAGCAGCCCAAGTGTCCACGGATAGATGACTAGGTAAAGAAGATGTGGTATATACATACAGTGGAATATTACTCAGCCATAAAAAGAATGAATCTTGCCATTTGCAACAACATGGACAGATCCAGAAGGTATAATGCTAAGCAAAATAAGTCAGTCAGAGAAAGACAAGTACCACAGGATTTTACTCATATGTGGAACTTAAGAAATAAAACAAATGAGCAAAGGAAGAAGAGGGACAAATCAAGAAAGAGACTCTTAACTATAGAGAACAAACTGGTGGCTACCAGAGAGGAGGTGGGTGGGGATGGGTGAAAGAGGTTAGGCGGATTAAGAGTGCACTTATCCCGAGGAGCACTGAACAATGCCTAATGTTGACTCACTGTATTGTACACCTTAAACTAATATAACACTGTATATTTCCTATACTGGAATTAAAATTAAAAACTTTTTAAAAAGATTTTATTTATTTATTTGACACAGAGAGCACAAGCAGGGGGAGCAGCAGAGGGAGAGGGAGAAGCAGGCTTCTCACTGAGCAGAACACCCAACACCAGGTCAATCCCAGGACCCTGGGATCATGAACAGAAGGCAGACACCTAAACGACGGAACCACCCAGGCTCCCCCAAATTAAAAACTTAATAGAAAAATAAGGCACCCATCAGGAAAAAAAGAAAAGAAAGAATGGTTGTAATCTTTATGACAGAAGAAAACATCAGTTTGAATGTGCTGAGTCGTTTCAAAAATCTTCTGAAGGATATACTAGGATTTATTTTGACTGGGAAAGTTTAGACTAGGAGACAACCGGACTGCCTCTTCCTGCAGTTCACAGGGTGGGGAAGGAGGCAGAATTTAAAGGTACAAAGGAAACTCCCTAAGGTGAGTTCCAGGTCATAGGTAAAAACAAAAGGAGTCATGAATACACTCTTGAATTTAATGCATGGAAAACATCAACTGAACACTTAGCAATGTTTTAGGTCCCACTCATCCTACAAGAACCACAGGCATCTGGGGAGGACAGAGAGGTGAATTTGTTACAGGTAGCAGATGGTGAAATTCTGACATGCTGTCTGACAAGTGCAAAGGGGAACTTGAAGAGGACAGAGGGAAGACGTGTGTACTGAAGGAACAGGACTGTTACTCCCCAAGTTAAGAAGGGAAGGGGATAAGGGAGGGAGGAGGGCTATGGACATTTCTGCTTTAGCTCCTTTGGGGCCAGGAATGATTCCTATTTGAATAGAAACGCAAATAAGTCCTAAAGTTTAGATACCAAAAAAAATTGGCCCCAAATACTTTTGTGGCAAATATATGTCACATTTAACCCACTAGATTTAAAATGACAAGGATGAAACCCTACTAATAAAATTGACAGTCAGTAAAAACAACAGTAATTCACCACAATGCTGATGATCTACGATAGCGTCCTTCCTAGGAGGCCAATGCCTTATCCATTAGCGTCCTTCCTAAAATGTTCAGTCCTTCCTATTGCTTACTGAACCAGTAAGACCCCAGCCAGGAAAACAGTGGAAGTAACTACCAGAAGCAACCCCTCCTCCCCCAGGGCTGAAGGAACAAAGGGAAGATGTGGGGGTTCTATCCTGGCAGAGGAACCCGGAAGCTGGAACTCTGGCCTCTGCGAATGGACCCGGCCAGCCCACTGCTGGTGTCTCTGAGGGGGCGCAGGGAAGCTGGTTCTGGGAGTATGGAACCAGCTACACCTGCCAAGGTGAGGGGACACTGTGGGGCATGGCTAAGGAAAACGGCAAAGAGGAAGCGCACTCCCCTGGCTTCTCCTCCAGCTGTCAGCGTTCATCCAGCGGCCCCTATGGATGGAACCTAGAGGAGTCGGCTGACAAATGTTTGTAGAGTCCCACTGTGGCGTCCCAACACGGAGCCCAGCCAAAAGGACAACCGACCGGGACTTACTCTCTGTTTCCAAGTCTTCCTGTGGAGAAGGAAATGGCATATTTAGGGCACTCTTGAAAATCCTGCCCGTCCTCTCACTCCCTCCCAGCAAAAAGACTTCTTTCTTTTTCAATTCCTTTAGATTCTTTTTTTGTAAGATGAAGGTAGTTGAGCTAAATTCAGGGGTTTAATTTTGTATCCTTTGGTTATCTGTGAGGAAAAGAGGGAACACACCAGGGGTCTATTTTAAGGCGGTGCCCAGCCTTTAGAACTCCCTCTCAGGGACCAGGGCTGAGACTGGCTCTCAGGTTTTCTTTATCCCGTTTTAATGATTTCAACACATTATTTCCCTTGCACCCCCGCCGTCCCGTTTTGAAGAGCCTGGGACCTAGAAGCGGGCCCGTGTGGAAGTCTGCAGGCCCTTGCTCACAAGCTCGCAAGCTAGGGGGACTTCATTCAAGCAGACGCCTCGCCTTTATGCGTTTCCCTCTCTCTTCTGTGCAGTGGAACAGTACCCGTTGCAGGTGGAGAAGACTGCGTGAAATCAAACAACGCATGGCAGAGTGCCTGCGGGTATGTTGAGGAAGAGCCATCTCCTTCTTCCGGCACCGAACTCTGACATTCAGAAGTGCGGAGGAGCGACTCTCGGGCCTGAATACCAGACTCACTTGCCGGCGTGCTCACCTCACTCTCTCTTCCCCGGGAGCGAGGCTTTTACCTGCACCCGCGACCTCGCAGGTGGGGACGTGGACACTCGCTCAGACTCTCGGAACTGCGCGGCTGGGGAGCAGAAATCGCGGGGTCCCTCCCCTCGCGCTGGCATCCAGCTGGGCGGCCGCGGAACGCGGGTGGGGCGCAGCCGGGGTACCGCCTCCTTGGGCTCCGGGCTGCAGAGAGAGCGTCGCGCGCCGCCCCAGCAGCCGAGGGCCGGGGGCGCCGAGGAAGACCGGGCTCGAGGGGTGGGGGGCCGCTGCGGGCCGCCCGCCGAGATGTGACCCGGCTCCGCCGCCCATGTGGGCCCGCCGACCCGCGGCGGGAGCGGCGGCCGGAGGGGTCCAGGAGCCCCGCCGCCAGGCCCTGCGCCTGCTGCTGCCGCCGCTACTGCTACTGCTCGCGGCCGCGCCTTCGGGCAGCGCAGGTGAGTGGATGGCGGCCGGGCCGCCTGGTGCGGGACGCGGACGCGGACGGGAGCGGGCCGGGCCCGCCGCCTGCCCAGCGCCGCCGGGGTCCGTCCGCTCGCGGGTTTCGCGTTCGCGCGCGCCGAGCGGGAGGTGCGGGGGTCGGCGCTCCGAGCCCCGGGGAGAAACTCCCCACCGCCCCCCGCGCGCCTGCTGCGGCGTCAAGGCTGCGGGACTGAGAGTTTCATTCTGCCCGTCGCGGGGCTGCAGGGAGGCGGAGGGAGTGTGACCGCGGTCGCTCTAAGGGGAACCCGCAGCTCGGGACTCGAGGTTGGCGACGGTGACCGTGCGCTGCGCCCTCGGCCGCACCGACCCGCCGCCCTTTAACAGGTACTAATCCCGCGGCTGGCGGTGACGGTTCTGCTTCCATGAAAATACCGAGTCCCGGGAACGCTCTGCTCCGAAAGAACAGGGTCTAGAAAGAGGCGGTGTTTCTAGTGTAAGATGCCTCTCTCGAGTACGGCATTGTTTTTCCTTTGCAGTTAGGACCCTGTACAGATAGATACGTGCTCTTCGATTTTTACTTTTAACTCTTATATTAAAAGTAAATTTTTAACTGATTTATGACATCAGGTAACTGAAATTTGCTTTGCTGTGCTGTTCAGTTTAAATTCTACCAAGTGGAATCCAGTAAGCCAGGATGATTCATTAACCTGATTTCTTTTTTTCTTCTGGTATGTAAGAAAAAGGTTTCTTTTAAAGCAAGAAATCGGGGATTTTTTTTTTTTTTAATTAAAACCAACAGAGCTTCCCAGAATACTGTACTTTGTAGGAAGGCGGTTCAGGCTTTAATGTCTAATGACTTTTCACCCAGAGCTGAACAACAGTGAATGCAGAAGGAAAGTTGCCCTCGAAAGTGCAGTGTTCTTAGTAGTCAAAGAAAAACGGTTTTAAATTTGATGCAGTTATTTTGGAAGTAACCCCAGTGTCTGAAGATGAATGGATGAAGATGTGATACACACACATACCACATATGGGAATATTACTCACTCATAGAAAAGAATGTGGTCTTGCCATTTGCAACAACATGGGTATTACACTAAGTGAAATAAGTCAGGCAGAAAAAAACAAATACCATATGATTTCACTTATGTGTGGAGTTTAAAAAAACAAAACAAATGAATAAACAAACAAAAAGCAGAAACAGACCCATAAATAGTGAGACCAACCTGATGATTCCGGGAGGGAAGGGGTGGGAGTTGGGAAATGGGCAAAATGTGTGAAGGGGAGTGGGAGAGGCAGCTTCCAGATATGGAATGAGTGAGTCCTGGGGATAAATGGTACAGCACAGGGACTATAGTCAGTGGCTTTATAATAGTGTTGTATGGTGGTAGTAGGTATACATGTGAGCAGAGCATAACTATACTTGTGGATCCCTATGTCGTACACCTGAAAGTAATGTAACATCGTGTGTCAACTATGCTTCGATAGGAAGGAATCAGGGAGGGAGACAGTGAGAGACTATGGACTCCAGGAACCAAACTGAAGGTTACAGAAGGGAGGGGCGTGGGGATGGGGTAACAGAGTGATGGTTATTAAGGAGGGCACGTATGGTGATGAGCACTGGGTGTTTTACGCAACTAATGAATCGTTGAACACTACATCAAAA
The DNA here is from genome assembly GCF_902655055.1 of Lutra lutra. NCBI lineage: Eukaryota > Metazoa > Chordata > Mammalia > Carnivora > Mustelidae > Lutra > Lutra lutra. The sequence goes on along the minus strand of NC_062283.1, from coordinate 88,456,868 downwards.
ACTAATGTTGTACCATATGCTGGCTATTGAACATAATAAAAAAAATCTTTTAAATAAAAAATAAAAACACAGTAATAATAAGTTCAATACAGTCACAAAGATTATGAAGTGTGCATATAGATGTTGGAAAGATCGTTGAACCATAGATATTATACCCCCCAAAATGTTTCTCTTCTAAATCCTACATTTATTAAAAATTATAGTTTTTAATTTTGTATTTATAAATATATTCATGATATATTATGAGTTTTTAGTTCTTTCCTACATATGCTGAGTGGGAAGAGACTACTCCTGACTTATGCAAATATTGAGCCTTCAACTAACATATGAATTTGCTTGTTTCTTTTTTTTTTTTTTTAATTTTTTTTAAAGATTTTATTTATTTATTTGACAGAGAGAGATCACAAGTAGACAGAGAGGCAGGCAGAGAGAGAGAGAGAGGGAAGCAGGCTCCCCGCTGAGCAGAGAGCCCGATGCGGGACTCGATCCCAGGACCCTGAGATCATGACCTGAGCCGAAGGCAGCGGCTTAACCCACTGAGCCACCCAGGCGCCCCAAGAATTTGCTTGTTTCTATATTTAATCAGAGAGAGAAATAAAAAGCTTGCTCCAGGGGCGCCTGGGTGGCTCAGTGGGTTAAAGCCTCTGCTTTCGGCTCAGGTCATGATCCCAGGGTCTTGGGATCGAGCCCCGAATCGTGCTCTCTGCTCAGCAGGGAGCCTGCTTCCTCCTCTCTCTCTCTGCCTGCCTCTCTGCCTACCTGTGATCTCTGTCTGTCAAATGAAATGAATAAAATCTTTAAAAAAAAAAAAAAGCTTGCTCCATAATTGGGTTAGGGGCTGACATTAGAAAGTAGTAATATTCTTAGCATCAGAGCAAAATTTGGGGGAAGAAAAACAGAAGAAACTCTTTCCTGATCCACAAGATCTAGGTACTTTCTTAGCTCTTCTTTAAGCATTGCTCTTTTCTTCTGGGTCTTCAGGCAACCTAAGGACTGCTGGAAAAACCAGGTTAGAAGCTACCTGGAATACCATACTTACCTCTTAATAGAGAGTGATTTCTATCCTGATAGGTCAGCCACAATATCTGCTAAACAATGTGAGCTTTCTTTTTTTTTTTTTTTTTAATTTTTTTTATTTTTTTCAGCATAACAGTATTCATTATTTTTGCACCACACCCAGTGCTCCATGCAATCCGTGCCCTCTACAATACCCACCACCTGGTGCCCCCAACCTCCCACCCCCCACCCCTTCAAAATTCTCAGATCGTTTTTCAGAGTCCATAGTCTCTCATGGTTCACCTCCCCTTCCAATTTCCCTCAACTCCCTTCTCCTCTCCAACTCCCCTTGTCCTCCATGCTATTTGTTATGCTCCACAAATAAGTGAAACCATATAATAATTGACTCTCTCTGCTTGACTTATTTCACTCAGCATAATCTCTTCCAGTCCCGTCCATGTTGCTACAAAACTTGGGGATTCATCCTTTCTTTCTTTTTTTTTTTTTTTTTTTTTTTTTTTTTTTTTTTTTTTTTTACAGCTTTATAAACATATATTTTTATCCCCAAGGGTACAGGTCTGCGAATCGCCAGGTTTACACACTTCACAACACTCACCATAGCACATACCCTCCCCGATATCCATAACCCCACCCCCTCTCCCAACACCCTCCCCCCATCAACCCTCAGTTTGTTTTGTGAGATTAAGAGTCACTTATGGTTTGTCTCCCTCCCAATCCCATCTTGTTTCATTTACTCTTCTCCTACCCCCTCAACCCCCCATGTTGCATCTCCTCTCCCTCATATCAAGGAGATCATATGATAGTTGTCTTTCTCCGATTGACTTATTTCGCTAAGCATGATACCCTCTAGTTCCATCCACGTCGTCGCAAATGGCAAGATTTCATTTCTTTTGATGGCTGCATAGTATTCCATTGTGTATATATACCACATCTTCTTTATCCATTCGTCTGTTGATGGACATCTAGGTTCTTTCCATAGTTTGGCTATTGTAGACATTGCTGCTATAAACATTCGGGTGCATGTGCCCCTTCGGATCACTACGTTTGCATCTTTAGGGTAAATACCCAGCAGTGCAATTGCAGGGTCATAGGGTAGTTCTATTTTCAACATTTTGAGGAACCTCCATGCTGTTTTCCAGAGTGGTTGCACCAGCTTGCATTCCCACCAACAGTGTAGGAGGGTTCCCCTTTCTCCGCATCCTCGCCAGCATCTGTCATTTCCTGACTTGTTAATTTTAGCCATTCTGACTGGTGTGAGGTGATATCTCATGGTGGTTTTGATTTGTATTTCCCTGATGCCGAGTGATATGGAGCACTTTTTCATGTGTCTGTTGGCCATCTGGATGTCTTCTTTGCAGAAATGTCTGTTCATGTCCTCTGCCCATTTCTTGATTGGATTATTTGTTCTTTGGGTGTTGAGTTTGCTAAGTTCTTTATAGATTTTGGACACTAGCCCTTTATCTGATATGTCGTTTGCAAATATCTTCTCCCATTCTGTCAGTTGTCTTTTGGTTTTGTTCACTGTTTCCTTTGCTGTGCAAAAGCTTTTGATCTTGATAAAATCCCAAAAGTTCATTTTTGCCCTTGCTTCCCTTGCCTTTGGTGATGTTCCTAGGAAGATGTTGCTGCGGCTGAGGTCGAAGAGGTTGCTGCCTGTGTTCTCCTCGAGGATTTTGATGGATTCCTTTCTCACGTTGAGATCCTTCATCCATTTTGAGTCTATTTTCGTGTGTGGTGTAAGGAAATGATCCAATTTCATTTTTCTGCATGTGGCTGTCCAATTTTCCCAACACCATTTATTGAAGAGGCTGTCTTTGGTCCATTGGACATTCTTTCCTGCTTTGTCGAAGATGAGTTGACCATAGACTTGAGGGTCCATTTCTGGGCTCTCTATTCTGTTCCATTGATCTATGTGTCTGTTTTTGTGCCAGTACCATGCTGTCTTGATGATGACAGCTTTGTAATAGAGCTTGAAGTCCGGAATTGTGATGCCACCAACTTTGGCTTTCTTTTTCAATATTCCTTTGGCTATTCGAGGTCTTTTCTGGTTCCATATAAATTTTAGGATTGTTTGTTCCATTTCTTTGAAAAAAATGGATGGTACTTTGATAGGAATTGCATTAAATGTGTAGATTGCTTTAGGTAGCATAGACATTTTCACAATATTTATTCTTCCAATCCAGGAGCATGGAACATTTTTCCATTTCTTTGTGTCTTCCTCAAATTCTTTCATGAGTACTTTATAGTTTTCTGAGTATAGATTCTTAGTCTCTTTGGTTAGGTTTATTCCTAGGTATCTTATAGTTTTGGGTGCAATTGTAAATGGGATGGACTCCTTAATTTCTCTTTCTTCTGTCTTGTTGTTGGTGTAGAGAAGTGCAACTGATTTCTGTGCATTGATTTTATATCCTGACACTTTACTGAATTCCTGTACAAGTTCTAGCAGTTTTGGAGTGGAGTCTTTTGGGTTTTCCACATAGAGTATCATATCATCTGCGAAGAGTGATAGTTTGACTTCTTCTTTGCCGATTTGGATGCCTTTAATTTCCTTTTGTTGTCTGATTGCTGAGGCTAGGACTTCTAGTACTATGTTGAATAGCAGTGGTGATAACGGACATCCCTGCCGTGTTCCTGACCTTAGCGGAAAAGCTTTCAGTTTTTCTCCATTGAGAATGATATTTGTGGTGGGTTTTTCATAGATGGCTTTGATAATATTGAGGTATGTGCCGTCTATCCCTACACTTTGAAGAGTTTTGATCAGGAAGGGATGCTGTACTTTGTCAAATGCTTTTTCAGCATCTATGGAGAGTATCATATGGTTCTTGTTCTTTCTTTTATTAATGTGTTGTATCACATTGATTGATTTGCGGATGTTGAACCAGCCTTGCAGCCCTGGAATAAATCCCACTTGGTCGTGGTGAATAATCCTTTTAACGTACTGTTGAATCCTATTGGCTAGTATTTTGGTGAGAATTTTTGCATCTGTGTTCATCAAGGATATTGGTCTGTAGTTCTCTTTTTTGTTGGGATCCTTGTCTGGTTTTGGGATCAAGGTGATGCTGGCCTCATAAAATGAGTTTGGAAGTTTTCCTTCTATTGCTATTTTTTGGAACAGTTTCAGGAGAATAGGAATTAGTTCTTCTTTAAATGTTTGGTAGAATTCCCCCGGGAAGCCGTCTGGCCCTGGGCTTTTGTTTGTTTGGAGATTTTTGATGACTGTTTCAATCTCCTTACTGGTTATGGGTCTGTTCAGGCTTTCTATTTCTTCCTGGTTCAGTTGTGGTAGTTTATATGTCTCTAGGAATGCATCCATTTCTTCCAGATTGTCAAATTTGTTGGCATAGAGTTGCTCATAGTATGTTCTTATAATTGTCTGTATTTCTTTGGTGTTCGTTGTGATCTCTCCTCTTTCATTCATGATTTTATTTATTTGGGTCCTCTCTCTTTTCTTTTTGATAAGTCTGGCCAGGGGTTTATCAATCTTATTAATTCTTTCAAAGAACCAGCTCCTCGTTTCGTTGATTTGTTCTATTGTTTTTTTGGTTTCTATTTCATTGATTTCTGCTCTGATCTTTATGATTTCTCTTCTCCTGCTGGGTTTAGGGTTTCTTTCTTGTTCTTTCTCCAGCTCCTTGAGGTGTAGGGTTAGGTTGTGTACCTGAGACCTTTCTTGTTTCTTGAGAAAGGCTTGTACCGCTATATATTTTCCTCTCAGGACTGCCTTTGTTGTGTCCCACAGATTCTGAACTGTTGTGTTTTCATTATCATTTGTTTCCATAATTTTTTTCAATTCTTCTTTGATTTCCTGGTTGACCCATTCATTCTTTAGAAGGATGCTGTTTAGTCTCCATGTATTTGGGTTCTTTCCAAATTTCCTCTTGTTATTGAGTTCTAGCTTTAGAGCATTGTGGTCTGAAAATATGCAGGGAATGATCCCAATCTTTTGATACCGGTTGAGACTTGATTTAGGACCAAGAATGTGATCTATTCTGGAGAACGTTCCATGTGCACTAGAGAAGAATGTGTATTCTGTTGCTTTGGGATGAAATGTTCTGAATATATCTGTGATGTCCATCTGGTCCAGTGTGTCATTTAAGGCCTTGATTTCCTTGTTGATCTTTTGCTTGGATGATCTGTCCATTTCAGTGAGGGGAGTGTTAAAATCCCCTACTATTATTGTATTCTTGTCGATGTGTTTCTTTGATTTTGTTATTAATTGGTTTATATAGTTGGCTGCTCCCACGTTAGGGGCATAGATATTTAAAATTGTTAGATCTTCTTGTTGGACAGTTCCTTTGAGTATGATATAGTGTCCTTCCTCATCTCTTATTATAGTCTTTGGCTTAAAATCTAATTGATCTGATATAAGGATTGCCACTCCTGCTTTCTTCTGATGTCCATTAGCATGGTAAATTCTTTTCCACCCCCTCACTTTAAACCTGGAGGTGTCTTCAGGTGTAAGATGAGTTTCTTGTAGGCAACATATAGATGGTTTTTGTTTTTTTATCCATTCTGATACCCTGTGTCTTTTGATTGGGGCATTTAGCCCATTAACATTCAGGGTAAGTATTGAGAGATATGAATTTAGTGCCATTGTATTGCCTGTAAGGTGACTGTTATTGTATATTGTCTCTGTTTCTTTCTGATCTACTACTTTGAGGGTCTCTCTTTGCTTAGAGGACCCCTTTCAATATTTCCTGTAGAGCTGGTTTGGTATTTGCAAATTCTTTCAGTTTTTGTTTGTCCTGGAAGCTTTTAATCTCTCCGTCTATTTTCAATGATAGCCTAGCTGGATATAGTATTCTTGGCTGCATGTTTTTCTCATTTAGTACTCTGAATATATCATGCCAGCTCTTTCTGGCCTGCCAGGTCTCTGTGGATAAGTCTGCTGCCAATCTAATATTTTTACCATTGTACGTTACAGACTTCTTTTCCCGGGCTGCTTTCAGGATCTTTTCTTTGTCACTAAGACTTGTCAATTTTACTATTAGGTGACGGGGTGTGGACCTATTCTTATTGATTTTGAGGGGGGTTCTCTGAACCTCCTGGATTTTGATGCTTGTTCCCTTTGCCATATTGGGGAAATTCTCTCCAATAATTCTCTCCAATATACCTTCTGCTCCCCTCTCTGTTTCCTCTTCTTCTGGAATCCCAATTATTCTAATGTTGTTTCGTCTTATGGTGTCACTTATCTCTCGAATTCTCCCCTCGTGGTCCAGTAGCTGTTTGTCCCTCTTTTGCTCAGCTTCTTTATTCTCTGTCATTTGGTCTTCTATATCGCTAATTCTTTCTTCTGCCTCATTTATCCTAGCAGTGAGAGCCTCCATTTTTGATTGCACCTCATTAATAGCTTTTTTGATTTCAACTTGGTTAGATTTTAGTTCTTTTATTTCTCCAGAAAGGGCTTTTATATCTCCCGAGAGGGTTGCTTTAATATCTTCCATGCCTTTTTCAAGTCCGGCTAGAACCTTGAGAATCATCATTCTGAACTCTATATCTGACATATTACCAATGTCTGTATTGATTAGGTCCCTAGCCTTTGGTATTGCCTCTTGTTCTTTTTTTTGTTGTGAATTTTTCCGCCTTGTCATTTTGTCCAGATAAGAGTTTATGAAGGAGCAAGTAAAATACTAAAAGGGTGGCAACAACCCCAGGAAAATATGCTTTAGCCAAATCAGAAGAGATCCTGAATTGTGAGGGGGGAGAAAGTGGATAAAAAGGGGTTCAGAAAGAAAGAAAAAAAAAAACTATTAAAAAAAAGAAAGCCGATAAAGAAAAAAATATAAAAAGAGGAAAATATATATATATATTAGATAAACTATTTAAAAAACGTTAAAAAAAAGAAAATGGTAAAAGTTAAAAAAAATTTAGCAGAAGAAGAGAAAAAGAAAAAAAATTGAAAAAGAAGAAAAAATTAAATTAACTGCAAGGCTAAAAAATCATGGGGAGAAAGCCATGAGTTCCGTGCTTTGCTTTCTTCTCCTCTGGAATTCCGCCGTTCTCCTTGGTAGGTGAACTTGGTCCTGGCTGGGTTTCCCGTAGATCTTCTGGGGGAGGGGCCCGTTGTAGTGATTCTCAAGCGTCTTTGCCCCAGGCGGAGTTGCACCACCCTTACCCGGGGCCGCGCTGAGTAATCCGCTCGGGTTTGCTTTCGGGAGCTTTTGTTCCCTGAGCGCTTTCCGTAGAGTCCGGAGGACGGGAATAAAGATGGCGGCCTCCCGGTCTCCGGCCCGGAGGAGCCGAGAGCCCGGGGCCCCACTCCTCAGTGCGCCCTCAGAGAACACGCCCAATGACTCCCGCCACCCTGGCCTCCGGCCGCGCTCCGAGCTGACCGAGCCTGCGACCGGTTCAAGGCAACCCTGAGCTGAGAGTCACTCCTCGGCTCTGTCTCTGCAGCCGGCTTCCCCGTTCTAATACCGGTAAGCTCTGCGACACTGAGACACCCCCGATCCTTCTGCGACCCTGCGGGACCTGAGGCTGCGCTTACTCCGCCTGGGCTTCACCCCAGTTAAGCCTCTGGAGCAATGTCCCTCAGCAGAACAGACTTTTAAAAGTCCTGATTTTGCTCCGTTGCTCCGCCGCTCGCCGGGAGCTGGCCCCTCCCCCCGCGGTCTATCTTCCCGTCGCTTTGGATTCACTTCTCCGCCAGTCCTACCTTGCAGAAAGTGGTTGATTTTCTGTTTCTGGAATTGCTGTTCTTCTTCTCTTCAATCTCCCGTTGGATTTGTAGGTGTTTGCAATCTTTAGATAAGCTATTTAGCTGATCTCCCGCTACCCGAAGTAGTCTCAGCCTGCTACTTCTCCGCCATCTTGACTCCTCCCCCCCAATGTGAGCTTTCTAAGGGTTAAATGACATTCCACTCTTGGGCAGGAAGAATACTTTAATTCTTTGAATGTTTTCACACAAATATTCAGTCACCCAACTCAGTATTTGCATCAGGCAATATAAACCAAACATTCAAAGAGAAAGAAAAAAAATTCAATGTAGCATCAACGTTCTAGGAAAATATTGATATTTAATTTCAGGTAAGCTTTTAATGGAATTCAGAACATCTGTGATGTTCCCTCAAGATGGGCATGACACCCACATTCACTGTCATTCTCTACACCCACATTCACTGTCATTCTCTACATTCTTTAGGGACAGAAGTTTCTCCGGCGAGTTTATCCCTGTTGCATATCAAACTCTGCCTTTTTGGCCCATTCCCATGTATATTCTTCAGTGAAGATAAGGAGCTGTGGTCAGCATTATATAAGCAAGCATCTGAAGCCAATTAGAGAAAGTGGGAGAAGATGACTTCCTAAGGTCATCTATCTCCTCCTCAAGACTTTCAGAAGTATCCAGTGCCATAGAATAATTCTGCACTCGCCTGCAAGGTTTCTTGTGGACCACTCCTCCCTGTCGTGCAGGTTTACCTCACACCACTTACTTCCTGCACGGTCCTTTTTCCAGTTTGGAGAGCAAACCAAACCACTTTTCATCTCCGAGATGTCATACTTGTAGTTCCTGCCACTAAAGTGTTCCTACCCACTCTACCCCCAGCTAACTGTGACTCCTGCTCAGACTTGGCATCTCACCTCCCGTATGCCTCCCTCAAGGAGATCTGCCCAAAATCCCCAAGGAAAGAAAAGAATATGGTGTTTATTATGTCTAGGAACAAATGAGCCTTGCTTTAGTTTTTGGAGGTTTTACAACACAGTCTACATATTCCTACTATATGTATGCTTATTAGAACTAATATACTGTAACTGACACAGTGAAGGCATTTGTTCAAATGTCTCTGATATCAACACAGCAGCGTTTGGATATTCTATTTCACTGAGTAGTTACTTGTACACACACAGATGGTTCCAGTGAGCTAATTAAGCTCCCCTCGTTATTTTTTTCACTTTTAATTTTGAAATAATTTGAAACTTACAGAAAAGTTTCAGGAACAGTAGTCTTTCCGTAAATCCCTTAGCTGGTTTCTCCCAAGTTCAACATCTTACCTAACCATTGTACGATATTCAGAAGCAGGCCATTAACACTGGTATAATATAATCACCAAACTCTGGACCTTGCCAGATTTCAGCCATTTTTCCACTAAGGCTCTTATTCTCTTCCAGGATCCTGCTTTACAGTCAGCTGTGATGCCTCCTTCGTCTCCTCCAATCTATGACAGTTCTTCAGCCCGTTTTTGCTTTCATGTCCTTGACACTTTGGGCTGTCATCTCTTCTTGGAATGTCCCTCAATTTGGGTTCATTTGGTGTTTCTTCATGATGAGAGTGAGGTTATTCTTTTTGAGCAAATTATATTTGTTAGGTCCATTATTAAATGAAAAGAGACTGAGACAAAGTGAAAGTTATTTAAAGCTTTATTTTATGATAAGTATTAGAAGTTAGACTGATCGGCCAGGGGAATGAGACTGAAACAAGGTGAAAGTTATGCAAAGCTCTATTCTATGCCAAGTATTAGAAGTCAGGCTGACCGGCCAGGGCCGTCTCCGAAGAGAGCAACCCCTCTCCATCTTCACAGACTAACTTTTATAGAGTAAAAGCCTGGCCACACATAGGTGGCCAATGAGATTGTAACATTGCATAGTCATGTTAGGCCACACGCAGGTGGCCATTGAATTACAATTTACCCTTTAGTAGCTCTTTGAACTAACCTATTACTCTGGTCAGAATTGGCGCTCAAGTTTGGCGCCCAAAAGGTGGGGTTTACATTCTTTGGTGGTTAGGGAGACAATATGTGTGCTTTTTACTGATTGGATGTCTCCACCTGGCCTGACTCGTCCTTGTATTCTGGGCTCTGTTATTAGGAACAAGCAGACCATATTTTACTGGTTTCCCAGACTTGCTTCTAAGTAAGTTTCTCGGGGGGAGGGGGGGGCATGGTCCGTTTAAGTTTTACTGCACAAACAACAGAATGGCTTTTAACCGAGGTGGAGTCGCTCTGGCTAAATAGGCCCTCACACTATTGTCTTTCTCAGTGCATCCTGACAAAGGATTTATGATATCCATATGTCTTGTTCGTGGTGATGTTAACCTTGATCGCTTGGTTAAGGTGGCGTCTGCAGGGATTTTCATTGTGTAGTTACTATTACTTGGAGCAGACATAAGGTCATTCCTTGTACATTTGCATGGCTTCCACATCTCTCAGCTAGAGATACTTCCCCAGCCTGTCTAGAGGTCATTGAGTATCCCAGATCCAAGCGTGTTGTATAAGATCACCAGCCTCTCTCTTCAGAATGTACCTACTGCCTCTAACTATGTGTTGAGCTTCCTGCAGAACGAATCCAGGAAAGGCAGAATAGCTGAGGATATCCATTACCTCTAGGAGGTGGTGTGGTATAGGAACAACATGGTAGGGTTGAGGAGGTACCGACAGTTCTCTGAGTATACCTTTTGCTACAGCTCTGACTGTTAGAGCCATGGGTGGGACACATATTTCCCATTTAAGCATAAACTTTGGACAAAGGAATAGGCAGATGGAATTATTCGTGTTATAAAATGAATATGTTAGGATAAGCATTTCAATATAAAATGGTAACTATTTTTATAATATTTTATTTAAGATTTTAAAATTCATTTTAGAGAGAGAATGGGAGCAGGGGGCAGGAGGGGAGGAGAAGAGAGAGAGGGACAAGCTGACTCTGTGCTGAACCTGGTGCTCAAACATGGCACCTGATTCCACGACCCTGAGATCATGACCTGAGCCAAAATCAAGAGTCAGACGCCAAGCTGACTGAGCCACCCAGGTGCCCCTCTAATATTTTAAATAAATAGAACTGCATATCTGTGTGTTGCCTTTGTTAGTGCTTTTCACAAAATACTACTCAGTAAATTTGCAGGGTTTTGCTTAAAAGCACATTTCATTACACACATGATGTTTTTTAAAATGATTTTCTATTTGCATCTTTTTCTTCTTTGTACAGCTTTACCAGGTATCATTGACACTTATCTCCATGATGATCAAGGAAAAAAAAAGACATCTTAGAATCCACTGCAGTTTAATGTAACATATATATTTAATAAGTAAAATCATTTTATCCATCTTATTAACATTACACTTTTGCTATGAGTGTGATATTCTAAAAGCATTCTGATTTGTCCTGGTACCTATTTATGATTATTTGACACAAAAGCTGATACCAGAAAAATGAATTAAATCATTATAATCAATTCCAAGGAATGTCAATTGCTTATAAAATTGGAGAACAAGAAAACTTTAGGGAAAAAATTGCCAGCTGGAGAAATTAAATACATCCTCTAGTTTTCAGAATTCCTTTGGATATAAGAACCTGGTGTTGACAGGACGTTATTAAAGTCCCATCCAAGTGTTTCTCATATGAATCAGCTCTAAAGCATTACTTCCAGATCATTACCTGTCTGCTGTTTGAGCACCTGTCATCACGGGACACTCACTGCCTACCAAGGCAGGATGTCCTGTCACTGCAGACTTCCAATTATTACAATGTCTTTCCATGTTATGAGCTAAGAGCTTACTCTCTTGCATCTTCTCCCATAGTTGGTCCTCAGTCTCTGCTGTGGAAGCCATGCAGAACAGGATATGCAGATAACTGAACGCCCCATCTGTGTCTTCCCCCCTCTCAGCCAACCACCTTCCCAGTTACGTCATGCCAGCCTCTCTCTCCTCGTCTTTCTAGCGTGTGTGCGTTCTCTGCAAGTTCCCAAGCTGCATCCCTGTAGATCATGATGAGATGGCCCATCTACTAACATTTCAAGCACTATGCCTGGCATGTTTATCCTTAAATGATTCAGCATCAGTTTCTTAATGAACACAGGGTTCCTGATGCCTGAAAGCTGCCCTCCTTTTCTTTGTTGTCCTCTCCTCAGAGACACAGACTTGGGACCCTTATTTCAACTCAGGCTTTCAAAATAAGACAATTTCATTTGGTGGAGGTAGTTTTCTTTCTGTTTCCTTCTCGAAGGATAGAGGATGGATGTAGGGCATAATGTTTTATCTTGAGCTTGGGTCTAGATGCAATTAAGGATACTCTTCCCTGGAAAAAAAAATTTTTTTAAAGATTTTATATATTTATTTGTTTGTTTGTTTGACGGTGAGAGAGAGAGCAAGAGCACACAAGCAGGAGGAGCAGCAGGCAGAGGGAGAGGGAGAAGCAGGCTTCCCCCTAAGCAGGGAGCCCGATGCGGGTCGATCCCAGGACCCTGGGATCATGACCTGAGCCGAAGGCAGACGCTTAACTGGCTCAGGCACCCAGGCACCCTGGAAAAAAATGTTTTACTGATTATCTATACAACTCTAGTTCTGTTTTTTGACTGTGGTGGTGACTGTGTTGCACATTGGGCCACAAAATGGCTCCCACACAGCTGCCTCAATCCCTTTACGTGCTGCTTTCTCAGATACCCACTCTGCCTCCAGTCCCAGAAAATTGGCATACTTTTTCCTCTACAGACTTGTCAGTAAGTTGTCCTCATACTTCTTTTTTTTTAAGATTTTATTTAATTATTTGACAGACAGAGATCACAAGTAGGCAGAGAGGCAGGCAGAGAGTCAGGAGGAAGCAGGCTCCCCGCTGAGCAGAGAGCCCGGTGCGATGCGGGGCTCAATCCCAGGACCCTGAGACGATGACCTGAGCCAAAGACAGAGGCTTAACCCATTGAGCCACCCAGGCGCCCCATTTGTCCTCATACTTCTTGATTCTCAACATATATGCTTTTCATCCAGCGTCCTCAAAGTTCCATCCCATAAAGTTGCATTTGTATTTTGGTAATAGGAGTTTTGTTTTGTTTTGTTTTGTTTTGGCAACTGCCTTGTCCTAGCTCAAGCATTTGTTTACATTATTCCCACCGTTTAAATTTTCTCCTCAACTTCACAGATATCTTGCCTCTTGCGTCAATCCCCTCATCTTTACTTTCTGGAGATTCAGCAGCCCTTAAAGCATTCATTGTTCTCCTCAGTGAACACTGTGTTCATTTTTGAGGAAAGGTACAAGCAAGCAAAGACACCTCCGGTATTAGTTTTCTGAGGCCGCCATAACAAAGTACCACAAACTGGGTAGCTTAAAATAATGTAAATTTATTATCTCACGGCACATTCTCCCTATTTGAGGAGGAAAGATGCATTATATAAGCAATGAAGTGTGGAAGTAAATGTCTTGCTATGAGTAAATATTTGCGATGCTTTTAGGAAAAAACAAATTTAATAAATAGTTACAGGTAGGCTGTTATCCATATTTCATAAAACAATGATAACTTAATATAAATTCAGCTCCTTTTCATTTCAAATATTAGCAGGAGAATACAGGCATACTTCATTTTGTTGCATGTTGTCTGTAGGGCGTTTTTCACAAACAAGATTTGTGGCAAGCCTGCATCACACAGGTGGGTCTGTGGGCGCCACTGTCCTCAACAGCATTTGCTCACTTTGTGTCTCTGCATCACAGTTGGGTAATTCTGATGCTATTTCAAACTTTTTCATCAGTATTATATTTGTTATGGTGATCAGTGATCTGTGATCAGTGATTGTGAACTTGATGACTGTTCAGAGGATGGTTAATAGTTTTAGCAATAAAGTGTCTTTCAATAAAGTTATGTACATTGTTTTCTTAGCCATAATGCTACTGCGCATTTAGGGGACAACAGTAGAGTGTAAACGTAACTTGTGTACTCACTGGGAAACCAAAAAATTCATCGTACTCACTTATTGTGATACTCACCTCGGTACAGTGGGCTAAAATGAAACTGCAGTCTCCAAGGTATAGCTGTGAAGCCAAGTCCCGCTCTGAGGGCATTCTCTCTATAAATTACCAGGTAGTTAATATTCCTTTTCACACCTATGGTTCTTTCTTATAAAACTACAAATCACTAAACAAAATGGGGGCGGGAGTAAGGAGCTTAGTAGCTCTAGGACAGCCTGACTTCATGGTCATTGGCAGCCTCGAGTCACAGCGGTCTGCGGCTCTTTGCTATACCGAAGCAAACCACACACGGTTATCAAAAGGCACAATTGTTACAGCTGTGGTTTTGCAAGATAAGGTTGGTGTCCTAGGTGCTATTTCCTACTTCCTTAATCAACACAGCCCTTTGGAGGCTCTGTCGGTGTTAGTGAGCACCAGCAAAGGGACTGTCTTAATGGACCCATTCTCTCAGTTGTCCCTGGAGAAGTTCCAAAGCTGTCAGTGCAGCAGTGCCCTTGACTTCTCTGCGTGGGTCTTCTCATTGTTGCTTTGCTTTTCTCATGACCTGGGCTTTTCTACATCTTGGTGGCAGTTAAGAAACTTAAATAGCTGATCTTCGGTGTGGCCCAGGTAGCATGTGGGACTTCTGCTCATTTTATTGGATATGGTTACATAATTCCATCAAGCCACAGATCAGCCCCAAAGAGGTCTCATCATAGTCCTGGTCACCCTCAAAAACATCAAAGCGATTACTTGTCACTACAGAGGAGAGTTAGCCTATTGAAAAAATTTTACCTTTCTGACAGTATACAATTCCATCTTGGTCTTGTTCAATTGGAAAGTCTCAGATTACAATGGCGATCACACCAACAACCTCATTTACCTCAAAATCCCAGTCGAAAATGAACAAGAAGCAAATACTATTAATTACATCAAAATCACCACTAAATTATTACTTCCAAATTACTTTACACTGCATAATTATTTTTAAAACTCTTTTTTAATTAATTATTTTCTCACATTTTTGTGTTGTTGACGTTCCCTCTGAAAATTTTAAGTGATAGAGTTATGAATAAAAGAATGGCTTTGGGGGCGCCTGGGTGGCTCAGTGGGTTAAAGCCTCTGCCTTCGGCTCAGGTCATGATCCCAGTGTCCTGGGATCGAGCCCCGCATTGGGCTCTCTGCTTGGCCAGGAGCCTGCTTCCCTTCCTCTCTCTCTACCTGTCTCTCTGCCTACTTGTGATCTCTGTCTGTCAAATAAATAAATTTAAAAAAAAATAAAAAAAAAGAATGGCTTTGCTTCTGTGAGGATAAAAAGAAGTACTAGTTGTAAAAATGATTTGAAAAATAGTTGATATTTAATTAATACCTGTTGATTGAAGTTGGAATTCCCAACAGCTATTCTTTTCAATACCTGAGTGGTCCCAAATGGGCTGCCCTTAACTTTCTTCTTACTTTCATCTTTTCTTTTCTAAGACAAGTTATCAAATAGTAGAGGCTCCAACCCACATTCAAATCTACTTCTTCACAGTTACTATGATGTTCATTATTACAAATCAAGATAATTTAAAGATCACAAAATGTAGAGAACGTCAAGTTCCTGTCCTCAAAGGGCTAATTTCTAAAAGGGACAGGAAGACATTTATATAAGAGATGACGTAAGATAGTACAACTGGTTTTCTAATAGTGGGGCTGACATACATAAGTTAGTAATGGCATCTTCAAAATAGGCCTTCTGGAAGGAGATGCACAGAAATCTCACCACAATGTATTTCTTAAACTCCTTTTTTTCAGAGTTCCAAGTAGAAACAGCACATGTGGGTCAGAATAGCCCTTTAAATGCCAAACCTTCATCTTGGAGGTATGATTTAATTTTCAAAAGCATTCCAAGCCATTTCCAACAAACTTGGGTAATCAAGCTGGGAAATCAGGCTATAATTGGGCAAAAATAAGGTGCGACTATTTAAAAAAAATGAGATGGAATGTCTTGCATGTTTACAAGTTACCTCTGAGTGGGATCGAGCCCAGGCTGGGTCAACCCTCCTAAGGGAGTTTGCTCTAGAAGTTACCTCTGAAAATTATTATAACTGAAAGGAAGCATACCACAAATGCCATGAGCTGAGCAACACCATAGGAAGAGTTATAAACCCTCCCCTGGGAACTAAATGGATGATGCACTCTCTCTTTGATGGGTAAACTCCAATATATTTCTTTTATTTTTTTTAATATTTTATTTATTTATTTGACAGACAGAGATCACAAGTAGGCAGAGAGGCAGGCAGAGAGAGAGGAGGAAGCAGGCTCCCTGCTGAGCAGAGAGCCTGATGTGGGGCTCGATCCCAGGACTCTGAGATCATGACCTGAGCCGAAGGCAGAGGCTTTAACCCACTGAGCCACCCAGGCGCCCCTCCAATATATTTCTTTTAAAAAGTTGTCTCGACTTTAAGGTCTTGCTTGCTACTAGGTACCAACGGCAAATAGTCAAAAACATGTTTAAGCACATAAATTTATTTATTGAGGTGTGACTCTAAAGAAATAGCACTGCTTTTTCTGTATGACTCATGCATCACTCATCCACATAAATGTTCATATTCCTGGCAGGGAAAGCATATACTGATGGATTGTGTCCCAGATTCAGACAATGCCTGCTGGCTCCATGAGAGCAGGGCCTTCTGTGTGTTTCTGGGCTCTGCTATCCCCTAGTGCCTATCAGTTTCTATTTCAAGCACACAGTAGGCGTTCAGTAACTATGTATGAATGACGTGATTGTGTACAGTTCCACCAGGAAAAGCTTCAATGAAAAAGAAATACTTGGGATTTCCTCATTGAGTTTCTTCTATCTCTCCTTAGAAGCAGCCATCCATCACATGCAAAATTTATAATGATCATACAATCATCCCTTCTTCCCACGTCAGTGTTCTTAGGAGCCTAAAGGTGGTAGGTAAGCATCCTACTATAGGAAGTCTGTCATAGTCAGAACCCTTGGTCTCAGTCAAGTATCCTCCAAATGGCTGAGTCCAACCATGGTCAAGTCATACAGCTTCTCTGGGGCTCTGTCAGTTCAGCTGTAAAGTAAGAATAGTAACAAGGGAGGACAACATTACACAAATATTGACTGAGCTCTTTCTTTGTCCCGGGCACTGTTCCAGGAGGTCTATGTAAAGAACCTTATTTAATCATCCCATCAATTCTATGAAACACATAGTATTGTTTTATTTTACAAAGAGGAAATTGAGGTGCAGAGGTTAAGTGACCGACTCGAGGGCACATGGTAAGTGGTAAAGCAGGGAGTGGGCTCCAGGGTGGCTCTGGAACTCTGGTTCTTAGAGCTTCTCTCTGACCCACTCACATAAACAATGACTAAAAGCCAGTGAGAAAGGGCAGGGGGCAGGCCTGTGTGAGGTCCAGTATTATTAGAGAGAAGATGGAGGCAGCACACACATACAACAGTGAGTGGGCCAAGAGAGATTAGAGAAATAACTGTGGAGATGGTGGTTCAGGGAAGACCGTCAAGTTTACAGGAACTAATGTTAATGTCAACCCATGCTCTCTCATTTATAGAGCACAGCTGTGTATCTTTTCTTAGGTAAATCGTTCCTGAATCAAATTTTCGGGGCTGTTTTTAGATGCTTGTTTTTTAAGGGCCCTTGACATATAATTAGAGAGAAGAGGAGAAAGAGGGGTTAATATTTTTCAATAGAACTGGTTTACAACTTGAAACAAAAGAAAATCTGCTTTTTCTTTCAGCATGATGAAGTTAGAACGAGACCAAAGACAATCCATCTAAAGGTAGCAATACAGTTGGGCTCTCCTTCGGTGGTTAGGATGAGTTCTGCACAGCTCCTGCTTTCTGGAATTGGTTCATTACCCTCTGGTGCTTTTTGTTAACTGTTTTAACCTCATTCCCCACAATAAAGAACTGATACAAGCATATAAAGGAATTTTCCCTATTTCAAAAGACACTTGCAATATGTAGGAGCCACTTGCCGTGTGTGGACTACTGTTCCTTCATTAAAAAGCATCTGTTGAGTGTCTTTTGACTGTGTCAATCCCCTGTGTACAATGTAAGTTGACCAAGGCAGTTTCAAGTTACCAAGACTTGGCAGTTCAGGCGGTTCACACCCCCATTCAATCCTCAAGTGAATCTGGGTCCTTCCCTGCCTCCATGATTTATGTGAGGCCCATCAGCCCCTGGTTAGTTCAGTTCAAAAGCATGTATTTGTCAGGTGCTGGGGATACAAAGACTGTAAGACGTGAAGCCCAATCTCAAATGGCTCAGAACCTGGTGATTCCTTAACTCTGCTCTAGCTTCAGAAGGACAGAAGGGGCAGGGGGCTGGAGACCTTCTCTGGGTAAAGCTGGGCAGGGTTTCCTCTATGCCCAGTTTCCCTAGTTGGTCATGAGCCTGAGAAACTTGAATGGACCCAAAGGGGACGTCACCAGAGGTAGACACATTTGACTGTTGAGCCTCTTACAGCCTGGTTGTTCTCCTCACTGGCAGATGAACATACAATCTGTAATAGGAAAATCAAATTGCCTCAGCCCCAAAGACAGAGGTTTGCAAGACCACAAGACTGATTACCCTGACCTTTCATGAGTTCGCTCTGAAAACCTCACCACTTTTTATGGGTGTATATTAAGTACTAATTTATACATGAGCTTTCCCCACAGTATAATGAAATGGAAATATCTCTGAGGGTCAGGCATATAATTAAAACTGCAGTATTCTTAGAGGAGGTAGTATTAGCTTTAAGGCCACTAGGAAAATGCTCCCTACCATTTCGCTACACCTAGAGATCTGTATTTATACAACATAACTCTTGGAACAAATGTAGTAGCCACATTTTATAATATTTCACCAATGAAGTTGTCACAGATTTACCCATTTCAATTTACCCATGTCATTTATCTATTTTTTTCCTAGAGACAGGACTTTCTCCTTATGGTGTATAACATAAATGAGGCTGGGCTAGAAAAACTTCCCCAAAGGCCAAGATATTACAAAAGGAAAACAAACACGGAGAGTGGGCACAAATCTGAATGATGTGGCTTACAGATAGAGCTAACCAATCATTAAAGTTCATTATGTAGACACCTCCTTGCTGACCTTTCACGGCTTTGATAAGCCAGAGGCTATCTTAAATAATCATAACTCAAGGGGCACCATTAAGTAGCCCTCCATTGCTCAAAGCCCATACCTGGTGAGGGAAGCTCAAAATGAGCCCAGAGGTCCCACTCCTTTTTGAGGTCTGTTGAGCTCCATTTTTTTCTTCAAAGACCAGCCTCTTACCCAGATGACTGTCATCGAGAATGCTCCCCCCATCCTTTACTGGGGACCAAGCATAGCTTATATACCATCATAGCAACATCACATCATTAAAATAGTCCAAGCCAATATTCATTAAATGGATACACACATGGAGGAATGAGGGTTCTTTCAGTTCCAAAAGATGCTGTAAGAGGAGGGCACCAAAATCATAAAAACACAGAACAGTGGAACAGGTTAGGGTACCACAGGTAATTTGGTGTGGCTGGTGAACATGGTGCAATTGGCAGAATTGCAAAAGGAAATTTCAGACCAGATCATGAAGAATCTCGTGCTCCAAACTAAAGTCGTAATCCTACAGCACTCCCAGAAACAAAACTCTGTGTGCCAATCCAACAGCTCTATGATTTAGGACATGAAATGGACGGACTATCAGAGAATTCGAGCTGTACTTACAGGCCATAAATCTATGAGAACAAAAATGCTTTTGTTACTCATAAGTTGACACATGACTCCTGACATCGATGTGGGTGTGACATATTTTCACTTCAGTGCTGAATAAATTATCCTATCAGTACTGGCAGGTTAGAAAAATGACTTATCTCAATTTAAATGTTTACTTAGGAATGTCTTCCATTATGTTTTCCCAAATTTGAAACATAGTGCCTAAAAACTTTACAAACATTTAAAAACCACGAGAAAATCCTAGTTATCAACAACTATCTTTGTTTAAGTATGCTATTTCTTTTCCTAAAAAAGAAAGTGCTAATTCTATTTTTTATTACTCCTTTGCATCATCAAAACATAGAAGGACAAGTATTCCTTGATAAATCCTCGTCTGTTAGCTTTCACAATGTAGGAATTCTGTGGCTGAGACTCTTGGAGGTCTACCTCTCAGGAGGCCCTGTTGTTTCTACTTTGAAAACAGAGCTGTGAGCTGCCCCCCATCTTCACATCCACAGCCAGCATCAGGGCCCAAGCCCAGCCTTCCTCACCAGGACTGCTGTAATTAATGGTCTTGTTGATCTCTCCGGTTCTATTCCTGCCCGCACCCAATCTTTCTCCCTTCAGTAATGAATCAATCTGTTTGAAATACAGATAGGTTTGCGGTGTCCCCTGTATAAAGGGCTTCAATACTATCCCACTGAATTTTAGATGGAATCCAGATTCCTTCCCAGGCCTTATAGCGATGGGAACTCCAGTTCTATGTGCTTCTTCAAATTCTTCTTGCCCACTCTCCTCTTCCTCACTTTTTTTTTTTTCCCCAAACACACTGGTCTTCTGACAGTTCCAAGGAACTGTCTTTTTGGATGAGATTTTTTTCTGTCTCAGGGGTCTTTGCCTTGAACCCTGCCTCCCACCCCAAGCTGACTCCCAAGACCCTCTCTGAGTAAGTTCTGTGACCCAGTCCTCCAACCTTATTCCTGTTCATAGCCTAATCACCAAATTTATAAGTACCTGTTTGTTTATTTTTTTTTTTTTACCTGTTAACTGTGTCCCTTTTCCTGCTAGTATGGGAACTACAGAAGGGCAGGAACCCAGCTGTACTCTGCATTAGATATCGACATAGTAGCACCTACATTCATTTCCTGCGGCTGCCTTCACCATGTACCACAGGATGAGTGGCTTAAAACAACAGAAATTTATTTTTTTTAGTTCTGGAGGTTAGAAGTACAAAATCAAGGTGTTGGCAGGACTGTGCTCCCTCTGAAGGCTCTAGAGATGGCTCCTTCCTTGCTTCTTCCAGCTTCTGGGAGTCCCAGGCATTCCTTGGCTTGTAGGGAATCCAGTCCCCCATTTTCAAATAGCATTTTGCCTGTGTCACTGTGTCTTCATCTGGCCATCTTAAAAGGAGACCAGTCATATTGGGTCAAGAAGTCCTCTTTAGTCCAGTTTGAGTTCATCTTAACTACTTATGTTTGCAACAACCCTTTTTCTAAATAAGGAAACATTTTGGGGATTAGGGATTAGAACTTCAGTATATCTTTTTGGGGAGGCCACAATTCAACTTAAAATAGCACCTAACAAATATTAGTTGATGTTTCTCATTAATATGAATGGAATTGACTGTAGTGTATTCTGTATAGGAGACAAAGAGCTAAAGCTCAAGGCCAAGGCAAAATATGTTATTTCTACAACTTTACATTTTGCTATAGTTCCAGACTGACGGAAGACCTGTACTCAGCAAAAGACACCAGAACAGACTCAAACACACCCTTCTAAGAACCCCTGATTTTCTAGTCACCATACCTTGTCTGAAGATTGTGTCAAAGCAGAAATAGAGTTCCTACTTGCATTCTTCAGGATCAGATATGGGCCAAAAAAAAAAAAAAACCAAAAAAAAACCACCAAAAACAAAACAAAAAAAAAACCTCTGACAGGGAAAGGAAAATGGTCTCTTACTACAGGGTGTGGTGGGATCTAAAGAAATAAATCAATGGCATCAATATCTAATATTTATTAGTACTTATACAGTTTTATATATGAATGGCTAGGATAATAGGTGTTTTTGCATCAGTCTTGTCTTTGTTTAAATTCTGATACAGATTAGTTTGCAAGGGTAGCCAGTGAGTGAGGAGGTTAAGAGTGCAGGTTCTGAACCCGGCTCCTTCACTTAACAGGTGTGTGAACTTGTACACCTTCTCCATGCTTCAGTTTCCTCATCTGTATAATGGAGATGATAATGGGGATACCGTCCATAGGACTGTTATGGGAATTGTAGGATTTAGTTGTATAAAGTGCATAGAATCATGTCAGCTACATGGTAAGGATTCAATAAATGTTAGCTACAGTTTTCAATATATGCTAGCCATTTGCCTCACTTCAACGAAATATGATAACATGTAAAGGTTTTCACAATGTGTAAAGTCTTATGCAAATTAACTTTTATTCACATACTGTACTACTATTAAAACAAAATCTCTTAGCCTGTCATGAATGGATCTCACAATCAACATAAATTTTAATATTGCCAAAAGATATCCTACTGAAACCAAAACTAACTGAAGCTAGCAGACAGTCCATATAACTCTTCTTTGCAGAAAGGTCAAACCTCACTTTGCCAAGGGACCTCTTTTTCCATTGATCAAAGATAAATTATTAAAATTCCATAATTAACACATGTTATAAATGATACAAGTAAATAAATTACTATGAACCCCCCCAAAATGATGAATATACATTTCTGGAAATACATGCATAGAGACAAGATGGGAAGAAAGGTAATTACATAGCTTAATTTTGCTCTGATGAGAAATGGTTCAGAAACTAGGAGACCATGTCATAACAAGCTCTGTTTTATGTGCTGGGGTGAGAGAGATGGGCTGATATCAGAACGTGACCTCCTTTTTCATGGTAGGGCAGTTCCTTGATAATACTTTGACAAGGAATATGATTCAAGGGAATGACTCCAAATTGATATCTTTTCTGCCTATGTATTCAAATAAACAATGTCAATCGAAATGAAGGCTCTGCAGGCTAAAAGCTGGAATATTCTTTCCTCAGAAATAGTGTACCAGGAGTGCCTGGGTGGCTCAGTGAGTTAAAGCCTCTGCCTTCGGCTCAGGTCATGATCCCAAGGGCCCTGGGATCAAGCCCCACGTCAGGCTCTCTGCTCATCGGCGAGCCTGTTTCCCCCTCTCTCTCTCTGCCTGCCTCTCTGCTTACTTGTGATCTGTCTGTCAAATAAATAAATAAAATCTTTAAAAAAAAAAAGACAGAAAGAAATAGTGTACCAAACCCTAATACCCATTTTTTAATGGAATTCTATTAAGGGTTTTAATACTCTGAGTCCTTGTCAGTGGATTTACAATGAACTTAACTAAGAATTTATCTTTTTAAAATAATGTATCCAAAAAGTTATCACTGCAATCCTCACTTGCTATTAAAAGGCAAATAAGTTCCCAGTCTTCTCACTGGGTTTTTAATTTTTTATAAAGATAAAATCAAATTATTAAAACATAGAGAGCAATCCAGACACAACGTGTGAGGGGATATACAGGCTGTGAATGCCAGGAGGAAGAGATTATTGAGGGCCATCTTGGAGGCTGGCTACCAAAATTGTGGTGATATATAGGATTTACCCATAACGTAGACTTTTGGAGGAGGTGCATATGCATTTCACAACATTTCTAATTAAATATATCTTCTTTTTAGAAAATAGAATGACATGAGAAAAAAACTGTTTAATGTTTTAGTTTATTGTCACACTATTAATTTTCTTTAACCTATTTTGATAATTGACACAGCATTTTTTTAATCAGACAAAATAGACTTTATTTTTTTAAATAATAATAATTTAATGAGGCAAAATTAACCACTTTAAAGTGAACAATTCAGTGGCATTCGGTGCATTCACTACTGTGACATAGCATTTCTAGAGGATCATTTAAACAATTATAAAATATGAATCAAGATGTCGGTTGCACCAATGAAGATTAATGATTGACAGCACATTCCAGAGAATGGTTCATTTCAGAATAACAAAACTGCTTTATTTCCTCTTAACAATGACCAAGAAAATTAAATTACATTAACTTGAACAACACTTTCTTTTTAATTCCAGGTTATTTCTTAAAACTGTTTTGGGTATGTTTTAGGCATCTTGAGAATTCTGTCAGTTTACTTACATTACAAGATAAGAAGGGGAACCTGGGTGGCTCAGCTGGTTAAACAACCTACTCTTGGTTTCAGCCCAGGTCATGATCTCAGCCTCTACAGACAGACCCCCCAACCCCATCAGGTTCTACCCTCAGTGCAGAATCAGCTTGAAATTCTTTCCCCTCCTCCCTCTCTCTCCCCTCTCTTCTTCCCCACTGAGCACACTCTCGTGTTCTCTTTCTGTCTCTCAAATAAATAAATAAATAAAATCTTTTTTAAAGACGAGCAGAAATCAGAGTTGTTGAAGATAAGGATTTATATAGATTAAACATTGGAACATATGTCTGGACTCTAATATCTAACATAACTTGTGTTTTAGATCTCCAAACTTAAGTTGCCATACATTGGAATGTTCCGGTTTCTGATCAGTTAGTTCTATGGAGCTAATATATTTTGGTAATATCTTCCATCTATGATATTATAATACACAGTCTATTTTAATTTTCATTCTTAGAAGATGCTTACCATTCTTCACGTGCACATATCAGATGAACATGGAGACCACACATTTTAGATCTGAAAGACCCTGGGAACTTTTTATGTTAAAAGTGTTGCTCACTTTTGAAGAGTTGGAAAACAGGATGCTTCATGGTACTAACCCTGCCCCATGTTCTCAGTTTCATCCTCAAAGCTCTTATTAAAAATCAGAACTTGGGGGACCTGGGTGGCTCAGTGGGTTAAAGCCTCCACCTTCAGCTCAAGTCATGATCCCAGGGTCCTGGGATCGAGCCCCACATCAGGCTCTCTGCTCAGCAGGGAGCCTGCCTCCCTCTGTCTTTCTACCTGCCTCTCTGCCTACTTGTGACTCTGTCTGTCAAATAAATAATTTTTTTAAAATCGAAACTTATTGATAGCACAGAGCAGTATTAAATCACTGATAATTATTCATGGCGTATGATCTCCAGAAAAAAAGACTAATACCCTTGATACACGATGGTTCCAGAGAGTTAGAAGGATAAAAATTGAGACAGACATTGGGCAAGTTGTGTCCTTTTGAGATTTCTCTGCCCCTACCAGATATATACCCATACAGTGATCAGCTAATAGTGCTTCTCTTTATTTAACTTTCCTCTTAAAAATGAAACTGAGATTTTTTTTTAAATGATCAAGTTCAAAGTAGGAACCATTACAAATATAACATATGCACACCTAAAAACACACTCAGCAACCTATATTTTGGTTACTCTGCTGCATGTGAAAGAGCTCTTGGTTTAGCATTTTAGGGTTGCAGTTGCAAAGTTTAATTCTAAAGCAAAGAACTTTTTTCTGTCTCTTCATTTGGTTTGTGGAATTACAATACATCATATAGAGCTAATCTTAGCCAGGGATTACCCCAAGGATAAAACTAACTTCTTTCTCTGACATTAGCCCCAGCCAGTTTACACAAGAATTATGGGATTGTAGCTAAAATTAGAAGTCTTCAGTGACTTAGCTGAATTTCACTTCCTAAGTTTTGTTTGCAGTATCAAAATTTGTTATTTTCCAAGTTCATTGACTAAAATATGTGTATTTATGATGAGATGTGTCCTTCATAAAATCTGATTGTTTATAACCCAGAGCTTTGTGGTTTCTCCAATATTTTAAGTTAACATTTTGGTTCTTACATGTTACCAATGATTCTTTCTTTAATTTTATTTATTTATTTTACAGACAGAGATCAAAAGTAGGCAGAGAGGCAGGCAGAGAGAGAGAGAGAAGCAGGCTCCCTGCCGAGCAGAGAGCCCGATGCGGGACTCGATCCCAGGACCCTGAGATCATGACCTGAGCCGAAGGCAGCGGCTTAACCCACTGAGCCACCCAGGCGCCCGTTACCAATGATTTTTAAAATTTATTTTAATTCAAGGATCATCTTTGTTTTCTTTTATAAGAAACTGTCCTCCACTTTCCTTTTGTCTTTTTCTCATTTGTTGGTAGTGTCTCAATTCTTTATCATTTCTCAACAGAAGATTTCTACAAATCGAACCTCTAGGATACAGTTATTTTAGAGCACAATTATATGACCATATCAGCATTTAATTAAGTATGTTGTCGTCTTTCAGTGGTTTCTTTTCTAATTATTGCTTTATTATATACTTTAGCAAAGCTAACCTATTGCCAATCTCCAAAACTTGAGCATTTCGGGGCCATTTATCCTAAATTTTATTTCTGTATCTAGTAAGGAGATTGTTTCTGTTAACTGCTGGTGCATTAACCAACTACCCACAAATGGTTTAAAACAATCACTTTATTAACTCTCACAAATCTGAGGGTTAACAGAGGCTCAACTGGATGGTTCTTTCTCTGGTCTCATTTGGAGTCTCTCATGCAGCTTCTGTCTATGGCAGATGGGGCTGGAGTGTCCATGGTGCCTTCATTCTGGCCTCCTGATGGGAAGGCTTGGCTCCGCTAGGACAGCTGAACATTTCCCTTTCTGCGTGGCCTTCAGCAGAGTGGCGCAGCTTTTTACATGGCAGCTCAGGACTTCCAAAAGTAGAAACTGCCAGACCTTCTAAAGACTTAGTCCCACGGTTAGTTCTGCCACATTCCATTGGTTGAAGTCATCGGGTCGGCTCAGGCTTAGGAGGAAATAGGACATAAATACTGGAAGGTGCGGCTAGTTGAGGCCATGTCTGAAGACCAACTACCACAGGGGTTATGTTTTCTTTTTTTTCCATTAAGACCTTGTTTCTTCTCTACTCCTTTTTTAGTTCTCTGCATCTCTGGTGGTTTACCCAAGCCTACAAATATCACCTTCTTATCCATAAATATGAGGAATATCCTACAGTGGAGCCCACCAGAGGGCCTACAAGGAACTGAAGTTACTTACACTGTGCAGTATTTCATGTAAGTTGGTTCTTTTGCTTTGGGCTGGTTTATAAACCCACGATTCAGACACCTAGTAACTGTGCAAAGATAAACCATCTATTGTAGTAAGTGGAAAAAAGAAAAGTTTTCAGTATTCCCTGCTAAATTTTCTTGGACTGTTCTGTGAGATTAAATTAGAAAACCATTTCTTGGTGAAGACAGAAGCATTGGGGGCTTAGGTGAGGGAAAGTTATGTTAAGTGGGGGAGAAGTTGGTCAAAATGTTATTCTGTGGCTGAGAAAACAAGGAAATCCATTGTCTCTGAAATGTCTAAACTTAATTGGAATTACAGACATTTTTAAGTGAAACTGAGTGCAGATTACTGTGCCGTTAGCTCTTCCTATTGAAGATAGTGAATGGACATTTCCACATTTCACCTGTCCCCCAAAAAGCATTATACATCAACAATGAATCTTGGAACACTGCATCAATAACTAATGATGTATTTTATGGTGACTAAAATAACACAAATTTTAAAAAATTCATTGCAAGCAAGAAAGAATGCAAAATGTATAGATGATGCCCATGTTCAAGGAAACCGAGGAAATGGCCAAACCTCAAGCCACAAGCCATGGAGCGTACAAACGAAATATTGTGAAGTCTGAAGAAAAACAACTGCAGAAACTGAAAATGAATCTATACCTTCTTAAACTCCAACAGTAGAAAATAATTCTACAAGAATAAATGTCATAGTATTAAAAGGTATACCTAACAACCTAAGGATTTCTGCCACTAGAAATTGAGGAAATGTCCCCCATGATCCCCAGTTTGGAGCCACGGAATGTCAGAGAAGGAAGAGTTGAAAGAGAAGTCGTGTTCAAGTGACACTTTCACTTAGAGGCCCAGTAGCCCCGGTGAGGTGGGTGCAGGAGGGAGGAAAGGTGATGATGGCTGGGAGGCACCGATGGGGGACTACGACTTTATTAATGTGTCGTATAGCACATCAGCCTCTAGCAGTTGCCAAATGTGAGGGTGGGCAGGCTCTCCAGAAAAGGGAATAATATGATTTGGAGAGCAAGTGTGTGACATTCCCTCTGTCCTATACCCATTTGCCCAAAGAATCTGGCATAGGACCTCTCCATTATTACCAGAAGGAAGAAAGACAAACATACACACACACACACACACACACACACACACACACACACAAGTGAAAAGTTCCTTAAAAGCTTTCTCATGGAACCAGGAGAAAATTTCAGACAAATAACTATTTGTCGTTTGAGTCTATATACAACATGATCCCTAATGGTAAATCCGAAGGGAGAGAGGGAGGGAGGGAGGAAGGAAGGAAAAAAGGACAGAAAGAAGAAGGAAAGAAGGGAGGGAGGGGAGAGAAAAAGAAAGCAAGCAAGAAGTTAAAGAAAATATTCTAAGACAAGGGGAAGAATTTTTAAGCAGGCGGCAGAGCTTAGGGAAGAGTTGGAAAATAAAAATGCTATATAGAGATGAAAACTCTATGGCTAACTGATAGTAATTGAACAAGTGAGAATGTCTGGAGTTGTGCATAATGAGTACATGCTCAATCTAGGAAAATATAATAAAAACAATAGGAAGACTTATCCTGGTGAGATTATTGAACTTTAGGAAGAGGAAGTACTTTATGACTGTCATAACAAGAGCAGGGCGCTCAAGGGATACAGGGGTAGGGGGATGATTTCTGTCTGCTGACACTCAACAGAAGAAAGTGATACATCCTCTGAGGGAAAAATAGGTGTGATCTAAGATTCTTACCAAATTTCAACAGACATATTTTCAAGCAAGTGAGATGTCGGGAGAGCACTCCCGTGAGATCTTCTTGAGGGGGAGAAAACCATTAACTAAAGATGATATCCAGCTGACAGAGGTAAAGATGACCCTGAAGGAAGAACTCAGTACTGACAAGATTAATTGTCATTGTGAAAAGACTGGTACATGCACTGAGACTATCTAAGTGAAGAACTGAGACTAAGTATTGATGGGGAATGGTGTTATCGAAATTTCTTGTAAATGTTTGAAAACTAAACAATGATATAACAAATTAGAAGGTGGGAAATATCTATAAGTGTACTGAGTTTCATAGCAAGAAGCCATTAAATGTGATCTAAAATGAAAATATTTCATCACCTTGATAACCAAACTTTCAATATTTTTCATAAACCATTTTCTTACTTCAAAAGATCTTTTAGAAACCACTATCTCTTGTGATGATGAAACACTTGAACTACAACAATTCTTTTAATTTCACTTCAATTTCTTTTTCTGTTGAAGTTCAAATCAGAGGGCATCTATGTGGCTGAGTTGGTTAGGCATCCTACTCTTGATTTTGGCCTCAGTCATGATCTCAGGGTCCTGGGATTGAGCCTGGGTGTGGGTTCTGAGCTCAGCGTGGAGTCTGCTTGGGATTCTCTCTCTCCCAACTTGCACTCAATAAATAAATAAATAAATCTTAAATAAACTTCAAATCAGGCTAAATTTGCAATCTTGATTAAAACCATATGTATGGTATAATCTAGTTATTGTCTGTATATGCAGCCAACTAGTCATTCCTGTGTGAATAGAGAAACATAACGAGATGTCCAGAATCATGTATGCCAAATGTTTTAGGCTAATGGGTTTTAGAGTGACTTCCTTCTCTGTTGATTATACATTTTTTATTTTCTGAGTTAAAGAAAAAAAAGTACCCTATTAGCCACAACAAAAAGAACAAAGTCATTTTTCTCTATGAAGAAGATATTCTGACCACTAAGGCAGGGAAATACTTCAACAGCTATTCATGATGACCTCACTTATCTAGAGCCTCATTTTCATTTTTGAAGAGTTTCTCTGGAAGCTGGTGTTTTAGGAAAGGAGACATCACTCTGCAAAGAGGAAGCGGCTGTTGAGTGTGCCCTGGCCTCTTTTTCCATTAAGTGAAGCAAAGAGTCTGCAATGTCCTTTACATGTTTGATTCGGAAAAGGAAAACAAAAAAATAGAGTGATCACTGCTCTGTGAGAGCAAATAACTTAGACGGTACAAATTTCCAAAATAAATAAAGAAACTCGCCATGTTGGAGGTCTGACATGCTCGTGCACGTCCAAGATGGACAGAAATACAGAGCAGTGTCTGTCACTGACAGGGTTCCAAGCTCAGCTCCAAGGCCAAACAGTCTTTGGTTTGCAGCCAGGCTGTCATCCTAGCCAGGTAACCTTGGGAAACTTACATATTATGATTTCACACTTTGGAGTGAAGTTTGTTTCCAAGTAAAAGATGACATTTTAACAACAGTTTAAACTCTACCTGCCAAGAGAATTTAGTGCAGAAAATATATAGTGCACTATGGAAAACACAAGCTTTGGAACAAGCTATGGAAAGTGGCTCAGAATCCAGTAAAGTGTATTTTCTCCTCCATCAGCCTCTGTCATGGGAAGCTGCCCTGCCCCTGGCAGGAGTGAGGAAAGTGAAGGAGAGGGGATCAAATGGGTGATGGCAGTATTTTCCAAACCCTAAGTCAGGACCTGTTGTTGGACCATGAAATCAGTTTTGACGGACATAGCTAGCATTATTTTCAATGGAAAGGACTGGAATGGTGTGAAGTGGACTGGAGTGGAAAATCACTGAACTGATGGCATACACTACAGTTTAAATAGAATCTTGTGAAACCTTTGTTTTAATATGTTAAATATATGTATGTTTCTGTGAGCTGGGTCACAATGTAAAATGAATTATGTCTTTCGGCTCACAGACAAAAAATGTATGAAAGCCCTTAGGCAATGGGGACTGCTTCCTGGAGAAGTTGGTCGACAAGATCTTAACTGTATGTCTAACGTCTTCGGGCAGGTATGGTGCCTACAAAACAGAGAGAGTATCCTTCAGAAATCTGTTGCCATATTCTGAAAGGAGAAGATACCCTTAAGCTTGAATAACACTTGATAAAGTCCACATTTCCTCATTCTCAAGACATGCTCTTGCCTTATGTGATGCCTGTTTCTCCTACTCCCACTCTAGCTGTTATTTCTTTTCTTTTTTATTTTTTAGGTAGGCTCCATTCCTAGTGAGGAGCCAGTACAAGGCTTGAACTCAGAACCCTGAGATCAAGACCTGAGCTGACACCAAGAGTCAGATGCTCAACTGAATGAGAAGCCAGGTGCCCCTAAATTGCTATTTATAACTGTACTTTGCATCCAACCTTTAAAACTTCATGATCCTGGAATTTTATGCTAAGCTTTGCTCTGGCTCCAGGATCATTTCATTCATACCTAAGCCTTCAATGAACAGTTTTGTGCCCTTGATTTCAAAATCACTGCCTCCCACTCAGTCGTCTTTCCTGAGCCCCAGGGCCTACTGGGCATTCATGCAGCTGGATGTCTTTCACATACCTGAGGCTCAATGTGCAAAAAACTGAACTTTTTACCTTTCCTTCCTCCTCTCCCCTCCTCCCCATTTCCCAAACCTATTCCATGGTATTCTTTCCCTTGGGAAACGTTACCACTATCTCAGACAGAAAGAGACACCATCCTGAACACCTTCATCTCCCTCATCTCTTACCTCCACTCAAGTCACCAAGTCCTGTTTCCCCTAAAGTTCTTCCTTTTGTCTTGTCATTTGTTCTACTACCACCATCCTTGTTCAAGCCACCAACATCTTCCCAGCTGGACCACCACAGGATCTCCCCAAGTGTTCCCCAGACTGCCACCCCTACCCCCCTGCATTCTCCATGCTACACCTGTTAGCTTTCTAAAACCCCGGCACACCTGCTTTAATGCCTTCCTAGCCTCCCACGCAACCCTCTCTCACAGGCTCAGCTGGTGGCACTTCACCTCTCTATACCTCAGTGTTTCCCATCTGAAAATTGTTAAAAATATTTTCCCTTCTCTACCTGCTAGAGGTGTGTGTCTTTAATAAAGGAAAGAAGAAATCAATATCAATAACCGAGTCAATATCATCACTATCACTACATGCCACAGTTGGCATGGACTCTACCCTAACCAATTTTCTCTAGACCCTGCATAGAAAGTAGATACTAAATTTATGAGAATGTCAAGTTATTTTTTCTTCCAAGAAAAAAATGGCTAGTATTTCTTAAAAATAGCCCATCAGGGGCACCTGGGTTGCTCAGTGGGTTAAAGCCTCTGCCTTCGGCTCAGGTCATGATCTCAGGGTCCTGGGATTGGGCCCCGCATCGGGCTCTCTGCTTGGGGGGAGACTGCTTCCTCCTCCTCTCTCTCTCTCTCTCTGCCTGCCTCTCTGTCTACTTGTGATCTATCTGTCAAATAAATAAATAAAAATCTTTAAAAAAATAGCCCATCAAATTGACCTTAATAGGCATAGTGCACTAAAATCGTACATAGATAATTACTAGAAGAATTGATCATATGATATGTAAAATTTTTACTGTAGACCAAGAATAAAAAAATACAGGCTTTCAAAATGTACTACCCACCTTATAATTCACAGAAAAGAGAGGTGATTGCAGAAACTCTGACTCATGCTCCTGAGAGGTAATGAAAAAAATTGCCAGCAGCAAATCTGGATTCTTTTTTATCTCAGTGACAGGTACTTTTGTTGTTCCACAGTGAAGGTCTGAACTTCCATTGAGTTTTGTGTAATAACTGTTTTTTTTCTTATTGGAAAGCACATAGGGCACCTCATTATTAATTCAGTTTCTTTCTCAGCAGATATGGGCAAAAGAAGTGGCTGAATAAATCCGAATGCAGAAATATCAGTAGGACCTGCTGTGATCTCTCTGTGGAAACTTCTGATTACGAACATCAATATTATGCCAAAGTTAAGGCCATTCGGGAAACGAATTGTTCCAAATGGGCAGAAACTGGACGATTCTATCCATTCTTAGAAAGTAAGTAACACACTGTAAACTCCAATAATAACAAGTTCTTCTGTCCATCAAGCATACAGTATCAGCCTCGCAGACAGCCTACCTAGGAGGCCAGGGCTCTGAGCACTCTGTTCTGCGCTCTGTCCCTCAGCTTCTGGGTGACCAGCCCATGGTGCCCCACCTCACAGCATCTCAGAGTTTCATCTTGACAATGACTGGTTTTGCTTGCTCATTGTCAAACTAAGTGTCTTCTTGTTCTGAACATGGTACTGTGATGACGTATTTCTAGGTGTAACTCAGAATTCAGGCAACAACTTCCTGATGTTTGCTTCTTTCATTTTTCCATCCCTTGTTCTGTGGCTGATTCAGCCACAGAGGACCCACTCAGAGCTGCCATAATGAAGTTTACAAGAGCTTCTCACTAGAGCCAGAACCTCTCCAATGGTGCCCTTCTAGATCAGACTTCAGCAAACTATGTCTTCAGATCAAATACACCTCGGCCCCCTTTCCATTTGTCTACGGACCGAGAGCTAAGAATGCTTTTTACATTTACATAAATAAGAGCTACAACAGAGATCATATGGCCTGTAAAGCCTAAAGTACTTCCTGTCTGAACCTTTATAGCAAAAGTTTGCGAACCTCTGTTCTAGACCATTCTAAGTTATTTAACACTGTTTGATTCCTCCATGGCTGATTTCCACCACACATCAAATCATGTTAATGTTATTTATCACCAACTTTTCAAGTCACAGGAGTGTTGTAAACACTTTTAGTTGTATCTACCACCTGTTTACCCATGAGATTAGGCACCAAGTAAATACAAGACTTGAATTTTCTGTTTTCATATTGTATCAGGGAGTATGAAATGATTGTTTCAGGATGTGGCATAACTCAGACTCACCTGAGAACAATCTGAGTCATCTCAACTAAGAGGGGGGGCTTTAGACTTTGATTCCAGTAAGGTGATATTGTAGTTTTATCCATGGTGATTTCTACATCTGAATATGATAACGTCCTCTCCCCTCCCCTTTAAGCACAAATTGGCCCACCGGGGATCGCTTTGACGACAGATGAGAGATCCATTTCCATTGTTCTGACGGCTCCGGAGAAGTGGAAGAGAAATCCAGAAGACAGTTCTCTTTCCATGAAACAGATATACTCTAATCTGAAGTATAATGTGTCCGTATATAATACTCAATCTAATAGAACGGTGAGCCTGGGATGGAAGAGGGGCCTTGAATCTGTGCACTTCCTGCAGCTAGTGCTGGAACCAGCAGCCCAGGGGCAGGGAATCTGGGAAGGTGTGATATTCAAAGACATGCTGGGCGAGATATAGTGGAAGCTGATACATAGACATCTCAACAACGTCCTTCGGATTTCCCTTACAGACCCTCTCTGTCAGTGGGGTCTGATGTTGCTGTTGGGTGTGGAACAATTGTCCACCTCACTCTGATGGAAAGCTTCGTCTTGCATGACATCTGTCAATCACTCTCCAAGAGAGAAAAAATGTCAGCAAGGACATAGGGCAAGATGAGCAAGAAATCCGTCCTTATGTTCTTATTTAGAATGGTCCCCAGAATGGTCCCAATTCTGACCATGCTCTGCTGAGCTAAAGGAAAAGGGTATTTTAAAGCTGATGCTAGAAAAAAAAAAATTTAAAAATCTTAACTCAGATCTCCATTTATTAATATGGAAAAATGTTCATACTTCTACTTAAATTTTTAAAAATACATGACAGTATATGTTAACTAAATTGAATTTAAATAAAACTTCTTTTTTTTTTTAAGCCCAGCTTGAAGCAATAAAGAAGGATTTAGTGGTATCTCAGTGTTCTATCTCCTTCTAGAGCTGTCTGTCTGGGTGGTACTGGAATTCCGTGGCTCTAACTGCTGTTTGCCATCCCCTGCCCTAGTGGTCCCAGTGTGTGACCAACCATACGCTGGTGCTGAGCTGGCTGGAGCCAGACACTCTGTACTGCGTCCACGTGGAGACCTTCGTCCCAGGGCCTCCTCGCCTAGCTCGGCCTTCTGAGAAGCTGTGTGTCCGTACTTTGAAAGGTAAGCCTAAAAAGTCTCAGCTGGTCTGAGGAGGGAACTCTGAGGAAACTAGGAGAAGTGTGGCAGTTAAAAACAAGGTTTGGGTTAATCCATGTCTACCAGGAACAGGTTGAGACAAAGGCAGAAACAATCATCGCCATAAATGCATTGAGTAGCCTGGGACTCTGCTGTTGAACTTGGCCAGCATTAGAGCATGTTTGCATCTTCTCAAGGAACTCTCAGCACTTGTCCTGATATCTGCTGCCAACAAGCTTCTTCCATGGGAAAAAAAAGCAATTAGAATTTTACACACATCTTTTTATTTCTTGATTTTAGTCCCTTTCGTCAAGAGAAGTTCTGTGGTCTTCAAGAACGTCAAATGTTAGTGCTAGAAACAAAACACTATTCTAACAACACTTGCAGACAGCAGGCTTTGCTCACCCTCGGGAGTACAGATTACAGCTCTGCAAGCTGCATTCAGCTATCACTCACAGGCTGCACGAGCATCTGGGATCAGCAAATCCACACTTACTCCCCCACTTATATTGCTTCTCTCTCTTTCCTTTTGTCTTCTCATGTTTTCTGAGCTTGGCTGAAGAGTCTCATTCCTGTTAGGAGACATAGGGTTAGGAGCTTGGCATTTGTGTATTTGTGCTTCCCCAAGGGTCAGAGGACCCTCCACTCAAAACCTGAACATGGAAAATTAACCCTAAAGTTGACCTTCCTCAAATGGACCCTCATCCATTATTCTTCCATCTCCCTTTTCCAAACCCTCTGGCTCAGGACAAATGTCACCCTGCATCCCCTAGCCAGCAATGGTTCCATCGCCAGCAATGGGATGGCCATGGTGACAGGAGCCCTGCTTTCCTCTTCCCTCAGGCTGCACAGAGCACAAGTTGAAACTGTCATAAGGAATCCAAAGGGGATTTTGTGATTTTCAAAAGTGAAAAGCTATATTTTTGAATCTCTGTCCTTTCATACCTTCCCCTAAAATGAAGGGTTCTCTGCCATATGTCAAATAAAACTGAAATGCAGAGCAAGCAAAAGGCAAAACAAAGCAGACTGAAGAAATCATTTCTGTATTTGGAAAAAGTGCTCTGTTTACAGCTTGATCGGGGTCAAGTGGTAGGAATGAATTTCCAGTGGAGAACATTTAAGCAGTTGGCAGACTGAAAGCAACTCAAATATGGATTCCATTAAATACTTCCCAGTAAGAGATGCAGCCAACTTTCTCACTAGTCTAGGAGAGGTGACAAAATAAGGACATATCTTTCTGGGTTCTGACCTTTTCCTTGATAGCCCAGCTGGACCACCTCTTCTGGGACCATCTTTGAGAAATACTTCTGCTCTCCATAATCCCCTTGTACTAAAATACAATTACAGTTTATTAGGCTTATTGTGCAAACATGTTCTGCCGTATACTGAGTGTCATTGGTCATTGTTGTCATGGCATGTTTTAAGTAGGGCAAGTTCAGTCCAGAGACCAGATTCTGCATTCAGAGGACTAGGCTGCATTGTGGCCTCATGTGCGGTCAGTGATGCTGGCCACCTGCACCACCTGCCTTGTGCTTTGCCACCTTTCCTTGTAGAACCTGATGACAGATGTGCTCCTTGGGAGCAGTTTGGGGTGGAAGAGGCCGCCCTTGGAGCCCTGTACCTCTACTTCTCTCACTGGCTCTTGTTGACCTCCCTCATTGTCCATGACACTTCTGTTTCCCTTCTCTCACTGGATAGCTATCTGGAGAGTGACATCATTGCTTTGTCTCAGGCGTAGGCATCAAGAGTATCCAAACAACTGTACAGATGAAAGAGCTCCCATGACACTCTCACTGAATTCATCAGTATGTAAGGAATATACTAGAACTTTTGCTATGTGCACTAAAACTCTTTTTCTACTGCTGTATTAGTCAGGGTTCTCCAGAGAACAGAACCAACATATTACATATGGAGAAAGACAGAAAGATTTATTTTAAGCTGATGCCTCACATGACTGTGGAGACTGGTGAGCTCAAAATCTGTTGGGCAGTCCAGCAGGCTGGATTCTGAGGAAGAGTTGATGCTACACTTCTTTTCTGAATGTTATCTGCTGGCAGAAATCTCTTTCTCAAGGTGAAACTATTTTTTCTACTAAAGCTATCAACTGATTAGACGAGGCCACCCATATTATAAAGAGTAATGTGTGTTACTCAAGTCCATTCATTTAAATGATGATCTCATCGAAAAATGCCTTTCAGGAACATCTAGAATCATGTTTCACCCAATATCTGGGCAATATCGCCCAGTACCATGGCCTAGCCAATCGACACAGACAATTAACTATTACAACTTCCAGTATCCTAGAGGAGCCCAACAAATATAAATCAGTCACATGAGTCCTATTCACAACTGTATAGTCTCATGAATGGAGGGCCAGCACTGCTTTTTTTTTTTTTTTTTTTTTTATGTGACAGAGAGAGAGATCACAAGTAGGCAGAGAGGCAGGCAGAGAGGCAGGCAGAGAGAGAGGGGAAAGCAGGCTCCCGGCTGAGCAGAGAGCCCGATGTGGGGCTCGATCCCAGGACCCTGAGATCATGACCTGAGCCGAAGGCAGTGGCTTAACCCACTGAGCCACCCAGGCGCCCCCCAGCACTGCTTTCTTAAAAGCTGTTCACCAAGTCTTTTCATTCTTCTATGGACTTTTACTTGTCATGAACCCACAGTATAATAGGACCTGGAGGGAAGTCACTGCCATTCTCAGCAACACCAGCTCAGCCACTTCCTACAAACATCCCAAGCTCTAGACCTACCCAGAAAGTCTAGCCAACCCACTCAGAGATGGTTCTGTTAGCTGGACATAAGGTAACGCCACACATTCCCGACTTCTACTGAATATTTGGAAATGGTTGAGTTAAATGACAGTATGGAAAAGTGAGGACAGCTTAATAGGATCTTATCAAGAGGGTTCTGTTGCTTGGTTTAAAGTGTATAAGTTGCTGGAATAATAGACACACTTAGCTTCAAATATACGAACCTGCATGAATCTCACGGCGAGACAAACATGTTGGAATATCTGCTGATTGAGTTGGTGATGCATCCACACTGTAAGGTTTGCGACAAGTCCAGATGAGTTCTGAAGACCAGCTCTTGTCAGAGTAAGAATTCTGAGACCCCCTTATCACTTTTCCTTCAAGCTTCTCAATTTATAAATGAAAAACTGAGCTCCTGATTGTAAGTAATCAACCCAAAGTCACCTGACATTACCAATGTTTTCCTACCACCACACTGAATCACAATGCTCTATTTCTGTCTTTTTTTTTTTTTTTTTTAACAGACCAAACATCAGCAGTGAAGGTTAAAATCATCTTCTGGTATGTTTTGCCCATATCTGTTACTGTGTTTCTTTTTTCTGTGATGGGCTACTCCATGTACAGATATATCCATGTTGGCAAAGAGAAACACCCAGCAAATTTGGTGAGTGCTCGGTGTGGCAGGAATGATCATAAACCCTCCCTTCCAGACCAGTACAAAAGGAAGCTCTAAAGCAGACACAGCTCCCTTTTACAGGCAGCGTGGGTTTAAAGAGTGATGAATAAGAAAACACTTTTGCTGCTAGTCTCTAGTAGCAAAGAGATTCCTCAGCTTTGACAAAGATTTCACATGTCATGAGCAGATTAGACTAGGTCGCGAGGTACACAAATAAATTTAAGTCAGATCCATGCCCTTCTGGAGGTTCAAGTTAAGTTGGGAATGGGAATTTCAAAATGATACTTAAAGGTTATGATGAAAGCAGACAGTTAGGACTGTAGATGTACAGAGAGTTACAGGGAGAGCGTGGAAACCATGAGTAGGGGACCAGTAGAAGTTTTACATCCAGCTATGATTAGGAAAGGGGAGAAAGAGTTAGAGCCCATACTTCTGGCAGAAAACCCAGAAGGGCCAAGGTGCGTGGATGTTTGGAAAACCACATGATATTGCTGGACCACAGGTTGCTGATGAGGAGTTACTGAAGTAAGACCAGAGAGTGGGTGTGAGGGCCAGGTAACAGGAGAATCGGGTGTTATTCTAAGCAGTTTGGGCTTTATATTGTCTTGGCTAGGAGAAACCTCTATGGCGTTTTGAATAGGCAGTGTTGAGGTCAATATCGTGTTTAAATCCAGTTAGATAGTGGGTCTAGTACACTGCTGGAGCTAATAAGACTAGAAGCAATAAAAGGAGCTAGAAGACTGTGCCAGTTCTCCAGGGCAAGAAAGGGAGCGTCTGAAAGAGGAGAATGGGATGTAGAGCTTGAGACTGGCATGGAATGGGGAGTACATTTAGGAGGAAAATGGCCAGGACAAGCATTCAGAGCAAGGAGAGCAAGAAAATATTAAGAAAGAATAAATACGCTTCCGGAGGGTTTAGAAGGGCTGGGCATATTTTAACAATAAGAGTGATTTATTTGCAAAGTATTAAAATATTTATTCACATATATATGTTGATGCATAAGGTATTCCTCTTAGTTTGGTTTTAAATGTTTCTCTTATTCTGCCTGCTTTTAGACATTAGAGGTACGTTCCTAATGGCACAGGGAGACATTCCTGGGAGAAACATTCACAGGAGAATTAAGCATATGTGACTTTCTGAAACTGAAATGTTATAAAAGAATGAGGCTGAGGAATGTTAATGTTAAATGAACTCACTTCACGGGGTGGACAATGAGGATTCAAACTTAAGTCATGACTGGACATCACAAAAGACACCTTCCACATATCCCCAGCACTATTTTAATCTCAAACCAGTTTTCCTGACATGACTTAGAGTTTCTCTATCAGCCATAAACAGGCAGATGGATTTCCCTTTTTGGCCCCATTACAGTGGGATAGCTATGGGGGAAGTGAGTGAAACCATCCCTACTCATGAGCCTCCTTCCCTCTTTGCATCCAGTTTGCATGCCCATCCACATTTCATGTCCAGGGTGTATCCCAGCCAGGCCTGGGAGTCCAGGAAACCACTGCTAGTTAACAAATACATGGTCAACAGTAATTAACAAAGCGATTTCCAAACTCTCTCCCTCAGCCCTTGCCACTTCTCATGTGGCAGAAATTCTGATTTTACACAATTAAAAACTGAGGCTCAAGAAATTAAATAAGTGCCCTGAATTCCCTGGGCCGGTTAGGGGAGGGGGCTTTCTACCCTGATCCTTGGATGGGATACCGCCACCTGCCCCCCAGGGACCACTGTTCACTTCCATAAGCCTTTGTGTGTTCGTGTCTCAGGTCTCTTGCCTCCATGGGAATGAGGCTTTCTGTTTATCCCAAGAATAACTGTCACTTCCATGAGTTAGTAAGAATAGGTTTTTAGAACTATGTGATGACAGTATAAGTTCTACTTAACAGCTGTTTTTCATGTCTCTCTCAAGTGAAAAGGTGAAACCATTCTCTTCTCTCTTTATAGATTTTGATTTATGGAAATGAATTTGACAAAAGATTCTTTGTACCTGCTGAAAAAATTGTGCTTAATTTTATCACCCTCAATATTGTGGAGGATTCTAACACTTCTCATCAGGATGTAAGTGTAAGAGGAAAAAGCAATGATGTATGGGACCCGAATGAGCCCCTCGAGGACCAGGAGCCACATCAGGAGGAAATGGAGGTGAAGAACTCAGGGTATGCTTTACATTGGATGGATATTTTCTGTGACTCTGAGGAAAGCTCCAAGGGTATGTCCCTAACCCAGCAAGGGTCACTGGGTGGAACAATGGCCACAGATAAAGCTGCCGTTGGATATGAAGAGGCTGTAAGAACTGTTGACATCTGTGTGGGGCCTGGAGATCAAGAGCTCAGACTGCAGGAAGAGGCATCCCTCCAAGGACAATTCTTGGAGCAACAGGCAGCTTTGGCAAACCTGGGCTCCCCAAAACCACTGTATTCCTATGCCCCTCAGCTGCGAGACTTGGGCCAGCTGTTGCCGAAGCATGTGGATGTGGAAGAGGAGCCAGGTGAAGAGGCATTCACCACACTGGTGGACTGGGACCCTCAGACTGGCAGACTGTGCATACCATCCTTCTCTGCCTCTGAACATGACTCTGAGGGATATCAGCAGCCTGAGTACGAGGAGCTCACAGAAGAAAGCCTCTTGTGTAGACTCTATGAGGATCAGGCTCCAGAAGAGTCGTCAGAAGAAAACAAAGCCTATCTCCTGAAATTTATGGAGGACTGGGGATTACACGTGCAAATGGAGGACTAACACCTGAACTTCCCTTTACCACACCCCTGCTGTTACGAGGCACATGAGTGCAAACATAATAGTAACCAAACAATAAAGGATGTGGGATGAAAGAAGTTGACTCTGATTTTATGTGTCTGTGAGAATTATTTATCTCTTCTCTATTCTCAAAGTGCTTGTTTCATTCTGCCTCAAATGGGGGTTGGTTCATGCATGTGGGTCTCTCGTGATGATGGTGGGCATCTGGAATGCAGGGGCTGATCCACTATGCTGTATGCATTCAGAAAGCTTTGGAGGGCACGTATGGCATGGAGCACTGGGTGTTGTGCATGAACAATGAATCTTGGAACACTGAAAAAATAAAATTAAATTTTAAAAAGAGTTTTGCCAAATTGGATGAAGAATTTACTCAGGTGAGCGTGTTTGGCTTCTTGGTTGACTATTTTCTTTTTTCTTTTTTTTTTTTTAATTTCTTTTCAGCTTAACAGTATTCATTGTTTTTGCACCACACCCAGTGCTCCATGCAATCCGTGCCCTCTCTAATACCCACCAACTGGTTCCCCCAAACTCCCACCCCCCGCCCCTTCAAAACCCTCAGATTGTTTTTCAAAGTCCACAGTCTCTCATGGTTCACGAACTCCCCTTCCAATTTCCCTCAACTCCCTTCTCCTCTCCATCTCCCCATGTCCTCCATGCTATTTGTTATGCTCCACAAATAAGTGAAACCATATGATAATTGACTCTCTCTGCTTGACTTATTTCACTCAGCATAATCTCTTCCAGTCCCGTCCATGTTGCTACAAAAGTTGGGTATTCATCCTTTCTGATGGAGGCATAATACTCCATAGTGTATATGGACCACATCTTCCTTATCCATTCGTCCGTTGAAGGGCATCTTGGTTCTTTCCACAGTTTGGCAACCATGGCCATTGCTGCTATAAACGTTGGGGTACAGATGGCCCTTCTTTGCACTACATCTGTATCTTTGGGGTAAATACCCAGTAGTGCAATGGCAGAGTCATAGGGAAACTCTATTTTTAATTTCTTGAGGAATCTCCACACTCTTCTCCAAAGTGGCTGCACCAACTTGCATTCCCACCAACAGTGTAAGAGGGTTCCCCTTTCTCCACATCCTCTCCAACACACGTTGTTTCCTGTCTTGCTCATTTTGGCCATTCTAACTGGTGTAAGGTGGTATCTCAATGTGGTTTTAATTTGAATCTCCCTGATGGCTAGTGATGGTGAACATTTTTTCATGTGTCTAAAGCCATTTGTATGTCTTCATTGGAGAAGTGTCTGTTCATATCTTCTGCCCATTTTTTGATATGATTGTCTGTTTTGTGTGTGTTGAGTTTCAGGAGTTCTTTATAGATCCTGGATATCAACCTTTTGTCTGTACTGTCATTTGCAAATATCTTCTCCCATTCTGTGGGTTGCCTCTTTGTTTTGTTGACTATTTCCTTTGCTGTGCAGAAGCTTTTGATCTTGATGAAGTCCCAAAAGTTCATCTTCGCTTTTGTTTCCTTTGCCTTTGGAGACATATCTTGAAAGAAGTTGCTGTGGCTGATATCGAAGAGATTATTGCCTATGTTCTCCTCTAGGATTCTGATGGATTCCTGTTTCACGTTGAGGTCTTTTATCCATTTTGAG
Source organism: Lutra lutra (assembly GCF_902655055.1). Lineage (NCBI taxonomy): Eukaryota > Metazoa > Chordata > Mammalia > Carnivora > Mustelidae > Lutra > Lutra lutra. The sequence goes on along the minus strand of NC_062283.1, from coordinate 88,414,776 downwards.
TTTATCTTTGTGTACTGTGTAAGAGAATAGTCAAGTTTCATTCTTCTACATATAGCTGTCCAGTTTTCCCAGCACCATTTATTGAAGAGACTGTCATTTTTCCACTGTATATTTTTTCCTGTTTTGTCGAAGATTATTTGACCATAGAGTTGAGGGTCCATATCTGGGCTCTCTACTCTGTTCCACTGGTCTATGTGTCTGTATTTATGCCAGTACCATGCTGTCTTGCTGATCACAGCTTTGTAGTAAAGCTTGAAATCAGGTAACGTGATGCCCCCAGTTTTATTTTTGTTTTTCAACATTTCCTTAGTGATTCGGGTCTCTTCTGATTCCATACAAATTTTTGGATTTTATGCTCCAGCTCTTTGAAAAATACCGGTGGAATTTTGATCGGAATGGTATTAAAAGTATAGATTGCTCTAGGCAGTAAAGACATTTTAACAATGTTTATTCTTCCGATCCAAGAGCATGGAATGGTCTTCCATCTTTTTGTATCTTCTTCAATTTCTTTCATGAGTGTTCTGTAGTTCCTCGAGTACAGTTCCTTTAACTCTCTGGTTAGGTTTATTCCCAGGTATCTTTTTTTTTTCTTTTTTTTTTAATTTTATTTTTTATAAACATATATTTTTATCCCCAGGGGTACAGGTCTGTGAATCGCCAGGTTTACACACTTCACAGCACTCACCATAGCACATACCCTCCCCAATATCCATAACCCCACCCCGCCTCTCCCAACCCCCCTCCCCCCATCAACCCTCAGTTTGTTTTGTGAGATTAAGAGTCACTTATGGTTTGTCTCCCTCCCAATCCCATCTTATTTCATTTACTCTTCTCCTACCCCCTTAACCCCCCATGTTGCATCTCCTCTCCCTCATATCAGGGAGATCATATGATAGTTGTCTTTCTCCAATTGACTTATTTCGCTAAGCATGATACCCTCTAGTTCCATCCACGTCGTCGCAAATGGCAAGGTTTCATTTCTTTTGATGGCTGCATAGTATTCCATTGTGTATATATACCACATCTTCTTTATCCATTCGTCTGTTGATGGACATCTAGGTTCTTTCCATAGTTTGGCTATTGTAGACATTGCTGCTATAAACATTCGGGTGCACGTGCCCCTTCGGATCACTACGTTTGTATCTTTAGGGTAAATACCCAGCAGTGCAATTGCTGGGTCATAGGGTAGTTCTCTTTTCAACATTTTGAGGAACCTCCATGCTGTTTTCCAGAGTGGTTGCACCAGTTTGCATTCCCACCAACAGTGTAGGAGGGTTCCCCTTTCTCCGCATCCTCGCCAGCATCTGTCATTTCCTGACTTGTTAATTTTAGCCATTCTGACTGGTGTGAGGTGATATCTCATGGTGGTTTTGATTTGTATTTCCCTGATGCCGAGTGATATGGAGCACTTTTTCATGTGTCTGTTGGCCATCTGGATGTCTTCTTTGCAGAAATGTCTGTTCATGTCCTCTGCCCATTTCTTGATTGGATTATTTGTTCTTTGGGTGTTGAGTTTGCTAAGTTCTTTATAGATTTTGGACACTAGCCCTTTATCTGATATGTCGTTTGCAAATATCTTCTCCCATTCTGTCAGTTGTCTTTTGGTTTTGTTCACTGTTTCCTTTGCTGTGCAAAAGCTTTTGATCTTGATAAAATCCCAAAAGTTCATTTTTGCCCTTGCTTCCCTTGCCTTTGGTGATGTTCCTAGGAAGATGTTGCTGCGGCTGACATCGAAGAGGTTGCTGCCTGTGTTCTCCTCAAGGATTTTGATGGATTCCTTTCTCACATTGAGATCCTTCATCCATTTTGAGTCTATTTTCGTGTGTGGTGTAAGGAAATGATCCAATTTCATTTTTCTGCATGTGGCTGTCCAATTTTCCCAACACCATTTATTGAAGAGGCTGTCTTTTTTCCATTGGACATTCTTTCCTGCTTTGTCAAAGATGAGTTGACCATAGAGTTGAGGGTCTATTTCTGGGCTCTCTATTCTGTTCCATTGATCTATGTGTCTGTTTTTGTGCCAGTACCATGCTGTCTTGATGATGACAGCTTTGTAATAGAGCTTGAAGTCCGGAATTGTGATGCCACCAACTTTGGCTTTCTTTTTCAATATTCCATTGGCTATTCGAGGTCTTTTCTGGTTCCATATGAATTTTAGGATTATTTGTTCCATTTATTTGAAAAAAAAATGGATGGTACATTGATAGGAATTGCATTAAATGTGTAGATTGCTTTAGGTAGCATAGACATTTTCACAATATTTATTCTTCCAATCCAGGAGCATGGAACATTTTTCCATTTCTTTGTGTCTTCCTCAATTCCTTTCATGAGTACTTTATAGTTTTCTGTGTATAGATTCTTAGTCTCTTTGGTTAGGTTTATTCCTAGGTATCTTATAGTTTTGGGTGCAATTGTAAATGGGATGGACTCCTTAATTTCTCTTTCTTCTGTCTTGTTGTTGGTGTAGAGAAATGCAACTGATTTCTGTGCATTGATTTTATATCCTGACACTTTACTGAATTCCTGTACAAGTTCTAGCAGTTTTGGAGTGGAGTCTTTTGGGTTTTCCACATAGAGTATCATATCATCTGCGAAGAGTGATAGTTTGACTTCTTCTTTGCCGATTTGGATGCCTTTAATTTCCTTTTGTTGTCTGAATGCTGAGGCTAGGACTTCTAGTACTATGTTGAATAGCAGTGGTAATAACGGACATCCTGCCGTGTTCCTGACCTTAGCGGAAAAGCTTTCAGTTTTTCTCCATTGAGAATGATATTTGCGGTGGGTTTTTCATAGATGGCTTTGATAATATTGAGGTATGTGCTGTCTATCCCTACACTTTGAAGAGTTTTGATCAGGAAGGGATGCTGTACTTTGTCAAATGCTTTTTCAGCATCTATGGAGAGTATCATATGATTCTTGTTCTTTCTTTTATTAATGTGTTGTATCACATTGATTGATTTGCGGATGTTGAACCAACCTTGCAGCCCTTGAATAAATCCCACTTGGTCGTGGTGAATAATCCTTTTAATGTACTGTTGAATCCTATTGGCTAGTATTTTGGTGAGAATTTTTGCATCTGTGTTCATCAAGGATATTGGTCTGTAGTTCTCTTTTTTGATGGGATCCTTTTCCGGTTTTGGGATCAAGGTGATGCTGGCCTCATAAAATGAGTTTGGAAGTTTACCTTCCATTTCCATTTTTTGGAACAGTTTCAGGAGAATAGGAATTAGTTCTTCTTTAAATGTTTGGTAGAATTCCCCCGGGAAGCCGTCTGGCCCTGGGCTTTTGTTTGTTTGGAGATTTTTGATGACTGTTTCAATCTCCTTACTGGTTATGGGTCTGTTCAGGCTTTCCATTTCTTCCTGGTTCAGTTGTGGTAGTTTATATGTCTCTAGGAATGCATCCATTTCTTCCAGATTGTCAAATTTGTTGGCGTAGAGTTACTCATAGTATGTTCTTATAATTGCCTGTATTTCTTTGGTGTTCGTTGTGATCTCTCCTCTTTCATTCATGATTTTATTTATTTGGGTCCTTTCTCTTTTCTTTTTGATAAGTCTGGCCAGGGGTTTATCAATCTTATTAATTCTTTCAAAGAACCAGCTCCTACTTTCGTTGATTTGTTCTATTGCCAATCTAATATTTTTACCATTGTACGTTACAGACTTCTTTTCCCGGGCTGCTTTCAGGATCTTTTCTTTGTCACTAAGACTTGTCAATTTTACTATTAGGTGACGGGGTGTGGACCTATTCTTATTGATTTTGAGGGGGGTTCTCTGAACCTCCTGGATTTTGATGCTTGTTCCCTTTGCCATATTGGGGAAATTCTCTCCAATAATTCTCTCCAATATACCTTCTGCTCCCCTCTCTGTTTCCTCTTCTTCTGGAATCCCAATTATTCTAATGTTGTTTCGTCTTATGGTGTCACTTATCTCTCGAATTCTCCCCTCGTGGTCCAGTAGCTGTTTGTCCCTCTTTTGCTCAGCTTCTTTATTCTCGGTGATTTGGTCTTCTATATCGCTAATTCTTTCTTCTGCCTCATTTATCCTAGCAGTGAGAGCCTCCATTTTTTATTGCACCTCATTAATAGCTTTTTTGATTTCAACTTGGTTAGATTTTAGTTCTTTTATTTCTCCAGAAAGGGCTTTTATATCTCCCAAGAGGGTTGCTTTAATATCTTCCATGCCTTTTTCAAGCCCGGCTAGAACCTTGAGAATCATTATTCTGAACTCTATATCTGACATATTACCAATGTCTGTATTGATTAGGTCCCTAGCCTTTGGTACTGCTTCTTGTTCTTTTTTTTGTTGTGAATTTTTCCGCCTTGTCATTTTGTCCAGATAAGAGTATATGAAGGAGCAAGTAAAATACTAAAAGGGTGGCCACAACCCCAGGAAAATATGCTTTAGCCAAATCAGAAGAGATCCCAAATCGTGAGGGGGGAGAAAGGGGATAAAAAGGGGTTCAGAAAAAAAAAAGAAAAGAAAAGAAACTATTAAAAAAAGAAAGCCGATAAAAAATATAAAAAGTAAAAAAAAAAAAAAATATATATATATATATATATATATATATATATATATATATATATTAGATAAACTATTTAAAAAACGTTAAAAAAAGAAAACGGTAAAAGTTAAAAAAATTTAGTAGAAGAAGAGAAAAAAAATTGAAAAAGAGAAAAAAAAATTAAATTAACTGCAAGGCTAAAAAATCATGGGGAGAAAGCCATGAGTTCCATGCTTTGCTTTCTTCTCCTCTGGAATTCCGCCGCTCTCCTTGGTATTGAAACTGCACTCCTTGGTAGGTGAACTTGGTCCTGGCTGGGTTTCTCGTTGATCTTCTGGGGGAGGGGCCTGTTGTAGTGATTCTCAAGCGTCTTTGCCCCAGGCGGAGTTTCACCGCCCTTACCTGGGGCCGTGCTGAGTAATCCGCTCGGGTTTGCTGGGTTTGCTTTCGGGAGCTTTTGTTCCCTGAGCGCTTTCCGTAGAGTTCCTGAGGACAGGAGTGAAGATGGCGGCCTTCCAGTCTCCGGCCCGGAGGAGCCGAGAGCCCGGGGCCCCACTCCTCAGTGGGCCCTCAGAGAACAGCGCCCAATGACTCCCGTCACCCTGGCCTCCGGCCGCGCTCCGAGTTGACCGAGCCTGCGACCGGTTCAAGCTAACCCCGAGTTTAGAGCTCACTCCTCGGCTCTGTCTCTGTAGCCGGCTTCCCCATTCTAATACCTGTAAACTCTGCGACACTCAGACACCCCCGATCCTGTGACCCTTTGGGACCTGAGGCCGCGCTGACCCCGCCTGGGCTTCACCCCAGTTAAGCCTCTGGAGCGATGTCCCTCAGCGGAACAGACTTTTAAAAGTCCTGATTTTGTGCTCCATTGCTCCGCCACTCGCCAGGAGCCAGCCCCTCCCCCCGCGGTCTATCTTCCCGTCGCTTTGGATTCACTTCTCCGCCAGTCCTACCTTGCAGAAAGTGGTTGATTTTCTATTTTTGGAATTGCTGTTCTTCTTCTCTTCAATCTCCCGTTGGATTTGTAGGTGTTTGCAATCTTTAGATAAGCTATTTAGCTGATCTCCCGCTACCTGAAGTAGTCTCAGCCTGCTACTTCTCCGCCATCTTGACTCCTCCCTCCTATTCCCAGGTATCTTATTGTTCTTGGTGCTATAGTAAATGGAATCGATTCTCTAATTTCCCTTTCTGTATTTTCATTGTTAGTGTATAAGAAAGCCACTGATTTCTGTACATTGACTTTGTATCCTGCCACGTTGCTGAATTGTTGTATGAGTTCTAGTAGTTTGGGGGTGGAGACTTTTGGGTTTTCCATATAAAGAATCATGTCATCTATGAAGAGAGAGAGTTTGACTTCTTCATTGCCAATTTGGATACCTTTTATTTCTCTTTGTTGTCTGATTGCTGTTGCTAGGACTTCTAATACTATGTTGAACAAGAGTGATGAGAGTGGGCATCCTTGTGTTCCTGATCTCAACAGGAAGGCTGCAAGCTTTTTCCCATTGAGGATGATATTTGCTGTGAGTCTTTCATAGATAGATTTTATGCAGTTCAGGAATGTTCCCTCTATCCCTATACTTTGAAGCGTTTTAATCAGGAATGGATGCTGGATTTTGTCAAAGGCTTTTTCTGCATCAATTGAGAGGACCATGTGGTTCTTCTCTCTTCTCTTATTAATTTGTTCTATCACATTGATTGATTTGCAAATGTTGAACCATCCTTGTAGCCCAGGGATGAATCCCACCTGGTCATGGTGGATAAAATCTTTTTAATGTGCTGTTGGATCCTGTTTGCTAGGATCTTGTTGAGAATCTTAGCATCCATATTCATCAGTGATATTGGTCTGAAATTCTCCTTTTTGGTAGGGTCTTTGCCTGGTTTGGGGATCAGGGTAATGCTGGCTTCATAGAAAGAGTCTGGAAGTTTTCCTTCTGCTTCAATTTTTTGAAACAGCTTCAGGAGAATAGGTGTTATTTCTTCTTTGGAAGTTTGGTAGAATTCCCGAGGGAATCCATCAGGTCCTGGGCTCTTGTTTTTTGGGAGGTTTTTGATCACTGCTTCAATCTCGTTACTAGATATCAGTCTATTCAGGTTGTCGATTTCTTCCTGGTTCAATTTTGGGAGTTTATAGTTTTCCAGGAATGCATCCATTTCATCTAGGTTGCTTAGCTTATTGGCATATACTGTTGATAATAACTTCTGATGATTTTTTCTACATCCTTGGTGTTAGTTGTGATCTCTCCCTTTTCATTCATAATTTTAGGAATTTGGGCTTTCTCTCTTTTCTTTTGGATTAGTGTGGCCAATGGTTTATCAATCTTATTGATTCTTTCAAAAAACCAACTTCTAGTTTCATTGATACATTCTATTGTCTCTTGTTTCTACCTCATTGATCTCTGCTCTAATCTTGATTATTTCCCTTCTTATGTGTGGAGTTGGTTTGATTTGTTGTTGATTCTCCAGTTCTTTAAGATGTAGAGACAGCTGGTGTATTCTGGATTTTTCAATTTTTTTGAGGGAGGCTTGGATGGCTATGTATTTCCCCTTTAGGACAGCCTTTGCTGTATCCCATAGGTTTTGGACCGAAGTGTCTTCATTCTCATTGGTTTCCATGAATTGTTTCAGTTCTTCTTTGATCTCCTGGTTGATCCAAGCATTCTTAAGCAAGGTGGTCTTTAGCTTCCAGGTGTTTGAGTTCCTTCGGAACTTTTCCTTGTGATTGAGCTCCAGTTTCAAAGCACTGTGATCTGAGAATATGCAGGGAATAATCTCAGTCTTTTGGTATCGGTTGAGTCCTGATTTGTGACCCAGTATGTGGTCTATTCTGGAGAAGGTTCCATGTGCACTTGAGAAGAATGAGTCTTCTGTTGTTTTAGGGTGGAATGTTCTGTATATATCTATGAGGTCCATCTGGTCCAATGTGTCATTCAATGCTCTTGTTTCTTTATTGATTTTCTGCTTCAATGATCTATTTCTGAGAGAGGCATGTGAAGATCTCCTACTATTAATGTATTCATATCAATATGACTCTTTATCTTGATTAACAGTTTTCTTATGTAATTGGCTGCTCCTATATTGGGGGCATAGATATTTACAATTGTTAGATCATCTTGGTGGATAGTTCCTTTAAGAATTATGTAGTGTCCTTCTGTATCTCTGACTACAGTCTTTAGTTTAAAATCTAATTTATCTGATATGAGAATCACTACCCCGGCCTTCTTTTGAGGCCCATTGGCATGAAAGATGCTTCTCCATCCCTTCACTTTCAGTCTGGGTGTATCTTTAGGTTCAAAATGGGTCTCTTGTAGACAACATCTGGATGGGTCCTGTCGTTTTATCCAATCTGCAACGCTATGCCTTTTTATGGGTGCATTTAGCCCATTCACATTGAGAGTGATTATTGATAGGTACGTTTTTATTGATATCGTGTTACCTTTGAAGTCTTTCTTTCTGTAGATTGTCTCTATATTTCTGTTCAATGCTTCTCTTAGGATTTTTCCTCTTTTATAGAATCCCCCTTAATATTTTCTGCAGTGTCAGCTTGGTGGTTGCATAGTCTTTTAAGCCTTGCCAGTCTTGAAAACTCTTTATCTCTCCATCCATTTTGAACGTCAGTCTTGCTGGATAAAGTATTCTTGGCTGCATGTTCTTCTCATTTAGTGCCCTGAATATATCTTGCCAGCCCTTTCTGGCTTGCCAGTTCTCTGTGGACAGTTCTGACGTTATTCTGATGGGCTTTCCTCTGTAAGTAAGGAGCCTCTTTGCCCTAGCGGCTTTCAAGAGATTGTATCTACAATTATGATTCCTCAATTTGACTACGAGGTGCCTTGATGTTTTTTTGGAATCTATAATCTTGGGTGGAGATCGTTTGGCCTCTAGTCCATGAACGCTGGTTCCATTCGTGAGATTGGGAAAATTTTCATGAAGAACTTGTTCCACTATATCTTCTAGACTTCTTTCTTTCTCCTCTTTCAGGGATTTCAACAATTCTGACATTGGAACATTTCATGGCATCATTTATTTCCCTGATTCTGTTTTCGTGGCTGCTAAGCTGTTTGTTCCAGGCTTCCTCCTGATCCTTTCTCTCTGTTTGTCCTCCAGACCACTAATTCTATCTTCTGTCTCAGTTACCCTAGCTTTTAGAGGATTTAGATTAGATTGGAACTCATCGAGAGCATTGTGAACCTCATCCCTGGTAGCTTTCAGCTCTGCCCTAACATTGTGAACTTCATCCCTGTTCGCTTTCAGTTCTGCCCTAATCAATTCCAACCAACTGAGCCACCCAGGCGTCCCAGCCCTAATCAATTCCATTTGGTCATCCATGGCTTTCTCCAACCTTGCTATTGCCTGAATAATTGTTAGCCTGAATTCTCTTTCTGACATATTGTCTATATTGATAGTCGTTAGCTCTGTTGCAGAAGGCCCATCCTCTGTATTTTTCTTCTGTTGAGCATTCCTCCTCCTAGTCATTTTGGTGAGAGATGACTGAATGGATGTAGCTGGATGTATCAACTGTGGTGCAGTCAAGGTGCACCCTGGAACACTTCTGAGCAATCGGGGTTCCCCACCCAAATGAGAGAAAAAAGAAAAGAAAAAGAAAAAAAAGAGAGAGAAACAGGAAAAAAAGGGGAAGATAAAAGAGAAGGTTCGGCCCAAATGGACCCCAAGGTAAGATTGATGAAATATACAAACAAATACAGACAAACAAAGAGACTGATAAAATATATGACAAGAGGAAAAAAATATATATATATAAGCAAATAAAGGAAGAACCTCGTCAAAAAGAACCCCAAGTATAAGATTTATATACTATCAGGACAAACACAAAAACACAGAAACACTGGCAGAAGAAAAAGATGGGAGAGTGGTTATAAATTCTCAGTGTGGGTGAGGAAGGTTGTTTTGATTCTTCCTGGATGTATCTTGATATCTTTGATAAAGGACTCAACTTTCCTAAGATAAAGGGGGATTAAAAATTGGTTTACCTATAGGGGTAGCATTGATTGGGGAAAGGGGATTACCTTGATGTTTAACTCTATATGAATATTAGAAAATAAAAATAAAAAAGGAATAAACTAGACTAAGCTAAACTAAAATTTAGAAAAAAAATTAAAAAATAGAAATGCAAAAGAAAAACACAGGTGTATGTATCAAAAAGTTCAGGTTAGAAGGTTATTATGGAATTTGATGTACTGGACATCTCACTGCGATGGTAAATAGGTTAAAAAATTATCTATATATAAAAAAAATGAACCAGAATAGTGGGAATGAGTTAAAAATAAAAGTTGTCCTATGAAGTAGTGGTGGTTGTTCTCTTGTAGTCTTTTTTTTTTTTTCCTTTCCTGATTGGTTTTCTGGGGGAGGGGCCTGCCACGTGGATTTTCAGTCAATGATGTTCCCTGAGTTAAGTCCTCCCACCCCCCTCAAGGGGGTGGGCTCTGAGGAAACCGGTTTTTTTCAGGCTTTTGTTCTCTGGAGGTTTTTATGTTTGTTCACTTTTTTTTTTTTTTCCTCTCGCCTTGACCGCTTTTGATGGTTTTTGTAGGTTTAGAGGAAAGCAAACTGCACCCTGACCCCCCTCTCAGAGAGAAGCCTCAGTCTGGTCCCCTGTGGGTGTTGCAGAGCCCATATAAATTCCCCCTTGGCCACTGGCAGAGCAGGTTCTGAGTCCTGGTCTCTGGGGACGCAGGATCTTCTCTGCTTGTACCCAAAACTACGGCAGCGGCGGCTGTCTGGGCAGCTCCAGACCGCCAGAGAGGTTCCAAGCAGCGATCGCACACTGAGATTTTCCCGCTGGCCCGGGCTGGGAGTGCCTGGTCTTTCTGGGTCTAAGAGCGCCGGGTTTGTGCGCACCGCTCTCAAGGGAGGGTTTGGGGCGCACGCGCGTCTCAGGCTCTGAAACAATGGCACGGGTCCGAGAGCACCAGGCTGGGCCTTTGCGCACCTCTCTCAGGGGAGGGTGAGGGGCACGCATGTCTCAGGCTCTGTAACGCAGCTCAGCGTTCGCCAGCCCCTCACAGGAGCCAGACACCACGCGTTCTCGGGCGCGCTGGCAGCTCAGGGACCAAGACCTGGTTTCTCCCCCACACTCTCTCTGGCTCAGCGCCAGGGGAGGCTGTCCTGGGTCTGGGGACTTAAGCCCCTGTCCCTCGCTGCCCCGATTCCCACAATTTCCCCTACTTCCCCCACAATCCTTTGCTCTTTCTAAGTGCTTTCAACCAGTCTCCAAGTTAATGCTGGTCCCCAGATGCAGGGCACTCTCGTATTAGGGGTATTACTTTCCAGTTGGTCGCCTCTGGTGGCTCCCTCCCCCTTTTGTTTATCTTCCGATATCAGTCCCACATTCCCACTCTGATTTACCTGCCCATTGGCGTCTTCTGCCCCTGTAGAGATCCAGACGTGTATAATTCTGATCTCAGGCTGATTTCATGGGTGATCGGAGTTCTTTGGTAGGTAATCAGCTCACTTTAGGGTACAGGTTGAAATGGCACCTCCTCCTACTTCCCCGCCATCTTGTCTCTCTTGGTTGACTATTTTCAAACAAGCCTACTTCTACATTTATTTGAGGGCACTTAGCAAGTGTAAGCACTGTAAAAAATGTTTTATGGAGACCATTTTTTAAATACTCCTTTTTTTTTAAGGATTTGGTTTATTTTCAGAGTGATGAGATACTTAAAACATACAAATACCACTGAATTAGTGGTTATCTGGTCACATTTAAACCCAACCCATAATTCAATCACAATAATCCAAGTTCAGAATGAATAAAACAAGAACAGTTCTTGATATTACACACTTTGGACTACTTAAAGTGACCATATAGGTACTTTATGAGAACTTCTGGAGTGTTGACCTAAATTGCCATTACTGTTTTGTAGTCAGAAAATGTCCTCTCAACAACATAGTAGGCTTGTTTAGTAGGGGGCTAATCTGAAAGAAAATGCCACCTTTTGTGATAGAATAGTACATTTATTTCTGGGTACGTGTGTTTAGAAAGATATTTGAATACTCAATAGACTGGAATGCATTTATCTGCTGAAGCACTATGTTACCATTATAATACTAAATATTTTATTTGAATGAGCAATGCCAAAAGACCCCTTGGGATATGTATGAGTGAATAGCGCCACCTACAGAATTTTTAAATCTATAAACAAGGATACAAAAAAAAAAAGGTAAACAAATAGGTACAGGAGAATGTATGAAAATTTGCCACAATTCACTGTGGGAACTAAAGTGTACCATAAACAACACCATTATCGGTAATTTCCAGCAACTAGTCTCATCTTCACCATTCACCTAGAAAGACAACTCTACTGACTGCATTAATATATGACAAAATCTCTAAGTTGAACCACATAAAATTATTGATATTTGACAATTTTTGACTTGCAGAAGCAGCAATATCATATTATTTGGCCTTAATATATGCTTGTTTTAATCATGAACTCGTGATCCTTTAATGCTCTTGCAGGAAAACAGGTAACATCTGTATTTCCTCATTTATATTTTGGCACGGGCAGACACCCGTGGTAAGAGAGATGGATTCTGGAGTCGTGGTCTTTAGAGAGTAACCACAAGTCCAAATCGTTTCTGATCTAACGATATAATTTAGACCATAATTGCATTAACCAGAGTGTTCCCTTCAATCTTGGTAGACATGACTCTGCTCGTTTTGAAGAACAAATTTATAACACTAACTTAAAAGAAGTTGAGGAGAGGGAAACAACGAGTCTTTATTAAGAGCAGAGAGAAAACAAAGTGATTGCTTATAGTTTGGCTTATTTGTTTTAGTCACAAAATATTTACTTGAGCACCTGCTGTGTCCTAGTGTCCTCACCTATGAAATAGGGATGACTACTCCCTCAGGGCTGTTTTGACATGAACAGTGCTGGAATACAGAAGGCACTTAGAAAGGTGTCTGGCACATAGTGAGTGCCATGTGTTTATTGTTATTAATGGCCAGAGCATGGTGCTTAAGACCAGAAAGACAGGCCTTTTGGACACGACTATTTTAACTCAAAGCCCACATGTGCCTCACCTGGTACCATCGTACTTTACTTCTTACTTGATGCCTTCAAACTGAAATCGCCAATGGTTTTGGAAAAAGGAATCTAATTCTGAGTGGCTTTTACATCTCTCGTCATTCTAAGCATGGCAGGAGTATTGAGGATTTCAAAAGTTGTGTTGCTTCTACCTCTTCCACATTAGGTACGGTTTCCTCGTGAAAGCATCAAATCATCACCCTACTTCCAGACCCCACGAATTCTACATTGGGTGAATGAAAACACACCCACTACAAAGCGAGTGAAGCCTAGTGTCACATCATGTGCATGGGAAGGAGGGACATGAAGAGGGACACTGACCCCTACCAGCCTACAAGCCCCCAGGTTGAGCCAACTCCCGGGAAATCGATGCAGAGAAAAAATATTGTACATCCCGGAGTGCACGTATGCCCAGCATGGTAAATCTGATGAGAACATTAAACAGAGGGCGCCATCAGCACGGATGAGTGAACCTGGATCATAAATCACATTGTTTCTGGCCCACACATTATAGCCCTCACATCTTGACGGGAATATTTGCTAACCTATCTTGGAAGAACTGGTTTTCCCTGTTTTCTTTGTGGTTCCCTTCATGATATCTTCCATAAAACTTCTATCGACTGGTGGTTTCTGTTTTTTCCAAGACTGTGCAAAAAAGCACATGCCTCTTGTTTTTTTACCCAAGATTGCTGTGGTCATAGGTATTTTAATTGCTCTTATTTTTCAGTATCGGAGATAAATGTAGACATATTCATTGCAGAGTAACTAGAAGTGAAGGGGAGGAGGATAAAAATTACCTGCCGGACCCCCTCCCAGGTTTAACTACTGCAAACATATTAGGGAGAGAAATGCTTCTCACCCCAGCAGACATCTGGCAATGGCTGGAGACATTTTTGATTGTCATGACTCAGGGGAAATGTGCTGCTAGTGTGGGGGCTGGCGGGAGAGGCCAGGAATACTGCTAGCCATCCTATCATGCACAGGGCAACCCCTCATAACAAATAGTTCTCTTGTTCATAATGTCAGTACTGCCTAGACTGAGGGCACCTTGGTACACAATACTTGAGCATCTGACTCTGATTTCAGCTCAGGTCATGGTCTTAGTGTCATGAAATCAAGCCCTACATCATGCTGGGCCCAGAGTGGATTCTGCTTAGGATTCTCTCTCTCTCTCTTCCTCTGCCCCTCCTCCACTGGCACTTGCACTCTCTATTAAATAAAGACTTTTTTAAAAAATTTATTTGACAGACAGAGATCACAAGTAGACAGAGAGGCAGGCAGAGAGAGGAGAGGAAGCAGGCTCCCTGCTGAGCAGAGAGCCCAATGCAGGGCTCGATCCCAGGACCCCGAGATCATGACCCAAGCTGAAGGCAGAGGCTTTAATCCACTGAGCCACCCAGGTGCCCCTAAACAAAGACTTTTTAAAATATAATGCCTCAGTTGACAAGCATTGGTGTGGAAATTTCCACTATCAATGTATATATGTATATATATACTTTTATTTTGTTTTGTTTTGTTTTTTGAGACATCTTAATCTTATTTTTTTTCAGTGTCCTAAGATTCATTGTTTATGCACCACACCCAGTGCTCCATTCAATATGTGCCCTCCTTAATACCCATCACCAGGCTCACCCAATAGCCCCCTGCCCAAACCCTCAGTTTGTTTCTCAGAGTCCAGAGACTTTCATGGTTCGTCTCCACCCCCAATTTCCCACAATTCACCTTTCCTTCTCCTAATGTACTCCTCATTATTCCTTATGCTCCCCAAGTAAGTGAAACCATATGATAATTTACTTTCTCTGCTTGACTTGCTTCACTATATATTTTTTCCAAAAAGAGGAATCATATTGAACTCTTCTATAGATTGTCGTTTTCACTCAAAAAATATAACTGACGGGTCTTAGGAGTTAACATGGTTGAAAATACGGGGACTCTAAGCTTGTTTTGATCCTCAAACCCAGGTAGGTATTTATTAAATCATTCTGAACACCTAAGAAATCAATCAGAGCTCTGAGAGAACAAAAACTACAAGTCTACAAGTAGAAAAACAACCACATTTTGGAAGGTAGGAGATGTGGATAATTGACTTGGGGAAGATATACTGTGGGAGTCTCATAGGTAGGAAGCCCTGCATATATAGGCTACTATAAAGTAGTATATGCAGCGGGGGGCAAATCTGATCTTTGAAAAGTCTGCTATGGGGAGTGACATGCCTGGTTTAAAGGTGCTCAGGTGACAAAGAGTGCAGAGTGCCAGGAATGACAATGTGGTCTGAGGATCCCCTGGGTTTCAAGAAGAATGGGTGCCAGCATGATGCCGCATTTCCAGACATGGGCATGGGGAAGGCAGCTGAGAGCAATGCATCTTGGTGCCAGATTTCTGCTCTGTTTTGCCACAAACTGCAAACCACTGTGCAGTCATGAGGAACTGTGCTCCCAGGGCCAGCTGGGAAATGGCAAAAGCACAGCAAGACCCTTCCCCAGAGGAACAGAGTGGGTCCTCACCACGGAAGTCCCTAAAACTTGGAGTTTTGAAATTCAGTCACCTGCCTGAGATATATTAAAAAAAAAAAAAAAGGCATGGAAACAGGCAGGGAGAACAGAATGTTCAGATGAAACCAGGAACACAACAGGGGTGATTTATTACTCTTCTGTGAGGACTCTATGAAGAAGTGGGGACATGAACTTTCGGCTCTGGAACTACAGAGAAGAGTGCCTCCATACTCATCCCACTCATCTGTACTGAAAAGCCTTCAGGGAGCAAAACTGTGCCATCTCATGTAGGCCAGAGCCTCTTAACCAAACCCCACCTCCCTGCACACTGAACACACATTTCCACCAGGGCAAAGCCACCTGAGAATCAGCACAGCAGGCCTCTCCTACAGAAGACCAGCACAAACTCCTTGCAGGCACCAATTCTACTGAGCATAGAGTGCTGCAAAGTTTTAGCTCTAGAGGAAATAGGATCTGGCTTCCTTTCTACTTTTATTCTTCATGTTCTTAGTATTATTTTTTTCCTATATTTTCTTAATTTTTCAATTCCTTTTTTATTTATTATTTTTAAATTTATATATATACATATATACACTTTGCATATATATTTTTTTTTGTTTTGTTTATTTTCATTTTATTTTATTTTATTTTTGATTTTTGGATCTAGATTCTTTTAACAAACAGAACAAGACACATCCAGAATCTAGCTTTTTGGGGGTTGTTTGTTTGTTTGTTTTTTCTTTCTTTCTTTGCTTTGTTTTGTTTTGTTTTTATTTTCTTTCTTCTTTTCTGGGAAAAAAAAATGGCAACATAGAGAAATTCACCCTAAAAGAAAGAATAAGAAGTAGAACTCACAAGGCAGGGATTTAATCAATACAGATATAGGTAAGATGTCCAAATTAGAATTTAAAACAATTATTATAAAGATACAAAATGGGCTTGAAAAAAAAAACATTGAAGCTATTAGAGAATCCCTTACTGCAGAGATAAAAGAACTAATGTCTAGTCAGGCTGAAATTAATCCTATAACCAGGATGTAAACCCAAATGGACACCATAAAAATGAGGCTGGATGAAACAGAGGAGTGACTCAGTGACATCAAAAGATAAATTTATGGAAAGTAATGCAACTGAAAAGAAGAGCGAAAGAAAGGTAATGGATCATGAAGGTAGAGTTAGAAAACTCAGCAACTTATTAAAACATAATAACATTTTTATCAAAGGAGTCCCAGAAGATGAAGAGAGAGAAAAGGGGGCAGAAGTTTGATCCAAACAAATTATAGCTGAAAAAGTCTCTAATCTGGGGAAGGACATAGACAGCAAAATCCAGGAAGCACAGAGACCTCCCATTAAACTCAACAAAAGCCAACCATCACCAAGGCATAGCATAGTCAAATTCACAAAATACATGGACAAGGAAAGAATCCTGAAAGCAGAAAGGGGGGTGGGTGATCCTTAAAGGAGAGACAGATCAGGTTCAGAGAAGATCTGTTCATAGAATTTGGCAGTCCAGAAGAAAGTGGCAGGAAATATTAAATGAGCTGAATGGGGAAAATATACAGCCATGAATACTCTATCCAGAAAGACTGTCATTCAGAATAGAAAGAAAGATAAAGAGCTTCCCAGACAACCAAAAACTAAGGGAATTCATGAGCACTAAATTGGCTCTACACAAAATTTTAAGGGGGACTCTTTGAGTGGAGAAAAAAGACCAAAAGCAACTGACTAGAAAGGACCAGAGAACATCACCAGAAACACCAGCTCTACAGGTAACACAGTGGCACTAAATTCATATCTTTCAACACTCATTCTGAATGTAAATGGACAAAATGCTCCAAGCAAAAGACATAGGGTATCAGAAGGGATTTTAAAGAAAGAAAGAAAGAATGAATGAAAGAAAGAAAGAAACTCATGATTGATCTATATGCTGCCTACAAGAGATTCATTTTACAACAAAAAACACCTGCAGACTGAAAGTAAGGAAATGGAGAACAATCTTCCAAGAAAGAAAGCTGGAGAAGCCATACTCATATCAGACAAACTAGAGTTTAAAACAAAGAGTATAACAAGAGAGGAAGGACATTATATTGTCATTAAGGGGTCTATCCATCAAGAAGACATAATAATCATAAATATTTATGCCCCCAACTCAGGAGTACCCAAATACATAAATCAATTATTAATGAACATAAAGGAACTCATTGATAATAATACAATAATATTAGGGGACTTTAACACCCCACTTACAACAACAGACAAATCAGCTAAGCAGAAAATCAACAAGGGAACAATGGCTTTGAATGACACATTGGACTGGATGGACTTAAAAGATATTCAGAATATTTCATCCTAAAGCAGCAGAATACACATTCTTTTTGAGGGCACAGGGAACATTCTCCAGCATAGGTCACATACTGGGCCACAAATCAGCCCTCAACAGTTACAAAAAGATCAAGATCATACTGTGTACGTGTTCAGACTACAACACTATGAAACTTTAAGTCAACCACAAGAAAAAATTTGGAAAGACCTCAAGCAAATGGAGGTTAAAGAACATCCTACTAAAGAATGAATGGGTTAACTAGGAAATTAAGGAATACATTAAAAAAAAAATACATGGACACAAATGAAAATGAAAACATGATAGTCCAAAACCTTTGGGATGCAACAAAGGCCGTCCTGAGAGGGAAGTATATTGCAATTCAGGTCTACCTTAGGAAGCAAGAAAAGTCTCTACTACACAACCTAACCTACACCTAAAGAAGCTAGAAAAAGAACAGCAAATAAAGCCTAGCCCAGCAGAAGAAGGAAAATAATTAAAATAAGAGGAGAAATGAACATTAAAGAAACAAACCAAAAAAAGGTTGTAGAAAGGGTTAGCAATACTAAGAGCTGGTTCTTTGAAAGAATTAAGAAAATTGATAAAAACACTAGCCAGACTTACCAGAAAGAAAAGAGAAAGGACTCATATAGATAAAATCCTGAATGAAAGAGGAGAGATCACAACAAAGACCCCAGAAATACAAACAATTGTAAGAGAATACTATGAAAAAGTATATGCCAACAAACTGGGCAACCCGGAAGAAATGAATTCCTAGAAACGTACAAACTACCAAACTGAAATAGGAAGAAATAGAAAATTTGAAGAGGCTCATAACTAACAAAGAAATTGAATCAGTAATCAAAAATCTCCTAGTAGTCTAAAGTTCTGGGCCAAATGATTTCCCAGGGGGAATTCTACCAGCCATTTAAAGGAGAGTTAATGCCTATTCTTCTCAAAATGTTCCAAAAAAATAGAAATGGGAGGAAAACTTCCAAATTCATTCTAGGAAGCCAGCCTTACCTTGATTGCAAAACCAGACAAACTCCCTACTAAAAAGGAGAATTGCAGACTAATACTCATGATGAACATGGATGCAAAAATTCTCAATAAAATACTAGAACATTAAGAGAAGGGACATTAAGAGAACATTAAGAGAATTATTCACCACAATTAGGAGAGATTTATTCCTGGGCTACAGGGGGTGGTTCGATATCTGTAAATAAATCAATGTGATTCACTGTATTAATAAAAGAAAGGATAAGAATCTTATGATCTTTTCAATAGATGCAGAAAAAGTATTTGACAAAAACCCTCAACAAAGTAGGAACTGACAGAACACACCTCAACATCATAAAGGCCATATATGAAAGACCCACAGCTAGTATCACCCACAAGGGGGAAAAATTGAGAGCTTTTCCCTATAGTTAGGAACAAGACAAGGATGTCCACTCTCACAATTACTATTTAATATAGTACTGGATGTCTTAACCTTAGTAATCAGACAACAAAAGGAAATAAAATGCATTTGAATCAGCAAGGAAGAAGTCAAATTTTCACTACTTGCAGGCAACATGATACTTTATGTAGAAAACCCAAAAGAATCCACCAAAAAATTATTGCTAGAACAAATATTCAGCAATAGTCACAGGATATAAAATCAATGTGCAGAAATCTGTTACATTTCTCTACACCAATAATGAAGCAGCAGCAAAAGAAATCAATAAATCAATCCCATTTGCAATTGCACCAAAAACAATAAAAGAGGCCTGGGAATAGATGTAACTAAAGAGGTAAAAGATCTGTACTCTAAAAACTATAGGACCCTTATGAAAGAAATTGAAGAGGGCACAAGGAAATGGAAAAGCATTCTATGCTCATGGATCAGAAGAAAAAACTTTGTCCAAATCTCTATACTACACAAAGCAATCTACAATTGCATTTAATGCAATTCCTATCAAAATACCACCAACGTTTTTCACAGAGCTAGAACAAACAATCCTAAAATATGTATGGAACCTCAAAAGACCCTGAATAGCCAAAGCAATCCTGAAAAAGAAAAACAAAACTGGAGGCATCACTATTCTGAATTAAGAGCTATATTACAAAGCTGTAGTCATCAAGACAGTATGGTACTGGCCCAAAAACAGACACATAGATCAATGGAATGGAATAGAGAAGCCAGAAATGGACCCATAATTATTTGGTCACCCAATCTTTGACAAAGCAGGAAAGAATAGCCATTGGGAATAAGACAGTCTCTTCCACTAATGGTGGTGGGAAAACTGAGCAGCCACATGCAAAAGAATGAAACTGGACCACTTTCTTACACCATACACAAAAATCAATTCAAACAGAATGAAAGACCTAAATGTGAGATGGGAAACCTTCAAAATCCTAGAGAACATGTGTAGCAAGCCGTTTAAGCTCTGCTGTAGTGACTTCTTACTAGACATGTTACCAGAGACAAAGAAAACAAAAGCAAAAATGAACTATTGGGACTTCATCAAGATAAAAACCTTCTGCAAAGCAAAGGAAATCAACAAAACTAAAAGGCATCCTATGAAATGGGAGATGATATTTGCAACATCATATCTGATAAGGGGTTAGTATCCAAAATCTATAATGAACTTATCAAACTCAACCACCAAAACCAAATAATCCAGTTAAGAAATGGGCAGAAGACAAAAAGAAGACTTTTCCAAAGAAGACATACAGATGGATAACAGACACATGAAAAGATGATCAACATCAAAATCATCAAGGAAATACAAATCAACACCACAATGAGTTACCACTTCACACCTGTCAGAATGGCTAAAATCAGTAACACAAGAAACAACAGGTATTGGTAAGGCTGCACTGTTGTTGGGAAAATAATATAGAGGTTCCCCAAAAAGTTAAAAGTAGAACTACTCTATGATCTAGCAGTTGCCTACTAGGTATTTACACAAAAGATACAAAAATACAGTATTGAAAGGGTACATGCACCCCAATGTTTATAGCAGGATTATCAACAATAACCAAAGTGTGGACAGAGCCCAAATGTCCATCATCTGATTAACAGAAGAAGAAGATACCATATATACATACAATGGAACATTACTCAGTCATCCAAAAAAATGAAATCTTGCCATTTGCAATGATGTGGATGGAGCTACAATGTATATACTAAATTAAATGAGAGAAAGAGAAATACCATACAATCTCACTCATAAGTGGAATATAAGAGAGAAAACAGATGAACATATAGGAGGGGGGAAAGGGAAAAAGGAGAAAGAGAAAAAAAAATGAGAGACTCTTAACCATAGAAGAACAAACTGAAGGTGGGCAGAGGAAGGTTGGTGGGAAATGGGCTAGATGGGGGATGATATTTGCAAACATTATATCTGATAAAGGGTTAGTAGCCAAATCTATAATGAACTTATATACTTATGTTCATTATATATGTAATAAATACATATGTATTATATATTATATGCATAATGAACTTATAAACTCAACACCCAAAAACAAATAATCCAGTTAAGAAATGGGCAGAGAGAAGAATAGATACGTCGTCTCCAAAAAAGATATCCACAGGGCAATTGCTGTGATGAGTTCTGGGCGTTGCAAGTGATAAATTGCTGAATTCTGCCAGAAACTCATATTGCATCGTATGTTAACTAACTAAAATTTGTATTTAAAAAAAAAAGGAAAGGAAAGGAAAACAAAAATCGCTCTGTGAGACCAAATAATTTATATGGTAAAACTTCCCAAATGAACTAAGAAACTCGCCATGTCGGAGGTCTGACATGCTCGTGCCTGTCCAAGATGGACAGAAAAACAGAGCAGTGTCTGTCACTGACAGGGCTCCAAGCTCAGCTCCAAGGCCAAACACTCCTTTGTTTGCAGTCAGGCTGTCATCCTAGCCAGGTAACCTTGGGAAACTTACATATTATGATTTCACACTTTGGAGTAAAGTTTATTTCCAAGTAAAAGATGACATTTTAACAACAGTTTAAACTCTACTTGCCAAGAGAATTTAGTGCAGAAAATATATAGTGCACCACTGAAAACACAAACTCTGGCGTAAGCTCTGAGAAGTAGTTCAGAATCCAGTAAAGCGTATTTTCTCCTCCATCAACCTCTGTCATGGGAAGCTGCCCTGCCCCTGGCAGGAGTGAGGAAAGTGAAGGAGAGGGGATCAAATGGGTGATGGCAGTATTTTCCAAACCCTAAGTCAGGACCTGTTGTTGGACCATGAAATCAGTTTTGATGGACATTGCTAGCACTATTTTCAATGGAAAGGACTGGAATGGTGTGAAGTGGACTGGAGTGGAAAATCACTGAACTGATGGCATGCACTACAGTTTAAATAGAATCTTGTGAAAACTTTGTTTTAATATGTTAAATACATGTATGTTTCTGTGAACTGGGTCACAAGGTAAAATGGATTATGTCTTTCAGCTCACAGACAAAAAATGTATGAAAGCCCTTAGGCAATGGGGACTGCTTCCTGAGAAGTTGGTCAACAAGATCTTAACTGTATTTCTAACATGTTCAGGCAGGTATGGTACCTACGAAACAGGAAACAGTAGTCTTCAGAACTCTGTTGCCATATTCTGAAAAGAGAAGATACCCTTAAGCTTGAATAACACTTGATAAAGTCCACATTTCCTCATTCTCAAGATATGCTCTTGCCTTGACTTAAGTGATGCCAGCTTCTCCTACTCCCACTCTAGCTGTCATTTCTTTTCTTTTTTTCATTTTTTAGGTAGGCTCCATTCCTAGTGAGGAACCAGTACAAAGCTTGAACTCAGAACCCTAAGATCAAGACCTGAGCTGACACCAAGAGTCAGATGCTCAACTGAATGAGAACCCAAGGTGCCCCTTTAATTGCTATTTATTTTTTTTATAAACATATAATGTATTTTTATCCACAGGGGTACAGGTCTGTGAATCACCAGGTTTACACACTTCACAGCACTCACCATAGCACATACCCTCCCAATGTCCATAATCCCACCCCCCTCTCCCGACCCCCCAATCCCCAGCAACCCTCAGTTTGTTTTGTGAGATAAGAGTCACTTACAGTTTGTCTTCCTCCCAATCCCATCTTGTTTCACTCATATTTCTCCTACCCCCTTAACCCCCATGTTACATCTCCACTTCCTCATAACAGGGAGATCATATGATAGTTGTCTTTCTCTGATTGACTTATTTCGCTAGGCATGATTCCCTCTGGTTCCATCCACGTCGTCGCAAATGGCAAGATTTCATTTCTTTTGATGGCTGCTTAGTATTCCATTGTGTATATATACCACATCTTCTTTATCCATTCATCTGTTGATGGACATCTAGGTTCTTTCCATAGTTTGGCTATTGTAGACATTGCTGCTATAACATTCCGGTGCATGTGCCCCTTTGGATCACTACTTTTGTATCTTTAGGGTAAATACCCAGCAGTGCAATTGCTGGGTCATAGGGTAGTTCTAATTTCAAAATTTTGAGGAACCTCCATGCTGTTTTCCAGAGTGGTTGCACCAGCTTGCATTCCCACCAACAGTGTAGGAGGGTTCCCCTTTCTCCACATCCTCGCCAGCATCTGTCATTTCCTGACTTGTTAATTTTAGCCATTCTGACTGGTGTGAGGTGATATCTCATGGTGGTTTTGATTTGTATTTCCCTGATGCCGAGTGATATGGAGCACTTTTTCATGTCTCTGTTGGCCATCTGGATGTCTTCTTTGCAGAAATGTCTGTTCATGTCTTCTGTCCATTTCTTGATTGGATTATTTGTTCTTTGGGTGTTGAGTTTGCTAAGTTCTTTATAGATTTTGGACACTAGCCCTTTATCTGATATGTTGTTTGCAAATATCTTCTCCCATTCTGTCAGTTGTCTTTTGGTTTTGTTTACTGTTTCCTTTGCTGTGCAAAAGCTTTTGATCTTGATAAAATCCCAATAGTTCATTTTTGCCCTTGCTTCCCTTGCCTTTGGCGATTTTCCTAGGAAGATGTTTCTGCGGCTGAGGTCGAAGAGGTTGCTGCCTGTGTTCTCCTCAAGGATTTTGATGGATTCCTTTCTCACATTGAGGTCCTTTATCCATTTTGAGTCTATTTTCATGTGTGGTGTAAGAAAATGGTCCAATTTCATTTTTCTGCATGTGGCTGTCCAATTTTCCCAACACCATTTATCAAAGAGGCTGTCTTTTTTCCATTGGACATTCTTTCCTGCTTTGTCGAAAATCAGTTGACCATAGAGTTGAGGGTCTATTTCTGGGCTCTCTATTCTGTTCCATTGATCTATGTGTCTGTTTTTGTGCCAGTACCATGCTGTCTTGATGATGACAGCTTTGTAATAGAGCTTGAAGTCCGGAATTGTGATGCCACCAACGTTGGCTTTCTTTTTCAATATTCCTTTGGATATTCGAGGTCTTTTCTGGTTCGATATAAAGTTTAAGGTTATTTGTTCCATTTCTTTGAAAAAAAAGGATGGTATTTTGATAGGAATTGCATTAAATATGTAGATTGCTTTAGGTAGCATAGACATTTTCACAATATTTGTTCTTCCAATTCATGAGCATGGAACATGTTTCCATTTCTTTGTGTCTTCCTCAATTCCTTTCATGAGTACTTTATAGTTTTCTGAGTATAGATTCTTAGCCTCTTTGGTTAGGTTTATTCCTAGGTATCTTATAGTTTTGGGTGCAATTGTAAATGGGATTGAAGCCTTAATTTCTCTTTCTCCTGTCTTGTTGTTGGTGTAGAGAAATGCAACTGATTTCTGTGCATTGATTTTATATCCTAACACATTACTGAATTCCTGTACAAGTTCTAGCAGTTTTGGAGTGGAGTCTTTTGGGTTTTCCACATATAGTATCATGTCATCTGCGAAGAGTGATAGTTTCACTTCTTCTTTGCCGATTTGGATGCCTTTAATTTCCTTTTGTTGTCTGATTGCTGAGGCTAGGACTTCTAGTAATATGTTGAATAGCAGTGGTGATAATGGACTTCCCTGCTGTGTTCCTGACCTTAGCAGAAAAGTTTTCAGTTTTTCTCCATTGAGAATGATATTTGCAGTGGGTTTTTCATAGATGGTTTTGATAATATTGAGGTATGTGCCCTCTATCCCTACACTCTGAAGAGTTTTGATCAGGAAGGGATGCTGTACATTGTCACATGCTTTTTTGGCATTTATTGAGAGTATCATATGGTTCTTGTTCTTTCTTTTATTAATGTGTTGTATCACATTGATTGATTTGTGGATGTTGAACCAACCTTGCAGCCCTTGAATAAATCCCACTTGGTCGTGGTGAATAATCCTTTTAATGTACTGTTGAATCCTATTGGCTAATATTTTGGTGAGAATTTTTGCATCTGTGTTCATCAAGGATATTGGTCTGTAGTTCTCTTTTTTGATGGGATCCTTTTCCGGTTTTGGGATCAAGGTGATGCTGGCCTCATAAAATGAGTTTGGAAGTTTTCCTTCTATTTCTATTTTTGGAACAGTTTCAGGAGAATAGGAATTAATTCTTCTTTAAATGTTTGGTAGAATTCCCCCGGGAAGCCGTCTGGCCCTGGGCTTTTGTTTGTTTGGAGATTTTTGATGACTGTTTCAATCTCCTTACTGGTTATAGGTCTGGTCAGGTTTTCTATTTCTTCCTGGCTCAGTTGTGGTAGTTTATGTCTCTAGAAATGCATCCATTTCTTCCAGATTGTCAAATTTGTTTGTGTAGAGTTGCTCATAGTATGTTCTTATAATTGTTTGTATTTCTTTGGTGTTAGTTGAGATCTCTCCTCTTTCATTCATGATTTTATTTATTTGGGTCCTTTCTCTTTTCTTTTTGATAAGTCTGGCCAGGGGTTTATCAATCTTATTCATTCTTTCAAAGAACCAGCTCCTAGTTTCATTTACTTGTTCTATTGTTTTTTTGGTTTCTATTTCATTGATTTCTACTCTGATCTTTATGATTTCTCTTCTCCTGCTGGGTTTAGGGTTTCTTTCTTGTTCTTTCTCCAGCTCCTTTAGGTGTAGGGTTAGGTTGTGTACTTGAGACCTTTCTTGTTTCTTGAGAAAGGCTTGTCCGCTATATATTTTCCTCTAAGGACTGCCTTTGATGTGCCCCCACAGATTTTGAACAATTGTGTTTTCATTATCATTTGTTTCCATGAATTTTTTCAACTCTTCTTTAATTTCCTGATTGACCCATTCATTCTTTAGAAGGATGCTGTTTAGTCTCCATATATTTGGGTTCTGTCCAAATTTCCTCATGTGATTGAGTTCTAGCTTCAGAGCATTGTGGTCTGAAAATATGCAGGGAATGATCCCAATCTTTTGATACTGGTTGAGACCTGATTTAGGACCGAGGATGTGATCTATTCTGGAGAATGTTCCATGTGCACCAGAGAAGAATGTGTATTCTGTTGCTTTGGGATGAAATGTTCTGAATATATCTGTGATGTCCATCTGGTCCAGTGTCATTTAAGGCCTTTATTTCCTTGTTGATCTTTTGCTTAGATGATCTGTCCATTTCAGTGAGGGGAGTGTTAAAGTCCCCTACTATGATTGTATTATTGTTGATGTGTTTCTTTGATTTTGTTATTAATTGGTTTATATAGTTGGCTGCTCCCACATTAGGGGCATAGATATTTAAAATTGTTAGATCTTCTTGTTGGACAGTTCCTTTGAGTATGATATGGTGTCCTTCCTCATCTCTTATTATAGTCTTTGGCTTAAAATCTAATTGATCTGATATAAGGATTGCCACCCCTGCTTTCTTCTGATGTCCATTAGCATGGTAAAATCTTTTCCACCCCCTCACTTTAAACCTGGAGGTGTCTTCGGGTTTAAGATGAGTTTCTTGTAGGCAACATATAGATGGGTTTTGTTTTTTTATCCATTCTGATACCCTGTGTCTTTTGATTGGGGCATTTAGCCCATTAACATTCAGGGTAAGTATTGAGAGATATTAATTTAGTGCCATTGTATTGCCTGTAAGGTGACTGTTATTGTATATTGTCTCTGTTTCTTTCTGATCTACTACTTTTAGGCTCTCTCTTTGCTTAGAGGACCCCTTTCAATATTTCCTGTAGAGCTGGTTTGGTGTTTGCAAATTCTTTCAGTTTTTGTTTGTCCTGGAAGTTTTTTATCTCTCCCTTTATTTTCAATGATAGCCTAGCTGGATATAGTATTCTTGGCTGCATGTTTTTCTCGTTTAGTGCTCTGAATATATCATGCCAGTTCTTTCTGGCCTGCCAGGTCTCTGTGGATAAGTCTGCTGCCAATCTAGTATTTTTACCATATTATGTTACAGACTTCTTTTCCCAGGCTGCTTTCAGGATTTTCTCTTTGTTGCTAAGACTTGTAAATTTTACTCATAGGTGACAGGGTGTGGGCCTATTCTTGTTGATTTTGAGGGGGGTTCTCTGCGCCTCCAGGATTTTGATGCTTGTTCCCTTTGCCATATTGGGGAAATTCTCTCCAATAATTCGCTCCAATATACCTTCTGCTCCCCTCTCCGTTTCCTCTTCTTCTGGAATCCCAATTATTCTAATGTTGTTTCATCTTAGGTGTCATTATCTCTCAAATTCTCCCCTCATGGTCCAGTAGCTGTTTGTCCCTCTTTTGCTCAGCTTCTTTATTCTCTGTCATTTGGTCTTCTATATCGCTAATTCTTTCTTCTGCCTCATTTATCCTAGCAGTGAGAGCCTCCATTTTTTATTGCACCTCATTAATAGCTTTTTTGATTTCAACTTGGTTCGATTTTAGTTCTTTTATTTCTCCAGAAAGGGCTTTTATATCTCCCGAGAGGGTTTCTCTAATGTCTTCCATGCCTTTTTTGAGCCCGGCTAGAACCTTTAGAATTGTCATTCTGAACTCTAGATATGACATATTACCAATGTCTGTATTGATTAGGTCCCTAGCTTTCGGTACTGCCTCTTGTTCTTTTTTTTGTGGTGAATTTTTCGACCTTGTCATTTTGTCCAGATAAGAGTATATGAAGGAGCAAGTAAAATACTAAAAGGGTGGCAAAGACCCCAGGAAAATACACTTTAACCAAATCAGAAGAGACCCCAAAATGTGGGGGGGGAGAAAAGGGATAAAAAGAGGTTCAGAAAAAAAAGAAACAATTAAAAAAAGAAAACGAATAAAGAAAAAATATAAAAGAGAAAAAATATATAAATATTAGACAAACTAGTTAAAAACGTTAAAAAAGAAAAGGGTAAAAGTTTAAAAAAAATTAACAGAAGAAGAAAAAATAAATAAATTAAAAATTGAAAAAAAAGGAAACAAATTAAATTAACTGCAATACTAAAGAATCATGGGGAGAAAGCCATGAGTTCCATGCTTTGCTTTCTCCTCCTCTGGAATTCCGCTGCTCTCCTTGGTATTGAACCTGCACTCCTTGGTAGGTGAACTTGGTCCTGGCTGGATTTCCTGTTGATCTTCTGGGGGAGGGGCCTGTTGTAGTGATTCCTAAGTGTCTTTGCCCCAGGCGGAATTGTGCCACCCTTACCAGGGGCCGGGCTGAGTAATCCGCTCGTGTTCGCTTTCGGGAGCTTTTGTTCCCTGAACCCTTTCCGTAGAGTTCCGGAGGACGGGAATGAAAATGGCGGCCTCCCAGTCTCCGCCTGGAGGAGCCGAGAGCTTGGAGCCCACTCCTCAGTGCGCCCTCAGAGAATAGTGCCCAATAACTCCCGTCTTCCTGGCCTCCAGCTGCGCTCTGAGCTCACCCCGGCTGCGACGGGTTCAAGGTAACCCCAAGCTGAGAGCTCACTCCTTGGCTCTGTCTCTATAGCCGGCTTCCCCACTCTAATACCTGCGAGCTCTGTGACTCTCAGACACCCTCGATCCTTCTGTGACCCTGCGGGACCTGGGGCCACGCTGACCCCGTGTGGGCTTCACCCCAGTTTAGCCTCTGGAGTGATGTCCCTCAGCAGAACAGACTTTTAAAAGTCCCGATTTTGTGCTCTGTTGCTCTGCCCCTTGCCGGAAGCTGTCCCCTC
Source organism: Lutra lutra (assembly GCF_902655055.1). Lineage (NCBI taxonomy): Eukaryota > Metazoa > Chordata > Mammalia > Carnivora > Mustelidae > Lutra > Lutra lutra. The sequence continues at coordinate 88,386,429 of NC_062283.1, read as the reverse complement.
CCCCATGGTCTATCTTCCTGTCGCTTTGGATTCACTTCTCCGCCAGTCCTACCTTTCAGAAAGTGGTTGATTTTCTGTTTCTAGAATTGCTGTTCTTCTCTTCGATCTCCCATTGGATTTGTAGGTGTTTGCAATGTTTAGATAAGCTATCTAGCTGATCTCCTGCTCCCTGATGTAGTCACAGCCTGCTACTTCTCTGCCATCTTGACTCCTCCCCCTTAATTGCTATTTATAACTGTACTTTGCATTCAACCTTTAAATCTTCATGATCCTGGAATTTTATGCTAAGCTTTGCTTTGGCTCCAGGATCATTTCATTCATACCTAAGCCTTCAATGAACAGTTTTGTGCCCTTGATTTCAAAATCACTGCCTCCCACTCACCCCTCTTTCCTGAGCCCCAGGCCCTACTGGGCATCCATGCAGTTGGATGTCTTTCACATACCTGAGGTTCTATGTGCAAAAAACTGAACTTGTTACCTTTCCTTCCTCCCCACTTCACCCCATTTCCCAGATGTACTCCTCGATATTTCTTCTCTTGGGAAACATTACCACTATCCCAGACAGAAAGACACCATCCTGAACACCTTCATCTCCTTCATCTCTTACCTCCACTCAGTCACCAAGTCCTATTTCCTCAATAGTTCTTCCTTTTGTCTTGTCATTTGTTCTACTACCACCATTCTTGTCTATGCCACCAACATCTTCCAGCTGGACCACCATAGTATCACTCCCAAGTGCTCCAGGACTGCCACTCCTACCCCTGCATTCTCCATGCTACACCTGTTAGCTTTCTAAAATCCCAGCACTCCTGCTTTAATGCCTTCCTAGCCTCCCAGGCAACCCTCTCTCACAGGCTCAGCCAGTGGCACTTCAACTCTCTATACCTCAGTGTTTCCCACCTGAAAAGTGTTAAAAATATTTCCCCCCTCTACCTGCTAGAGGTGTGTGTCTTTAATAAAAGAAAGGAGAAATCAGTATCAACGACCTAGTTGCTATCATCACCATCACTATAATTACTATGGCATGCACTCCAACTACTGAATTTTCCCTAGTCACTTCAGAGCAAGTAGATTTTCAAATCTTATGAGAATGTCAAGGTACTTTTTCTTCCAAGAAAAAAAATGACTAATATTTCTTAAAATAGCCCATCAAATTGACCTTCATAGGCATAGTATACTAAAATCTTACATAAATAAACTAGAAGTATTAATCACATGGTATGTAAAATTTTTACTGTAGACCAAGAATAATAAAAGCAATACACTCTTTCAAAATGTACTACCCACATTATAATTCACAAAAAGGAGAGGTGATTGCAGAAACTCTGACTCATGCTCCTGAGGGGTAATGAAAAAAATTGCCAGCAGCAAATGTGGATTCTTTTTAACTCAATGACAAGCACTTTTGTTGCTCTGCAGTGAAGGTCTGAACTTCCATTGAGTTTTTTTTGTTGCTGTTTGTATTTTATTTATTTTTTTTATTTTATTTGTTTGTTTTGATGGAGGAAGCTCGAGAACAGGAGGCAGTGGTTGGCAGAGGGAGAAAGACAATCTTAAGGACACTCCATGCCCAGTGTGAAGCCCTGTGAGGGGCTCCATCTCAGGACCCTAAGATATGACCTGAGCAGAAATCAGGAGTCAGAACCTTAACCATCTGAGCCTCTCAAGTGCCCACATTCAGTTTGTATAATAATCAGGTTTTGTTTTTTTTTTCTTACTGGAAAGCATAGAGAGCACCTCATTATTAATTCAGTTTCTTTCTCAGCAGATATGGGTAAAAAAAAAGTGGTTGAATAAATCTGAATGCAGAAATATCAATAGGACCTGCTCTGATCTCTCTGTGGAAACTTCTGATTATAAGCATCAATATCATGCCAAAGATAAGGCCATTTGGGAAATGAATTATTCCAAGGGCACAGAAACACATAAATCTATCTATTCCTAGAAAGTAACAGAACTGTCTGAAACACAAATAAATACCATATTCATTTGACTGTCGAGTAGACTGCCTTGGCCTTATAGGCCTCGTTATTCCCATAGACATATAGGAATATAATGCATATAGACAGGCCTCCTGAGAAATCTGTTCTGCGCTCTGTCCCTCAGCTGCTGGGTAAACCAGCCCACGATGCCCCACCTCACCGAATCTCTGAGTTTCATCTTTACAATGAGAGTTTCCTCTGATCAACACTAAGATCTCTCCCAGAGCCAAAATTAACAGTAGATGCCAATAGTATCAAAATTCAATATTGTTTCATTATTTCGTAGAGACTATGTAATGAAGAACTGACAGATTTTTTTTTTATTGCTGTGGGTTTATAACCATGGATATAGGTGCACAAGATTGGTTTAAGATTACTGTAATTGTCAAACTAAGTGTCTTCTTGTTCTGAACATGGTACTGTGATGACGTATTTCTAGGTGTAACTCAGAATTCAGGCAACAACTTCCTGATGTTTGCTTCTTTCATTTTTCCATCCCTTGTTCTGTGGCTGATTCAGCCACAGAGGACCCACTCAGAGCTGCCATAATGAAGTTTACAAGAGCTTCTCACTAGAGCCAGAACCTCTCCAATGGTGCCCTTCTAGATCAGACTTCAGCAAACTATGTCTTCAGATCAAATACACCTCGGCCCCCTTTCCATTTGTCTACGGACCGAGAGCTAAGAATGCTTTTTACATTTACATAAATAAGAGCTACAACAGAGATCATATGGCCTGTAAAGCCTAAAGTACTTCCTGTCTGAACCTTTATAGCAAAAGTTTGCGAACCTCTGTTCTAGACCATTCTAAGTTATTTAACACTGTTTGATTCCTCCATGGCTGATTTCCACCACACATCAAATCATGTTAATGTTATTTATCACCAACTTTTCAAGTCACAGGAGTGTTGTAAACACTTTTAGTTGTATCTACCACCTGTTTACCCATGAGATTAGGCACCAAGTAAATACAAGACTTGAATTTTCTGTTTTCATATTGTATCAGGGAGTATGAAATGATTGTTTCAGGATGTGGCATAACTCAGACTCACCTGAGAACAATCTGAGTCATCTCAACTAAGAGGGGGGGCTTTAGACTTTGATTCCAGTAAGGTGATATTGTAGTTTTATCCATGGTGATTTCTACATCTGAATATGATAACGTCCTCTCCCCTCCCCTTTAAGCACAAATTGGCCCACCGGGGATCGCTTTGACGACAGATGAGAGATCCATTTCCATTGTTCTGACGGCTCCGGAGAAGTGGAAGAGAAATCCAGAAGACAGTTCTCTTTCCATGAAACAGATATACTCTAATCTGAAGTATAATGTGTCCGTATATAATACTCAATCTAATAGAACGGTGAGCCTGGGATGGAAGAGGGGCCTTGAATCTGTGCACTTCCTGCAGCTAGTGCTGGAACCAGCAGCCCAGGGGCAGGGAATCTGGGAAGGTGTGATATTCAAAGACATGCTGGGCGAGATATAGTGGAAGCTGATACATAGACATCTCAACAACGTCCTTCGGATTTCCCTTACAGACCCTCTCTGTCAGTGGGGTCTGATGTTGCTGTTGGGTGTGGAACAATTGTCCACCTCACTCTGATGGAAAGCTTCGACTTGCATGACATCTGTCAATCACTCTCCAAGAGAGAAAAAATGTCAGCAAGGACATAGGGCAAGATGAGCAAGAAATCCGTCCTTATGTTCTTATTTAGAATGGTCCCCAGAATGGTCCCAATTCTGACCATGCTCTGCTGAGCTAAAGGAAAAGGGTATTTTAAAGCTGATGCTAGAAAAAAAAAATTTAAAAATCTTAACTCAGATCTCCATTTATTAATATGGAAAAATGTTCATACTTCTACTTAAATTTTTAAAAATACATGACAGTATATGTTAACTAAATTGAATTTAAATAAAACTTCTTTTTTTTTTTAAGCCCAGCTTGAAGCAATAAAGAAGGATTTAGTGGTATCTCAGTGTTCTATCTCCTTCTAGAGCTGTCTGTCTGGGTGGTACTGGAATTCCGTGGCTCTAACTGCTGTTTGCCATCCCCTGCCCTAGTGGTCCCAGTGTGTGACCAACCATACGCTGGTGCTGAGCTGGCTGGAGCCAGACACTCTGTACTGCGTCCACGTGGAGACCTTCGTCCCAGGGCCTCCTCGCCTAGCTCGGCCTTCTGAGAAGCTGTGTGTCCGTACTTTGAAAGGTAAGCCTAAAAAGTCACAGCTGGTCTGAGGAGGGAACTCTGAGGAAACTAGGAGAAGTGTGGCAGTTAAAAACAAGGTTTGGGTTAATCCATGTCTACCAGGAACAGGTTGAGACAAAGGCAGAAACAATCATCACCATAAATGCATTGAGCAGCCTGGGACTCTGTTGTTGAACTTGGCCAGCATTAGAGCGTGTTTGCATCTTCTCAAGGAACTCTCAGCACCTGTCCTGATATCTGCTGCCAACAAGCTTCTTCCATGGGAAAAAAAAGCAATTAGAATTTTACACACATCTTTTTATTTCTTGATTTTAGTCCCTTTCGTCAAGAGAAGTTCTGTGGTCTTCAAGAACGTCAAATGTTAGTGCTAGAAACAAAACACTATTCTAACAACACTTGCAGACAGCAGGCTTTGCTCACCCTCCGGAGTACAGATTACAGCTCTGCAAGCTGCATTCAGCTATCACTCACAGGCTGCACGAGCGTCTGGGATCAGCAAATCCACACTTACTCCCCCACTTATATTGCTTCTCTCTCTTTCCTTTTGTCTTCTCATGTTTTCTGAGCTTGGCTGAAGAGTCTCATTCCTGTTAGGAGACATAGGGTTAGGAGCTTGGCATTTGTGTATTTGTGCTTCCCCAAGGGTCAGAGGACCCTCCACTCAAAACCTGAACATGGAAAATTAACCCTAAAGTTGACCTTCCTCAAATGGACCCTCATCCATTATTCTTCCATCTCCCTTTTCCAAACCCTCTGGCTCAGGACAAATGTCACCCTGCATCCCCTAGCCAGCAATGGTTCCATCGCCAGCAATGGGATGGCCATGGTGACAGGAGCCCTGCTTTCCTCTTCCCTCACGCTGCACAGAGCACAAGTTGAAACTGTCATAAGGAATCCAAAGGGGATTTTGTGATTTTCAAAAGTGAAAAGCTATATTTTTGAATCTCTGTCCTTTCATACCTTCCCCTAAAATGAAGGGTTCTCTGCCATATGTCAAATAAAACTGAAATGCAGAGCAAGCAAAAGGCAAAACAAAGCAGACTGAAGAAATCATTTCTGTATTTGGAAAAAGTGCTCTGTTTACAGCTTGATCAGGGGTCAAGTGGTAGGAATGAATTTCCAGTGGAGAACATTTAAGCAGTTGGCAGACTGAAAGCAACTCAAATATGGATTCCATTAAATACTTCCCAGTAAGAGATGCAGCCAACTTTCTCACTAGTCTAGGAGAGGTGACAAAATAAGGACATATCTTTCCGGGTTCTGACCTTTTCCTTGATAGCCCAGCTGGACCACCTCTTTTGGGACATTTTCGAGAAATATTCCTGTACTCCACAGTCCCCCGTTACGAAAATACAATTACAGTTTATTAGGTTTATGCAAACATGTCCTGCTGTATACTGAGTGCCATCGGTCATTGTTGTCATGGCATGTTTTAATTAGGGTAAGTTCAGTCCAGAGACCAGAGACTGTATTCAGAGAACTAGGCTGAATTGTGGCATCACATAGGGGTAGGTGATTTTCAACCAAGGAGACATTCCTGGGAGGAACATTCACTGTAGAATTGAACACGTGAGACTTTCTGAAACCAAAATGTTATGAGAGAATGAGGCTGAAGAACATACCCTATTTTGTAAATGTTAATTGAACTCACATCAGGGGATGGACAATGAGGATTCAAACTTAAGTCATGACTAGGCATCACAAAAGACACCTTCCACATATCCCCAGCACCATTTTAATCTCAAACCTGACATGATTTAGAGTTTCTCTATCGGCCATAAACAGGCAGATGGATTTCCCTTTTTGGCCCCATTACAGTGGGATTAGATAGCTATGAGGGAAGTGAGGGAAACCATGCCTACTCATGAGCCTCCTTCCCTCTTTGCATCCAGTTTGCATGCCCATCCACATTTCATGTCCAGGGTGTATCCCAGCCAGGCCTGGGAGTCCAGGAAACCACTGCTAGTTAACAAATACATGGTCAACAGTAATTAACAAAGCGATTTCCAAATTCTCTCCCTCAGCCCTTGCCACTTCTCACGTGGCAAAAATTCTGATTTTACACAATTAAAAACTGAGGCTCAAGAAATTAAATAAGTGCCCTGAATTCCCTGGGCCGGTTAGGGGAAGGGGCTTTGTACCCTGATCCTTGGATGGGATACCCCTACCACCCTCCCAGGGACCACTGTTCACTTCCATAAGCCTTTGTGTGTGTGTCTCAGGTCTCTTGCCTCCATGGGAATGAGGCTTTCTGTTTATCCCAAGAATAACCGTCACTTCCATGAGTTAGTAAGAATAGGTTTTTAGAACTATGTGATGACAGTATAAGTTCTACTTAACAGCTGTTTTTCATGTCTCAAGTGAAAAGGTGAAACCATTCTCTTCTCTCTTTATAGATTTTGATTTATGGAAATGAATTTGACAAAAGATTCTTTGTACCTGCTGAAAAAATTGTGCTTAATTTTATCACCCTCAATATTGTGGAAGATTCTAACATTTCTCATCAGGATGTAAGTGTAAGGGGGAAAAGCAATGATGTATGGGACCTGAATGAGCCCCTCATTCATTTAAGTATGGCTATTTAAAGTGGTCATATTAATATTTTATGAGAACTTCTGGAGTGTTGACCTAAATTGCCATTACTCTTTTGTAGTCAGAAAATGTCCTCTCAATAACATAGTAGGCTCGTTTAGTAGGGGGCTAACCTGAAAGAAAATGCCACCTTTTGTGACAGAATAGTACATTTATTTCTGGGTATGTGTGTTTAGAAAGATATTTGAATAGTCAAAAACTAGAATGCGTTTATCCGCTGAAACACTATGTTACTATTGTAATACTAAATATTCTATTTGAATGAGCAATGCCAAAAGACTCCATGGAATATGTCTGAATGAATAGTCCCACCTACAGAATTTTTAAATCTATAAACAAGGATACAAAAAAGAAAGAGGTTAAACAAATAGGTACAGGAGAATGTATGAAAATTTGCCACAATTCACTGTGGGAACTAAAGTGTGCCATAAACAACACCATCCTAGGTAATTTCCAGCAACTAGTCTCATCTCCTTCACCATTCACCTAGAAGACAACTCTACTGACTGCATTAATATATGACAAAATCTCTAAGTTGAACCACATAAAATTATTGATATTTGACAATTTTTGACTTGCAGAAGCAGCAATATCATATTATTTGGCCTTAATATATGCTTGTTTTAATCATGAACTCATGATCCTTTAATGCTCTTGCAGGAAAACAGGTAACATCTGTATTTCCTCATTTATATTTTGGCACAGGCAGACACCCGTGGTAAGAGAGATGGATTCTGGAGTCGTGGTCTTTAGAGAGTAACCACAAGTCCAAACCGTTTCTGATTTACAGACTTAATTTAGACCATAATTACATTAACCAGAGTGTTCTGTTCCTCTTAATCTTGGTAGACATGACTCTGCTCATTTTGAAGAACAAATTTATAACACTAACTTAAAAGAAGTTGAGAAGAGGGAAAGAACGAGTCGTTATTAAGAGCAGAAAACAAAGTGATTGCTTATAGTTTGGCTTACTTGTTTTAGTCATAAAATATTTACTTAAGCACCTGCTCTGTCCTAGTGTCCTCACCTATGAAATAGGGATGACTACTCCCTCAGGGCTGTTTTGACATGAATAGTGCTGGAATACAGAAGGCACTTGGAAAGGTGTCTGGCACATAGTGAGTGCCATGTGTTTATTGTTATTAATGGCCAGAGCATGGTGCTTAAGACCAGAAAGACAGGCCTTTTGGACATGACTATTTCAACGCAAAGCCCACGTGTGCCTCACCTAGTTTTTCTTACCCGAAAGTACCATCGTACTTTACTTCTTACTTGATGCCTTCAAACTGAAATCGCCAATGGTTTTGGAAAAGGGAATCTAATTCTGAGTGGCTTTTACATCTCTCGTCATTCTAAGCATGGCAGGATTTTTTTCAAAAGTTGTGTTGCTTCTACCTCTTCCACATTAGGTAGGGTTTCCTCGTGAAAGCATTAAATTGTCACCCTACTTCCAGACCCCATGAATTCTACATTGGGTGAATGAAAACACACCCACTACAAAGCGAGTGAAGCCTAGTGTCACATCATGTGCATGGGCAGGAGGGACGTGAAGAGGGACACTGACCCCTACCAGCCTACAAGCCCCCAGGTTGAGCCAACTCCTGGGAAATCGATGCAGAGAAAAACTATTTGTACATCCCGGAGTGCACGTATGCCCAGCATGGTAAATCTGATGAGAACATTAAACAGAGGGCGCCATCAGCACGGATGAGTGAACCTGGATCATAAATCACATTGTTTCTGGCCCACACATTATAGCCCTCACATCTTGACGGGAATATTTGCTAACCTATCTTGGAAGAACTGGTTTTCCCTGTTTTCTTTGTGGTTCCCTTCATGATATCTTCCATAAACCTTCTATCGACTGGTGGTTTCTGTTTTTTCCAAGACTGTGCAAAAAAGCACATGCCTCTTGTTTTTTTACCCAAGATTGCTGTGGTCATAGGTATTTTAATTGCTCTTATTTTTCAGTATCGGAGATAAATGTAGACATATTCATTGCAGAGTAACTAGAAGTGAAGGGGAGGAGGATAAAAATTACCTGCCGGACCCCCTCCCAGGTTTAACCACTGCAAACATATTAGGGAGAGAAATGCTTCTCACCCCAGCAGACATCTGGCAATGGCTGGAGACATTTTTGATTGTCATGACTCAGGGGAAAGGTGCTGCTAGTGTGGGGGTTGGTGGGAGAGGCCAGGAATACTGCTAGCCATCCTATCATGCACAGGGCAACCCCTCATAACAAATAGTTCTCTTGTCCATAATGTCAATAGTGCCTAGGTTGATTACTTGGTAGAATTTTCCAGATACTTTCAATGTGTATATGTGTATATTTTTCTCAAAAAGTGGGATCATACTGAACTCTTTCATAACTTGCTCTTTTCACTCAAAAAAGTAACAAACTCTTATTTTAACTATACTTAGATTAACTTTATGAAGCCTCAGTCTTAATGAAACTGTAACTATTTAAATGGCAGATTATGTGTTATTTTTTCTAAATTTAATGATTTAAATTTTTTTGTTGAATAGTAACCAAAAATTGGAGTTATTAAGAGGAAAGAAGAGCTGTCAGTCCTTTATGGATAACTGAACCTCTCCAAAACATTATTTTATTAGGTGGTCACTTATTTCCCTGTGAGATATTGGCCTCCTGTGCTTAGTTCCTATTACTTTCCTCCTGCAGTCTTTGGGATCTTCAGTGGCAGGTGCTTGAAAGCAACCTTGGCTTACACTATAAATCCTGGATAAATATCCATGTTTATCACTGATATTCCTCCAGACTCATTTACCTGCAGTAGCTGCAAGATTTCTTTCTTACTTTGTTAGTTTTAGTTTTTAACAGATTTTCCAGTTGGTGTTCATTTCTGAATGCCAGAGAAGATGCCAGGTTAATGTTCCTATTGCTAGAACCCAGGCTCTATTTAGAAAGAGGTGAGAACTAGTGTGTTATCTTGTGTTTGTGCAGATAGAGGGGGGTTCCTTCTGTCCTCAGGGATGGCTCCCTGTCCATGTTTTTACCTAAAACCTATATCTGGTGTTTTGCTAAATTTGGTAGCAGAGGAGGTTATTTTCTCCCATACCACTCAACAGATTTCTTTTGATTTCTCAATCTCTCATTCTCTGGATTAGGTAGTAGTTGGAGGCTTCCCACAAACTCAGAAAATGGACATATGCCTCATGTTTATGTTTTCATACACAGGTCACTGAGGCAATGAATACTGATGGGGATAAATACTATCCACCATTTGTCTGTCCCTGGAACTGATGTCTGTAAGATGTACGAATTAGCCAGTGCTCTTGAAAGGCTCATATGGTTGAGATAGTTTACATAATATTCTTTCTTCTCATGAATTGCATTCCTCGCCCTTTCTGAAATGATTCAAAATGCAGATACTTCAGAATATTTGATGTAAGGGGGGCCAGAAATCATGGGAATTTTAATCCTAATTCCCAAAAAGGAGGTATGGGTTATTGGATATTTATTAGGCTTTGTGCTTCTAAAAGAATTTACTAACAAAATTAACTAACAATTAACTAACTTACTAACAATTTGATTAAAAAAGGTATATACTGACAAATGAATAAAAAGCCCTGGAACGTATCCTATTGACTGAGTGATTGGTTAACAGATGAATCAGGGTAGTATACTGACTGAAAGTACAAACTGAAGCTAAAAAGCTTGGTTCAAAGTCCAGCCCTGTCTCTTCTTAGGCTTGTCACCTTAGGCAATTTACTTAACCTCTTTGGACCAAATTCCCTCATCTGTGAAATGGGAATCGTAATTGCACCTACCTCATAGGGTTTTGGGAAGTTTAAATGAATCAATACATTTAAAGTGATTAGAGGAGTACCTGCCACAAAACGAGTACTTGAAAATGTCAGCAATGGGAAAAGCACCAGGAGGCATATATAAGAATTTCCATAGAAGCATTATTGTTGGAACACAGCTCGAATTCACCAATGTGACTGGGGTCCTGTCGGATCCTGTGAGAAGACTCCAGGAGATGGAGGGCAAGAGTCTTCGTGGGCCAACGCCTGGAATAAAAATGGGAGGATCTCTGGAGTGCTTTCATGTCCTCCTTTAGATGGATCTGCTAAGTGTGGAGAATCCTTAACTTGCTCTTGTCATTTCAAGCTAAGATATCATCATTGTTGTTCACCTGTCACACTTGATTACCTACACTAGCCCATGACCTGCACGTAGCTCACATCTCACACGCAGTTCACGTCCTGCACATAAATCTATATCCTATTTGTAATCGGATCTTGTGTAAAGTACCAAAGTGATTGTAAGAAATAAAGTCGTCTACTGATCATCAGTCGGTAGCCCCCCCAATTGTTTCAGCTCCAATCATGAGGATCCTCACCTCATGAAGGTGACAATTATTCATTGAAAAAAAGAGACCTAGAAAAAGCACCAGTATTTACCGGCAGGAAAAAGCTATGAAAATGAATCAAGTATACACCTATACATGAAACATGAATGAGTCTCACAAACATGTTAAGCAAAAAGAGTGATTCCCTGAAGAATACAGAAGATAATTCCATTTACATAAAGGCCCAAAACTTACAAAATTGAACACTATTCATATATATGTGGCAAAAACTCTAACAATTTGATAAACAAGGAAGGGGCACCTGGCTGATGTAGTTGGTAGAGCATGGGACTCTTGATCTCGGGATTGCAAGTTTAAGCCCCAGGTTGAGCAAAGAACTTACTTTTAAAAAAAGGAGGAGGAGGAGATGGAGTAGAGGGAGGAGGAAGAGGAGGAGAAGAAGGAGAAGGAGGAGAAGGAAGAAGAGGGGTTCTCAGCAAAGCCAAGGTTTTCAGCACATGCCCTTCACTGTGTAAACCCAGTTTAAAAAAATTTGTCAGTGGTTCTTTCCAGTTTTGGATTTTGGACATAATCAAAACATTGGGAATTAAGAAGCTTTGTAAACAGAAAGAAACACTTACTGACTATATGTGTACCTGTTTCTGACTTCCAATGGATAATGTCTAATAGCTCTCAGATTCCAAATGCCTTGACCAAAGGTATGAAGCTGACACTGATTATGGAACCCATGAGAATGACACAGAATTCGGGGACTCTGAGGCTCAGTTATCATTTTGTTTTTACTAAACATACACACATCAGGGCTTGTATAATACATTAGACAGGTATTTGTTGCTTCAGAGAATGGAATTAAAACACCTATCTGGGGTTTGCTAGAAGGCAGAGCTCAGCTCAGTGCTTTCTGTAATTAATGAGCAGCTCTTAATGCTTGACCGTATGAAGCACTTAGCTTACTTTTAAAAAGAGGAGGAGGAGGCGAAGGAGGAGGAGGAGGAGAAGGAAGAAGAAAAGGAGGAGGAGAAGGAGTAGAAAGGGAAGGGAAGGGAAAGAAAAAAAGAAAAAGGAAAGGAAAAGAAAGAAAAGGAAAAGGAAAAGAAAGAAAAAGACAAAGAAATGATTAATATGAAAGTTCAGGATGTGGTTCCCCCGAGAATGGGAGGCTATGGGAACACAGGGGGCTCACCGGGGCTTTGGTTCAACATGCTCTTTAAATGTGGGAGAAACTGGGTATTGCCTTTTGATTATACTTCTTTAAAAGGAGTATATATATTATTCAAAGACGAATACCTGAGACCTGGCAGGAAGTGAGGAGGACATATGATTCACACAAGCTTTAGAAATGCTAGCACCTTCTACTACTCATGGGGAAATCATGAATTAACAAGTAATAGGATCTCAGGCAGGAAGGCAGTCCCAATAACAAAAATTACATCACATAGACAAATCCCTTCCTTATGTAGCAGCTAATAGTTGATCTCTGCTAACTGACTTCAGCATGCAAGGAAGAACATTAGGATTTCTAAACGCTCTGCCTTTACCCTTGAGGTAACTGTTCCTTTCTGTAATAAGCTTACCTTGGTTACAAATGCTTAGTGATCATTAGCAAATAGAATGTGTTTGCTTTCCCTAAGTCTCCATATTTCCTGCCAGCTTGCTGCCACCTGCTTCCAAAATGAAAGATTAATGAAATTACAGATTTAAACAACACTTTCAAGTGGAAACACCTTTAATTCAGGCATAATGATGAACCTTAAACATTTAACTTTACTCCCCAAAAAAGTACAAACAGAAGTACAATAAAGACATTTGTCGATCTTTCTTCCTAGCAACCTACCTCATTTGAACCTCAAAATCTGGAACGTTTGTTCATTCTGAGCCTTGTGTTTTAACAAAGGCTTTAAAAACAGAAAATACCTCAAAGACAGTCTGGTAGGCAGGACATAAGGGGAAGTCTGGGGGGAAATCCAGGCTTCCGTGAAGCCCAGAGAGCTACCATATGCAGAGGACTTCCTATGAATGAGGACATTAGACAGGTATTTGTTGCTTCAGAGAATGGAATTAAAACACCTATCTGGGGTTTGCTAGAAGGCAGAGCTCAGCTCAGTGCTTTCTGTAATTAATGGGCAGCTCTTAATGCTTGACCATATGAAGCACTTAGCTCCCTATTTCAGGGAGGGTTCAAACATAAGCTGGTTTCTGCTGAGACTTCTACAGAGGGGATCCCTCTGTGGACACTGAGAGATTGGGATAGATGGTCCCTAAGGTCTCTTCCACCCCCAAATGTTTACTACAGAAAAACAATATTAAGAATCAGCTTTATTTGCATCCCCCCTCTTTTTCCTCCTTTTTTTGCCAGGTAGTTCTCTAGCTAGTAACTCTGTTTTTCAAAAATCGCCATACACCTACCCTTTCTGTGTAGCTAAGGGGAGCCAAACATTTGCTTCAATGGGATACAAGGAGGTTAGAAATTCTCAGGTAGACAGACAGTTCTGAGTCCTCACCCCTTCCCCAAATTAGATTGAGCCTAGAAATGGCAACTTTTTTTGTTTTTTGTATTTACCATTTTAACTGCTATCCTGCTTAGCAAGTATCTTTTGTTACTTTTTTCCTTAAGTTTTTGGGTTGTCAGAAGAGAGAATATTGCACACGAATAAGGCTCAGAAGACAACTTGATTCTGTAAATCTCTTTCTGACTTCTGGACCAGGACCAGACATTGCTACGACAAATACATATATCTATGAAATACAAATAAGTGATAGAGAAACATTGTCTAGAGCACCTGGGTGACTCAATGGGTTAGGCGTCTGTCTTCCACTCAGATCATGATCCTGGGATCAAGTCCGGTCATTGGGCTCCCTGCAGGGACCCTGCTTCTCCCTCTCCCTCTGGCCCCTATTAGTGCTCACTCTCTTTCTCTCTCAAATAAGTAAATAAAATTTAAAAAAAAAAAAAAAACATTGTCTATATCACTCTCAATCTGAATAAATATTATCTGTTCTCCTCTCAGTTATTCAAAAAACCCCAAGGCCATTAAACATTGGAATGGAGCTTATGTTCTGGAAGTATCAGTGTGAGCTGTGAAGTATAACTTAGCCTGTATCTCATTTCTTACCACAATTCAAAATCTCAGATATGCCTCAGTCTAAAATTATACCACAGTTGATCCTTGAACAACACAGGCTTGAACTGTATGGGTCCACTTATATGCACATTTTTTTCAATAAACATAGTACAGTCATGTAAAAGCATTTGCCTTATGAAATTAATAACATTTTCTTTCCTCTTGCTTACTTTATTGTAAGAATACAGTATATATAATAGACAAAATATAATACAATATACAATACATATAATGGACAAAATATGTGTTCAACTATTTATGTTATTGGCAAGCCCTCTGGTCAGCAGTAGGCCATTAGCAGTTAAGTGTTGAGGGAGTCAAAAATTATATTTGGGGAAGAGGATTCAAGATGGCAGAGGAGTAGCAGGCTGGGACGATATCAGGTAGCAGGAAATCAGCTAGATAGCTTATCAAACCATTCCAGACACCTACAAATCCAACAGGAGATCGAAGAGAAGAGTAGAAATTCTAGAAACAGAAAATCAACCACTTTCTGAAAGGTAAGACCAGTGAAGAAGTGAATCCAAAGTGATGGGAAGATAGACCATGGGGGGAGGGGCTGGCTCCTGGCAAGCAGCAGAGCAACGAAGCACTAAATCAGAACTTTTAAAAGTCCGCTCCACTGAGGGACATTGCTCCAGAGGCTAAGCCAGGGTGACAGCGTGGCCTCAGGTCCCGCAGGGTCACAGAAGGATGGGGGTGTCTGAGTGTCACAGAACTCACAGGTATTAGAGCAGGGAAGCCAGCTACAGAGACAGAGCTGAAGAAGAGTGTCCTCCAGATTTAAAGTGAGGGGATGGAAAACAATTTACCATGCTAATGGACATCAAAAGAAAGCTGGGGTGGCAATCCTTACATCAGCTCAACTAGATTTTAAGCCAAAGACTATAATAAGAGATGAGGAAGGACACCATATCATACTCAAAGGATCTGTCCAACAAGAAGATCTAACAATTTTAAATATCTATGCCCCTAACATGGGAGCAGCCAACTCTATAAACCAATTAATAACAAAATCAAAGAAACACATCAACAATAATACAATCATAGTAGGGGACTTTAACACTCCCCTCACTGAAATGGACAGATGATCCAAGCAAAAGATCAACAAGGAAATAAAGGCCTTAAATGACACACTGGACCAGATGGACATCACAGATATATTCAGGACATTCCATCCCAAAGCAACAGAATACACATTCTTCTCTGGTGCACATGGAACATTCTCCAGAATAGATCACATCCTGGGTCATAAATCAGGTCTCAACTGGTATCAAAAGATTGAGCTCATTCCCTGGATATTTTCAGACCACAATGCTCTGAAGCTAGAACTCAATCACAAGAGGAAATTTGGAAGAGCCCAAATACATGGAGGCTAAAGAGCATCCTTCTAAAGAATGAATGGGTCAACCGGGAAATTAAAGAAGAATTGAAAGAATTCATAGAAACAAATGATATCGAAAATACAATGGTTCAAAATCTGTGGGGCACAGCAAAGGCAGTCCTGAGAGGAAAATATATAGCAATACAAGCCTTTTTCAAGAAACAAGAAAGGTCTCAAATACACAACCTAACCCTACACCTAAAGGAGCTGGAGAAAGAACAACAAAGAAAGCCTAAACCCAGCAGGAGAAGAGAAATAATAAAGATGAGAGCAAAAATCAATGAAATAGAAACAAACAAACAAAAAACAATAGAACAAATCAATGAAACTAGGAGCTGGTTCTTTGAAAGAATTAGTAAGATTGATAAACCCCTGGCCAGACTTCTCAAAAAGAAAAGAGAAAGGACCAAAAAATTAAAATCATGAGTGAAAGAGGAGAGATCACAACCAACACCAAAGAAATACAAACAATTATAAGAACATGTTATGAGCAACTATACGCCAGCAAACTTGACAATCTGGAAGAAATGGATGCATTCCTAGAGACAAATAAACTACCACAATGGAAACAGGAAGAAATAGAAACCCTGAACAGACCCATTACCCGTAAGGAGATTGAAGCAGTCATCAAAAATCTCCCAACAAACAAGAGCCCAGGGCCAGACACTTTCCCAGGGGAATTCTACCAAACATTTAAAGAAGAATTAATTCCTATTCTCCTGAAACTATTCCAAAAAATAGAAATGGAAGGAAAACTTCCAAACTCATTTTATGAGGCCAGCATTACCTTGATCCCAAAACCAAACAAGGATCCCATCAAAAAAGAGAATTACAGACCAATATCCTTGATTAACACAGATGCGAAAACTCTCACCAAAATACTAGCCAATAGAATCCAACAGTACATTAAAAGGATTATTCACCACGACCAAGTGGGATTTATTCTAGGGCTGCAAGGTTGGTTCAACATCTGTAAATCAATGTGATACAACACATTAATAAAAGAAAGAACAAGAACCATATGATACTCTCAATAGATGCTGAATATGCATTTGACAAAGTACAGCATTCTTTCCTGATCAAAACTCTTCAAAGTGTAGGGAGAGAGGGTACATACCTCAATATTATCAAAGCCATCTATGAAAAACCCACCACAAATATCATTATCAATGGAGAAAAACTGAAAGCTTTTCCGGTAAGGTCAGGAACACGGCAGGGATGTCCACTATCACCACCGCTATTCAACATAGTACTAGAAGTCCTAGCCTCAGCAATCAGACAACTAAAAGAAATTAAAGGCATCCAAATCAGCAAAGAAGAAGTCAAACTATCACTCTCTGCAGATGATATGATACTTTATGTAGAAAACCCAAAAGACTCCACTCCAAATCTGCTAGAACTTGTACAGGAATTCAGTACTGTGTCAGGATATAAAATCAATGTGCAGAAATCAGTTGCATTTCTATACACCAAGAACAAGAAAGAAGAAAGAGAAATTAAGGAGTCAATCCCATTTACAATTGCACCCAAAACTATAAGATACCTAGTTTTAAACCTAACCAAAGAGGGAAAGAATCTATACTCAGAAAACTATAAAGTACTCATGAAAGAAATTGAGGAAGACACAAAGAAATGGAAAAAATGTTCCATGCTCCTGGATTGGAAGAACAAATATTGTGAAAATGTCTATGCTACCTAAAACAATCTACACGTTTAATGCAATCCCTATCAAAATGCCATCCATTTTTTTCAAAGAAATGGAACAAGTAATCCTAAAATTTATATGGAACCAGAAAAGACCTAGAATAGCCAGAGGAATATTGAAAAAGAAAGCCAATGTTCGTGGCATCACAATTACAGACTTCAAAAGCTCTATTACAAAGCTGTCATCATCAAGACAGTATGGTATTGGCACAAAAACAGACACATAGATCACTGGAACAGAATAGACAGCCCAGAAATAGACCCTCAACTCTATGGTCAGCTAATCTTTGACAAAGCAGGAAAGAATATACAGTGGAAAAAAAGACAGTCTCTTCAACAAATGGTGTTCGGAAAATTGGACAGTCACATGCAGAAAAATGAAACTTGACCCTTTCCTTACACCACACACGAAAATAAACTCAAAATGGATGAAGGAACTCAATGTGAGAAAGGAATCCATCAAAATCTATGAGGAGAATACAGGCAGCAACCTCTTCAACCTCAGTCACAGCAACTTCTTCCTAGGAACATCGCCAAAGGCAAGGGAAGGAAGCAAGGACAAAAATGAACTATTGGGACTTCATCAAGATCAAAAGCTTTTGCACAGCAAAGGAAACAGTTAACAAAACCAAAAGACAGCTGACAGAATAGGAGAAGATATTTGCAAACGACATATCAGATAAAGGGCTAGTATCCAAAATCTATAACAACTGATCAAACTCAACACCCAAAGAACAAATAATCCAATCAAGAAATGGGCAGAGGACATGAACAGACATTTCTGCAAAGAAGACATCCAGATGGCCAACAGACACATGAAAAAGTGCTCCACATCACTCGGCATCAGGGAAATACAAATCAAAACCACAATGAGATACCACCTCACACCAGTCAGAATGGCTAAAATTAACAAGTCAGGAAATGACAGATCCTGGTGAGGATGTGGAGAAAGGGGAACCCTCCTACACTGTTGGTGGGAATGCAAGCTGGTGCAACCACTCTGGAAAACAGCATGGAGGTCCCTCAAAAAGTTGAAAATAGAACTACCCTATGACCCAGCAATTGCACTACTGGGTATTTACCCTAAAGATACAAATGTAGTGATCTGAAGGTGCATGTGCACCCAAATGTTTATAGCAGCAATGTCCACAATAACCAAACTATGGAAAGAACATAGATGTCCATCAACAGATGAATGGATAAAGAAGAATTGGTATATATATATATATATATATATATATATATATATATAGATAGATATAGATATATAGGTATATCTATACACACACACACACACACACACACACACACACACACACACAATGGAATACTATGCAGCCATCAAAAGGAATGAAATCTTCCCATTTGGAACGACATGGATGGAACAAGAGGGTATGATGCTGAGCGAAATAAGTCAATCAGAGAAAAACAATTATCATATGATCTCCCTGATATGAGGAAATTGAGATGCAATGTGGGGGGTTTGGGGGGTAGGAGAAGTATAAATGAAACAAGATGGGATCAGGAGGGAGACAAACCATAAGAGACTCTTAATCTCACAAAACAAACTGAGGGTTGCTGAGGGGAGAGGGGTAGGGAGAGGGCGGTGGGGTTATGGACATTGGGGAGGGTATGTGCTATGGTGAGTGCTGTGAAGTGTGTAAACCTGGCAATTCACAGACTTATACCACTGGGGCTAATAATACATTATATGTTAATTAAATAATAATAATAATTTTTTAAAAAGGAAAAAAAATCTTTCAGCCATCTAACATGTAAAATCAACAAAGCATCACCCTAGTGGGACATGTACCATTAACATGTTGATATAATATTGCTGAAGGTTGTTGGATTCTAGCTCTTTTTTTTTTCCTTTAGTAGCAGAAATTCAGTGGTACAGGCACCTGCTGCCTCAGTCGGTAGAGCATGTGACTCTTGAACTCAGGGTCAAGTGTTCAAGCCCCACATTGTGTATAGAGATTACTAAAAATAAATAACTTTTTTTCAAAAAAAAAGTTATATTTGGATTTTCAACTGTGCAGGGGGCTAATGCCCCTAAATTTCTCATAGAATTTAGCTTTTCCAATGACTAGAAAGAGTGAACACAGAATGAAAGATGGGATGGAAAGGAACATCTTCAAATTCCCAGCACTTCGCACAGTGGAGTAGCATTCAGCTCAAATCTGTGAGAGCAAATGCTTTGAAAAACATGAACAAAGACACAGGAATTTAAGTGCGTGCTACACTTAGTTGTGAAGAACTCTAAAAATATTTTCATATGTTATATATTACTTCACTTCTATAATATAAACTCCATGAAAGCAGGGATGGGCTTTTAGTTCTAACACCAATGGCACGATCCAGAAAGGAGGTGTTGTCTGAGGCAAGGGCAAGGGCTAAGTCCCTGAGATGTGTGCAACCTTGCACTTGAAGGGAAGGTCAGAAAGAAGGCAGCCAAGGCATAATGAACAGAAGGAGCCTGGAAGGAAATGAGGGTTGGGACATGTAAAACCAGGCCTCATGGTGGCTGCAAAGTGTTTGGGCTACACTTTAATGCCAGTGGAAAGTCACTAGAAAGTTTTAAGCAGGAGACTGATATGATTTGATGCCATCAATAAGTGTCAACTGACTGAGTCTGAACAACTGTGTGATGGTGAATAAGGGACACCCTTACCTTAAAAGAGAGAGCGTGGAAGCAGAAAGTGAGTTGTTTGGGTTTTGGGGGAAGGGTTGATTTTACTTTTTATTTTTGTATTTGTTTTTGTTTTGCTGGGAGTTTGGAGTAAAACACAAGAGTAGCCTGGTGAGTACTAACTTAGAGACAGCTGCACATGTGGAGATGCCAAGGTGGTGGTTGGGAGTATATGTTGAAGAATTGTGGAATAGAATAGAACTCAAAAATTAACCATTCTCAGAAATTAGAGGGAGAATTGGCTGTGGGGGATGTATGGACTACAAAGGGAAACCAAGCACAGAATCTTGGCAAATGCAGCATTTAAAGAGAAAGAAGAGGAACAATGTTGAGAGATAGGAGTGAGCAGAGAAATTTTAAATATAACTTTGACCAAGCTCCCTATGATCTCAAGCAAAGGAATAATAAACCCCAAATGAGAATTTTCTGGAGATAAGGCAACTAAAATGAAGACTTAAGGTCAAGGAACTAATGGGAAAAATCTAGTAGAGGCAATACTGGTTTTTGTGTTGGCAAAAATCAGGTCCCATGGAAGGGGGGCAAGTTAATGCCATAAGCAGAGCGAGGGTCCAGATGAAAATTGGGGTCCAGAAAATTTATCTTACAAAAATATTTGAGCAAATGCACAAGAATATAAGATATTCATTTGCCACAGAAAATGTTTTTAAATAATTTGAATCTCCAGGGGCCCCTGGGTGGCTCAGTGGGTTAAAGCCTCTGCCTTTGGCTCAGGTCATGGTCCCAGGGTCCTGGGATTGAGCCCCACATCAGGCTCTCCGCTCAGCGAGGAGCCTGCTTTCTCCTCTCTCTCTGCCTACTTGTGATCTGTGTCTGTCAAATAAATAAATAAAATCTTAAAAAAATAATAATAATTTGAATCTCCAAAAATAAAAGTTTAATTAAATTAATTTTATTATATCCATACAAAGCCAAATCGGGCAGCCATTAGAATGAAGAAACATGTTCATGTTATAGTAAACCAGGAAAATATTGAAGTGATGAAATGTATCATATTTTTACAAAGATCCATATACATTCTCATAATTATATCCTTATAAATACATATAAATGCATAGCTTTTCTTTCGGCTTACATATTTTCTCATTTTCATCATGGATATGTATTGCTTGTGACATTTTAAAAAGAAAAGTGTGGAAATTTTATTATGAGCACATTTACTCTCTCTGTTATCAGCACCACTCTCAGGAACAGAGAGGCCTGTAAGCTATTGAATTTTTAAAGACACAGTCTCATAGAAAAAGTAATTCGGATGAAATGGTGAGAATTAAATGAATGATATCTTTCCAATAATGTAATAAGGACAAACCCAGTACATCAGCTCAGAAGGAACATTCAAAAAGATCTCTGTATTTGAAATAAGGGAGTCAAACCAGGTGAATGTTGCTAAAGATGTAGAGTCCCCTGAGATGTCGATCAGCCTGAAATTAGGAAATAGTAGAGACTATGACTACAGAATTATGATAGCTCTTCAACTCAGTCACACACACACACACACACACACACACACACAGTATACAACCTTGTGAATCTTTAAATTTTATTTTTTTAATTTATTTTTATTTTTTTATAAATGCATAATGCATTATTAGCCCCAGGGGTACAGGTCTGTGAATCGCCAGGTTTACACACTTCACAGCACTCACCATAGCACATATGTGCTCCCCAATGTTTAAAGGAACCAAAGTAAACTCTAATTGTAAGTGGGATGAATTTTATGAATATTTAATACTGCTAGGTATAGAACAATGCTTACCATGTTTGGTTTGTATAGAATCTGCAATAAGAATTGCAACTGTATAAGCAAATGTCCTAATCTTCAATAAGTCTGCCTTTTAAATACATTTGAGGTAACGTGGTAGATATGACAGACAAGAATTATTAATGTTTCAAAGTTTATAAGGATTGAGTAAAGACCCCACATAAACTTAAGGGGATGGTTGGTAAGCATAAATAGCTCCGTGCTGGGTCTGTATTTCCAAAGGAAGTGTAGAAGGCAGGGCCTAAGGGTTAAATTTTGAGACCCGTTTCTTTTCTCCAACCACATTTCCAAGAAGCCCACGATTTATCTCAGAATGCACGAACTCAGTGCGTCTCTGACAGAGGCAGCTCCTGGCTTTACTTGATATGTTGCCCTCAATTCCAGACCTGCCTGAGGGGCGTTCACACCCATGGCAGATGGTCTGCCCTCTGCCTGCTTGAGTTCCACTCTGCTCTCCTGGTCAGAATTCCAGAGAGTCAGAGACACCTGCTGAGAGAGTGGGAAAGAACCAGCAGGTACAGCCTCAGCTTCCTTTCCCTCTGCTCAGGTCTGTGATCGGCTTCGAGGAGGGTGCGTGGCTCAGTGAAGGAAGAGGGTGGAAGGAGGAAGCACAGAGCAATTATGTTTTCCTAGTGAGCTGCTGCAGGCGAAGCCACTGACATTTATAACAAAAAATGGCTTGTTCTGATGCCACGGGCTTCCCAGAGGAAAGTCTGTCATGTCTTCACCCCTCTCCACTAAGGGCAGGGATTGTTCCTAACAGGAGAGTACATTATCAGTGACCTCTATCTTGCATTCAAAAATGCAATAAGGCTCGTCACTGTGCCCAGGACTGCCACCCATAAGCTGCTGTCCCCCACACATCTCCTTTGCCTGCCTATTTCCAGGAGACACTGCTCCCAGGGTTGGCTTTGGGTTGACCATGACTTCTCACAGTGACTGGATCCTAGTTGGGGGCAGCAAGTCCAGGGAGAGGTGACAAGCGCCCCATCCCTTTACGGGGTCCCACTGCCCCCAGGAGCTAGGCTGTGCACCCTCTCCTTGATGGCCCCCCTCCCAGCTAAATATGTTCAGAATGATCTTCCAACAAAGTAGCTGGAATGGGAGAGGCTCACCTGGGAGTCTGCTATCTACGCAACTAGCCAATAACACTTACTGAACAACTCTGAGGTTTGCAGAAAATCATGGCTGCTTTAAGAGTATTCGAAAGAAATTTTTAAGAACATGCGTTCTCTGATTACTTCCTCTGACTGACTTATTTCACTCAGGGTAATACCCCCCAGTTCCATCTACATCTATGTAAACAACAAGTATTCATCCTTTCTGATGGCTGAGTAATAATGTTCCACTGTAATCAGAGAGGGAGACAAACCATGAGAGACTCTGAATTCTAGGAAACAAACTGAGGGTTGCTGGAGGGGAGGTGAGTGTGGGGATGGGGTAACTGGGTGATGCACATTAAGGAGGGAACATGATGTGATGAGTACTGGGTGTTATCTGCAACTGATGTATATAAACGCTACACTTGAAACTAATGATGTACCATATATTGGCTAATTGAATTTAAATTTAAATAAATATTTAGGGCACCTGGGTGGCTCAGTCAGTTAAGTGTCTGCCTATTGGCTCAGAGTCCTGGAATCAAGCCCCGCATTAGGCTCCCTGCTTTGTGGGAAAGCCTGCTTCTCCCTCTCCTACTCCCCCTCCTTGTGTTCCCTCTTTCGCTATGTCTCTCTCTCTGTCAAATAAATAAATAAAATCTTTAAAAATAACAATAATTTTTAAAAGATGCTTTCTACACAGAAATAAATAAATAAATAACAAAAATAAAAAACAAAAACATGGCTCTGCTACCAAGAGACCTAAAATTGAACCAAGAACACCAACGGCCCAGTGTAGTTTTAGTTTAAATACGAGTACCCTTGCAACAGGATGCTCATCCAACCAGAGATTTTATAATGACAAAATCTGCTATGTAAGCACAAATTTGGCAATCTGATATAATGTTGTATTCTGTATGCAAGGATGAGCATTCTTGGAAGTGTTTTTGGAACCTGGTTTTCCTTTTGCAATTTGGTTCTTGTTTTATTTTGTTTTTGTTCTTGCTTCAAAGCCAACTGAGATTTTATAGCTGATTTTTTTCAGACATATCAACCATGACTCACAGCTATTTGATAAAGGATAAAAACGCTTCTATTTCTCAAGCTTAGCTTTCAAAATTAAATATTCAAATGAAAAAATAACATTGCTCCCGTAGATGTCAGTGATTAAAACCATGAAAACCGTTCTTTTCCAGAGAAGCTCCATAATGCATCTGGACTGTTTCTTCCCTTCATCCAAACCTGACCTAATTCTCAGCTTTTCATTTAAGTGCATCTTGACTTCATTGTTTACAAAGTTGCCCGTCAGAGATGAGCTTCTTTTCTGAAGAGAAACCCCTGGGGAAGCTTCTAAGGGGTCAGGAGAGTTCTAGGGGACATTTTGTTCTCTAAGTTCGGTGGAATGAGACCTCCTTTCATTTAGGGAATAACAGGCTTCTACTGCGCACCATCCCTGGGTCTGGAAACATGCAGTGCCTGTGTGTACACAGGGCCATTCTCCATGCCCTGAGGTGCCACTGTTTGCCTCCCTCCATACCCCACAGCATCAGCATCAGGAAGCCAACTAGTGTCCATGACTTTTTTAAAAGCTCAGAAACCTGAGGAGATGGGAAGGCTGCTTGTCAGGCTCTTCAGAAGATCTGATCCAGTAAGACAACACAGACCTTTTGATTCCCGTAAGGAAAATTCTGTTTGAAAGAGAAATATGTCTGGAGCCAAGAGCTATCTGCTCAAGGACAAAAGACATCTATAAATTTCCTCAGACTTATCTTACTCCCTAAAGGGAGCTGGTTAGAAAAGGTCAACATGATTTTAATTGGTTTCTACAAGTCAAATAAATAAATTACTCTTCAGCATCCACCATATTTGGGCACTGGGGACACAAGAAGAAATGGCATGGGCCCTGCCCTCAGGGAACTTACAAGGTCTTCTCCATATTACCATTTATTTAGAATGGGCTGTTTTACTCCACAACAGAGAAAATCACTACTAAATGGATTTCACACTTCTCTGACCTTTTGCCAGTGAGTCCCAGGTCATCTTTAAAATGTCAGCCCCAGTAAGATCATGCCCTCTGGAAAGATGGAAGCCTCTGTTTCTTCACACCAGCTAGAAATCTGAGAGACATCCTTGACTTTTTCTTCTCCCTCACCCCTCACATCCAATCAGTCATCCTGAACTGGAAATTCTACCTTTCACATCTTACTCATTTCTGCTTTATCTTTTTTAAAGATTTTATTTATTCATTTGACAGAGATCACAAGTAGGCAGAGAGAGAGAGAGAGGAAAGCAGGCTCCCTGCTGAGCAGAGAGCCTGATGTGGGGCTCGATCCCAGGACCCGAGATCATGACCTGAGCCAAAGGCAGAGGTTTAACCCACTGAGCCACCCAGGTGCCCCCTCATTTCTGCTTTTCTATTGCCACTATCTTTAATTGGGAATTCATCACATCTTGTCTGGAATATTTTAAATGCATTCTGGCTCATCAGCCCGGCTTCAGTCTGATTTAGCACTTAACCATTCTCCACATTATATCATAACTGCCTTTTTCTTCGTCCACCTTTCTGCTTAGATCATACACCCTTGAGGACATGGGCTGAGTCTCTGTCTCCTGGGTGCCTAGCACAGCAACAGGCTTTTAATAAACAGGACTTCAGCCCATGCTTATTAAATGATGCATGTGAGAAGGGTAGATGGAATATGTGTGCGTTGAATGTCTCCAAACTAGCGGGATTTTACAGTTTCTCCTGTTTCTTCTCTGGTGTCAATAATCACTCTGTATGTTTTGGGCAGCATCTCTGCTTTTCCCTCACTCACTTCCTCTACCCTAATAAATTGTTGGTTTTAATCTGTTGAGGCTAGCAAACCAGATCATCAAAGTTATTTAGAAAGTGTTAAAGTAAGGTGAATAGGCTCTGACTGGGTCCCTCTCCCACAATTAAAGCAAATGAGCTTCAGGGCTCTGATTTTGTGGAGCTGTTTCAGCACCTCAGGGAACCTCGTTCCATTGCTGTGTTCCAGATTGTAGAAGCTGTGAATAAGCCTGAATTCCAAGTAACTAAGGTGTTGCTGCATAATTTTTTTTTGTAATCAGTGATTTTAAATTGTCCTCTTATTTCAACAGGAATCTTTCAAGTTTGCTTCTGAAAATGTATGGCAACTCTTGAGGTTACTATATTTTTTAATGATAAATATGAATCTTACAAAAAATGTTATTGAAATTTAGCTCACTGGAAAATACTTTTGTTGCTGATTTTACTTATATATTTGCTGTTTGACCCTTCCAAACACAATTTAATGTTAACTGAGAGAGCAAAACCCATGTACAAATGAACTTAGAGTATCCTCAACTGCAAATGCATGGGCATTGCAGTATTCTGCTGAAAATCCCCACCCAATCCTATTCTTAATGTGTTCTTTGTCATGGAGAGCTGAGCCACACAGCCCTGAAATACTTCCCAGCACAGAGCACTGGTTTCTGTTTTTCCTTTTTAAACTGTGGTTGGTTATATTTAGGAGTGGAGATGCCGAACACCCTTGGAAAAAGAAGTTGAGTTTGGAATTGAGGCCACATTATCTTCCATGTAAGCATTTTAATTGCCTCCACTGAGAACACAAGACCAGCCCACAGCACCTCCTTGGAAATCACCTGCTACCTAAGCCCTTGCAAAGTAGGCCTGGCCAGGTACACATGTGTGTCTCCAGCCATCTGGGGACAATGACATCCAATACAGCCCAACAAATAGGCTGGTCTAAGCCCATTACATTCTTTCTCTCAGCAGAATGAATGGGTTGATGCTGAACACTTGAAAAAACATCCTGTAGTCAGGATGAAAATGGCCTTGTTGGGTTATATGTAACTGGGAAGAGCTGATATATATAGAAAGGAAACAGAGAGAAGAACCATTTGAAGCCCTAGGAGAGGCACAGAGTGTGACCTCAACTCAGAGAAAAGCCAGCTATATAATTCGGGGCCTAGTGCAAAATGAAAATGTGGAGCCCTTTGTTCAGAAGCAAGGGGGAAATGCCATTAAAGGTTTTAAAATATGAGGACTTTTTCTTTAAAAATATTTTAGTATTTATAAAATCTATAGGGACGTATTAGCTCAGGCTGCCATAACAGAGTACTGCAGATTGGGTGGCTGAAACAACAGAAACTTATTTTCTCACAGTTCTGGAGGCTAGAAGTCCAAGATCAAGGTGCTCTCAGGGCTCTGGCAAGACCTCTCTTCCTGGCTGGCACACAGCTGCCTTCTTGCCATACCTCACATAACCTCTCTTCTGTGCACATGTGTGCACAAGTACACACATGCCCATACACACAGATGTCTAGTGTCTTTTCTTCTTGTAAGGACAACAGTTCTACAGGACTAGAGCCCAACCTTTATGACATATTTAACCTTAATTACCTCTTTAATGACCCTGTCTCCAAATACAATCACATGGAAGGTTAGGACTTCAACATATGAATTTGGCAGGGGGATACAATCCAGTAGGGGTAAGAGTGATACATAGGTAACAATATAAACTTACAAACTGAAGAAGGTATTTTTGGTGTCATAATCTTTATAATACAATAATACTACATTAGTGTGATAGCTGGACTGATCATAAGACTTCAGGCTTATTTCTGCAAATATATTTATTTGATTTATAAGTCATCAAAAGTAACACTTTCAGTAACCTCATTTTCAATCAATTTCATTGAAAGCAATGTGAGTTGCTCTTGGAAAATTCAAGATTGAGACAATTTTTTTTTTTAAAGATTTTATTTATTTATTTGACAGAGAGAAATCACAAGTAGGCAGAGAGGCAGGCAGAGAGAGAGGAGGAAGCAGGCTCCCCGCTGAGCAGAAAGCCCGATGTGGGGCTCGAACCCAGGACCTGGGATCATGACCTGAGCCGAAGGCAGCGGCTTAACCCACTGAGCCACCCAGGCGCCCCAAGATTGAGACAATTTTTGATAATTTTTTAATCTTTTAGGAGAATCTGCTGATGCTACAGTTACTGAAGCTGTTAGAGGATTTTATAGGCTACAAAAACATTGGGATAAATTTCAGATTCATTACTTTCAAATACAAATATTAATATATCTAAAGCTGATGATTCCTGAAAATGATTTCTTTGAAAAATCTGTTTTCCTACAAATCAGTTTCAACTAAGTCTGACTTTAACTTTAAATGTAAATTTATACCATGGCATTTAAATATTTCCTTTTACATTTCCTGTAACTTTTGGAGGTTGTACAAGAAACTGATTTCATGATTTATAATAATCCAAATACTTGCTTATGCATGCTATCACTGTATCTCCTATTATAAGAGAAAATTAATTTCAAAATCATCTCCATTAATAATTATTTCATCCGATGTTTCATACTAAAATAGCGTTCTTTTCTGCGAAATGTGACAATTGTTAAATTTAATTTCTATTTCTAAGCTTATGGATATTTGTTTTGCAATGTTGCAGCAGTTTTCAAAACCAGAGATTTTAAATTATAAAGAATACTATTTACTTCCTAGTAGGCTTTATTGCCATGTCGATGGGTACTTTTTTTATTTTGTAATAATTTTGTTGATGAAGTTTTATCACCTGAGCTCCAAGCATTCTTGGCCAAAGATTTAGAATCTGTGCCAATGCCCCAGAGACGGGCTCCACACAGAGCGAGGCAAACCAGCCTCCAGCCAGGGATCCTGGCTTTGGGGACCCTCCTCTCTTGCGGGCTGTGGACACTGTTGCCACTACTGTGGTTCTGTGACTGCCCTCACATCACCACAACCAATCCCAGTCCAGGTCCTAGCCTTGGCGCTTGCAGCCGAGCTGACTGCGTGATTATAAGGCATGCAGGTTGCCCGAAGCTCGCCATTGCACAGATTCGTGTGAGCACTTGCTTTTTTCCCTGTCTCCTCTGCGCGTGTGCGTGTTCCATTGTCCGATCTAACTTAACTTACAAAACACAAGCTCCTTCTTGATCATTTCTGGCACCATCCCTGGGGAGCCAGGTGGTGCTTGTTTCTTGTCCTGGGATGTCTTTAAGATGGCCCGTTGTATTTTTGCAAAAACAACGAACAGAAATCCTCTATTGGATAGACACTGCGGGATGCCCAGTCATTGCCCATTCTCTCTTTTTACTGAAAGAAAAATTGTTCTTTTCAGGGGAACCATGTGCCACCTTGCCAGAATTCCTTACGTCAAGACGTAATCATATAAATCAGAGCCAATGAAAAATAATCAGGATTCTGATTGCTGGGAACTGGTTTCTGGGAACAGGGAACTAATACACATGGGCTTTTCTTCTTTCCATCCCTCTTCTTCCTGCCAGGAATGCAGGCGTGAGGCTGGACGTGGAAGAGCCGTCTGGCAATCACACAGCAGCAAGAAGACAGAGCAGGAACACTCATCACTGATAACATCAATCCTAGGTTGCCAATCTCCAAACTTCTCATATTAGAAACATAACCTCCTTCACTTAGCTACCGAGTCAGGATTCTAATACATGCAGCCAAATGCAATCTTAACTGAGCTACCTTTTACTGAAGTTGTTTGAGTCAGTTTTCGTTTCTTGCAATTTGCTGTTTGTGCTCCACACATATTCTGCGGGATCCCTTTCCCGTACAAGGGCCTTCTCTCAAATGGCTTTCATGCCTACCCACCAGTACCTATCACCCTTTGTTAACAGGGCTGCCCTCAGATTTTCCAGCCTGTTTGGTCTTTTCGTTGTTGTTGTTATTTGAATTCAATTAGCCAACATATAGTACCACATCAGTTTCAGATGTAGAGTTCTATAATTCCTCAGTTGCATATAACACCCAGTGCTCATCAGGTCATGTGCCCTCCTTAATGCCCATCACCCAAGTACCCCGGCCCCCACCCACCTCCCCTCCAGCCACCCTCAGTTTGTTTCCTATAGTTAAGAGTCTCTCATGGTTTGTCTCCCTCTCTGATTTCTTCCCAGTTTTCCCTCCATTCCCCCATGATCCTCTGTGCTATTTCTTATTTTCCACATATGACCAGCCTGTTGGTCTTAAGATCCCTAATGACATAGGAATGTATATCCCCTGAGTGCTAATTGTAACTCTTGCCGTAATCAGAGTTACCGCAGGATTTTAGTAAGGATTTTACTGCAGGATTGAGTAAGGGTTATGCCCTGTGGGCCTTAGATATGATTCTCTTACCTATCCTCATTCCTCCACGAGTTTCTCCTGGGAACATTTCCTAATAAACTGTCACATGACTCATCTCAGGGTCCACTTCTGGGAAACCCAAACTAAGATGCAGTCCAAAGACCACAAAATAGACTAGGTATTACCAGGTACGGACTGAATGCCTTCCAAATTCCTTTGTTGAAACCCTACCCCCCACCCCCATTCGATGGCATGTGGAGTTAGGGCCTTTGAGAGGTAATTAGGTCATAACAATGGACCTCCAAGATGGAATGGTGTCCTTATTTTTAAAAAGGAAGGGAAATGCGGTCTCTCTCTCTCTCCCTCTCCTCTCTCTTCCTCTCTCTCTTTTTGTGCTTGTGCCAAGGAAAGGCCATGTAAGAACATAATCAGGAAAAGGGACCCTCACCAAGAACCTGGGCTTGCTGGCACTCTGATCTCAGACTTCCAGCCTCCAGAAGCATGAAAAATAAATGTTCATTGTTTAAGTCACTCAGACTATAATAAGTTGGTAAAGCAGCCCAAATTGACTAAGATATTAGGGATCTTGGGCACCTGGGTGGCTCAGCGGGTTAAGCCGCTGCCTTCGGCTCAGGTCATGGTCTCAGGGTCCTGGGATCGAGCCCCACATCGGGCTCTCTGCTCAGAAGCCTGCTTCTTCCTCTCTCTCTGCCTGCCTCTCTGCCTACTTTTGATCTCTCTCTGTCAAATGAATAAATAAAATCTTTAAAAAAATAAAACAATAAAAAAATAAAAGCCAACCAGTTCTGACATTTGTGGTACAGATAGTTCAAATATAATGTGATACTTCAAATAAACATACACTTCTCAGTTTAAATGTAACACAAATATAATTTGTGTTTAATAGAGATAAGATAAGATAAGATAAGAGGAGAGTACCACTATCTGGATACCAAAGAGATGAACAAAATATAAAACCTATGCCAGCCAAAATGTTGAATTGGGGCTTTCTTTCATATGTTCCCCTAGTGGGAGGACCACCCCAGTGTGGCACTGGCTCCAAGGGGACCACAGTTTATCACCCCCCAACCCCCTCATCACTTCCAACACTGAACTTCCCCCATCCTCAGGTCCTAATTAGCTTGCTGCTCTTTTCTGTTGGCTATTTTAGACATGCATTTCAGAGTTTTGTTTTGTGTGTGGAAAAAAGTTTAACAGATTTATTCACAGCGTGATTATCTTTTATCTTGATGCTATGTGTCGTCTCCTTGATGTCAGCAGGGGGTTGGGAAGTATTTTTAAAGGCCTAAATCAATACTTTCATTGAGAAAATTGGACCACACTGGCTTGTAAGCTCAAGATGAAAAGCCGAAACCCTTTCCAGTAGCTCACTTCTGAGGGCTGAAATTAGGGCAGATGGCTCAGTGTCCCTTGATATGATTTGATTACGTATCACTGCCAGATGCCCAGTCTGAGGTACGTGAGGAGAAGCACAGACAGCTATAGTTACACTGTTTAGGAAGCAGAGGTACCCTTTCAATTCAATGACTGACAAGTAAAATTCTCCTTCAGGTTTTAAGGAAACACAATGTTTTGAAAATGGGAAATGTCTTCCTGTCTTAAGCGGTCTCTCTCAACATATTCCCTCTTGACCACTGGTCTTAACTGAATCTTTGTCATTCTAGAGTTCTACCAAGCTAGATTTAGAAAATGTCCCAATAAAAAGTACCATTAATTTCATAGACAAGTTGAACTACATGGCTGGAAGGAAACTACTGGATCCTTTAGTGCTGAGTTCAAACCCTTTGTTTTTTAGGAGGCCAGTGACCTCCTGGCATTCTGGTACTACATAGTCATGAACTTCAACCCAGCAAGATGATGTATGCATGTTAGCTTTTGGTTGCATAAATCAAAAACCTCCAACTACCTTAAATAAAGGAGAAGATATATGACTGAAAGAACTCTGGAGGTTCTCACAGAAACCAGGAGCAGAGAATGTATCTAAGACCCACTCGAAATTTGAGAAACTCAAGCACCCTTGGAAATCCACCCTATGCCTTCTACCTCTCAGAAACCACAAGGTTTCCTGAATATCTGCTTGTTCATCCAGCAAGTGACACAATGTACCTTCAGCTCACGTACCCACCACTGACTGACTCAATTTCTCAAGTCCCCCCCAACAGGAAAACCTCATTGGTTCTATTCACAGACATGCCAGCCTGGTCATTTGGAAGTATACTGAGGGAACTCTGACCAGTGTCTCATTCTAGTGCAGTCATCTGATGCTTGTAATTGGGAAGGCAGAGTCACCTGCTCAGTTGTGGAACAATCCCCAAGTGGAAAACAATTGGTATCTCTAATAAACATGACATGATTTGTTCTCCTGAAAAGTACTGCCAAGTTCAAAGGAATCATATCATATCTGAGGAGAGTTTGTGAAATACAAGGACAGTCCAGTGTATGGTTTATCTTTATTGCTACAGTGTATCACACCTATAGATTTTAAGATAAGGAAAATTATCAATAGGTATCAAAAGACATTTCATAAAATTCAATAGCTATCCATAATTTTTATATTTAAAAATTGTTAAAGCATCATTAAAAAGGCAAATGATAAGCTAATATGTAGTAGAAAAGGGGTTAATATGTTTAGAAAGAGTTCTTATAAGATTTTTTTAATTAGCTTTTCAATAAAAAGTAATGAACAAAGAATGTGAAAAGACAATTCATACCCACAAAACACTCAGCTTCATGAGAGATTAAAATACAAAGTAAAACAGTACTAGAGCATCATTTTTACTCATCAAGTAGGCAAAGATTGAAATACTGATTATACCTAAGGTTGTTCAAGAGTCGATAACATATACAGTCGTATGCAATGTTTTTGGAAGCATATATTGGTGAAACTTTCTGGATAACTTTCTGGCATTATCTATCAAAAGCCTTAAAACTGGTTATGCAATTTTAGTAGGAATTTATCAGATGTATTCTGATACTTACGTAAGTAGATGCTTATCATGGCACCCCTTAAAATTTAGAACAACTGTAAACATTTAAAATGTATAACAGTTAGGAATTTTAATAATGCATGATACTATAAAAATAGAGATAACCTGAGAAGACAGAGAAGAATATACAGAGCAGAGATGTCAGTGCAGGGCCTTATAGCAGTGTCTACACAGAAAATCCACTCAGAGTGTATGTGCTCCGATTGTCTTGTAGATATCACACATACAATATCCAAGGTCATTTCCAGCCCAACCCCACCAGAATGGGGGAGTGAGTGGTGTTGTTTTCTAGAGGCAGCAGAGACCAGGGGGGCTAGAAGACATAACAGGGTAGAGATAAGAGTATCTAAATAGAAAGGGGCCTCTAAGAGGGTAGGGTGGGGCCCTGTCCTAAGGGCAAAGACTGAAGGGCCATTCCTTCAGTTGTCACTGAGTTGGACAGTGTATAAGAGCCACCCCTAACACCCACCCCCCATCCTAACACCCTCCTCAGGCTCTGCATTGGTTGGAAGACATAAATTCAAACCCGAAGTCAAGAACTGTTCTGTGCCTGAACTAACACACATACCAAATAAAAAGCAATACTAAAACAGAGAATCAGTAACAAATTAATAAAACAGTATCTGAGTATGTATTCCCAAATGTATTTAACTTATCTATTATTCTCTCCTGCTTCTCCATCAACATCTGGTTAAAAACTCAATTTTCTTTATATTTCCTCTGATATATGTACTAAAAGCCAAACTGCTAGGTTCAAACCCCAGCCCCACCCCTAACTGTGTGATTCCCAAGACTACTTAATTTCGTGACTCATTTTCTTCATCTGAAAAACAAGGAGTAGAACATTTATTTATAGGGTTGCCAGAAAAGTTAGTAGATAAGTCAAGGAAATCACTTGGAGAGTGCTCACTCAACACATAATAATTGCATCATAAATGGGGGGTGTGTGTGTTTCTTTTAAGTGAAATGATATTTTGTTTTTAACATTATGCTTTGCAAGTTCTGTAACATCATTAACGGTTATAACATAAATGGAATGAGATAGAGAAACTTTTAATCGCTAAGATTCGCTCTGTGTAAGTGCTATATTTTTATTTGAAAGAAATATTTTGATAAACTGATGAGGGTTGAGGGTAGGATCTCAAGAGCATGCTTCCGGTGAGAAAAATGTTAAATGGAGATTCAAGAGGCAAGTTGAGCCATGTATTTAGCTTCTGAGAGAGGAGGAAGAGAAAAGAAGAAAAGTGAAATGAGAGACAAAGAGGGAATAAAAAGAGAGAGAGAAAGATACTCCAGAATTCCATGCCCAGGTTAACTAACAAGGTAAACACAAGGAGAGGGTCTCCATGGTTGGACTGTCCAGTCTAGGAGAAACACATCCCCTTAGGGGATTTTTAGGAAGGATTTTTACATAGTTTTGTGCAGGTTACTCATTTTCCAGGAAAACAAATGCCAGAGATAAATGCACAAGTTCTTCTTGTCTGGAAGCGTAGCCAATCAACACAACCATGATCCCAGAAAAACCGAGAAGGCCATGTGAGCTATGAAGAGCTAGAATGGAGAGATGATACTCACTTCCAGGTAGAGATGGCCAGTATAATTTGACTCAGCACTCTCCTGACATTTTGTTTTCAGCCTCCCAGAGAGACCTGTCTCTTTAGAGAAATCGAAGCAATTCAACAGGCATATGGGCACATACCCCATTAGTCCAGGGTATACTTGGCTTGCTCCTGAGCCCCACTGCATCAGCTTCTCCACCCCAGAAGCCTGACTTGATTTCAGAACACAGGCTTACCTTTGGTCATTCCATTTCTCTTGCCAAAACAGCAGAGCCCGTTGGGAAAAATGAGCCCTTGTTTACCAATTTGTATTTAACAATTTATAGGTGGTCAACTAGCCTTGTGATGCCATTTGACTATATTAATTATATTCTATCAAGGCAAGAACTATGAAACTCCAGGGACAAATATTAAGTAGACCATTTGCAAGTAAAATTAAGATCTGCCCCAACTCAGTCACAAATTAGAGACTGCAAACTGAAGACACACGAAGCCCAGAGTGTATTTTATCGTGCATGTCAGAAGGCACAGGGATCAAGTTACTCCAGACTTGCTGCTCTGTAAAATACAGACAGACTTCCCAAGGGTAGGCACTGTGATTCCAAGTGACAAGATTCCAGGAATTACCTACCTATTGGTTTTGTTTTGTTTTTTTTGTTGTTGTTACTGTTTTTTGTTTTGTTTTGTTTAGAGAGGAAGGGAAGGAATGACAGAGGGGGAGGGAGAAAGAGAACCTTAAGGGGGCTCCATGCCCTACATGGGTCTCGATCCCACAACCCTGAGATCAGGACCTGAGCAGAGTACAAGAGTCAGATGCTTAACCGACTCAGACACCCAGACATACTTTCCGTTTTTTGAGGAGTAAAATTAGTACAACAGCAATGAGGATTACCAGGAATTTTTTTCACCTCAAAAAGAAAAAAAATCTCCCCACCCTCTATACAAGGAACACACACATAGCTTCATACAGCCAAATTCCTTAGCACTCATTTAAGATACTATCAGTGACCCACACCAGTGATTAGGTGACTAGTTGCTTTGCTTTTTAGACTCTAGCCATATGCTCTGGAAAGGCAGGAACTGAAATTTGAAGAAAAAGAGAGAAATGCACCATGAAGTACAGGAAAGGTACCCCAAGTTGGGGGATGTTATCTAGAAGCCTAGTTCAGAATTCTGCCTTGTGTCTCCATCTACATATTTTTGACACTCATTCCCATAATCTGAGATTCTCAAAGGGAATCTCTCCTCAGGGAGCTGAGCCACTTAAAGATCCCATTTCAGGCCTCAAAACTACTGCTGGTGTGTAATATTTGTTGTGAAAAGGAAATTCGGAACATTGAGATACACAAAAGAACAAAAAAAGATATTATACACATATATCTCCCACATGTAAACAGTTTCTTGAGCTCCCTAGGACATTTTTGGATTTGTGTTACATCCATCTAGAAAACTAATTTAGTTTAGATCTGAAAAAGAAAAAAATGAAATGACTAGGATTTTTTTTTAATATTTATTTATTTATTTTAGAGAAAGAGCATGTAAGAGTTGCAGGGGAGGAACAGAGGGAAAGGGACGAGCAGACCCCATGCAGAGCCTGACTTGGGGTTCGATCCCAGGACCCTGAGATCATGACCTGAGCCGAAGGCAGATGCCAAACTGACTGAGCTGCCCAGGCACCCCAAAGATCACTCTTCTGTACAACTTTTCCTCCTATCTCACTCAAAATATCTCCTTGTGATAGATTACTAGACATGTGTCCAAAGTATACATAACTATTCATGTTCTTAACACATATTTTTGAATCATTTTCCAAGCTAAAAATGATGCTAATCAATGATGTCTACTGGCAGCCCCTATCAACACTGATGTTTAACAATTTTTTAAACTTTAAATTTTGCCAATTTCATGTGTGAAAATACCTTGTTTTCATTATTCCTTTCAGTTAGTATTTATCAAGTACACCAAGGATAGTTGTCAGCCCTGGACATGCCATAGTGAACAAAGTACTTTCCTTATAGATCTTTCATTCAAGGTGGGGGTAATAATTGAGTTAACATAATCTCAAGAAAGAAGAAGGTTCTGAAGAAAAATGAAGGGACAGAGGTAAGGATGATATTTTAAATAAGGGATCAGGGAGAGCCTCTCTAGTAAAATCACATCTGAGCAGAAACCCCACTAAATGAAGGAGATGAAATGGGGAGAGAGCATCGGAAACATAGAGAAAAGAGGCCGGAGGAGAGAACTGGCCTGCTTTGGTCAAAGAGCATCAAGAGAGCCAACGTGGTAGTATGAAGCCAGTAAGGGTAAGAGATGGGGTGACCCAGGGCCAAGGCATGGGGCCTTGTAGACCATGTGGATTTTGCTCCTAGTTTTAAGGAACTGATCATTAGGGAGCTTTTAAGCATTAAATCATTAGGGAAATCATTAGGAGTTTTAAGCATTAGAGTAACTGATCTGATTTAGATTCTTAGCAGTTCTAAAAAAAAGAAAGCAAGATGTATACAGTATTGTATATAGTATTCTGCCATCTGTGGAAAGAAATGAATATAATATTGGGATAATGCTGGAAGGAAATGCAAGAAACAGGTTGCTTCTGGAGAAAAGAACTGAATGGGAGGGGACCAGAGAGGGTAAGACTCAGCTTTCACATTATTTATTCTCTTCGGATAATTTTTAAATTTAATTTTTTAAATTCAAAAATTAAAATTTAAAATTTTTAAATTGAAATTTTTAATTTAATTTCTTTTAATTTTTCAATTAGAAAAAATTGTACCTTGTGTTTGTACACAAGGTACAACTTCCAGCTGCTCTGTGCAGACTTACCTGAGGAGAACAAAATGAAGAAGGGAGATGAGATAGGAAGCTGTTACAGCAGCTCCAGAGAGAAGATGGAAGCCTGACCTGGGGTAATGGTGGTGCAGGTGTGGAGAAGCAATGGGATTCAGGATATATTTTGAAGGCAGACATCTTGCCAACAGAATGGATGTCCTGGTGCAGAAAGTAAAGAAGTCAGCAATGACCCCCAGGTTTGGGGCCAGAATAAACCATGTAGAAGATGATGCCATGTAGACAGATAGGATAAGGGAAAGTGGTTGGCCAGGGTACAAACTAGGAGGGTACAGAGTTCCAGAATCCAAGTGAAAAGATTACAGAGAAGAGCATGGGATTAACATCAGACAGGTTGTAGATAATTCAAGTGAGGTGAGGCCCGAGAACTTATTTAGCCCTGATGAAGGGCACAGGTCATTTTGACAAGAGCAGTTTCAGTGGAGAGCTGGAAACACAAGTCTGAATGGAATATGTTAACTGCTCATAATTTCATCCTCTTTTCTTCTATTGATGTTTTAGTATTTTCTTCTTATTGAGCATGAAGAATTCTGGATATGTTTGTCATACTTATGGTAAATGTTTCCCTGATAAAAATGTTTTATCATTGATTTTGACATTTTAACTTTTAATGTCTTTTGGCAGATTTAGATGTACAAACATTTATGATTGTTTTTAGAGTTAAGAGGTTTGATTCTATGATGCAGTAAATATGCACCTATTTTTTCTTCTGTTTTTCTTTTACTTGTTCGTATTTCATGTTTAACTTAAATCCACATTAAGTTTATCTGGGGCTAAAGCATAAAGTATCCATCTAATTTTATTTTTCCCCCCAAGAGTTAATAAACTGTCATTTATTGAGCAATTATTTCCTTCCCTACTCTTTTATGATATCATATGTTATGGGTTGAAATGTGTTTCCTAGAAAGCTATGTTAAAGTCCTAACCCACAGTACCTCAGAATGAACTTATTTGGAAATGGGATCATTGCAGATGTAATTAGTTAAGGTGAGATTATACTAGAGTAAGGTGGGCCCTTCTCCAATATGACTTGTGTACTTATAAGAAGAAAAGAAACAGATGCAGAGGAAACTCCATCTGAAGACTGAGAAGCAAAGGGAGAAGGTGGCCATTTACAGCCAGAAGCAGAGATGGGAGTCGTGCCACCATAAACCACGGAACACCAAGGCTTGCAGGGAAGGCCAGATGCTTCCCCAGACTCTCCAGAGGGGACACAGTCCTGCTGACACCTTGATTTCAGACTTCTGGCCTCCAGAATTGTGGAAGAATCAGCTTCTGTTGTTTTAAGATGGTACTTGGGTCCAGCAGCCTTAGAAAACTAATATACCCTCTTTATCATGTATTAAAATCCTTGTCTCAACTAATATCTGCTTCTTGGTTCCATTGATTTACGTGTTATTATACCACTGTCATGTTATTTGTTAAGCTTTCTGAATTGATTTTAATTTAATACTTTCCCTCACTATTTATCTTTTCTGAATTGTCTTAGTAATTCCCCCAAATGATTCTTCACAGTGTTTTATGTTTAGAATGAATGTGTCAAGTCCTGTTTCCTCCAAAACAAAAACCTAGTAATTTTTACATATGCAGTAATCTATTACTTGGCAACAACAAATATTCACAATACAATTACATTAAATAAATTTTTAAATGTTAATCATTTAAAATACTGTTTAGATATTTAAAATTGATTCACATTTAACAATGTATACTTATTCTAGAAAACTGGACTAATACTGTCAATCTTTTTTTTTTATTAATTTTTTTTTATAATTTTTTAATTTTTTTTCAGCATAACAGTATTCATTATTTTTGCACCACACCCAGTGCTCCATGCAATCCGTGCCCTCTACAATACCCACCACCTGGTGCCCCCAACCTCCCACCCCCCACCCCTTCAAAATTCTCAGATCGTTTTTCAGAGTCCATAGTCTCTCATGGTTCACCTCCCCTTCCAATTTCCCTCAACTCCCTTCTCCTCTCCATCTCCCCTTGTCCTCCATGCTATTTGTTATGCTCCACAAATAAGTGAAACCATATGATAATTGACTCTCTCTGCTTGACTTATTTCACTCAGCATAATCTCTTCCAGTCCCGTCCATGTTGCTACAAAACTTGGGGATTCATCCTTTCTTTCTTTCTTTTTTTTTTTACAGCTTTATAAACATATATTTTTATCCCCAGGGGTACAGGTCTGCGAATCACCAGGTTTACACACTTCACAACACTCACCATAGCACATACCCTCCCCGATATCCATAACCCCACCCCCTCTCCCAACCCCCTCCCCCCATCAACCCTCAGTTTGTTTTGTGAGATGAAGAGTCACTTATGGTTTGTCTCCCTCCCAATCCCATCTTGTTTCATTTACTCTTCTCCTACCCCCTCAACCCCCCATGTTGCATCTCCTCTCCCTCATATCAGGGAGATCATATGATAGTTGTCTTTCTCCTA
Source organism: Lutra lutra (assembly GCF_902655055.1). Taxonomy (NCBI): domain Eukaryota; kingdom Metazoa; phylum Chordata; class Mammalia; order Carnivora; family Mustelidae; genus Lutra; species Lutra lutra. The sequence continues at coordinate 88,346,539 of NC_062283.1, read as the reverse complement.
TTGACTTATTTCGCTAAGCATGATACCCTCTAGTTCCATCCACGTCGTCGCAAATGGCAAGGTTTCATTTCTTTTGATGGCTGCATAGTATTCCATTGTGTATATATACCACATCTTCTAATCCATTCGTCTGTTGATGGACATCTAGGTTCTTTCCATAGTTTGGCTATTGTAGACATTGCTGCTATAAACATTCGGGTGATGTGCCCCTTCGGATCACTATGTTTGTATCTTTAGGGTAAATACCCAGCAGTGCAATTGCAGGGTCATAGGGTAGTTCTATTTTCAACATTTTGAGGAACCTCCATGCTGTTTTCCAGAGTGGTTGCACCAGCTTGCATTCCCACCAACAGTGTAGGAGGGTTCCCCTTTCTCCGCATCCTCGCCAGCATCTGTCATTTCCTGACTTGTTAATTTTAGCTATTCTGACTGGTGTGAGGTGATATCTCATAGTGGTTTTGATTTGTATTTCCCTGATGCCGAGTGATATGGAGCACTTTTTCATGTGTCTGTTGGCCATCTGGATGTCTTCTTTGCAGAAATGTCTGTTCATGTCCTCTGCCCATTTCTTGATTGGATTATTTGTTCTTTGGGTGTTGAGTTTGCTAAGTTCTTTATAGATTTTGGACACTAGCCCTTTATCTGATATGTCATTTGCAAATATCTTCTCCCATTCTGTCAGTTGTCTTTTCGTTTTTTTAACTGTTTCCTTTGCTGTGCAAAAGCTTTTGATCTTGATAAAATCCCAAAAGTTCATTTTTGCCCTTGCTTCCCTTGCCTTTGGTGATGTTCCTAGGAAGATGTTGCTGCGGCTGAGGTCGAAGAGGTTGCTGCCTGTGTTCTCCTTGAGGATTTTGATGGATTCCTTTCTCACATTGAGATCCTTCATCCATTTTGAGTCTATTTTCGTGTGTGGTGTAAGGAAATGATCCAATTTCATTTTTCTGCATGTGGCTGTCCAATTTTCCCAACACCATTTATTGAAGAGGCTGTCTTTGTTCCATTGGACATTCTTTCCTGCTTTGTCGAAGATGAGTTGACCATAGAGTTGAGGGTCCATTTCTGGGCTCTCTATTCTGTTCCATTGATCTATGTGTCTGTTTTTGTGCCAGTACCATGCTGTCTTGATGATGACAGCTTTGTAATAGAGCTTGAAGTCCGGAATTGTGATGCCACCAACTTTGGCTTTCTTTTTCAATATTCCGCTGGCTACTCGAGGTCTTTTCTGGTTCCATATAAATTTGAGGATTATTTGTTCCATTTCTTTGAAAAAAATGGATGGTACTTTGATGGAATTGCATTAAATGTGTAGATTGCTTTAGGTAGCATAGACATTTTCACAATATTTATTCTTCCAATCCAGGAGCATGGAACATTTTTCCATTTCTTTGTGTCTTCCTCAATTTCTTTCATGAGTACTTTATAGTTTTCTGAGTATAGATTCTTAGTCTCTTTGGTTAGGTTTATTCCTAGGTATCTTATAGTTTTGGGTGCAATTGTAAATGGGATGGACTCCTTAATTTCTCTTTCTTCTGTCTTGTTGTTGGTGTAGAGAAGTGCAACTGATTTCTGTGCATTGATTTTATATCCTGACACTTTACTGAATTCCTGTACAAGTTCTAGCAGTTTTGGAGTAGAGTCTTTTGGGTTTTCCACATAGAGTATCATATCATCTGCGAAGAGTGATAGTTTGACTTCTTCTTTGCCGATTTCGATGCCTTTAATTTCCTTTTGTTGTCTGATTGCTGAGGCTAGGACTTCTAGTACTATGTTGAATAGCATTGGTGATAACGGACATCCCTGCCGTGTTCCTGACCTTAGCGGAAAAGCTTTCAGTTTTTCTCCATTGAGAATGATATTTGCGGTGGGTTTTTCATAGATGGCTTTGATAATATTGAGGTATGTGCCGTCTATCCCTACACTTTGAAGAGTTTTGATCAGGAAGGGATGCTGTACTTTGTCAAATGCTTTTTCAGCATCTATGGAGAGTATCATATGGTTCTTGTTCTTTCTTTTATTAAGGTGTTGTATCACATTGATTGATTTGCGGATGTTGAACCAGCCTTGCAGCCCTGGAATAAATCCCACTTGGTCGTGGTGAATAATCCTTTTAACGTACTGTTGAATCCTATTGGCTAGTATTTTGGCGAGAATTTTTGCATCTGTGTTCATCAAGGATATTGGTCTGTAGTTCTCTTTTTTGTTGGGATCCTTGTCTGGTTTTGGGATCAAGGTGATGCTGGCCTCATAAAATGAGTTTGGAAGTTTTCCTTCTATTGCTATTTTTTGGAACAGTTTCAGGAGAATAGGAATTAGTTCTTCTTTAAATGTTTGGTAGAATTCCCCCGGGAAGCCGTCTGGCCCTGGGCTTTTGTTTGTTTGGAGATTTTTGATGACTGTTTCAATCTCCTTACTGGTTATGGGTCTGTTCAGGCTTTCTATTTCTTCCTGGTTCAGTTGTGGTAGTTTATATGTCTCTAGGAATGCATCCATTTCTTCCAGATTGTCAAATTTGTTGGCGTAGAGTTGCTCATAGTATGTTCTTATAATTGTCTGTATTTCTTTGGTGTTCATTGTGATCTCTCCTCTTTCATTCATGATTTTATTTATTTGGGTCCTCTCTCTTTTCTTTTTGATAAGTCTGGCCAGGGGTTTATCAATCTTATTAATTCTTTCAAAGAACCAGCTCCTAGTTTCGTTGATTTGTTCTATTGTTTTTTTGGTTTCTATTTCATTGATTTCTGCTCTGATCTTTATGATTTCTCTTCTCCTGCTGGGTTTAGGGTTTCTTTCTTGTTCTTTCTCCAGCTCCTTTAGGTGTAGGGTTAGGTTGTGTACCTGAGACCTTTCTTGTTTCTTAAGAAAGGCTTGTACCGCTATATATTTTCCTCTCAGGACTGCCTTTGTTGTGTCCCACAGATTCTGAACTGTTGTGTTTTCATTATCATTTGTTTCCATAAATTTTTTCAATTCTTCTTTGATTTCCTGGTTGACCCATTCATTCTTTAGAAGGATGCTGTTTAGTCTCCATGTATTTGGGTTCTTTCCAAATTTCCTCTTGTTATTGAGTTCTAGCTTTAAAGCATTGTGGTCTGAAAATATGCAGGGAATGATCCCAATCTTTTGATACCGGTTGAGACTTGATTTAGGACCAAGAATGTGATCTATTCTGGAGAATGTTCCATGTGCACTAGAGAAGAATGTGTATTCTGTTGCTTTGGGATGAAATGTTCTGAATATATCTGTGATGTCCATCTGGTCCAGTGTGTCATTTAAGGCCTTGATTTCCTTGTTGATCTTTTGCTTGGATGATCTGTCCATTTCAGTGAGGGGAGTGTTAAAATCCCCTACTATTATTGTATTCTTGTCGATGTGTTTCTTTGATTTTGTTATTAATTGGTTTATATAGTTGGCTGCTCCCACGCTAGGGGCATAGATATTTAAAATTGTTAGATCTTCTTTTTGGACAGTTCCTTTGAGTATGATATAGTGTCCTTCCTCATCTCTTATTATAATCTTTGGCTTAAAATCTAATTGATCTGATATAAGGATTGCCACTCCTGCTTTCTTCTGATGTCCATTAGCATGGTAAATTCTTTTCCATCCCCTCACTTTAAACCTGGAGGTGTCTTCGGGTGTAAGATGAGTTTCTTGTAGGCAACATATAGATGGTTTTTGTTTTTTTATCCATTCTGATACCCTGTGTCTTTTGATTGGGGCATTTAGCCCATTAACATTTAGGGTAAGTATTGAGAGATATGAATTTAGTGCCATTGTATTGCCTGTAAGGTGACTGTTATTGTATATTGTCTCTGTTTCTTTCTGATCTACTACTTTTAGGGTCTCTCTTTGCTTAGAGGACCCCTTTCAATATTTCCTGTAGAGCTGGTTTGGTATTTGCAAATTCTTTCAGTTTTTGTTTGTCCTGGAAGCTTTTAATCTCTCCGTCTATTTTCAATGATAGCCTAGCTGGATATAGTATTCTTGGCTGCATGTTTTTCTCATTTAGTACTCTGAATATATCATGCCAGCTCTTTCTGGCCTGCCAGGTCTCTGTGGATAAGTCTGCTGCCAATCTAATATTTTTACCATTGTACGTTACAGACTTCTTTTCCCGGGCTGCTTTCAGGATCTTTTCTTTGTCACTAAGACTTGTCAATTTTACTATTAGGTGACGGGGTGTGGACCTATTCTTATTGATTTTGAGGGGGGTTCTCTGAACCTCCTGGATTTTGATGCTTGTTCCCTTTGCCATATTGGGGAAATTCTCTCCAATAATTCTCTCCAATATACCTTCTGCTCCCCTCTCTGTTTCCTCTTCTTCTGGAATCCCAATTATTCTAATGTTGTTTCGTCTTATGGTGTCACTTATCTCTCGAATTCTCCCCTCGTGGTCCAGTAGCTGTTTGTCCCTCTTTTGCTCAGCTTCTTTATTCTCTGTCATTTGGTCTTCTATATCGCTAATTCTTTCTTCTGCCTCATTTATCCTAGCAGTGAGAGCCTCCATTTTTTATTGCACCTCATTAATAGCTTTTTTGATTTCAACTTGGTTAGATTTTAGTTCTTTTATTTCTCCAGAAAGGGCTTTTATATCTCCCGAGAGGGTTGCTTTAATATCTTCCATGCCTTTTTCAAGCCTGGCTAGAACCTTGAGAATCATCATTCTGAACTCTATATCTGACATATTACCAATGTCTGTATTGATTAGGTCCCTAGCTTTTGGTAATGCCTCTTGTTCTTTTTTTTGTTGTGAATTTTTCTGCCTTGTCATTTTGTCCAGATAAGAGTTTATGAAGGAGCAAGTAAAATACTAAAAGGGTGGCAACAACCCCAGGAAAATATGCTTTAGCCAAATCAGAAGAGATCCTGAATTGTGAGGGGGGAGAAAGGGGATAAAAAGGGGTTCAGAAAGAAAGAAAAAAAAAACTATTAAAAAAAAGAAAGCCGATAAAGAAAAAATATAAAAAGAGGAAAAAATATATATATATTAGATAAACTATTTAAAAAACGTTAAAAAAAGAAAACGGTAAAAGTTAAAAAAAATTTAGCAGAAGAAGAAAAAAAGAAAAAAAAATTGAAAAAGAAAAAAAAAATTAAATTAACTGCAAGGCTAAAAAATCATGGGGAGAAAGCCATGAGTTCCGTGCTTTGCTTTCTTCTCCTCTGGAATTCCGCCGTTCTCCTTGGTAGGTGAACTTGGTCCTGGCTGGGTTTCCCGTAGATCTTCTGGGGGAGGGGCCTGTTGTAGTGATTCTCAAGCGTCTTTGCCCCAGGCGGAGTTGCACCGCCCCTACCCAGGGCCGCGCTGAGTCATCCGCTCGGGTTCGCTTTCGGGAGCTTTTGTTCCCTGAGCGCTTTCCGTAGAGTCCGGAGGACGGGAATAAAGATGGCGGCCTCCCGGCCTCCGGCCCAGAGGAGCCGAGAGCCCGGGGCCCCACTCCTCAGTGCGCCCCCAGAGAACAGCGCCAAATGACTCCCGTCACCCTGGCCTCCGGCCGCGCCCCGAGCTAACCGAGCCTGCGACCGGTTCAAGGCAACCCGGAGCTGAGAGTCACTCCTCGGCTCTGTCTCTGCAGCCGGCTTCCCCGTTCTAATACCGGTAAGCTCTGCGACACTGAGACACCCCCGATCCTTCTGCGATCCTGCGGGACCTGAGGTCGCGCTTACCCCGCCTGGGCTTCACCCCAGTTAAGCCTCTGGAGCGATGTCCCTCAGCGGAACAGACTTTTAAAAGTCCTGATTTTGCTCCGTTGCTCTGCCGCTCGCCGGGAGCCGGCCCCTCCCCCCGCGGTCTATCTTCCCGTCGCTTTGGATTCACTTCTCCGCCAGTCCTACCTTGCAGAAAGTGGTTGATTTTCTGTTTCTGGAATTGCTGTTCTTCTTCTCTTCAATCTCCCGTTGGATTTGTAGGTGTTTGCAATCTTTAGATAAGCTATTTAGCTGATCTTCCGCTACCCGATGTAGTCTCAGCCTGCTACTTCTCTGCCATCTTCTAATACTGTCAATCTTAAAGAATAGTAAAAATTTCACATTCTATATAGTTGAAGGAAACTGTATTTTTAAATAATAATGTTATTATCATTGATAAAAATGCATGTGTCTTTGATTTCCACATTATTTAAAATGTTGTCCTATCATTTACTTCAAGTAAATGATATAACTGACATTCTGCCTCAAGGATATTTCCACATCACCACCAGCAGCTCAGTGCCCCAACTCCAACCATATGTTTTCCCAAAATCCTTACCCACCTCAAAGGCCCAAAATCTTCCCCCTCCCTCTGTCAGGAGTGGTTGGACCGCACCAATCCTTCAAGGCTCCCTCGAGTGCTCCTGACACCTTGGAGCCTTGAAGCCAATCTAGTCAGAAATAATTTCTTTCCCCCATCGAGACTGCCACTTTCTGTCTATAGTTCCTCTTGCACTTACCATGTATTGTGTAATAATGTTATCTTTTATCTATGTTCAAGATTTGAATTGTGATTTATTAAATCACATTCGTTTGAGCAATATATGATATGACATTGTGTCCTTAAAAACATTTTTTTAATCAGATGGGCTAACTCCATCTACTCCTCCTAAATTTGTACTTCCAAATTACCTGTTCTTTATGTAGAAACAAGTAATGAGAACTGGCCTCACCTAAGACATTTTTATAAAGGGAAACACCCAGCATTTAAAATGCTTCTTTATGTAGGCCAGGGTTGGTCCCTACCGCTGCTTCTCTACATACAAGATACAGCATCAGATTTACCGGGGCATCTGGGTGGCTCAGTGGGTTAAAGCCTCTGCCTTCAGCTCAGGTCATGATCCCAGGGTCCTGGGATCCACCGCATTGGGCTCTCTGCTCAGCAGGGAGCCTGCTTCCTCCTCTCTCTCTGCCTGCCTCTCTGCCTACTTGTGATATTTGTATGTCAAATAAATAAATAAAATCTTTAAAAAAAAAAAAGAATAACAATGGTGTTTTCCAACATCATTTTCTCAGCGCCATGACAGAAGCACTGGGCAACGGGTCAGAAAGACAGGATTCACATTCTGACTTTGTTCTAATCTTTTACTTGTCTGGGCCCCGATTTCTTCATTATATTGTAACATCATTACAGGAGATCACTGGGAGGTCTTTGTTTTGGTTTTTGGCTTTGTTGTTTCTTCTGCTTATTTTAATTGTGGCGGCTATAAAACTTATAAAAAACTAAAGTGGGAAGAAGGGCCATACTAGATACAAGGGAGCTGCCACGGAAGGAGCTGGAAGAAGGGGCTGAAGCCAGCCTCCCGACCTTTCCAACCCTCACAGCAGCCCCCGTCCGAAGCTCTTCTGTGGCTTAGACCCCAGGATAGTTCCTGAGGACACACTTTGAAATGGTTAAACTAGGTCAAGGCTTCTTAAGCATCAGGCGTTCTCATACCAACACAGGACTTTTTACCAGAATCAGCATCTACTTCACTCTGTTTCTTCATGCATCCATCCTTTCAACAAAGACCTCCTGAGGCCCTACTCTGTGCTGGGCTTCTGCAGAAACAAAGCCCCTCTGTCAGGAGAAGGGTGGGAATAACATTCTATAGAGCCCTGTCTCCAGGGAATCCAGACTCTAAATTCACACATATCTGGGTTTGCTGGGATCTAGACAGGCCTGCCCATTTCAACTGTTTGAATTCAGGCAAGTTATGCAAATTTTCTTTGCTTTACTTTGGTTTCATCTAAAATGGAATTCACCTCCTACAGTGGTTGTGAAGAGTAAACCAGGAACCACCTGGGAAGCACTTAGTATGAGCCTCTGCACATGACACTTCCTAACAGCTGTTATTCTTCTAATCTACTTCCCTTTTAGCTTAAGTGATTTCTTTCCCCTCGTCCTAAGCAAACAAATTTGATATACTAATTAGACATTTCTAACACACTTAAGGATATATACATAACTCCTTTGGAAATGTTCTTCTTTGCACCAAAAGTCATTTCGGTTCCCCTGGGGGACGTGTGATGCACTGGGGAGGCATAATTGCCCAATTCCTTCTGGTATCACCAGCTCATTCTCAGGATGGATGCAGTAGAAGGACCTCATTTTCCTCTGTGTACCTGCTGCCACTCCCATCCATCTTATGACAGCAGTCATCAGGTGCTTAATTATTGTGTGTTTTATATCTAAGGAAAGGTCTGCCCCCATTTCTTCATCCTCCAAATAATAATCCAAGCCACACCCGGTGTGATGAAACCACATTCCCAGGCCATGCAGGCACCTTGACAAAGACAAGAAACCAGTATAGGGAGAGGTGGTGAAAACATGTATATCCTATACTGCTTATGAGTGATTTTTCAGGGGTGGAGACAAGAATGGAGTTTGTGAAGTGGGCAAAAGAAGTTCCACGTTCAGATCACAAGTAACCCACTCCCTCCGCAAGGGCCCAGGTACTACTCAGAGAAGTCTGCAGTGCCCTTTTCTTTCTCATTTCCCCCAAGACAGGGCCTTGCAGAGTCCTCTGCAAGGGCAGAGACAATAGGGAATCCCAGACCAGAGAACTTGCTAGCCTCCAGTTGTGCCATCGCATACAAGCAGTCTTTCTAGAAGTCAGAACTTTCCTAGGGCCTGCCTTTCCGACCTCCATCTCGTCCAACCACACACAAACTTTCTGCTACCATGAGTTACCTGCCAGTTATTGAGAATCTTGTAGCAACCAAACAGAAATAGAGAATCTCAGAAGTAAACCCAGAAGTCTTCTAGTGACAGGGCTATGACCAGCTCTCTGAGGGATTCAGGGACACTCTCCATGGACATCCAGTTTCTCCTTCAACACTAAATAGAGGCCACCACCCCCCCTTCCCCCATCACCAGTACCCCTTACAACCTGATTGGTGACCATATTTGGGTATAGTCAAGGATCTGTGTTGTAGTCCTTTGTTACCAGCCACTTGTGTGACACTGAGCAAGTGTCACCCTCTCGACCTTATTTCCCCCTTTTGGAAATGGAAGAGTGTGTTTGATGTGATTTCTAAGGTCCCTTCCATAGCTAGGATTTAACCAATCTATTCCAACCACCTCTCTTTTCTATGACAGCCCTTCAAATACTTGACTGCAGGTTTCGCATCATCTCTTCCTTAGCAAATGAGTCCCTTCCCTTCCACACGTCCCTGTCATGCCTGGTTTCCAGATCCCTCTCTGCGCTGGTCACCCTCCTCTGGAAGGGGGCCAGCTCGTCAGCTCGGTTCAGATAAGGGGCACAGCAGAGGCTGCCTGGGACTTCTTCCAGAGCACCTGCTCATTGCCAGAACCGAGACTGTCTGCCTCAATTAGAATATCTGGTCACCTTCCCCTGTCCCCTAATCCTGTCACAAAACCACTGGCTTCACAGACACCAGGAGTTTCAGATTTAAAATACTGTTAGGAAAAGACAGAAAAGCTACCCACTAATGCATAACCTCATCTTTTCCCAGACATTAATTTAAGAAAGGAGACACATTAAGAAAACTCCTGTAATAAGTATAGTGGAGCTCATAAGCTTGTCAGAGAGCAACTTGTCTCTAAATTATAAGCAGGGAGAAATCCATCTCCTCCGCAGTGGGAAGAAAAAGGCTAGGCTAGTGAGCACAGCCAAGGAGATGCTGCTGCCACCTAGTGGTAGAAGCTATTTATATCACACCTCTGTGAGCAGGACTTACCTGATGAATCGCTGAATAAAATATATACTGGCTGGTATTCCTAGTAGGAGTCCTGACCCAGAGAAAATTAATGGAGCTAGCACACTTGACCCACTTCACCCAGACTCTCCATTCTTCTCATCTCTCAGACCACTCACCTTCCTCTCAGCCCTCCTCCATCAGGAAGCCAATAGTGCAGACAAGCCCCCCTCCCCCCCCAAGCATCGAAGCATCGTGTGCACCCCTTCCATAGAGGGCAGCAGCACACGTGACCACCCTCTTTGGACTCCAGAGTGTGGGGCGATTTCAGGACAACAGCGGCTTGTCCTCTCGCACCTCCTTGCCCATGGGTCTCCACATTCCTCACCCTGGTCCCGTGCCTCAAATAACGCTCCTGAAGAGCAAATGCCTTTGCCCCCAGTCCTAAGTGCGGTAAGGAAGCCTCTGAGGTCTGATTTCTATCTCTGCAGGGAAGATGAGCTGCCCGCCACCTTAGCATGATGGCCATGGGATCGGTGTCACATAGGGTCTGCGCGCAGAACTCTACCTAGGGACCTGCATCCTGGATGCGACTCTGAGACACACAACCACATATTCCTAGGTTGGGCACTGCAGATTCCAAGCTCCACGTGCCTGTCTCCATGAGGATCAGCAACCCCAGCCTCTCCTCTTACAAATATGTCCCTTTTCCTCCCAAGTGTCCTACTGCAGGACTGAGGAGGAGCTGGAGAATCAGCGTGCAGGGAGCAGGAGTGACAGTGTATAGCTAGTCTAGTGATAATCCCCCAGGGCTGATTTCAGGAAGTTTGGCAACCTCAAAATAACCTATTTCCCCCCATCACTAGCTCACAAGTTCTATTAACTGAAGAAAAAGTTGCGGGAAAGGAGGTATAAATTAATCAGCAGTAGAAAAGTGCTATATTAAGCTTAATTTACAGCACAAGTGACATTTACCAAAGCACCTTCTACAAAGAGAACTGCTGCTGTCTCAAAGAGAGAAAGGGACCACATGTTCCGGTTAAAAGGTGATGAGGAGGAATCACGTTGGGAGGCAGATCACAAACCAAATGGATTGTACAGCATATTCACAGCCTGCTCTGGAGCAGAAGATAGAACCCCCTGCACATTATAAACCTGTAGTTCATGAGGAGGATTTGCACACCAACCAGTCACCGAGCACAGCTAGTCGGCCACGTGCAATGTGCTGGGTGTGTGTCATAGGGTCATCCCTGTGGTGGAGCCCAGGCCTGAAGGCACTCTACTGGTCCCTCCAGCACAGTGGGGCACCAACAGCTGTATGGAATACCTAGAATAAGTTCTGGAACCATCCATGCTACACTGTGACTCTGGCTATCTTTGGGGGATGGGGACAAGGAGAATAGGAACAGAGAAGGATGATTAATGGGAATATCAACTTGTAATATATTTTTATTTTTTGCAAAGAGAATACATTCATTTATCACATGTATCATTTTAAAATGCATTAAAATATATTACAAAAATCCCATAGATGGAGCACCAGCATAGGTTGCCCCACCAGGTGCAGGGCTCATCTCTATTTGTTTCTTCCCACTAGTGTCTACCTTTGGGCAAGCCACTAAAACCCTTGAGCCTCAGTTTTCTCATCTGTAAAATGGAAGAGTTAATACCTAACTCCCAGGGCTGTTGTATTGATTGAGATTGTAATAGGAAGTCCTTGAAATTCAGTTGGTCCTAAATAAGTAATTTTTAAAAATCGATGATTGCCCAGACCAGAGGCAATGCAGGCTTAGGAGGATGGTGGTAAAGAAAATGAGAACAGAAAGATGGAAAGACATTTCAGAGACATGACAGAAAAAAAGATGATTTACCAATAAAACTGAGGCTCATGACCTGAAGCCTCCTTGTCTACTACACCTGCTCACCTTCCCTGGCTGTCTGCTTTCTCCTCTCAGGCTTCTAGAAGCTGCTGCCACAGGAGAATCTGAAGGGAAAAGAGAGAAACAAATGGAACGGAATGAATTTAAAACCAAATAAAGTTCATGGTGATTCTTTTAAATATTTCTGTGTCACAATGGCTATTTTGTAAAGAATTTGCAAAGCCCCTGCTTTCTGTAAATGAGTAGATGTGCCCATCCTGGAGACATCCCACTCACACCTCATTGTGATGGCCTCCTTCCATCTCTCCCTCTAAACCATATCACCCCCAAGGAGGCAATAATTGCTTCTTGAGGAACAGAATATATATAATATACACACAGATATAGAGTATGTCTGTGGTATTAAATTTTCATGAAACAGCATTATAAAAATGTATCTTAAAAGGCTCCTTAAAGGGGATGATAATGAAAAAAAAAAGTTGGAAAGCCTACTCTACCTGGTAAGTACTTTGGGGACAAGGATTCTAAATTTCACTGTGATATCCTCCATGCTGAGAAAAATGCCTGTGCATAATAAAGGGAGAGAGGGAGGGAAGGGGCAAGGAGGGAAGAGGAGTGGGAGGAAGGTATATACCTGCATTTGCATCCATCTTGAGCTAGAACAAGGGACAACATTCAATGGGCTTAAACAATAAACACCAATGGCTCACTTCACTGTTAGTTCATGGATAGGTAGTGAGATGCTTCAGAAATCTCAGCCCTGACAAAAATAATCTCAAAAGAGAGGGCATCTTCTAGAAATTCCTCCAGAGACTTTAACAATGTTCCCTTCTTGGCCAAGTTGCCTGAGTCCCAAGAATTTTCCAGAACCACCTCAGGCAAGGGCATAGACTCCTCCTTAACGCTGAAACTGGTCCCTCACCCTCCCCCTCCCTTTCTTGCTCCCTCCAGTATATTATTAATCCAAAGGTGCAGAGGAGTGGAAAGAGCCCAAATAAAATCAGGATTCTGGGAGGAAGGTAGAAGGAATGGACACTGGTTAGACAAACACCGGAGTTTGCTTAATCACTCAATGTTTCTGAGCAGTTTTATTAAGAAAAATGGCCTTCCATAGTGTTCCTTCCATATTTTAATCAGTCTTAACAAAGCAACCATTTTTTAAATTAATCATTTTGATCATATTTATTCTGGCTGACTATTTAACTTAGACACATGAAATATGGTTTCATATTGAATATTTCATATTCAAATATACCTTTTCATGGTATATGCACATTTTACATTATATTGTGGTCTTTTATTTAAGCAACCTTTTTTTTAAAGATTTTATTTATTTATTTGAGAGATAGAGTGAGCAAGCATGAGTTGCGGAGGGGCAGAGGGAGAGGGAGAAGCAGACTCCCTGATGATCAGAGAGCCTGATGATGATGCCGGGTTCAATTCCAGGACACCTGCCCTGGCCGGGATCATGACCTGAGCTGAAGGCAGTTGCTTAACTGACTGAGCCACCCAGGTACCCCATATTTAAGCTATCTTAAATAAATCTTGGCGTTTTTCTGCGGGAGGGTGTATGGCATCAGAAAAGGAACACCGATCTGAGAACCAAGGGATCAGTGTTACAGTCTTAGCTTTTCTGAGTTAAGTGGGTGACACTGGGCAAGTCACTTCCTCTCACCAAACGTTGGTTTTCTTGGAAATAAAGATTATTAAAGTCTCTCCATCTCTAAGATTCAGTATCTTGGAATATACTTCTATATTATAGATTATCAAGGTTTGTGCAGTTTTACTTATATTGGTGCTTTTGCTAAATATTTTGAGTCCTGTTTATAATTTTTTGACATTGTGAACAGAAGCAAGCTCTCCATTGTAATGGTGTTTTAACAGGAAAATATAATCCATTTAACCATAAACCATGTCACATCATGGCTTCCATAGGGAATATTTGTAGCAACAGAAGAAGCCTGCTAGATACAGTTTTAAATGATGGCACTCAATTGTTTGGATGGATGGATGGATGGATGGATGGATGGATGGATGGATGGATGGATAGAAAACTGAATGAACAAATGTTCTTGCTATTTAATATTAGGTATAATTCACTGGTGACACTGAGAAAAGTAAGTGGCAGGTATATATCTTCCAGCAATTATAGGCACTGAATATTGACCGTATTCTAATAACAAACCAATGGAGGGCTCTGCAGCCCATGTACACATTCATAGCACACTTTTTTGACAGCTTCCCAAAGGGCCCACTAGCATTTTCAATAGACTCTCTGCTTTCTCTCTATTAACACATCTCAACAGTGTGTTGCCCTTGCTGAGGGAAGCCAGTGTCCACACTGAGGTCTATAATGGCCAGGAAAATCTCTGGTGGTAGTCACATTTCTCTGGTCACTTTCCCCTAAAGGGTTATGAGATTTGGTGGCTCTGGATGGCTCAGCTTAAGCCTCCAACTCCTGATCTCAGCTCAGGTCTTGATTTCGGGGTCATAAATTCAAGCCTCGTGTTGGACTCCATGCTGGGTGAGGAGCATACTTTAAAAAAAAAAAAAAAAGGATTATGAGGTGTAGAAATTACTACTAATGAGTCTGAGTGTGTTTCTTTTTATGCACTTTCCCATATGAGGATAATAAAAAAAAATACACAAGTACAATTACCACACACACCTTGAGCCACTTACAAAGTCAGCAAAAATTTTAGATTGAGTAGTGACAAATTGTCAATATTTCTAACATGAAATTGCCATGTAGAAGGATTATTTTGAAAGCAGCTTTCCATTTTAGCCTAATAAATTAACATAATCAAATAGCTGTTGTCTTATTGCTTAAATATTCCCAGCTAATACATAAAGCCTAACTGACAAAAGCGAATTCTAGCAGCCTAGGCTCAGAAGCTCTAGGACATATGCTTCCTCGAGTCCCCGGTCAACCCTACCCTGTGATTGCTGCTTTCGTGGCCACTTCCTGCAGCTGCCATCTGGCTGATTAGAAGGGGTAAAGAACGATGGTGACAAGCCCTCAGGGCACTATTCCAACCCTTTGGGAAACAGAAGGAAATGCTTGGGACTCTAATTAGAGACCCAGGAACCACTAATAAATAGTTCAAGGAGTCTCAAAGATAAGAGGGTACAGGTCTGGAAGAAGAGACCCCTTCATGTGCCATATTCCACATTCTCCATTAGTGTCCTCCTTTCATTTTAGAAGAGTCTCTAGCTTTTTTGTTTGTTTTAATTACAAATCTGAGTGTTCAACCATGTCCCTGTTATTAAGAACCTAAGAATATCTGCTCTGTGTCAGGCCTATGAGCTATTCAGGCATTCATTCATAGTGTCTGTTATGCACCAGGTATGGAATAAAATTCTAGGAATTTAAGACAAATAAGATAAAATTTTGCCCTGAAAATGCTTGCAACAGCTAATCCAATACTCCCTCCCCATGACCCCATGTTTATCTGTCTTTCTTTTTTTCCCATTTGTTTATTTTGGAATTCTTCATCACTGCAGCCTACAGAGTACAGGCTCTGAGCTCAAACCGGATTTGAATCCCAGCTCTACTTTTTATTTGTATGTGACTTGGACAAGTTATTTAATATTTCTGGGCCTCGGTTTCCTTAAGTGCAAAGTGGGGGGAAATGATAGCTCCGACTTTTAGAGGTGCATAGATGTTAAATGAATGGGACATGTTAACTATTCTTACTAATACACCATATTCTCTTGTGCCGTCAACAATATCATTATCTTTAACTTCATCTTCACTAAAAATGTATAACTGAGATCAAAAAGGCAACATTAGAACTGTCGTACAGTATCAGAAGGTGGCTGAAACACGTTAATTCGTATTCAGATTATTACTCCAATCAATAGAGAAGTTGAATGCTTCTTTACACATTTATTATCCCTTGTAATAGGGAAGATGTTCTGAGTCCTCCAATGTGGGTATTTCTTAACCTCCTTTTGTGGATATCCAGGCAACCTCATTTGGTCTTTTTTAGAAAAAGAGGAAGCTTGTGCTTTCTTAAAAAATGGGATTACCTTCATTGTTCCCTCTGATTATAAGAGCAAGTCATGTTCATCACAAATTTTTGGAAAATACAGCCAAGAAAGTATATATAGCAAAGAAAAAAAGTTCCTCAACTCCCAACTAAAATAACAACTCGAAGCATTTTCACATCTCTCTCTCTATGTGTTTTTATGCACATACAATTAATAAAATGGTAAAATATAAGTTAACAACGGTTGAGAATTTATCACATGCCAGACACTACTCTAAGCACTATACATGTACTAATTTAATTTTCACAATACCCCTGTAAGATAGGCTGCCAAGAGTAGCTCATTTTACAGCTGAGGAAACCAAGCCACAGAGATATTAAGTAATTTAATCATGGTCACACAGTTCTTTAGGGGCCATGCCAAGAAAAGGTAGAGCCACGATTCAAAGACAGTCAGTCTGGGGACACCTGGGTGGCTCAGTCGGTTAAGCGCTGCCTTCGGCTCAGGTCATGATCTCAGAGTCCTGGGATCTTTGAGGCCTGCATCAGGCTCCTTGCTTGGCAGGGAGCCTGCCTCTCTCTCTGCCTCTGCCTGCCACTCTGCCTGCTTGTGTGCTCGCTTGCACTTTCTCTCTCTCTCTCTGACAAATAAATAAATAAAATCTTAAAAAAAAAAAAAAAAGACAGTCTGGCTTCAGAATTCACACACTAAACCACTATGTTTTACTCCTTTTCTGAACTACACGTTATTTTCACCTAAAAATATAATGAAAAATTCTTTCCAGGTTCTTTTTTTTTTTTAAAGATTTTATTTATTTGAGAGAGAGAGAGAGATTGACAGACACGGCGACAGAGAGCACAAGCAGCTAGAAGAGGGAGAAGCAGGCTCCCCACCGAGCAGGGAGCCCCACGCGGAGCCCAATCCCAGGATGTTGGGACCATGACCTGAGCTGAAGGCAGACACCCAACAGACTGAGCCACCAGGCGCCCCAGGTTCTTAATATATATCTCTAATTTAATAATGTAATAATCCTAGTAATAGTCCATCATATATATATGTGCTCATATTTCTTATTTATCATAGAATAGTAGTATTTATACCTTTATAAATATATATTTATATACTTAACAGCCTCCCATTGCTGAATGTTTAGGCCATTTATCATTATAAACAGTGATGATCATCCTTATACACACCGATACATCCACATCCAATTATTTCCTCAGGATAAATACCTGCAAGTAAAATGCCAGATCAAAGAATACTGACTTTTTAAAACTTTCAAAGGTTAGTGCCAAGTTGCTCTCCAGGAGACCTCTAACCAGCAGAGTGTATTTTCTTCACATTTCTGCCAACACTGATAAAATTTTCCTCAGGCTAACTGAAAAGAACATTGCTTTTCAAATTTTTATGTTTTTGATTAATAATGACTGTTTCTTTATTAGTTAATTACCATGTATAATTCTTTGAAAATTGCCTTATCCTGCTTTTTTCTAACATAGTTTGTGACTTTTTCTTACTGATTATAATTTGTATTTGTGTATCAATATTAACATTTTGTCTGCTATTAGACATTGAAATATTTTCTTCAGTTTTAAAAAACGTATATTCTCACTTTTTTCTTTTTTTTTTTTTTTTTTTAGTCTTTACAGGAAGAGGCTTTTTAAAAATGAAGATTTTCACACAACCACTTAGGTGTGGCTAAGAAGAGCTGATACCTATTAAGGAAAGAAGCCATTCTTTAACCAAACCAGATAAAAATACTAAGTTGAGGGGCACCTGGGTGGCTCAGTGGGTTAAGCCTCTGCTTTAGGCTCAGGTCATGATCTCAGGGTCCTGGGATCGAGCCCCACATTGGGCTCTCTGCTTGGCAAGGAGCCTGCTTCCTCCTCTCTCTCTCTGCCTGCCTCTCTGCCTACTTAAATGATCTCTCTCTGTCAAATAAATAAGTAAAATCTTTAAAAAAAAAAAAATACTAAGTTGAAGGCCCGGGATTTTTTTTTGGGGGGGGGGGCGGTGGGATTTATGTATTTATTAGAGAAAGAGAGAGACAGAGTGTGTGTGTGCACCCACAGGGTAGGGACAGAGGAAGAGGGAGAGAAATCCTCAAACCTACTCCCTCCTCAGGGAGGAGCAGGAACTGGGGTTCCATCCCAGGACCCTGAGATCATGACCTGAGCACAAATCAAGAGGCAGAAAGTCAGCTGACTGAGCCGCCCAGGTGCCCCAAAGACCCATGTTTTATAATAATTGTAAAGATATGGAGAAAGCAAAATATCAGCTTAATAGAGGAGCAAGTTCCCAGACGAGGAACTGGATGATCAGAATCACGGAGGGACTGGGCTTGAGTAACAGTATAATTAATTGATGGAACGAAATGGAGACGGGACCACCTGGCTTTGGAGTCTGAGCTATACAGCGCACCAGTTCTCTGAAAAACCAAGGCCACGTCTCCCTACCCGCCCCTTCAGGGCGCCTGTCCAGTCTGCCGCTTTGGCTTGACATCTAGATGACTTCCCCCTCTCCCTTACTCCGGCCAGGGGAACCGCACTCCCCTGCAGATGCCAGCCTCCTGAACCAGAGTGTTTTGGTTGTTGGTTAGGTTATTTTACTTTGGTTTTGGGAGGCACGGTCGGCTCTGGTGGGGTCTCCGCGCCCTGGCTCAGGGCCAGCCGCCTAAGTTTTGGGGCCCAGGGCAAAACGAAAATGCGGGCCCCTTACTGAAAATGGGGGAGTGGTGAAAACTACAAGGGGGAAAAAAAAAAAAAGCTTTTCTCTTTTCCTCATAGGTTGTTCGTTGCCCTTTCGTGGTGTTTTTTGTTTTTTTCTATTTACTGCCGCCCTCCCAGAGCACAGGGCAACTCGCGGGGCGACCACAGACCCGCCGTGGTGCCGGGGACGCACGGAGCATGCGCGCGCCCCCGCCTTTGCGGCTCCCAGGCCCGGCGCCCCGCGAGGGGAAGGGGGGGCAGAAGGGCCCCCGAGGTGGGGGTGCCCGGTGCCCAGGCAGCTGGCAGCCGGCTGCTCCCGGTCGGGGAGGAGGCGAGATGCTCCCCGGGCTCCCAGGCTATGATCCATGGTCCCACTGGAGTTCCCTTAAAAAACGCAAATTCAAAGATCAAATCCGAATTGCACGATGGCCGCGAAGCCAGCCCTGCCCTGGCTCGTCGTTCTGTGGGAGCACCTCCTTCCTGCCTGAGCTCGGGTCTGCTTGCACCGTGCCGCATTTATCTTTTTTCCTCCTCCCCTCGCCGCGCCAGCCCATTACCACCAAGCTGCTTGAGATAAGCACAGGCAGTCACCAGGAAAGATGGGCCTTCTGTGTGAGGTCGGCGAGAGCGCCCCAAGTACATTCCACTTAATTACCAGGAGAAATTCTCTACAACTGCTTTTCATACTATTCCTAGAACCGATTAGCCGAAACCTTTCATTTAGATGCAACTTAAAGAGGCAAAAAAAAACCAAATAACTACGGTACTGTATATTAGCAGCTTAACCGGCTCCATTTGTTAAGTTTAAACAGATGAATAGCTTTCCAGAAATACAGAACAACACTTGGGCCCCGTGAATGCATAACAATGACAGCTGCGAAGTCACGAAGTCACAAAGGAAGTACCATTTAGGTGGCATTTGCTAATGAGTTGTATTTGGGAGAGAAAGAAAAAAGTTGTTAAAGTAATGACAATCAAAACCAAAATAGAAACCTTCTCCCTGGGACGCCTGGGTGGCTCAGTTGGTTGGACGACTGCCTTCCGCTCAGGTCATGATCCCGGAATCCGGGAATCCAGTCCCACATCAGGCTCCCAGCTCCATGGGGAGTCTGCTTCTCCCTCTGACCTTCTCCTAGCTCATGCTCTCTCTCACTGTCTCTCTCTCAAATAAATAAATAAAATCTTTAAAAAAAAAAAAGAAAAGAAAAAAAGAAACCTTCTCCCCATCTACTTTATTTCATGGATTAACAGCTCGATTATCAGTTTGGAATATGATGTAGGTGGGTCAGTAAGGAGCAGGTTACAGAATTTCCTAAAGGAAGGCTCTGTCTCCCGACTTTTTTGACTTATTTTTTAAGTGGAAATCATATACACAGGCTGCTTTTATAATTGCGTGACTGTAACATTTGCTTTGTCTTTCCTAAGGACATGTTAACTAGATAAATACATATACTTAAGAGAAAACAGAATTTCTGCAGACAGGCAGACGAGTTACACAATTCCAATGACCACAGTTTAAAGCAGTGCTAAAAAATATACTAATTTTAAATATTATACTAATTTTATTTTCTTCAGTTTTAAAATTACGTATCAGAATACATTAGCAAAAAAGTTTCATGAACTTTGAACTCAAGCAAAGATTTTTGACATTTATTTTGTTATGTCTTCCTTTTCATCTGTTCATTCAAAGATGGTTTTGTTTTTTTTTTTTAATTAGCTTCATTGGGGGCTCCTAGATGGCTCAGCATCTGACTCTTAATCTCAGCTAGGGTCTTGATCTTAGTGTCCAGAGTTCAAGCCTGGCATGGAGCCTACTTAAAAATAAATGAATGAATGAATGAATGAGAGAAAGAAAGGAGGGAGGGAGGGAGATAATTAGCTTAATTGCTTTTCCACCAAAAGAGCCTAATCTTAGCATAGATGATTTTGAATTGTGTTGATAATAACGTAAGCTCCATAGCAAAATGATTCATACAGATCTGTCAATTTGCCGATGAATGGACTGATTGAGAAGTGGCCTGTTGCTGAATAACACTTGATATGTTTGCGTGTTACACACAAAATAAAGACACTTAGCAGTTTTGAAAGTGTTGAGAGATTGTATGCTCTGGTTGAAAGATAACTGAACTGCATTATTCCAGCTCTAAGGACATTTTAATTTAATTTGAAAGGAGAAAGCAACATCTGCTGTGAAAACAGTGCAAACAGAAACCAGGGACACAGAAGCAACCTGCCCAGGTTTATCTTTATCCTCAGTCCTTTCTCCTTCTTCCAAATGGTACCCTTTCTATCTTCTAATTTTGACCTATTTTGTAAACATCTCATTCTAATCTTAATCTTCATTCCTTTCTTGACTGAAGCCCTGAATAAATCAGCCTGTCCAACACACACAAGCAAGACAAAAACACTAGGTTCTAAATGTTGAGTGGGTGAGGGTGAGTCAATGCCCAATGTATGATACAGTGGGGCCAGCCACTCTCAAAATGTGAATTCTTTGGTGCCCTGCCAGTTCTCCGATATTTCACTATTTGACTGGTGCTGCCTTCCTCCCTCCACCCCACCTGTCCTCCCTACCTCCCACTTGAACATCCTACACCCACCCTTGTTCATTTCATCCTTCCAAAGCTTTCTTTTTTTTTTTTAATTTTATTTTTTATAAACATATAATATATTTTTATCCCCAGGGGTACAGGTCTGTGAATCGCCAGGTTTACACACTTCACAGCACTCACCATAGCACATACACCCCCCAATGTCCATAACCCCACCCCCCCCAACCCCCCCTCCCCCAATCAACCTTCAGTTTGTTTTGTGAGATTAAGAGTCACTTATGGTTTGTCTCCCTCCCAATCCCATCTTGTTTCATTTACTCTTCTCCTACCCCCTTAACCCCCCATGTTGCATCTCCTCTCTCTCATATCAGGGAGATCATATGATAGTTGTCTTTCTCTGATTGACTTATTTCGATAAGCATGATACCCTCTAGTTCCATCCACGTCGTCACAAATGGCAAGATTTCATTTCTTTTGATGGCTGCATAGTATTCCATTGTGTATATATACCACATCTTCTTTATCCATTCGTCTGTTGATGGACATCTAGGTTCTTTCCATAGTTTGGCTATTGTAGACATTGCTGCTATAAACATTCGGGTGCACGTGCCCCTTCGGATCACTACGTTTGTATCTTTAGGGTAAATACCCAGCAGTGCAATTGCTGGGTCATAGGGTAGTTCTATTTTCAACATTTTGAGGAACCTCCATGCTGTTTTCCAGAGTGGTTGCACCAGCTTGCATTCCCACCAACAGTGTAGGAGGGTTCCCCTTTCTCCACATCCTCGCCAGCATCTGTCATTTCCTGACTTGTTAATTTTAGCCATTCTGACTGGTGTGAGGTGATATCTCATTGTGGTTTTGATTTGTATTTCCCTGATGCCAAGTGATATGGAGCACTTTTTCATGTGTCTGTTGGCCATCTGGATGTCTTCTTTGCAGAAATGTCTGTTCATGTCCTCTGCCCATTTCTTGATTGGATTATTTGTTCTCTTCCAAAGCTTTCTTATGTTCATCATACCCAGGCCAGTGGTTCTCAAAATTAGCACAGGTAGTATTGTGGGAATTAGTTCCCAGTTCCTCATATTATATGAGCTTTTTATTAAAAACTTTCTACCAGAAAAAGAACCTGTGGTCCAAGTGTCCTTCTGGTTCTCTGTTCCCATCTCCCCTTTTATAGGCAACCTCTCTCCCTTAAAAGGATAAAAGCCCACCTCTCCTCTATCAGGACTCAATATAGTTTGGGCTTAACACTCTCTCAGGCAAAAAAGACAAAATCAATTTGAAATTGGTAGTGTTGGTGCTGAGACCCTAATGGCCAGCTACCAAACCCCTTTTGCAAGTCAGGTGACCTCTGATTCTTTTGAAGAATAAAAACCTGATAAATCATTAAAAATCATTTTTTGACACATCACTCTATGATTTTGTTAGAATACATTTTGGAGAATCGAGTGACTTTCCTGCAACAAAACTCTCTCCATTACCATCTATTTATTCAATGACCAAAATTTCTCAACACATCTATAAAAATAATAAATATAATGAGAATAGGAGCTGAACCCTATCTTTTTCTACCATAAGTAATATTCATCTATAAACATGTGTAATAACTTTATAAGCATCCCACCTATCTCATTGAGATACATCTCTAATAGCATCTTATTTTTATATTTAGTAACTTATTTGTATCAATCAATTATCAATTTGTAATATAATGATGTTGAGTACTCATTGAGTACTAATAATACTTGTAATAACTCAATTGCAGAAGAAAATCTTTACACTTAGGTTCCTGTGGTCAAAAAATTAATTTTAATTTATATACATATTTTTGTTTCAAAAATATATTTAAAATTTTAAAGCATAGAAAACACTAGTATAAAATTTCTATGAGGGAACAGAATAGAAATGTGATTTCATAAGGAATAAGGAAAAAAAGGGTGTTATAAAATATCCCCCCACATATGTCCATGTCTTTCTTATCACCATGGAATTTGGGCTCAGTCAAGTACATTGAAAATTACATATCAAGTTTATTTCCAATAAAATTAAAGTGGAAATTACATTCTTTGCAACAATGTAAGCTTAAGTCGAAAGTTTTTAGATATCAACTTAAACAGGTGCAAAGAACACATAGACTTTGAAAATTCTCTTTGGGGATCCGAAGACCACTGGACTGCCCTATTCCAATCTACACCTCTTCCATCCCCAGGGTTACCATCCAGAATGTTCTGCTTTCAGCTATGGCACAGTGGTCATGACCACAGGTTCTGCAGTCAGGAAGACCTAAGTGTAATTCCTGGACCGTCCAGGGTGCAAAATGTTAGATGCTCACTCCCAGGTTCAAGTGCATCGACCTGCACTTGCACAAACCTGAGTGTTTGCCTGCTTAAAGTCTGCTTCCTGTGTGCCTCACTGCTTCACCCTAGTCCTTTCCACTTATTGCTGAGTAATCACAATAAATTATTTTGTTTCTCTGAGCCTCAGTCTTCCCAGTAACAAACAGTGAAAATAATGCTGCTTTACAGAGGTGCTCAGGTAGGTTAAAGTAGAGAACATGCAGAACACTTGACAAAGGGGTTGCCAATCAGATCGCTGCTGTTGTTTTCTGAAACTGAGGCAGGTGTCTGATAAACCCATCCATGATAAGACAGTGGTCACCGAAAGATTTTAAGGATTATCAGTCCGAGAGGTTTGATGTTAGAAGGCCCTTGGAGAGGCAGTATTTTCACACATGTGCATGCCTTCTAGCACGCATGCACACACATGAACACACACGTGCAGGTACACACAGCTGGGGTGGAGGTTTTACCCCTTCCCTCCTATCTGTCCTCTCCTGCCACCCTCTAGCCTCTGCTTACACTGAGCTGCGCCCTTTCTGTGCTCAGGAATGTCCTGATTTTTCAAAACCAATCTGTAAAGGGCAAGGAACTTCCGTTCCCATCGCAAAAGCATGGATATAAGCACTTAGCTCACATAATACTTCAAACCGAGTACAATACCACCTAGCAGCATGTTCTCTATAAAGGCATCATTCATGAAAATATTAAAAGGTACAGGAGGTTGGCTTCCCCATGAGCACGATAGATAATTCTACAAGAAATCCAGTGAGTTTGGTAATCTCCTTTTCCTCCTCTGCCTGTCTTAGTCCACTGGGGCTACTACAGCAAAAATACCATAGACTGGGTGGCTTGTGAGAAATGTATTTCTCACAGTTCGGGAGGCTGGGAAGTCCCAGCTCAAGGCCACTGTAGATTTGATGTCTGCTGAGGACATGCTTCCTGGTTTATCGATGGCTGTCTCCTTGCTGTCACCTTACACGGTGAAAGGAGACAAGAAAGCAGACAGTTCTCTGTGGTCTCTTTTATGAGATCATTAATCCTGCTCATAGGGGCTCTACCCTTATGGCCTAAACACCTCCCCAAACCCCCACCTCCTAGTACCACCGCATTGAGCATTAAGTTTCAACATACAAACCCTGGGGGACACAAACATTCAGACCAGAGCCCTGCCCCCTGGTCGGGCCGCCTGCAAGATTTGCCTCCACCCTGCAAGCACCCGTTACTGACACTGAGTGGGTTACACAGAGCACAATTCTGTACAAGATGCAGACCCGAGTAAACGCAATGCTTACCTTCGGTTAGCTTCAAATGAAGAAGATATAATTGTTTTCTTCTCTTTGCTGCTTATTTTCTCTAGTCTCACAACACCAAAACAGTTATTTTTCGCAATGCTGTCCTGAGTCATGCCGAGAGTCACAGAGATGCTAAATGTTTAGTCAAGCCCACTAAGGAAGAGAATTTTACTCACTCGAATATTCATCATTAACAAGTGTTTCGCAGTACCTACTGTATGCCAGGCAGCTAACTGTAGATGTAGAGAATGAAGCAGAAGCCAAATAGAAGGAAAAAAAAAATCCCTACTCTTATGATTTTTTTTTTTTTTTGAGAGGGTTGGGATGGGGAGGTGTTTTTCTTAATAAAATTAAAACTCAAACCCTCAAAGCTCAGGCAGCCAGGGAGATCCCAGCCCGTCTCATAAGTTATTCAGTCATATGCTTCTCTTCTGTTACTTCAAGCAGCATTACCCTGACCTCAGGGATGTGTCATACCCGCTTTATCTATCTGTAGCATCCTAAGGCCAGGGAACCAAAGCCAGCCTGCTGCCTGCCTTTGCAAATAAAGTTTTATTGGAACCCAGCCACACTCATGCATTCATGTGTTGTCTGTGGCCGCTTTTGCACTAAAATAGCAGAGTTGAGTGGTTGTGACAGAGAACACTTTGACAGGCACACAAACCCTAAACTATTTACTATCTGATCCTTTAGGAGAAAAGACCAACTCCTAGGACAGAGGAGTAAACCATGCCTGCACCTTCCCTTAGCTCCCCCTAGCTTATCTGAAAAAGGCTCAAATTTTCAAAAAGATTTTACTAAATATTTTCAGAAAACAAAATGGAAGTGAATACAGAGACTAGAATAAGCATACAAACATTGTGACCCTGGACTTTGGTATCTGACCCCGTCGTAGTTGACTTAGCATAACATGCTCTTCATTTCCTTAGTCTCTATAGTCTAACCGAGCCCTAAAGGCAAACCCAGAGCTGCAAACTCGTGATCTCCTCTCCTCCCAGGCTGGTTCTGTGTGGACACCTCCATCTTGTGATCCAACATGTGGGAGCTACTTCCTGGACATCTTGAGACCTGGGGGTTAAAACCCCCAAAAAACTCTCATTGCACAATTTTCCTGGGACTATTTTCTCTCCACTTTCCATAGCATTCCATGCTGCAGGTTCTCCTCTAACGACTGACCCAGTCAATGATCCCAATCCCTCAGAAAACGGTGTTGTCCAGACTACAAAACCAATAGTATAAAAACTCAGGATAAATACGATATCCCAATGCCGAGGCCACTTTAACAGACAGAAAATGATGGTCAACCGAAGGATGATTTTATCCATTTCTCAATTCCCAACTTAAGAAACCCGATCTCCTAGAGAATATACAAATTACATGAGGAAATCAAATATATGGATGGCAATAATCTGAGAACTACATGAGAAAAGTCCATAAATAAGTGGAAACTTAAATGCAGTTGCTGAGAGCGTAGAACCAAAAAATGGTCAGAGAAGTTGGAGGGAGAGATGAAGAAGGTCTCTTTGAAGGATTAAACCTCAGGCAAATGTGAAAGAACCAACAGGGAAGATCTGTATTACTGAGAGACCCTCTACTGGCACTTGGCCCACCCTCAATTCTCCTCTACATTATCTCCTCCCTGCTAAATTATCTCAACAGCAGCGGCCGCAGAGCCAGGTGACAGAGGGCCTGGTCACGGCAGCTGAGGCATTAATCTCCATGTTTACTGAAAATGAAAGAGAGAGAGAGAGAAAAAATTTGAAGAGATCTTAACTCTGTAGAGAAAAGGGTCTTTTGGCAATCAGCAGTAAAACACATCTTGCTCAAATAATCACCCCCTCATTCCCATTTCATTAGTAAAACATCCACTAAAAATGGAGGAATTCTGGAACTCAGTAGTAATGCCCAGAAGCTTTCTCTCATCTGGACAAAATGAACTTTATAATGGTAAGGGAGCTGCGTACAGATGCTGATTTCCAGAAAATGCACAGACTCTCCTCAGCACTGCATGTTTGTCCACCAGTAACTGTGCTTTCACTCAGTGAGTTCCTTCAGCACTGTCTCATGAAATAAAGAACATTTTCCTTGTAACTTAAATTGATCTAGACTTTGCTGTAAAACGACAATAAATAGACTTATAAATATAGATAAGATTAAGATTAGTCATTTGCCTTTGGATTTTTATCTTCTATCTAGTATTTGGAGGTCAAAAATATATCATAACTAGTATTCAGTTTTCTTCAAAGGAACAAAAATCTGTTTCTATGGAGTTTTGGCGTCCCTGCTCAGCATCATTTCGTTCTAATGGACACTGTCTTCTGTTTTACAATTTACATTTAAATGCCAAATATTCTACTTTGATGCATTTCCAAAGGAAGATTCAGATGAGTTGTCTGATTTTCTTTTAAGAGTAATATTAAAGCCTCACTCTATGTCACTCCTTGAGGTGCCTCATTAAAATCTTTAAAAAGTCATCACCTTTGTTCTATCTGTGGAGGCTTATTGAGGGGAGGGTGGATGGAACAAGATGAAGGGAATGTTTTCACCAGAGGAGAATTGTTCCAGATGAAAAAGCTCTAGGGAATATATAACATGTTTCAGAAAAATTTAGGAGGAAAAAGCAAAGGGTAGGAGGAATCTGATCCTGTAGGTGTCAGACCCACCAGAGAGAGACTGCTCACGCGTGACATGTTTCAGATCATTTGACGCGGTCACGCAAGCAACAGAAAGTTATATGGTTTTTAGTCTTCAGGTGGCAGGGAAATGATAATGTGGGTGGATAAGGGGGGAAAAATGAACTCCTCTTTTTTTATTTAAATTACTTTTGCGCTTGTTCTAGACTGCAGAGGAGTTGACAAGCCACCCAGTTCACACATGCTCACACCTCCCCACTTCTCCAGGGCTACAGCGAAGTTTTCCACAGACCTGCCGGAGCTGCTTATCACTCTCTCAGATTGCATCTGAGGAGGGGTGGGTCCGTGTGGGCATCGTGCCATATGCCCTAGGAAAACAGAGGAAAGAATACATTTCCTGCCTCTGACGAAAAATTCAGACACGTGGGCAATCACAACACAGAGCAGAACGTCTACAGAGGCTATGAGCCAGGCACTCATCCCAACTGGGGATGGGGTGTGGAGGGGAGGAAGATCTCCTCAGAGGAGGGGACAGTGGACTGTGTTCGGAAAGACCGATGGAAGTTGTGCAGGAAAGGGGAAGGACACTTCTGGCAATCCCAACTGTCCCACCTCAGGACAGAAGATACGGAACAGAAAAGGTAAGTTTGGAAATGAAAGCAAGGCCAACCACAAACTGTCTTGGAGGCTATCCTGAGTTTGAATTTCATTCTGAAAGAGATGGGAAATGAGTACCAGGATTGTGAAGAAGGGAATAATCAGATTTGCACTCATAGCATCAGTGTTGTGCATAGGCTGCCAACTCCTTTCTAAACGACTCAAATCACGAAAACCAACTAGGATAGAAGGTACAGCTGGAGCAGCAAGTGTGAGAACAAGAGAAACATGTAAGGCTCAAAAGTATTTTTAAGAAAGGAGGATACCAAACATTCTGATGGATTGGATGCCAGAAGTGAGTGAGATCGAAGGCAGGAGTAGGGCTCAGGAATGGGGGGCCGCCTGGAGGAGAAGAAGGAGGGAGTGGTGGGAGCCACAATGGTGGGCACAGGTGAAATGAGGTGAGCTTAGTCACTAGAAATATCCCATGGGCAACCGATCTAGACTCAGAGCAAGGTAGAAAGACAGATTCAGCTAGCATACAGCAGGTAACAGAAGTCAGGCATAGGTGAAATGGTTGCGGGGAGAGAGAGAGCCCCAGAGAACACCTGAGGGGCCATAAGGAGGAGTCTGAGAAGAAATGGACAGATGGGCTGAAGGGAAACCAGGAGAGCCTCATAAAAGCCAACGGGAAGAGTGTGTTAGAGAGAGAGTGACCAATAGGAATGAAAGGAGGGACTTGGCTTTTGTAAGTCTGCCATCTCAGAGGATCCTGGTAGATCATCCTCAGTGGAATGGTCTGGGTAGAGCCCGGATCTCAACGGAGCACTCAGTGGGGGAAGGGAAAACAGAAACTGCAGTGCAGACTTGAGTCTCAAGAAGCTTGACATCAAAACCACATAGGAAGGAGGGACGAAAATAGGAGAGTTCAAAGGAGTATGTGTGTGTGTGTGTGTGAGAGAGAGAGTCTTGAATCTTGCTTCAACAGTGTGCCTTCTAATTCCTGCCTAAGGAGAACTCTGGGAGTAACCTAATCCATTTCTCAGCTTTTAAATTAAAAGAACGCTGTGTGTGGTATAGGAATTTATGGAATGCTTACCACATGTCAGAAATTTTGTGTTTTTTCTTTTATTACCCCAGAAGTTCCGCAACACAGACACTCGTATTTTTTCTCTCTTAGAACAACTGAGGAAACTGAGTCAAAATGTTCACTTGTTTGCCCACGGCCCATAATATGTAAATGGTAGAGCTGGAATTAGGTTCCAGGTCTATCGGATCTGAAGCACCAAGACCCTGGGAGCAAGCGACAGAGAGAGAGAGAGAGAGGGAGGGAGAGTGTGTGCGTGTGTGTGTGTGTGTGTGTGTGCAATTCTCCAGGGATTTCACTTCTGGAGACTGTTTCCTTCTCAGCGAAATGAAGGCTTTGGCCTAGGGAGGTCAGAGTCACTGCTTACTTGTTTTCTCGGGAGCGCCATGCAGTCAGGACCCAGTGGTTCCTCGGAAGAAGCAACCCCCTTGGTAAATAAGCCATGAGAAAATCCATCTGTTTCTCTTTTTGCCACTTTAACTCTCATCGACACACCTGAGCACACAATTCTATTATTTTCAAGCTCTAACTTAGACATAGGAGGAACTGAGTTAGTTTTAGAACCTTTAGTGCCTGGCTCAGTACGCCGAAGGCCCATTACACAAACGCCCTTCCCCGAAGGTTCCGGAAAACTAGACCGGTAAGGAGATTTTTCTTCATTCCTTTCATACCAGGTTTCTTCCTATATACGGTTTTTGTCATTTTAACTTTTTTGATATGCAACGTATATTCACAATAGCGCACACACCCTAAATATTTAGCTTGATGAAATTCGCAAGATGAGCCCATCCATAAAACAAGCACCCAGTGGTTGACTCCTTTTGGAAATTATTTGTTCTTTGTTTCCACAGTTATAAAGCTTACTTAGAAATTCAACTCTACCTCACAGTGAATATAGAAAGGCTAGCTAATTATAGCTTTAACTGTAAAACACTTTGACAAACTTGAAGTAGTTAAAGAGCTGCTTAAATTGATTATAATGTCACATGGTTTCGACTTAAATTATTTCACCTGAGAGATTGTCAAACTGTCCTCATTAACAGATCACGAAAGAGATGTGCTTGAAATTCAATTTAATGGAGACTTGTGAATTTTAAAACTGTTGGTGGCTTGTAACCTGGAATATTCCTGTTTAAGTTCTCTGAGTCAGCCTCATTCCCTTCCCATAACTTTTTCTGCATTCCTTTTTTCTGTAGCAGTGGGAAATCTTGTGTTTGAAAGTCATAGTGGTCCCGCAAACCTCCCATGTGTTACATGTTGGTCAAATGGCTGGCTGCCATTGGCCCTCAGTCTCGATTCTTGGTTTGCAGACATCCTTAATGATGTTTTGTACAAAGCCATATTCAGATTCTAACTTTCTCCAGGCAAAAACCCCCTTTCAGAGTCTGATCTTGTTCTAGGTCATTTCTAATCTGGAAGGGCATGGTCCAAAACAGCTCAGGTGATCTCTTCTTGGGGCAAGAATGAGCGGGAAAGCAGCTGTCCCCTTTTGAGGACTGTGAGTCTACCTCCTTAAGGGGAAGGGGGTAGGGAGAACACGCTACATGACTAGGGTTAGGTAGAATCTAGAGAATCTCCAAGTGAACAATAAGAAGAAAGTTTGACTAAACTGTGCAAGATTTTCATCCCAGGATGTCTATAGCACATTGGCCATCGTGGTTATTCCACAACGATATGAACCAATAATAATGCTTTTTTTTTTTTAAGATTTTATTTATTTATTTGACAGAGAGATAGAGAGCACAAGCAAGCAGAGCAGCAGGCAAAGGGAGAGAGAGAAGCAGGCTCTCTGCTGAGCAGGGAGCCCAATGTGAGGCTCAACCCCGGACCCTGGAATCATGACCCAAGCTGAAGGCAGCTGCTTAACCCACTGAGCCACCCAGGAGCCCCAGTAATAATGCTTCTTGAAGCATGTGGAAAGAGATCTCATTTATATTATTTATAATGACTCACACTTTGTAGCCAATCATTCCAGCATGACTGGGAATTGCTAGAATGATTAGTTCTCTTTTCAATAGTTAATTTTGATAAATTTAGTCATTATATGTAATCTCTGGGAAGTTAGTTTTTCTTCTACTTGCTACCTGCCTGAAAGATCTGACTCAGAATCTAGATTTGTACTGTCTGTAGACAGATAATTCTCATTCCCAAATTATATGCCTCCAATCTTTCGAGCTTAGAGAATTACTGAGGGAGTGAAATTAGACCAGCTTTGGTAGTTACTAACTTTATCCTGCCTTGGAGCAAACATCTGTAGTTAGCAAATTAAGGGTCTGTACTATTTTATTTTGCTTTTGATACTGGCTTATGTACCATTTTGGATTGTTAGTTCACTTGCCATGTACATATGTCTTACCTTCCCAAGGAGGATATTAGCTCCTTGAAAGCAGGAACTAAGACTTAACATTTCTTTATATGTCCAAAATGTCTTAACACAACATACTGGAGAAGACATCCTTATTAATTGGAAGTTTGGTCTGAGAAAAGGGAAAAGCCTAATAGGCCATGGTAATGTTTTTTAAATTTAGGGATATACAACTTAATTTTGATCTGTCATAGTCATTATATGAATCAAAAGAGCCTTTTTTTAAATCTTGTATAATCCTTAACAAATCACTATATTTTCCCCTATTTCTACTACTTCTGTATTTTAACCTTTTTAGTAGCTTTGTAAGTGATTAACTCACCACCTTTACATCACTTTACATTATTCTGAATTTTACTCTACATTTACCTAAATTCAAATAGTCTTTTGTGAATGTAAACCACTGTTGCAGACAATGAATGAATCAACCATTCAGTAAGGCTGACTATCTCAGAGAGATCAACATCTTTTCCATAATAATTCTACTAATAGCTTCAGATGAGGACCACTCATAATCCGTCTTTGAAAAGGTAAGACTTTTCGCCTCTGGGCAGCTAACAAAGCCATCACAAACAAGCCAAATGCTTCTACAGAATATTTTAGATCATATTCTTATTCTCAGCCTTACCAATTTGTAACGACTCGGAAAAACGTCATTCTATATGACAATGAAATTCATTCTCTCACCGAAGAGCAACTGCTCTCCCAAGCAAACCCACAAACATGACATGAATAGAAGGAATAAGAAATGTACTTTGAGATGCATGCAAATGAACAATGGAGGGATCTTGTTGACCTTCTCAGAGAAGAAGTCTTTCTAAATCTTGAACGGTGGTATTATTAAGCATTTCAGTGCAAAAATATGGATATAGCTGTTTTTCTAATTAAGGTGTCTGTTCAACACAAGTATTGGCATCTCATTTAAATAATTATCTGGTAGGGTATACTGCAATTCCATGTGGTATATTCAGAGCATCTAATCAGGAGAAATTCTAGTCTGCTTAGGAATGTTTGTTAATTAAAAGATTTGGAGGGGCGCCTGGGTGGCTCAGTGGGTTAAAGCCTCTGCCTTCAGCTCAGGTCATGATTCCAGGGTCCTGGGATCGAGCCCCGCATTGGGCTCTCTGCTTGGCAGGGAGCCCGCTTCCTCCTTTCTCTCTCTGCCTGCCTCGCTGCCTACCTGTGATCTCTATCTGTCAAAAAAAAAAAAAAAAAGATTTGGAGATTTCAGCGGAGTACCTCCAGCTTTGGGAAAATCCTCAAAATTAAGCCAATAAAAATTACAGCCCTTACTGTTCATCCGGAACTAATAGCATGCTCTGGCAGGCATCTCAATGCATCCTCAGTCACATAGAAGTAGCTCCATCAAATAGGCCACTTTTAGGAAGCCACCTTTACTATCCTTCCATAGCTGGATTATCCCTACTGGTCCAGCTTGGCTAGTCTCCCCGAGGATCTTTTTCCATTACTGAGCCTAAAAACAAAAGGAAGTTTTGAGTCCCTAAATGTCCAGCTTACATAACAGTGACTTGCCCAGGTTTTGAAAACAACATTGCTTGTAAGCAATAGATAAATGGTCAACTTCATAAAAGGAGAATTAACTGGATGTCTGTGGTATAATTTGGCTTTGATATTTTGACAGCAATACAATAGCAGAAAGTTCAGGAAGGAATGTCAGTGCATTACCTTTTGTCAAAGTCTGCCATTAAAGGGCCTGTGAATTTTTTCATTACAGGTGTTTCTTTGATTTTCATGGTAAATGTGTTGTTGAAATTTAGTTTGGTTTGAACAAATAGTGGCAGGGCTCCTGGGTGGCTCAATCAGTTAACCACCTGACTTCAGTTCAGGTCCTAATCCCAGAGTCCTGGGATTGAGCCCCATGTTGGGCTCCCTGATCAGCATGGAGTCTGATTCTCCCTCACCCTCTGCAGCTCCCCCTGCTTGTTCTCTCTCTCTCTCTGATAAATAAAATATTTTCACTGCACAAGAAGGGATTCATGCATTAAGTGAGTACTTATTAAATGCCCACTTAGAAATCATAGTTCCTAGAAATACAAAGACAGACAAACCCAAGCCCTGCTCTGTGACAGCTCAGTCTAGTGAGGATGCAAACATAGATAAAAATACAATGTAGAGTGAAAGTCTCATAACAGGTGTTGAAGTAGACCCTTCTGGGATAAGCTTAGAGGCAGTTGGGCAGGCTTTTCAGATATGGTAACTTTCTACCTAAAGAAACTGTGTTCAGAACACTTCTATAAAGCAAATCATTTTTTTTATTTTGTTAATTATATTTCATATATTAATCTTTAAAAATTTAACAGTAGTTAGTGTACACATTAGTACACATTAGTAGTTAGCGTACACATTATTCTTAAAACAAACAAAACAACCTTATTCTAGAGCTCTTTGGTCATCCCAATTTTCAAAGAGGAAACTGAGGCCAACTCTTCCCCTGCTCTCCTATCTCGTGTGCTCTCTCAAATAAATAAATTAAATCTTAAAAAAAAAAAAAAAAGGAATCCTCCTGCATCCAGAACTTCTACTGGATTCTTAAATAACATCTTTAGCCATATGCAATTTTTCCCCCTTGCATTTGAGTTAATAACTACATATTTTTCTCTTTACCATTGTGTCTTAATCAGAGGTTCTCTTGGGTGTGACTTAGGTGTGTTAGCTCTGGATACATGCTACATAGCCCTGACACCCCTACTATGTATGTATCTGAGATATCTTTGGGGTCACTGGTTTACTCTCTACTCAACAAAGTTTTTTGTGGTTCTTAAAAAAAAAAGTCTTCCTTCTCAACATTAAGAAAACAACCTTGCTACAAAATGGACTAAAGACCTTGACAGACACCAAGGAAGAGATGCAGATGGAAAATAAGTATATGAAAAGATACTCCATATCATATGTCATCATGGAAATTCAAACTAAAATGAGATACCACTACACATCTATTAGAATGAACAAAATCTAGGACACTGACAACACAACATGCTAGCAAGGATATGGAGGCAAGAAACACTCAAACATTGCCAGTGGAAATCCAAAATGCTACAGCCCCTTTGGAAGGTAATTCAACAGTTTCTTTAAAAATAAGCATACTCTTACCACACAGTCCAGCAATTGCACTGCTTGGTATTTACCCAAAGAAGTTGAAAGCTCGTGTTCATACAAAAACCTACACAAAGATGTTTATAACTGCTTGATCCATATTGCCAAAATTTAGAAACAACCAAGATGTCCTCCAGTAGGTGATGGATAAACTGATACATCTAGACAATGGGATATTATTCAGCACTAAAAAGAAGTGAGCTATCAAGCCATGAAAAGACATGGAAACTTAGATGCGTATGACTAAGTGAAAGAAGCCAATCTGCAGGGACTACATACCGTAAGATTCCAATTATATGACATTCTGCAAAAAGTAAAACTATGGAGACAATAAAAAGATCAGTGGTTGCCAGAGGTTGGAGGATGGGAGGCAGAGGGATGGATAATGAGACCACAGAGGATTTTTAGGGCCATGAAAATACTCTGTATGATACCATAATGATGGACACCTGTCACTGTACATTTGTACAAACCCACAGAATGTAGAATGACCAAGAGTGAACCCCAGTGTAAACTACGGACTTTGTGTGATAATGATGTGTCAGTGTTGGATCATTGGTTTAACATCTGTGTGACTGGTGGGGGGTGTTGATAATGGGGAAGGATCTTCCTGTGGGGGTGCAGGGGTACTTGAGAAATCTCTGTAACTTCTTCTCAGTTTCACTGCGTATCTAAAACAGCTCTAAAAAATAGTCTAGGGGCACCTGGGTGGCTCAGTGGGTTAAAGCCTCTGCCTTTGGCTCAGGTCATGATCCCAGGGTCCTGGGATCGAGCCCCACATCGGGCTCTCTGCTCAGCACAGAGCCTGTTTCCCTTCCTCTCTCTCTGCCTGCCTCTCTGTCTACTTGTGATCTCCGTCTGTCAAATAAATAAATAAAATCTTTTAAAAAATAGTCTAAAAAGTCTAAATAGTCTAGAAAGGGTTGTCTGCTCATTCACCCTCTTCTATGGCTCCTTCTTCCCTGATTCACTTGGTTCACTTTCTTGCTGTCTCTTTTCCTTCATGTTATCCTTGTCTGTTGCCTACCTTCACTAAGATAACTCAGTGCTAACTTAGTAGCTGCTAACTGTTCTGTTCAGAAACACATTTCTTCAAACTCAGCGTGACCAGTATCCTGGGATGTTTTCTATTATGAGACCCCATCAGGGAGACTGCTGGCCTCCAGTGGGCCCCATCTAGTCATTTGCTATTTATTAGTTATATTGATCACCACCCCCAGAGGGATGACAGAAATCCTGGCACAGATAGTAACTCCACAATACAGAAAAAAATTGTTCATCTGCCAAGAGCTCTTTCAAACACTGTTCAAAAGATTAAAGAAAGGGCAGGACAACTTCACCCTCCATTTTTTGTCTGACCTATTTCTACTTTCCCTGTCTGAATTGTTAACAATGTTCTATATTATTTTTCAAGGCAAGCATCCTAGCCAAACACACACACACACGCACACAGAAGAAAGTTTCTTTATGAACATTTTTATTGGCTTGAGCAGAGCAAGTGTCCTAAAGCCTGACTGCATGGAGCCTGGGGGCACCAAGAGCGCTGGCAAGAGCTCTTGTCCTAGGCAAGTAGACTTCTGAACAGCCTGCACCCAGCCATCCTGCCTCTCTGCCTTTTATTCCTTATCTGGCAGATTCAATTTGCAACATTTTATTTTCCAAGAATGGCACTGTAGGGAAATGAGGCTTACCTATCAGGCCATCTTAAAAGGAGCTTATAATCCACTGTAGCTTCCAATTGAATGAGAAAACTGAAGTTATACTTTGATTTCATGACTTTGATTTCTTTTGTCAGTCAGTCAAAAAGTATTTGCTGAGTGCTAGTCCATGTTGCAGGCACCAAATTGGGCAGAGGGAAAGAGGAGGACAGATAAGGCAATGGAATAGCTGCCTTTGTGCTGTGAGCTCCTGGTCTACCGTCTCCCTTTCAGCAATCATCTCTCCATATGGTTATGGAATTGTACTTGCCTACAAAGTCATTCGGCAAATGAAAGAGGTAGTGCCATCCTATGATTACAGCAGTGCTCTGGAAAGCTAAGGTAATATTAGGCAAAGTGAATTTCCCTTTATACCATTGCAATGACAGTAATTGCCTATGGAAATGGCCACTCACCAAGTCAGTAATATCATTTATAAAATATATTGCAGATTTTGGAAGACAGCCACTAGGTGAATTGCAAAATGTAAAACTTTTCCCTATTTGCCTACCCAATTCATTTGAAAATTGAACATTATTCCTTAAAGAAAAATAGGGAACTAGTAATTTGAATTGTGTTGCTTATTATGGGCTGTTTAAGGGTAACTGGAACCAGAAATTGTCGATGAGAGAAAAATGGTAGCCCTCCAGAGAATTGGGCAATCAGTATGAAAGCACTCTATAGATACCCAGGACTTTTGACTTACAGTATTAACTGCCACTAATCCAAGACAGGGGTGCTACACAGCAGAGATTTATAACTGGTGGTGTTTTATTATATCACACAATAGATTAGCACTGTAGACTCATCAAAATTGTGTGGAAAGCCAGCCCCAAGACCAACAGCACGTCTTATTCATTAAGAGATCTTTGATAACAAGAAAACACACATACAAGAAAACATACACACATTCTAGATAAAGCCAAACAGCCAAACAAAAAAAGCAAGAAGAAGGAGAAGGAAGAGGAGGAGAAGAAGAAGAAAAATGCTCCAATGTCCAGATAACTCTAAATTAGGTGTTCTGCATCAAGGCACAAAAACATCAAGATGACTGGGTTTTTTAATTTTTCAACTGGGTGCCTTGGCATCAAATGATTAAAATCAAGCTTTCTCTCTCCTATCATACCAAAGAGAAAGTTGATCCAGAGGCAGGAAAGGATCTCAAACACATTAGGAATTATGTCATGTGGTGGGACAAAATCAACCACGTGCCCTTTGCTAGTAAGTAATTATTCTTTCTGTTGCATCATCTCATGAACTGTTTTCGGAACATATCACTGAGGTTAATCCATCATTACATTTTGCAAACCTCAAAGCTCTACTGAATTAGTTTATAATATAAAAGAGAGATTCGATGAACATGATGGCTTCTTTCTCCTTTTGCTTTCATGTTCTGAAATCTTTTCTCTAGTGAAATAAAAGAAACAAATGACAAATAGGCATTACTCAGATAGCTAGAGAAAATTGTTTTTGCCCTTTTGAACATAGCTGATATTATAAATTGACTGTTGGCATAAACCACAAAGAAATTCTCATTTGAGTTCTACTGTAGAATATTGTCCCCACGGAAATGCTCTCAGCTCTTAATGAAATCAGTGAAAAAAATTGAATCGTGTAGTTTATTCTTATATATGGTACTGCGCCTTCAGCAGTTCTGGAAATTAAGAGTGAAGTTACATAGCGGGTATGGGATGTGTGGAGTCCTGGGGCTTCACTGGTTAGAAGATGAGTATTGGTCAGGATGAGGGAGGAAGAAGTGGAAGAAAGAGGATGGGATGAGGCCTTCAATCCTCATCTCTTGTTTTTCAAAATTACTGTCTTTCTCCATGTGTGAAGTGGGGTGGCAGTGGTTTGGTTAGAATACTGGCTAAGCTGCTAAACTACAAAGAACTCGAGTACAGAAGCTCGACAAACAAGGTAGTCTCTTGCAGGAGTTTGAAAGAAGGGATAGGGCTGTGGTGGCAGAAAGCCTCACTCATGGGACTATTCACGTTCCTCATTCTTGTCTGCAGGTGCTCTGCCTCCCCTGAGTTTTGTCACAGCTGGGTTAGGGCCACATCTACAGTGGAGCTGTGAGGCTGGAAAGAGAGGAAGGAAAGGACAAGCAGGTTTCTTTCTACTTTTTTCACATGCCACACAATTCACCCATTGAGCGCACATCTCAATGGATTTTGGTATAACTCATTATTCATTATCGATCTTTAAAATCATGATGAAGTATATTGCTATGAACTGTAAGTGTCCTTCCAAAATTTATATGTTGAGATCTTAATCCCCAATGTGGTAATGTTTGCAGGTGGGACTTTTGGGAGGTGACTGGATTTGGATGATGTCATGGGTGGAGGCCCCAAGTGGGATCAGTGCCCATACATAAGGATGAAGAGCCCAGAACTCTCCCTCTTGGCCTGGTAAGGACACAGTGAGAAGGTGACTGTCTACAAGCTGGCAAGTGGGTTCTCATCATGCTGGCACCTTGATCTGGGACTCACAGCCTCCAGGACTGAGAGATACATGTGTGCTGTCTAAGCCACTACTGTGGTATTTTGTTACAGCAGCCTGAGCAGTCTAAGACATGTATTTATAACATAAAATTCACCATTTTAACAATTTGTAAGTAAAAATTCAATGGCACTAATCACATTCACAATTTTGTGCAACCATCACTACTATATTCTAAAATTTTTCATCAATAAGCAAGTTTCTTGTAACCAAGAGATATGAGCCTTGTCCACACCCCTTCCCTTCACTTTCCATTAGCTACAGCTGACCAGAAAGAGATAGGAGAGTGGTCCGAGGTCGGCAGCAAGTACACAGCTAAAGCACTGAGACCTCCAGTACTGAGAGGAAGAAGAG
Source organism: Lutra lutra (assembly GCF_902655055.1). Taxonomy (NCBI): domain Eukaryota; kingdom Metazoa; phylum Chordata; class Mammalia; order Carnivora; family Mustelidae; genus Lutra; species Lutra lutra. The sequence goes on along the minus strand of NC_062283.1, from coordinate 88,307,814 downwards.
AGGAGGAATGCCTGGGGAAAACTGCAGTTCCCTCTGAAGGTATTTATCTAAAACTTTGTCTGAATCTCCTTGGGCTGTCATAATGAAATACCACAGACTAGGTAGCTTAAAAACAAAGGAAAACATTCACAATTCTGGAGGCTGAAAGTCCAGGATCAAAGTCAGTGGGCAGATCCAGTGTCTGGCATGAGCTGGATTCCTGGTTTGCAAATGGCTGTCCCCTTTTTGTATCCTGACATGGCAGAGAGCAGAGAGAGGAGTTCACCCGTCTCATCTTTTAAAGATGCTAATTCTACTTATGAGGGCCTCATCCTCGTGACCTATTTCCCAAAGGCCCCCATTTCAAAAACACATCACATTGGGCTTTAGGAATTCATATGAATAGGGACAGGGGAACCCACACACATTCAGTCCATAACAAGTGCTCTGTTTTCTATAGAGGTCGTAGCAACATGCCCACTCATGAGCCACCTGAGAGTAGGTCAATTTCCGTACACCCTCAAGTATTTTTATTGCAGTTTAATTTGTTTTTCTCCTATTTAAATGAGGTTCAGAATCTTCTCATGCATGTAAAAGCCATTTGATCTCCTTTGCTAAAATTTTTCTTTTCATATCTTTTGACCATTTTTATGAAGTATCTGGTTCATTTTTTATGAATGGGGCACTTGGGTGGCTCAGTGGGTTAAGCATCTGCCTTCAGCTCAGGTCATGATCTCAGGGTCCTAGGATGGAGTCTTGCATTGGGCTCTCTGCTCGGCAGGAAGTCTGCTTCCTCCCCTCTCTCTCTCTCTCTCTGCCTGCCTCTCTGGCCACTTGTGCTCTCTCTGTCAAATAAATAAACAAAATCTTTAAAAATAAATTAAAAAAAATTTAGTGGGTGATGGGAAGCATTGCCCATTTTGGTCTATCAGATAAACTCCAGAAGATAATCTTTAGGGTTTGTATTGTCCTTTCAAGGAATGTTTGATGAGTCTTTATTACCAAACTAGCCCTTTTGGATGTAATTCTTCATGTATATAAAACCACCAGTTACATTTACTATACAGAAATATTAAAAAGGGGAAATAGACCATTGAGAAATTAGTGTGTAATATATCCTTAACACATGTTTGTTGAGTCAATGCATAGATAATAGATGGATGAAAACTAGTTTACAATGGGGAGAAAAAAGTGTTGCTTTTCAAGTCTCTTTTCTTTTTGAAACAAAATTGATTATCAAATTGATATTATATCAGTTGGGAAGCTTTTGATTGAAAGAAAAAGAATGCCCAACTGAAAGTGAGTTTATGATAGGAATTTCTTCTCTCCTATAGCAAGTGTGGACATAGGCAGTTCCAGTGTTGTTAATGCTGCAGTGAAATGAAGACATCAGCGAACAGGCTCTTTCCTCATGTTTTTTTGTTTGTTTTTGTTTTTTTTTTTTTTTACCATTTATTTGTTTATTTGAGAGAGAGAGAGAGAGAGAGAATGCAGGGTGGGTAGGAACAGAGGAAGAGAATCTAAAAGCAGATTCCCCACTGAGTGTAGACAGAGCCCAACACAGGACTTGATCCCAGGCCCCTGAGATCATGATCTAAGCAGAAATTGGGAGCTGCGCACTTAACGGACTGAGCACCGGAGTGTCCTTCTTTCCCTGTTGTCTTGGTTCCTCAGCCCATTGCCCTTCATTGTCCTTATGACTGTGTCCACTCTGGTTATGAAATGACTACCTTTCAAACAACCTCACCAAGTGCATGAAAGATAGGAAAAAGTGAGTTTCATGGTATGGAGAACTTACCCAGAACCCTTCCCTAGCAGAGTTACTTATTCATCTCATTCACTAGCTGGGTCACAGGCCTACCCCTGAACCAGTGATTGGCAAAGAGATGTGAGTCCACCATGATGGCTTTAGAAAAATGAAGGTTAATCTGCTAGGGGACTAGCCCGCCTTCCCTGACCACACTGCTTCTTTCATCTGAACACATGTAGAGTTCTCTGTGTAAGGAAAAATAGGGGTAGGCAGGCAACCAACTTTGCATTAGTAATAGAATTTTCCAGAACTTTCTCCCTGCCCTTCTCTCCCTGGAGTGGAACAGGAGAGGAAGGATTTTCTAATAACTCTGGCTTTTTTACATTCTAGGAAGTGGTGAAGAGCCATATTAGAGAATGATTGTTTTTTGGTTTTAATTTTATAGAACAATGTTATTGTCCTTCCAGTTTCTTCTTGAGAAAAATATTGTGAAAACAAGGAACTGGGGGACTTCAGTCTTTTCCTCTGGGAAAAGGGACTGTTCTGAGAAGGGAGGGCCCTGCCACCTAGCAGAAGGGGGCCCCCAGGAGAGAGAGGGGCACTCAGAGACTCCAAGAGCAGGGACCTCTGACAGTGACTTTCAAACATTCCTTTTTACACCGAAATGCCCGTTTGACAGGTAACTTCAAGCATTCAGTAACTCTTGTCAACTGCATCTCAATGTCAATTTCATATTAGCCATACCTTGTGTAAGGACAGGAGTGTGGGAGCTGGTAAGGGAAAGCCATCTGAATAAACACTCTCAGGCTAGCAAAAAACATCTGTCCAGAATAGACAAATTCGCAGAAGCTGTAAGTAGATTCATGATTGCAGGGGGGCTGCGGGAACTGGGGAGGAATGGCTAGTGACTTCTAATGAGGACAGGATTTCTTTTTGGAATGATGAAAATGTTCTAATGGTAATTGTATGATTCTAGAAACATACTAAGGACTATTGTAAACTTAAAATAAGCAAATTTTATGGTATGTAAATTATATTTCAATAAAGTTGTTTGCTTTGATTTTTTTTTTTTTTTTTTTTTTTTTTTTTTTTTTTTTTTTTTTTTTTTTTTTTTGGTGATCCACACAGCAGCTGGGAGCAAGAAGTAATGAGCTCCCTGAGCATATTCAGTGCCTCCTCAGAAACACAAGCGAAGGTCTGGACTTCCCACGATTATATATAAGGTGAAGAATAAGTGATTTTATTTGAATATTATGAGAGAGATTGACCCAAAAGGCTGGGTAGCCTGGAGATTCTTTGTACTTTGCTTTTCAACAGCTCTGTGGGTCCCTTAGGGCTCACAAACAGAAAAGGATTTATACATACACACACATACAGGTTGTTCTAGAAATAAAGTTGTATCTTCTTCCTTTTGGAGGACAGCAGGAAAGAATTAGGGACAGAGTCAGGGTCCGCACTGAGTCGCAGGATCAACAGATACCGTAGCTGCTCACCACTACTTCCACTACCACCAGTCCATCCCCATGATGTCAGACTTCTCGCTCCTCACCAAGAAGAGCACAACAGGAAACTTAGTGGCCCCGAAGCCAACTGCCTGGGTTCACATGTGAACCAAGATCTATAGGTTACCAGCTCAGCGCAAGTTACTCAGCATCTCCCTGCCTCAGTTCACCCCTTTATATGATTGGGATAATATTAATGCCAACCTCTAGGGGTGATGTGCAAATGAAATGGGTTGGTACTTGTAAGACACTTAGAACCTCACTTAGCAAATAGTAAGCACTAAAATAAAGACATCAGTAGTAGTATTGTAACAGTAGGCAGTACATGAATTCTTCCAATATCTGGTGAATTTGTGAAGCATGAATATGGGAATCCACTGAATTGTAAACTGAAGAGAAAGACAAAGGCAGCATAGGTGGTTTGAGATGGTGGGGGAGACACACGTGCTAGAGCATCATTTGCAAGAGATCAGGGAGGCATATCCAGTCCTTAGTGGTGTACAGGGCATCAAGGATTATGTGGTGAAAATTCAAAAACAAAACCAAAACCAACAAACAAAAACACTCTCTCTTGGTCCTTACTCTCCCTGTTGGCTGAGAATCGTTAATTTATGTTTGTGTCACTTGGGACTCTTTGGGTGGCAAGTGGCAAAAATCCCAGCTTGAAATGACATAAACAAATAATGACAGCACCAAAAGGCTTTGTTGCATGGAACCGACAATCTGAGGGACATTGCTGACCTCAGTGAAATCTTAACTTCAGGGCCACTTGGGGTCACCAAGACTGTTTCTCTATCTACTCTACCTGTCTCGTCCACTTGGACTCTGTATTGTTTGTTTTCCATTACACCTTTTCCTTGTGGTGAGATGGTGACAGCAAATGTGCCCCCATTCCACTCCATACTCCTAGGTTCAAGTCCAGTAAGAAACAAATATACTTAAGTCTTGCCAAAAGTATCCTTGCACTGCATCAGCTCTGACCAGGTCCCATCACCATCCTGAACGAATTGTGCTTCCAAGTAGAGGAAATGCTTTGATTGGATTGGTGGGAGTCACATACCAAGGGTAGAAGGATGAGGTCAACACTATCTGAATTCCATGAACCAAAATTGAGGAGGGGATGGTTCCCCATGGGAGATTTGGGGGTTCATTTTCCCAGCTGTGCCTCCAGCTATTCTATGTTCTACTCTGTTTTGCTCACCAGCTTTCTTCCAACCCCTGCTATTTTCTCTTGGGAACAGGACAGAACAGATTCGGAGAGGAATATACCCAGAATCAGAAGTACTTGTTATGTGTGTAAAGGGTGGTGAGGGGTATGGCCAGGGAAAACATACCAGATGGGATAATGAAGTCCAGCCTGGCAGACTGACCGTGGTCTCTAGAGACAGAGGCAACAGATGATGAGTCAGATCCACAATTATCCCTTGGAGGTTAACATGAAAGTTATGGGTTCCATAGCAGGTAGTTGGAACAGGGTAGAATAAAACCGAGAAGTGGAAGAAGTTTCTGTTATACAGAAGGGAAGCACCCCTAGGTGTTAAAGGGGGGATTGATACTAAACACGACTGTCACGACATACCAGTCTGAATGCGCAGTGACTCTTTGCTCTTGGATGTTTGTATTTTCTTTTGGAACCTTCCTCAGAATGTCTAGCTTCCCTTCACGACTTCTGTCTTTACAGAAATGAAGCAGGCTTTTCAAAAGTCTTTAGGCAGGACTTCTGGTTTCAGCTCTAACATGTAAAGAGTTTGAAAGTTGTAACTCTCATTTCTACAACAAGAAAAAAAGATCAATCAATGGAAAATAAATGATTTTCTAGGACCCATGGGAAAGCTGAGGTTGCAGGGTGAGCTGCCAGCCCCAAATCTGGATAGACAGGCGAATCCAGGAAGTTATAGCAGACTTTACCTGGAGCAGAAGCCACTGGAAATGTAAATTGATAAAGCCACTTAAATAGTAAATATTATTAATTCCTACAGACTGAATATGGACTATCATGACAGTGAGAAACACCTGAGGGTCAAGTGGGGGGGGCACCCATATTCCAAGGGTTTGACTTCTAGGAATCCTTGGCACTCTGGCAGAGGGAGGAAAAAGGTAATTTTGAAACAGGCCAGAGTGTTCTCCTAACAAAAGCCTACTTGCCAGAGGAAAAGACTTACCAGAGCCTTATCCCATCCCAGGGGAAGGTTTTCTCCTTTGTCCCACTGTATGCCCCTCTGGCCTTCCTGTCTCATGTAAGGGCAGAAAAATGAAAAGACTAAGAAACACTCAGGAAGGTCACAACCCGGGGACCCAAACCACTAAGAGCCCAAGATGTAATAATAAGATTGTGGAACACTTTTCCTCTCCTACCATTTACCAGCAACAAGACTCCTGTATAAAAAGAGTGGATGACAGTTGAAAGCTCTGAGGTGCATCAAACTGTAAGGAGGAAACCCAAAGACAACAAGGAGATAAAAGCAAGGACACCAGAAGAATTTGGAGGTTCTGACACCCACGTTTTCAGCAAACATTAAAAAGAGCACCTTGCAGCCATATTAACATGAAATCTCACACTAGAAGCTGATTTACTTCAGGTCCTGCTATCCCATACATCATCTGGCTTTCAAAAAAAAAAAATTATAAGGGATATTAAACAGCCAAGGACAAAAATGGGTCTCAACAGACAAAGCAAGCATCAGAACCAGACTCAGATACAACACAGGGTTTGGAATGATTCGACAGGGAATTTAAAATAACTATGATTAATGTGCTAATGGAGCTAATAGTAAAAGTGGACAATATATGAGAGCACATGGGTAGGTTAAGCAGGGAGATGGAAACTCTTAGAATCAAAAGGAAATTCTAGAAGTTTCTAAACACCAAACATTGTGACAGAAGTGAAGAATGAGGGGTGCCTGGGTGGCTCAGTCAGTTGTGTCTGCCTTAGGTTCAGGTCATGATGCCAGGGTCCTGGAATCGAGACCCACATCCGGCTCCTTGCTCAGTGGAGAGCCTGCTTCTCTTTCTGTCAGCAGCTCCCCCTGTTTGTGCTAGTTCTCCCTCTCTCTCTCTCTGACAAGTAAATAAACAAACTCTTAAAAAAAAAAAAATGAAGAATGGCTTTGATGGGCTCATTAGCAGACTGGACACACCCCAAAAAAGAACCAGTGAGCTTGAAGAAAGGTCAATAGAAACTTCCCAAACTAAACTATCAGTCAGTTGAGGCCTTCTTAGTCTTACCCAGCTTTGTCTGCACGAAGTATTGCTGTTAATCACAGAGATGAAGAGGCCCTCTGACAACATGGGACCACCTTTGTAGGATGGCTAATCTTGCAGAAGTTTAGGTCCCCCATTGAGCAGCTCAGCCACTCACGGTAGTGCGTACACACACACACACACACACACACACACACACACACTGGCACATTCTGGGCAATGACTCCCCCCAGTGTTTCCGTCTATGACTCAATTAAGAATAGAGGGCTAACATGGACGGGACTGGAAGAGATTATGCTGAGTGTAATAAGTCAAGCAGAGAGAGTCAATTATCATATGGTTTCACTTATTTGTGGAGCATAACAAATAGCATGGAGGACAAGGGGAGATGGAGAGGAGAAGGGAGTTGAGGGAAATTGGAAGGGGAGGTGAACCATGAGAGACTATGGACTCTGAAAAACGATCTGAGAATTTTGAAGGGGTGGGGGGTGGGAGGTTGGGGGCACCAGGTGGTGGGTATTGTAGAGGGCATGGATTGCATGGAGCACTGGGTGTGGTGCAAAAATAATGAATACTGTTATGCTGAAAAAATAAAAAATTAAAAAAAAAAAAGAATAGAGGGCTAGACAGCATTTAGGGGACAAGGCCAGCAGGGAAGGGAGCATTGAGAAGGTCTGTCTGACATCATGCTGTGTTGCCCAGGCAGGTTCTAGTCAATAACTGGCAAGTGAGTGTGTGAGGAGTTGATAGAGGAACAGATTGTCCAGGCAGGGATCAGACACCCAATTACATGCAAGGTGAGGGCATAAGCTCAGAGAAAAGGAGAATCCACCTCATCCATTATGGGGCACAAATACCAGGTCAGTCAAGCAACAGTGGTGACTTCTAGTTGAGTCCCTCCCACTGTAATATCCTGGAGTGCCTCAGAAACTTCCTTCCTGACTCAAGGCCTTGGCAGAGCCCAAAAGTCAGAGTGGACCTGCATCTGTTAGGTGGACCTAAGTGCTACTGCCAATAAAAGAAGGATTTAGAAGCCAGGCAAGGCTTGCCTCTGCTCATGCCCTCCTGTGCCTGAGCTCCCGGCACGGACTCACTTTCTGACATACCTTATGACTTACTTTCTGACATACCTTATGACTTACTTTCTTCAACCATCTAGAGACTCCCAAGCTTGGCCCAAACCAATGGATGTGACAGAACTTCCACTTTTGATCTTCCTGGGTTTTTTTCCATCCTTGCACACTCCCCACTCTCCCCTCCCACTGTAAGGGTCTGTGATGGTTACTTTGATGTGAGAACCTGGCCAGGCTGTGGTGCCCAGGTATTTGCTCAGACAGTAGTTTAGTTGTTACTATGAAGACATATTTTAGATGTGATTAACATTTACAAGCTGTAGATTTTGAATAAAGGAGAAAGTCCTTCAGAAAGTGAATGAGCGGGCACCTGGGTGGCTCAGTGGGTTAAGCCTCTGCCTTCAGCTCAGGTCATGATCTCAGGGTCCTGGGATCGAGTTCCGCATCGGGCTCTCTGCTTGGCAGGGAGCTGCTTCCTCCTCTCTCTCTCTCTGCCTGCCTCTCTGCCTACTTATGATCTCGCTCTCTCAAATAAATAAATAAAAATCTTTAAAAAAAAAAAGTGAATGAGCCTTGTCTAACCAGTGGAAGGCCTTCAGCTTAAAGACTGGAGTTTGCAGAAGCAGCAATTCTGCCTCAAGACTGTGTCATAAAAACCCTGAGTTTCCCACCTGCCAACCTGCCCTACAGATTTTAGACTTGCCAACCCCCACAATTGCCAACTCCCTAATCTCCTTCTCTCTGAGATAGATAGATAGATAAATAGATAGAGATATAACCAAGGAGATTATCTATCTTATCTACTTATCTATCTATATATACACACACATCTTCTTGGTTCTATTTCTCTGGAGAACTCTGATACAATGTCTCTACAGAGACGGGAAAGAGTTCACCTATTTTCAGTAAACGCAAACCCACATTTTTGGCCTAAAAGGAATTTTTTTTTTTTTCAGTGAAAAACAACCATGCTCTCCATTTCTCTGCCAACGGTATTAACAAAAATATATATCCTTTATTTAACTTTGCTGCTTTTCATCTCTGCTTCACAGAGGTGCAACAGGTTGTGGTCTCCTGGCATGTGGGCGTAAACATTAATTCTTATTTTTAAGGAAGTCGTAATAACCCTCGCCAGCCATTTTTAACGGCAGACACATGAGGGCTCCTACATCTCCAATGGCTTGGAGAGGTACCTGTGGATATGAGGAAATGCCTGTGACCACCCGTAACCCAGCACCATCACAACTTGCCACATCACACTTGCTCACAGGCTTGTGGAGTCAAACTAATGAAGCTGAAACTTCCATTTTTGACTCTGCCTTTTGTTTCATTTTTTGAAAAATGAAGAAAAATATGGGATACTACCATCTGAGCGTCTCAGGAACATGCTGGCAAATAATAAAAGTGCCTTGTCTCAAGTTACCTCTCTGGAGGATTCCCTCTGGGTGCACTCTCCTATTACTTCTCAGGCACCATGTTCACTGACGTCAGCAGTGGGTGGCTCTCGTTGTGCCACATGAGGCAGTATTTTGTTTTACTTTATAATGGTTTTCTCGACTGGAAAATGAGACTGGCCTTGTGGTGGTTGATGTTGTTTTAAAGTAAACTGCCCTGTTAATTGAAGAACTTCTCCATGGGGTCGCCCCCTACATAGCAACAGTAGAACATAAATGTGGCTAAAACAAATTTATAACCCTTTGTCTTTTAGCAGAGAGGCTCATACTTTATTTTGACAAATGTAAGATAGAAAAATATCATAAAGTGAATATAGCAGTTGCTGTTTTTGCAACAGGTTTGGGATGGGCAATGTGACTCGAAAGAGCTAGCTTAACGGGACGGACTCACTTCAGTTTGGGCTTCAGTTAATACCGAATTACTGTTCAGCCTTTGCATTTGCTTGAAAGAATATTGGACACAGTAAAACTGGCTTTTCAAAAGGTTACGGCATTCAATAATAAATATTATGAAGCAATGAACCCAAACAACCTTTAAAATAGTTTTATAATTACTAAAAACCAGCTTTAAACTTCGGGTTTAAAGCTAAGAACTCATATATTCAAAATACCTTTAACATTTTCTACCAATATACAACAGAATAATAGAATACTTATTTTTTTTAAAGTGAAGAAAAATCAGAGCAAACATATTTCAGATGACTACAAACAGTAAACATCAATCCAGTGTTTATATATGTCTATATACAGATGTATATAGATGTCTACATGTATACAGATGTATATAGACATATATATGTATATATATTATTTCAATAATATACTCTTGCTCAGCTGGCTATAAAAACTGTAGCTCTACTATCACTGAAGATGTACCTGGGTCCTCTTTGAGCTTTTTAAGTGCGGGCATCCTGTCTATGCTCCATCTTTGGAAGGGGTGGACTGAGGAATTCTAAGTACATGCAGATATTTGGTTACGGTTATAAAGACATACAATTCGTGTGCCAGGAGTCTGTAGCCAGAACCGCTGCTTTCCCTCATTAAGCACCTTCACATGCTTTTGTCTCTGTGATGCCTCAGGTAAGCTCACACTAAATAATTCACACTGTGCTTATGCTGTTACTGTCAGTCTGTTACAGCTTCCTTCTTTGCTTCCCTTCCCCACTCCTCAAAGAATAAAATCAGTCAGCCCCTCATTAAAATACGGTATCTCTAACATACAAAATAAGTGTATGTACATATATACATACATGCATTTCCTTTTCAAGGACTGGGTAACTCCTCATTTTCTATCAAATAATCCTTCTTCATGTACTTGGTTCCCCTAACTAACCTCCACACTTGGAGGTAAGCATCCTTCAGTGACCTCTTGCTCACTTCCTCTGGGCCGGAGGCTGTGTTGTGTGAGCTCCTAGCCACCAGCGGGCCTCCTCTGGGGCTGCCCCTTGCCTCTTGCCCACTCTTCTGAGTGGAGCCACCTGCTGCCTTGCCACCTTCTGACCCGCCATTCCCATCCTCCGCGGGCAGCTCCTCCATGACGAACGGCAGCTGATCTCCACTTGGCTGTGCCTCCTCTCCCCCACGCTGCGTCTCTAGGTCCTCGTAGTTGCTTTGCTTTCTGGTCTCCAAGAATTTGGCCACGCAGTAAATGATGGAGCCCAGGGTGTTCACCACCACGCCGGCAATGAACAGAGAGGTGGGCTCCACATCGCTGAAGGCCACCATGCCCACTGTGATGGTGGCGATGCTCTTCACCACACCCACGAAGCTGGTGGTCACCGCAGAGTTGATGTAGGTGCAGTGCAGCGTGGTGAAGTTCATGGCGCAGCCGATCAAGATGCAGGCCACGAAGATGCAGACCATGGCCGGGTCCTTCCAGCCAGGGAAGGTCCAGGCGTGGATAGAGTCGGTGCTGGCGAAGGAGCAGACAACCAGCAGTGGGGTGGCGGACACAGCGATGACGTACTGAGCGGTCAGCGGCCCGTGCTCCGTGTCTGCGCTGGCCTTCTGGATGAGCACCAGGTAGGCGGCGTGCACCAGGACTGCCAGCACGCCCGTGACGTACCCGATGGGATCGCCGGTCAGATCGCCGGCTCCTGGAGCGCCCCCAGGAGAACCGCGGAGCCAGGGCAGGAAGGAAAAAGAGATGACACCGGGTTGGCGAGGGTGGGTATTACTGGGACGACGCGTAGGGTTGGGGAGTAGACAGGGTTCGCGTCCCAGCTCTGCCCACGCGTATAAAAAGAGCCAAGTTCGGCCAATGCCCAGTTCCAGGTATAATCGGTGGCGCCTTCCGGGCCATATCCTGGGGCACCCTGGCTAGTTCTGTCCATGAGAAAGGCCCGGGAGAGCGCAAGTGCCCCCGGGGTAGGCATGGAGGTCACCCAGGCGCGTGGTACTCTGGCCTTCTCCGTGGTGCTCCGGAAAGAAGAGGGAACCCCAGCTAGTCTCTTCTAACCCCGGGGCGGTCTGGGCGCGGAGCGAACATGTTTCTCTCTCTCTCTCTCTCTCTCTCTCTCTCTCTCTCGACCCTTCTCCCGTTCCCGCCGGCTCCCTTTGGGTTCAGTCCTGCAAGCTCAGCCCCCAGGTGGGGCTCAATCCGCCCCCTCAGCACCTCCCGCGGAGCCAGAGACCCCCAAATTAGCCTCCGCGGCTCAGGCTTGGTTTCCATTGTCCCTCGTCCCCCACCACTCCAGCTCCGCGTGACCCAGGGAAGTTCACGGCCCCTCTTCTTCCGACTCAGCCTGGGGGCTCCAGTTCCCAGGCTCTGGAGGCTCCCCCACCCTTCCTGGAGGGAGCAAGGGAGACAGGGTGGAGGAGAGGGGAGGTTGGGGGAGGGAGGGAAGGGAAGGCGGAGAGGGCGATACCGGTTTAGGCAGGGGCGGGGGTCGGAAGCCTGGACTGGGGGGAGGGGTGCGCTCTGAAGGGGGAGGTAGGAGCGCTGGGAAAGGCTCGGCATGGTCTCAGAAGTCCCGTTAGCGAGCCGAGCACCCTCTTTCAAGCCTTTCTCTGCCTTCCATCTGGAAGTGAGGGCCTTGCACTAAGTGATCCCCGCCATCTCTGTCGGGTGGGGTAGGGTGGGCCGGGGGTGGGCACGGGTCCCGCTCACCTGCCAGGGCGGCGCCGCAGGTGGTGATGAGCACGGCCGCGAGCACCCCGGGTGAGGGCGCGCCGTTCTTGAGCACCAGAACGCCGATGAGCATGGTGACCAGGGGCAGGCAGCGCTTGAAGACCACGTACATGGGCAGGCTGAGGCCGCGTAGGGACCAGAGCGTGAGGCTGGACTGCAGCGTGGAGAGCACTGCGACCCCCGCGAAGGAGCGCGCCAGGCTCAGGCCGAAGGGGGGCACGGCGATGAGCCCCAGGCGCCGCAGCAGCTCCAGGCTCAGCGCCGCCGTGGAGCTGGTCAGGCACTGCACCAGGGTCAGGAAGGAGAACTGGTAGCGGCTGATGAGGAACTTGAGCAAGATGTTGAGGGAGCCCGAGAAGACCCCATGCGCGATAGCCACTGATATGCCCAGCACGCGGCCCCGGCACAGATGCCGCATCGCGCCTGCCGCGCCGCACCCGGTGGTGGCGGAGCTCGGGGACCTGCGGGAGGAGAGCGGGGAAGAGAGCCGCGAGCGGCAGAGCGAGGGCGGCGGGGGTGACCGCCCAACCCCGCGGCGAAGGGCAAGGGGCGCCGGCTCGCTGCAGAGGGCACCTCCAGCCAGGCGTCCTCGCGGCTCCGCGGCTCCGCGTCCGACTGCCCCGCAGCTCCCGGGAGGCAGTGATGAGGGCGGGGGACTCCGAAAAGTGGCGGGGCGGGGGGACTGGTCTGAGAGGAGTGGCGGGAAACCTAGCGACAGCGATTTGTAAGTATGTGACGAGCTGCGATGGGTTGCGTCCCGCGCGGTTTCCCAGTCAGGGCGGACGCTCTGCACCTGGAAGCCCGGGCAGCTGCAGCTAGCGGCACCCCAGCGCCCATCCGGGCGGGCTCTCCGGGCGCCCTCCCCTCTCCCACCGCAATGTCAGCCGCTCGCGCTGGCCTCTTCCTTCCAGCTCCGAGCCCAGGAGAGTGGGGTGGGGGATCCCGGGCACAGCTAAAGACTGTGGAAACAACAGCGCTCCAGGGTCGAGCTTATTAGCGGCAACAAGTGACAGCACCCTCGGCCCCAACCTTGCCCCTCCCTTCTGGAGCTTCAGAGGTTTTTCTGTCCGCCGCCCCTACTGGCACAGCCGCGGGACCTTGTCCAGCTGCGGGCCCGGAGAGGGGGAAAAGTCGGTGCCAGAGGGCTGCGGGGCTCCCTGATGCTTGCGCGCCCGCGCCCTCATATTGGAGAAACCCACCGCCCCAGGACGCCTCCCCGGCGTGCTTTAGGACGCCAAGGCTGGCCTCTTCCCGTCGCGGGCAACGCGCTCCCCAGACCGTGCGCTTTTCAGGGAGGCAACTGGGATGACTCGCGTGGCTCTGGGGGAGTTCCGGGGGTGGGGGCTCTGTGGCCCTGCCGTACCGCGGAGCCTGGCTCACACGTTCCAAGTGGGGTAAGGATGTGAAATAAGCATAAAAGCAAAAGCTAGTCTCTGGAGGGAGAACCTTCCACTGATCTGGTGGATCGGGGGGGGGGGGGGCGGGGGGCGACAGTGCCCCAGGGGTGGGCGGGGAGCGACTGGCCACGCTGGGAGGTGCAGGGGGTGCGTTGCCGGGAGTAGGGGGGAGGGAGGGCGTAGCGTGGGCGGGAACTCCCGGCCAAGACCACGCCGAGACTAGGTGTAGCTTTCTCTGGAACCTTGGGAACTGACCGCAGCCTGCCGGGCTGTCGTTGGCGGCTTTGGGGAGCAAAGCCAACCTCTTACCTCCCGGGGCCCCTGCAGGACTTGAGAGCTATTTACCTCCATCTGTCTAAAAGAAAAAGGAAATCCTTATTTTCTGCGTGCACAAAGCTCCTGTGACCCTTCGGTCTGAATTTCGTTCCCTGGAAAGTAACGCCCGGACGCGGCAACTCAGTACAGGGGTTCGCTCAGCCGAGGTCGCAGCTAAAAGCCAGACACATTCAGTTTTCGCGCTGCTTTAAAATTATGGACTTGGCCAGGGTTTGGGAGCGAGGAAGAGAGCTTGAAATTGCTGCGCACCACCTCTCCCTTCCGTTCACTTTTCCTAGCCACCCACTCCCATGGGGGATCCCAACCTCCTAACCCTTATCTGCTGCAAGAACTAATAATATACACGAACCGTTTCTTTAGTGATTGTTTTGTTTTCTCCTCGACACTTCCAGCCCGGATACTGAAGCCGCGATTATTTTTACCAGAGCAGAAAAATAATTTCCACCAGGGACTGGCAGCATCACTGCAGTCCTTATTCAGGGCCAGCTTTGCATGTGCTGGGAGATCACGTTGGTGGGAGAGATCTAGGTTTCAATCAGTCTGGCCCACGGCCTAGTAGGGCCACCTCCCTGCCCCCCTCAGGTGGACACTCAAGAAAATGTTTGCAAATGGCTCAGTGTGTCAGCTTTCCAGGAATACCACTGGAAAGCAATTTACCAAAACCCGGTCTTCTGGTTCCCTGGGAAATTCTTTGTTTTTGTTGCTAACAGCTATGGTTACACACTGTTGGCTGGTTCATGGACTCTGTTTTTCAAGTGATGTTCTCTCTTTAGGAAATGGGGTCTTAAGTAACGTTACATGTATGTGTGTAGTATAAGCATATAAACAAAGTATACTCAGATTTTTAAGAAACTTGAAGATTAACTTTTCAAAGAAATCCGCAAATAACAGATCTCTGCTTCTGGGGACCATTCCAATAAAAGCCACCTTAAGTGAACACAATAAAGAACTGTCTGCACAGACCTAGTTTTGGAATGATTCATTTCTGCCAGCAATTATAATTGCTTCCATTTGTGATCCTAACATTAGGTAAAAGATTTGGGGCTGATTCAGCTATCTTACCCTTCTCATTTAGGCAAGAAAATTTAGCTTAATACTGGAAACCTACATTGGCATGAAACAGTTTTCTCCACTTTATTGCATATAATTCTTTTCCATTAGGGCTTTCATTTAAAAAAATTAGTACCATCTCCCACACCAATTACTAGATAAGCTCCTAAAGAAAAATGGGAAAAACAAGAATACTATGTTTAGCAAGGTTAATTGAACAAGAATGTAGATCTGAAGGTCAAAAAGCTATTTGACCTACTGGTATCAAGCTCCATTATCTTTGGAGCTACTTAATACATATTGATGGCATTAAGTAAATCCTTTAGTTCATTCATTTGGCAAACATACAGAGTGAGTATTTGGGGCCAGGCAGGTGGTTAGCCATGGAGAATTCAAAGGTGAGCACTCATCTCAGTTCTTAGTGTGCAACACAATGATGCTTATACCACAGTGGGGCCTCCTGTCAGAAACAGGGGAGCAACAAAGAGGACAATAAAATCAGCTTTCTCAAGACATCCTGGAGAAGGAAATATGGTCTTATTTCATTATTTTTAATTGCAAACATAACCCGTTCTTATTATAGTATGTGAAAAGAAACAAACTTTAGAACAGTAACTGAACATGAGATCCCTCAACCCCAACCACACACCAACATCACTACACAGACCTGGCTCCTGGTGCAAACCTTTAAGTTCTTCTTACATATCTATGTATACATAATAATCCCCCTTTTTAAAAAAATGATAAAATTAGGACATCTACCTATTTGTGTATAATTTACTATCTTAAAAAAGCATATCATGGTGGGTTAGCCTCCAAGATCCCTGCTTCCTCGTAGTCACACCTTTGGTCAATCCCTCCTATGTTGCACCAGGGCTGGTCTGTGTGACCAATAAGACAGCAGAAGTGATGGCATCGCTCACTGAGATTAGTTTATAAAAGACTGAAGCTTCCATCTTGAACTTTCTGTCAGCTCAGCCTGGAGGAAGCCAGATGCCATATTATAGAGACACTCAGGCAACCTGTGTAGGGTCCCACATGGTGGGCGCCTGCTAACAACCATGTGAATGAATGACTTTGGAAGCTGATCCTTTAGCCCCAGTGGAGCTTCGGATACCTACAGCCCAGGTGACAGCTTCCCTGTGCTGTTCATGACAAAACCAGAGCCAGAACCACTCAGCTAAGTCACCCTTGGGTTCCTGACCTATGGAAACTCTAAAATAAATGTATGTTATTTTAAGCTGCTATGTTTTGGGGTGCTTGTTATATAGAAATAGGTAACTCATACACCTATTGATAACAATGTATTTATTTTCACGTCAGGACACATAGTTCTACCTTATTCTTTTTGATGGTTATTCCACAGTATAACCTTTCTTCTGTAGATAGGCATCTAGATGTCACCAAACAATGATGTAATGAATACCCTTGGACATTTGTTCTTACATTCTTTGTACCTATTTGGGGTGGGAGCATACAGATAGGGAATTCTAGAACTGGAACTGCTGAGTCATTTAAATCTTCACTGCCAAACTGCCTTCCAAACAGGTGTATAACAGTGCTCCCCCCCCCTTCTTTTTAAGATTTATGTATTTATTTTTAGAGCAAAAGAGAGAATGAACATGGAGAGGGTGCTTTAGCAGGGTTGTGGGGGGGGCAGGAGAGGGAGAGAGAAACTCAGGCAGAGTCCCCTCAAGTGCAGAGCCTGCCCAGGGGATTCATCCCACCACCCTGAGATCATGACCTGAGCTGAAATCAAGAGTTGGACACTCAACCAACTGAGCCAGCCAGGCGCCCCAACAGTGCTCTCATGTTAACTTAATATTATCAGTATTTTAGTGTTTGCCAAACTAATAAGCAAAAGAACAAAAAACAAACAAAAAACAAACAACCCCCCCCCCAAAAATGCCAACAACAAAAACAATGGACTCTCATTTTAATTTGCATTTATTTGTGGTCTATTAGACAAAGTCTGGGCACTTTTTTTGAAGGGTTCTAAACATTTGCATTTTTACAGCTGTTAATTATCTATTGATATCCTTTGTCCACTTTTATGTTTGGTCATTTTAAGAGATTTTTAGAGAGATCTTTATAAATTATGGCTATTAATTTGTTACATATGTTGCAAATATAACTTCCACTCTATCTTAGCTTTGCTAATGGTATATTTCGCTATTTTAATTTTTGTATGTTGTCGGTCTTTTTCTTTAGTCATTTCTCATAACTTTCAAATGAGGGGTAAGAATTTGTCAAACCAATGTATACCTGAAACCAATGTAACATTTTGCGTCAACTATCCTTCAATCAAAAAGAGATAACAATTCAGTGAGCCAAGAGCAGGGCAAACCAGGAACGTGGACTACCTTGGACAAAGACAGAAATGAAAACTTGCATTATTTATACAGGGAGTCTGTGAGCACAGCCATGTTGTGGAGCACAAAGTTGGTCATCACGTGGAGGGAAGCAATGCTGCTGAGAGAGGCAGGGGCTAGCCCCAAAGGACCGCAGCTGTCTGATTAATGAGCTTGCACTTTTCCTATAGGCGATCCTATACGCAGAGTAAGGTTTTACACTCAAATTGATGTAATCAGATCACATTTTTAGATCTGTCTCCAGCAGGTGTGCTGGGGAGGATGGCTCCAAGGGCACAAAACTAGAAACAGACCCCTCATTTAGGAAGGGACTGTCTGCTGGGATCGTCCAGAGAAAACTTAATAATGGCTTGAACCAGGGCAGTGGTGGTTGGATTGAAGGGAGGAGACAGAATGGAGACATGTTTGGGGTGTTCGAGGGGCAGGACTTACATGATGCGTCTTGGAGTAGAGAGGTGAGCAAAAGGGAAGGAACAAGAATGGTATTTAAACCTTTAGCTTGAGCCCCTGGGTGGACAGTACTGGCAACAAATGAGAAAGCATTGGCCAGAGGAGTCTGTTAGGGAGCAAGACCAGTGTGTTTTAGAAGAAAATGAGCACAAAGGCTATGGGAGAGCTGGGTGGGGGAGGCAGGAGATAGATATTTGGAAGTTTTCAGTAAATATATGGAAGTAAAAAATATGTCTCACTCAAGAAGAGGCCTGCTAAGAAATTAATGAGTTCTTTTTGGGAAGAGCCAAATGATAGCCAAGTTGGTCAGTTATAAAGTGCAAGAGGTCTAAGAGACAGTGGGCTCCCCTCCTGGATCTTCTGGGGGTGACATACCTTGGTAGGGTCGCTCCACACCCAGGGTCAGCTTCTTGGCAATTTAGACTTCAGATCCAATCACAGCAGATTCATATTCCAGCTCTATATTTGTTGGCTCCCAGACTCCTGCGAGCCGCCTTCTTTGTCTGCAAAACTGGGAGGGCTTCCTTGCAGGGACGTTATATAAATCAAAAGGAGTAACATACAGAAATCCTCTCCCATTGTGCCCAGATCACAGAAGAAGTTGGGAGAGGCAGGCAGGAGGAAAGCTAAGAGCTCACTGGCCAAGAGACCAATGATGTCCTGAAGCTGCTTGGCTTGGGAACTACGAAGAATTTAAAAATCTTCGGAATTCTCTTCCAGGAGAGAATCCAGAACCTTGCCTTCTAGTTTTCCAATCCTAGCCCCAGGGAACCCACTGGATAAACATTCACCCACACTCTTTCATACTGAGGAACTCCATACTCCAACTCATACTGAGTTGAGTATTATGGAGTTAGGGTTCCAGACGTCTCTCACGTCCTCAAAATTGAGGGGGGTAGTGGAAATCAAGAGAGATGTTAGTTTTTAAATCACAAGTATATGTTTCAAAAGATACATGATAGATTATTTTAATAAAATCTCTGGCATTCTCAAAGGAAAGTAAGTAATTTTGTTTCATTGTAAATGGGCCCTGGGTGAAGTCTTTTTAACGGTCTGTGATAAATCCGGCTGCTAGAAGACCCCCACTGGGAACCTGCTTTTACTGAACTGCTCTTGGTGTGATGCCTCTTGTTCTGGAAGGAACTGAGAAACAGCTCCTTTGGCCTTATCATCATGACAGCCCTAAGAATGTGTCCGACCACGTGATCCTTACATTATACTCACGTTATGACAGTTGTGTCCTCTCCCAAAACAATTTGTATTGATTGGCCTAAGAACTAAAAAGAATTGTACTTTTCCCTGAGTGCATTCACTCATGTAACAAAAATTTCTTGAGCTCCTTCTATGCACCAGGTGTGGTACTAGGGCCACGCCTGCGACAGGACAAAGTCCTTGCTGTTAGGTCTTGGGCGCTGAATTGTGTACTCAACCAGGCTTCCCATTTTTGCTGCTGGGAGCAACTTTCTAGGACTCTGGGGCACAGATGTTCAAGTCCCACTCACGGCTTCACTTTCTGCTCCTTTTGTTCTATCTCTTATGTGGTCTTGTTTTTGTATGTTGTAAGCTGTCAATTTTTCTTTTTCTGGGACAAATGGACAAATATGTAATGTAAATACATACATTCAACAATATACATATATTCTAATTTTTGTTGCGTTACTACAAATATATTTTGCTCTTTAAAATTTGCAAAAACTTGTTAAAAATAACAATTTATGCCATTTATATTTTATTGTGATATTATATAAAAATATAAATGTTATGCAAAGTTGTTTTACTAATTTTTCCCTTTCCACATATTTGTTTTTTTTTTCCCCCCACAGGTCATCTGCACTTAGGGACTTTTCAAGGAGATTTAGGGAGGTACTGACTGAGCAGGGTTTATGGCATTACTTAGGGATAGCTTCAAGGGTAACTGCTTGAAACTTATTAATAGGACCTAAGACTTTTTGCCCAGTGACCAGTTTTTGTTTTCGTTTTTGTTTTAATTGATAATAGAGAAGTAGGAAGAGAGAAATACAGGGTGAGGTTGTAACATTTAAAAAGATATGAATAAACGTAAAAAACATGGAAGCTTTTAACTCATAACATTCCATGTTCTTAAAACATGCCACCAGTCCTTGAGATAATCTCATTCAGAACATAGCAGATGCTCAGTAAATACTGCTGAATAAATCAAATCTATATTACAGCGCTATTACTGAACCACAGATACCTCTATATTATAAATAGTATTGTATTCATATATATATGTATTAGAAAAAGCAACCTTGCTAGGATGTCATAAAATCATAAGTAATCAAGAGATATAGTTTATTTTAATTTTTACCAACAGCAGTGATTATATTTTACATCAAAAATGACAAATTAAAAATGAAATATATCACTATCAATATAATCTAGAGATCTCCCATATTTTCATCCATTTCACAATACAGAGATCACATTTCAATTGACACTACAAGAGGTACTAGAACATCAATTATTCCTTAGGATTTTAAGAAATATGGCTTATGTACCAGGCTTAAATTGTGAACCAAAGTCTTTATCAGCTGCCTCAAAATGATTCCAGGGTAAATTTTTAAAATTTGAAATCTGAATAGCTCATAAAAGCATAATATTTATGTTATCGATAGTTAATTTATTTCCTGTTAAGTAGCTCTCAGCCTCAGTCTCCTTTGCTTCTGACTGGGGGAGTCCATCTCAAGCAGGCATAGTAAGGCAAACAGGATCATATATCTTTATTGTTTCATCCCAAGCACAATCAGCCACCTAGAAAACAAAAAGGAAGTAAGAAGCATAATTTACAAACATTCAAGGTTGGCAGCAAAAGCTGAAGTCATTGAGAGTGGAAGCAGGTCACACACTGGTAAACGTTATTTTAAATAGGAAGAAGGTATACTTTCCCTCTTAAGGATACACTTCAGAGATTGTTTCCAATTGATGGAAATTGCCTGCAAGGATTTCCTGCCTCACCACGACCTCACCACAGTCACACCTCACCCCAGAAGTACATCATCCCTATATGTCTCAAGATAAATGAAAAAATGGGGAACCGAGGCACCATGCTAGATATGGTGGAGACAGAAAGGAGATAAAGTACAGCTCTTGCCTTCACAGAATGGTTCTTTCAAGACCTGTGGTGGGAAGTGCTCTAATAGAGATTCTCAGAGGAGAGACTATCTGAATCCAAGTAGGGTGGTATCAGAAGTCTTTAGAAATGCTATGGTATTCACTCTGGCCCCCTTTAGGGGCAGACATGGGTGACAAAGACATTCAAGTCTAAAAAGTCATAAAAACATGAAGGGAGGAAAGGCCATGGTGCTCAGGAACTGGGTGTTAAAAGGTTTGTGAGTATAGCAATGTCTCAGAGCCTAAGATTAATATATAAAATCAGTTGTAGGGGCACATGGGTGGCTCAGTTAGTTAAGGCTCTGCCTTCAGCTCAGGTCATGATCCCGGAGTCCTGGGATCAACCCTGCTTCTTCCTCTCCCACTCCCCCTACTTATGCTCTCCTCCCTTCCCCCACCCCCATCAAATAAATAAATAAAGTCTTAAAAAAATAAAATCAATTGTATCAAATAACAAAGTACTTAGTAACACATTTAATAAAAGACATGCAAAACAGCCACACTAAAAACAAAAACACTGCTCAGAGAAATTGAAGAGGCCTAAATAAATGAGGAAATATGTTCAAAGGTTCAATATTGTTCCAAATTTAATTCTCCCCCACAAAATTTATAAATAATTCATGATCTCAGCAGGCTTTTTAATGAAAATGGACAAGGTGGCTTTTAAAGTTTATGTGGAAATGCCCAGGACCTAGAATAGCCTAAAGAATCTTGAAAATGAACAGCAAAAATGTACTTATACTACTACCTGATTCAAGACTAACCATAAAATTGTAGTAATCAAAACAGTGCAATGTTGGTATGAGGATATACAAGTAGATCAAGGAACAGAACAGAGTTCAGGAATAGACCCCACACTTTTCATCCAATGTACCAAAACAATTCAACAGGGAAAAGGAGGTCTTTACAACTAATAGTGCTAAAAATGGATATCCATATGGGGGAAAAAAATGATCCTCAGCCGCAACTTCACACCAGAAACAAAAAGTAATTTCAGGGGGATGAGCCATGAACCTAAATCTAAAAGCTAAAGGTATAAAGCTTTGAGAAGAAAACATAGAATATATTCTCAATCTGAAGATAGGTGAAGATTTTTTAGACAGGACACAGAAAGCATTACCCACAAAAATTTGCTAGGTGCAATTGAAAATAAAACTTTTGCTCATCAAAAGACACCATGAAGAAAATAAATAGGTAAGACACAGAATGGGAGGAAATGCTCCCAAAACCAATGCATCTAACAACATGTATCCAGAATAAAATATAAAGAACTGTAACTCAATAATGAAAAGACAATGAAATTAAAAATAGGCAAAAGCCTTTCCTAACAGACAGAAAAAGATATATGACCAATAAGCAGATAAAAAAATAAAATGTTCAACATCATTAGGCACCAGGGAAATGCAAATAAAAACCACAATACGCTACGGCCACAGACTCAGGAGAAGGGCTAAAATCAAGGGCGGACAGGGATGCCAGGCATCCCTGTAACTTGCACACGTGGCTGCTACAACCACTTTCGGAAACTGGCTGTTTCTTATGAACTTAACCATATGCCTATCTTTAAACTCAGTAATTCTACTTCTAGAGATTTATACTAGACATATGAAAATGGCTTTATGTAACAATGCATAGCAAGAATGCTCACAACAATGTCATTCACCGTAGCACAACCTGGAAACAACCAAAATCTCCCTGGACAAGAGAAGGTAACAAACTGTAATAAATTCCCACAGCGGAGTGTTACAGAGCAACGTGCAGAGGGTGCTATCAATATGCTCAACAATGGGGATGACTCTCACAGACATTACGTTGAGTGAAAGAAGCCAAAAACAAGAGTAATTTACAGGTACTTCCATCGTATATGTTTGAAAACAGTCGAAACTTAATCTAAGATTAAAACAAACAAACAAACAAACAGGGCAAAGTTTTGTCTTGTTTCTTCAGCTGGAGGTTGAGGTGGGACTAGGGGGAGGCTGGACAGAGATAGAAGAGAAGTTTGGAGGAAGAGGCAAATGTTCTAATTGTGATGGGTGTGGATTGCCCAGTGTACCTGTCTGTCAAAACACAGATCTAAGACTTGTACATTTGGATGTATATAACTGATACCTAAATCTAGTAAGAATAATAAAGACACTAATAATAATAACTGAACGGAGGTGGGACATGAGTAGAGGGATAAATAAAACAAGGATATTGATAATTGTTGAAGCTGGGTAAGGGAAGAAGTTCATTATTCTATTCTATTAACTTTTTTTTTTTTAAGATTTTATTTATTTATTTGACAGAGAGAGATCACAAGTAGATGGAGAGGCAGGCAGAGAGAGAGAGAGGGAAGCAGGATCACTGCCGAGCAGAGAACCCGATGCGGAACTTGATCCCAGGACCCTGAGATCATGACCTGAGCCGAAGGCAGCGGCTTAACCCACTGAGCCACCCAGGCGCCCCATATTCTATTAACTTTTAATATGTGTGAAATTTTTCACACTAAAAAAAAAAAATCCAAAAATGTAGACAGTGACATGAAGGATGAATTGGCATGAGAGAGCTTTTGACTGAAGTTATTTGCACTCTATTTCCCACCTGTAATGGTTAAAAAGGCTCAGAGTTTCACAGAGGAACTCATAGTCTTAGTGCACAGTCAAATTACCGGGCTGTCACCGTGTACAAGAACCACTCATATTGATCTGAACACATTAACTCCTTATCACTCACTAACAGTATTTTAGATCACAATCCACACTGAGAGAGCAGTAGAGATGTAAGTGTTAAACACCAGACTCTTTAAGATCTGATTGCTACCTACTTCTTTTGTTTCTTACTGCACCGGGCTCACACACTCAATCCATTCATGCCTCTGTGCTCTTGTCCTTTCACCGATCCCCTCCCCTGAGTCACTTCTCTTCTCCCTCCCCGCCTCTATCCCCCTCGCCTTGTTCTGCCTGGAGAGGATACCTCTCTCTGAAGAACCGGGCTAAGCATCACTCCCTCTATGAAGTCATTCACAGCACCTAGGCTATTTGGCTGTACTTATTTATTGACATGTGCGTCTTCGGCTCCTTGAAGGCACAGACCCTGTCTTGCTATAACATAGTAATGACACAATAAATATTAGCTCAAAGACTGTATTTTGCAGACTAAGACTGCAGACAATAACGGTTTCTCATGTTCATACTGAAGTAGCAGAGCTGGAGCCAGAACCAGAATCCGTTGAGTCTGTCCACCAGAAAAAAGTGCCTCATAAGAGGCAAACTAACATTCATTATCTGCCTAATCCTGCCATTGAAAGTGTTTATATCATGGGACACAAAGATTATATTAATTTACCCCTGTCTCATCTGTGTATATTTTTTTCAAGTGCTAGACCTTTCCATATGTTATTTACTCAGGACTTATTTACTCAGAACTTAAATAACTAACAAGTATCAAGGCCACTGATTCAACAAATGTTCAAAATCTATGAATTAATTGGTAAAACCAAGAAGACCTCAAACTGCAATGATATGTAATTATGAATAGTTGATTCAAATTAATGCAAATAGTATTTTTTCATTAACTCACTAACTAAACTCTGGCTAGTGCCACAAGTTTAAAAAAGCTCATGATAAAAAAAAATAATAATAATAAGGTAAGAAGTAAAGCGCTCTACTAAACTAATAGAGAGGTGCCAGACTCTCCAAGAGAGGCACAGTGGACTTCCTGGTAAGGAAAGATGGTGGTTTGGTTCCTCGCAGTGGTGGGCAGGGTTCCATGGCCTCTGCAGGTTCTGCTTCCCACTTAATTCTGTGGCTGAGAGTAAACACAAGGCTCTATCTTAATGTCCCCTACTACCCATCTGAGGCCAGTCTGAAAGACATTAAAAAAAAAAAAAGACTTTAAAAATAAACATCAACAAAAAGACTGAAAGAGAAGCACAGTGAATGACATGAAAATAAACAGTCTCCTTTAGAGGATGAGACAGACTCATTCTTCAGCTGGTCAAACAAAGGGAGGAATCTTTCCTAGCTCCTCTCCTACTTCTTCACAACAAAAGCCATCTTTCTGTCCCATCTGCAGGAATACACTCCTAGCTACGAAGACTCCTTCAAGGCCAGGCTCGGGATCGAGAAGGAGAAGAGATAATAGAGTGTCTCCTTTCTCATCTATGGAAGATCCTCTTTCTCAGTTTCAGTCTCCGACACAGGGACTCACTTCTTTGCCCATGACCTTGCTGTCAGGAAAAACTAAAAGACTGCCATCAGCAAAAAGACTGCTGGGTGTTGTGTCAGTGAAATGCTGGCACTGTCCTAGGGCCCCACAGGGTTACCTCATTCTGTGGGGGTCTATGCCTTTCCCTGTCTTTGACCGGATTATTTTACAACTCTGTAAGTTATAGAAAACTGATAGTAATCAAATGATTCTCACCCATTAAAGTTGCAAACGAATGTCATCCTGTTGAGATGCAACTGATGCTTCCCCTTGTCCCCTAGAAATCATTCCAAATATTACATTTTATTGCCCTGTGGCTATTGCCCAGTTCTGCCCCTATGAGGTAAGTTCATTTCAGCCTTCAGGGATTGTCTGTTTCTGTCTTTTCTTTGGTTCCTCGGAACTAGTTGTAAAATCTTTCATGAGTTACATAAATCCTGGATTTATGTTCATTTATGTTGATGACACACTTATGTGAGAGTCATGATCGCTATTTTGAAAATCATCTTTTAACATGGCTCCATCCAGGGATATAGCTTATTTGCTTCAACAGGGAAATCAGTATTTCTGTGGAACAAAATAACCCTTGCTTCTCACAGGAGATGACACAGTAACAGAAAAGCCATTTCATTTAAAAGAACAAACATGAAATGGAGAGAATGGGCAGATAATTATACTAGGAAAGAAAGCGAAGAATAATTGCTAAAATTGGGCATGAAATTGAGCTCTACATCTCCTGGCAGCAAAGGTTAAAAAAAAAAAAAAAAAAAAAAAGCAAACAATAATGTAAGAAATGCAAATATCACAATCAGTTTACCAGTTCATCAGAAGAGATCAAGTTTTTCCTAGCACATCCCTGGTTATAAAAGAAATATATAATATGCTTCCATTATAAAAGTCATTCAGTGCTAAAAGAGTGGTTTTACAAGAGATAAAAAGTCATTCTTCATATGACTGTTTTTAAAATAAACGTCTCAAAATATAGTAGGAGTCAAATATTCTTGAGGGAGAATTCTCTTCCTTTCTTGAGGAGAAAGAAGAGTTTCATTTGCAATTAATATAATAGGAAATATCTTATGCCATAGTTTCACATTTATTTGAAATAAAAGTTTCAAATCTGGTGTGCCAATGTGTGGTAGAAGGTAGTGAATTGGGGGGAGGACTCAGGAAAAAAAAAAAACATGACTGAACCATCTCCAGAGAACAACAGTAGCCCTTCCCGAAGCATTCCTGCCCCCAAAGCTTGTGTAGCTTCCTGATCCTGTTCTGTGTGAGGTAGTAGCCAGAATTTCTACATAAAACATATAAGAAAATTTTATTAATCATGTAAGCTGTGTAAGTTATGGTTAAAACCAATGGTTGATTTATTTTTTTATTTGATATTCACACCCTGCTGAGTTCTAAATGGGCTTAAGTGGTTTATAGATTAATGCACAGGGCCAAATAAATACAGATTCAGGGGAAAATATCTGCCTTAAAGGGAACAAATGGAGCAAAAGCTTTCAGGCATCAGAGCTGAGCGCATCACAACACTTTGAGAATAAATCAGGCTCTGGGCTTTATGGTAACTAGGGAGAAAATGAGAGCATACGGGGTAATATGGTTTCTGTTCTCTAACAACATGCACATATGGATGTAAACATTTTTGTGTAATTAAACCTGAATAGGATTTTCAGCAATTACACATCTTGGTTAAACCTGTATTCTCATGTTTTGTATAGTAAACCTTTAGTAAATACTGTTGAATGAATGAATGAGTGAGTGAGTGAGTGAATCCAGGTATGAGTAGTGGTTTTCCTCCTCCAAAGATTTTTCTGGAGTAGGGTCTCACCCATGGTAAGGAGCACCTGGTCAGGTGTGAGTCAGAGATCTAGGTGAGGGCAACAAGTTGTACGGGAATGGGTAATATATGGGAATGTGGAATATATGGGATTGTTGAGCGTCATGAATGTTATTTAAAGAGATTTCACAGGGAGCCTTCTTTTATATCCCAGAAGCTTTTAGTCCAATATTCTTCTGCACTACAAAGCTATCTGAAACATAATTCATATATATAATGCATATTCATATATATAATGCATATTCATCCATTTATTTAACAAATATTTATCGAGTATGTCTTCTGTGAGAAGCATGCGGGTAGGGAAGACACTACAGTAGTAAACAAGATGGTCCTGGTGTCTGGCCCCACAGATCTAGAGTCCAGCAAAGAGATGGATAAATAGACAGCTACAAGGCAGAGAAATATGGACAATGACTAAAGAATTATAAGGTCCAAAGAAGGAGGGGGTCACTATAACCAAATGTGAGGAAAGTGGATATACTCAGGAAGAAATATCATCTAACCTGTGGCTTAGAGGAGAAGGATGCCTTGGCCAGACAGCATTTGGTGTTGCTATTGGTTGGTGGGGCAGGGAGGGGTGGGACAGACACTGGAGAGAAGGAAAGTGCTCTAGGCAGTAGAATAAATAAGAATAAACAAAGACCTGAAAGTTCTAGCTTTAAAACAACTAAATTGCACTATAACTCCTCAGGTGAAACCCTTAATCTTTGGAGACAGGCTTTTTCTCTGACTCGTGCCTAACTCCCATCTAGGGTTTCTTGAGGGCTGGCTACCATGGCCTACCTTGTTTGACCCTATCCCCTGACTGTGACTGTGCACGTGGATACCACAGAGCAGGACTCTCCAGGCTCTACTTCTTCTACCCAAGGATATTCAAGTGGAAAATGTATTCCATAACCTGCAAGCCGCCGCTGTAGTACATGTCATTCCTATGCTCTCTGAATTTCCTTTCATCTCACATCAAAATGCAAATCTTTTCATTAAAACTCAGAATTAAAGTTATCAACATTATAGGAAAAATGGTTTGTCAAAATATTACGTTTCTTATAAATCTTGACAGAATCTCGTTACTATTTTTGAAATCTATCTTCTATCGTGAACAACAACTAATAGGATAAAATTCCATATAAGTTCAATTTTTAGTTATTTCATTTTCACTTTTAATAGCAAAACAAACATTCCCGTTTTAAGAAAAAGTACACTAATTAGAAATATGAATTTCTCGCTATGTCAATTCTTTAAAAAATATAATGAATGTTTCTTGAAAAATGGAATAGAAATTTCCTATCACTCTCAATTTTGGGGACAATTGCTTTTGCCCTTGGGAAATTTGTTCAATTTACTGTAATTATCTGTAAGACATACGGCCTTTTTAGTAAAATGAACAAGAGGAACAGGCAGAAGGATGAAGTGAGAATGAAAGAAGTCCCTAACAATCAACTCTAAATTTGGAAAAGGCAGCCCAGTTATTATGTTGCAGTGTATTAAATTATGGGCTAAAGCAAGAACAAGTTTTACCTATTCAACCAACTTCCAGGAGGAAGTGACTATAAGGAACATGGCTTATTATGTTAATGATTATGGAGTTTGGAGTAAAAGTAAGGAAAGAGTTGACTGATATACTAAACATCCTTTTCATTCATTCATTCATTCATTCATCCATTTATCCAATACTTATTGAGTACATATCTATCAGGTAGTTTGCATTAATCTACTCTCTATCTCCTGGCACAGAGCTGGCACTCAAATATTTACTAAAGCAAAAAATAAATGGAGAGAAGGAAGAGAAGAACTTGTACTGGACTCTAAAAGGCAGAAATACTTTGTCCAGGCAGAAGTGGGGAAGAGTGAAGGAAACAGCGGCAAACACATGCAGATGACAAACAACAAAATATAATTGGTGTGCAACAGAGGGATTACATGGGATGGTGGGAAATAAAATTAGAAAGCAATACAGATTATAGTGAATCTTAAAAGCAACATTAAAAATTCAGACTCAAGGCACCTGGGTGGCTCAGTCAATCATCTGATTCTTGATTTTGGCTCAGATTGTGATCTTGGGGACCTAGGATTGAGTCCCACCTCTGGCTACCTGCTCAGCAGGGAGTCCACTTGGGATTCTCTCCTTCTACTTCTGCTCCTCCTGCTTATTCTCTCTCAAATAAATTAATTTTTTAAAAGTCCCTTATTGAAATACAAATCAAAACCACAATGAGATACCACCTCACACCAGTCAGAATGGCTAAAATTAACAAGTCAGGAAACGACAGATGCTGGTGAGGATGTGGAGAAAGGGGAACCCTCCTACACTGTTGGTGGGAATGCAAGCTGGTGCAGCCACTCTGGAAAACAGCATGGAAGTTCCTCAAAAAGTTGAAAATAGAGCTACCCTTTGACCCAGCAATCGCACTACTGGGTATGTATCTTAAATCTTAAATAAATCCGAAGGGGCATGTGCACCCGAATGTTTATAGCAGCAATGCCCACAACAGCCAAACTATGGAAAGAACATAGATGTCCATCAACAGATGAATGGATAAAGAAGAAGTGGTATATATATACAATGGAATACTATGCAGCCATCAAAAGAAATGAAATCTTGCCATTTGCAACGACATGGATGGAACTAGAGGGTATGATGCTGAGCGAAATAAGTCAATCAGAGAAAGACAATTATCATATGATCTCCCTGATATAAAGAATTTGAGAGGCAACGTGGGGGGTTTGAGGGGTAAGGAAAGAAAAAATTTTCCCTCCCTCTCAGGAGGGAGACAAACCATAAGAGACTCTTAATTTCACAAAACAAACTGAGGGTTGCTGGAGGAAGAGGGTTAGGGAGAGGGTGGTTGGGTTATGGACATTGGTGAGGGTATGTGGTATGGTGAGTGCTGTGAAGTGCGTAAGCCTAACAATTCATAGACCTGTACCCCTGGGGCTAATAATACATTATATGTTAATAAAAATAATTTAAAAAGTTTTTAAAAGTCCCTTATTAAAGACACATAATTTCTTTATCTAGAATTCTGCATATTAAAAATTATTTTTCATCTGTTTATCACAAAAAATACATACACAGTTGTTGCCATGCAAATGTAATTGTTCCTGTTTTATTTTCTAACCTGATTACTGACATCTACATGGTATTCATTTTTGCACATTTATTTTTACTGATCTTATTGAACTCAGAATTTTTAATAGGTTTAAAGCTGATTTTCTGGTTTATAACACTGACAATCATATGGAGTTGATAGGAATACCTTTGTTAGTATTTCTACCTTTTAAAGATATTTATGTATCATTTTATTTTCTTCTATTACTAATTGGCTATGCCTTTTAGAACCATGTTGATTATCCTAGTAAAGATGGTAACTCTCATCTTGTTCCTACCTTTAATGAAGCCACTGATAGATTTCAGGTCAAGGACTAACAAAATTAGATTTGTATTGTGGAAAGCTCTCCCCAGAAGCAGTGCTGAGAATGAGTGGAATGATGAAGAGGGTTTAGAGAACAATTAGGAGACTACTGCAGCAACCATGGCAGAGATGCTAATAAATGCTTATCTAAGGCAGGGGAACTAGAAGGCAATGGTCCAGATTTCAGAGATACTGGTGAGGAGAAATTTATAAACTTGAGGCCCACTTGAATTTAGGAGACAAGCAAACTAGGATGACTCCTCAGGTCTGGTCCATCATACAATCAATTGAGCAGTTAGGAATACTGGAGGAAAAATAAGACATCTATTGCAACCACACAGTAAATGCAACTGGATAAATGGGACAAGGATTACTAGCATATAATTAAATGAATTGGATATTAAAGGATGTCTACTTCTGAATGGATGGTAAGGAAGAAACTTGGAGCTGAAGACATTGGCAAAGTGGTAAAGAAGATGAGGTTAGTATAGTTAGCATTAAAGCAATAGGATGAGAAGATTTTTCCAGAACAAATCTAAATTCTATAGTTAAGGAAGAAGGAAGTCTGGGAAAAGGCTAACTTAGTTTTCAGGAGTTTTCTGGTGACTTTCTGGGCTTGACTTCAATTGAATGATAAAAGGGAGACAGATACAAGGGTGTAAAAAGAGAATGTTGATTCTGAGAGAGTAAAAACAACAGGTAAACCTACTAACTCTTGGTGTCTAATAGTGGAAGAAAAGCCAAGTTTGCTGGTAGGGAGATAGGACAATGAGGTCAAGTGAGTTTTGAAAATAGAGAACAGAACTTGCTGAATATCTAAAGCACAGTGTACATCTGAGGAAGCAAAGACCTAGGTAAGGAAGCCAGTGATCAGGAACCCACTAGAAAGGGGAGAAACAGAGATAGAACATAAATATTGCAAGGTGACAGAGATGGAAGAAAATATTCATCCTTGTCTATTTTCACAATGAAGTAGCAAGTGAGGTTATGTGTCCAGAGTGTTAATGATATTGTGGGAGGCTGAGAAAAGATGGTATGAAGAATGGGCTAGAAAATCAAAATGAATTCAAACGTAAGTTGAGTAGGACCAAGAGCCCAGATGAAATTTTTGTGAAAAATTAATTTGTAGTGTGCCAAATCAGCACTTTTGCTTGGTTTCTAAGAAGTAATGACAATAAGAAAGTGGGTGATTCAGGATTGGGAGCTGAGGCAGCAGAGACTAAGAAGTCAGTAATTCTGGAAGCTCTCACTGCAAGGGTTGTCCATGAAGCACAGCAGGCAATAGGTTAACACATCCGCCTTCAGGACGCACCAAGGTCCTACCAATCTGGGCCTAGCTGGGGGAAAACAGGCCCTTGTTATATAATTTTCAGCTAAAAATCACACAATTCTAAAAGCATTGATGAGGAAACAACAGAGACCAATGTCTGAGGACACTGGATGCTTCTGGCACATGTTCTTTTCAGCTCTAGCTAGTCCGTGACAGATGCAGAAAATATCACCTCATGTAAAAGGTGAAAAGGATTTAGTTATCTTAACTAATAATAATATTGGTCTTCTTTTAAAATTGAATTTTCCAACTTTATACTGCAAAACATTTTTCTCCACTGTCAACCCATAAAGCTGGTATCTAAGACTGTGGGAACAGAGATTTGAATCAAAACATGAGCTGAATTTTAAAATAATGCCTAATTTTTAAAAATTTCCTTTTAGGGGCACCTGGGTGGCTCAGTGGGTTAAGCGTCTGCCTTCGGCTCAGGTCATGATCCCAGGGTCCTGGGATTGAGCCCCGATCCAGGCTCTCTGCTCAGCAGGGAGTCTGCTTCCTCCTCTCTCTCTCTCTCTGTCTGCCTCTCTGCCTACTTGTGATCTCTCTCTGTCAAATAAATAAATAAAATCTTTAAAAAACATTTTTCTTTTTAAACTTATTTTTTTAATTAATATTAACTAACATATAACATTACATTAGTTTTAGGTGTATAACATAATGTTTCAATTACATATATATTGTTAACATTTTTTTCTACTAAAATGTCAACAAAGTCAAAGATACTTTTAAAAACACATCTGTGGAACTGGTTTAAATCAAAGCCAAATCTAAGCATCTTCCATTGAAACAAAATGAAAATATACAAAATTTTTTTGCCCTATTTAAAAAAAAAATCTTTATAGTGCATACATGTTCCTATCATGGATAGTCTAGGATACTCATGCATTAAAGATTATATTTACCAAGAATTTTAGGAGTCCCAGAAGATAGATTTACATATGTAATACAACCACAACTATAAAAAATATGCATATATATGGGAAACTACTGGAAGAATAGTTACTTTTAGGAAGGTTCGGGGGGCAAGATGTGGAAGGAAGCATGAGAGAACTTTCTGGGATTTGGTAGGGTTCTATATCTTAACCTGAATGGTGGTTACTCAGGTGTGGTCATTTCTTGATAACTTATTGAGCTGCTCACTTTAAAAATATGTATTTTCCAACGAGGATGTTACACTTCAAATAAAAATTTCTAAAAAAAAGACTGAAAAGAAACATATTAATGTGGTATAACAGAGATTCTTTCTGAAGTGGCAGGACCATGGGTAATCTTTTCTCTTTCTTCTGAATGTAATTTCCCAATTTCATCATGAGAAAAAAAGATCAACTTTATTACACACACAGAGATTCTATTTCAGAATGAACTACTAGTCTACTTTAAAAGAGTTTAAAAGAGAAATAACTGTCTCTCAAAAGGCATGTGTAACAATATGTAAACCTATATCCAGATTATAAATACTAAATTAAATATCAGTGAGCATTCAAAGGAGTAGAGTTGATACTGCAGAACACAAAGTCAGGAATTCTGAAAATATATTCATACAGAAAATCCCAATTATACAAATGGGTATATTATAGGCCCAGAATCATATGCCAAAAACAGGAAAATGGTATCTGATTTAGAAATAATAAGAACAAGAGAGAAAAGAGAAAATGCCAGGGCTGTACAAATCATGATCAGAGGGAAAAAATCAAAGAAATATTTTCTGAACTGAAAGGTAACTTCAGCCTGGTTAACAAGAGAGGGGATAGAGCATTTCTCAGCAATTATCCTCAAAGAATGACCCTAGATACTTATTTGTCAAGTTTTAAACCTTTAAAGACAAGATCTTACGTCTGTCAAGAAGAAAGGAGGTATAAGAATGCTTTCGGATCTCATTTTTCAGATCTCTAAGAAAGAAGAAGCTAAAAAGAAAAAAGGAATTATAAATATAAGAACTCAGATAAATCTCTTTTAAGATAGAGGATATATTAAGACACAAAGACCTAAAGTAACACCAGCAAAATCCAACAGCTGTTAAGATCACAAGAGACAACAAGTTTTTGAAAACAGATGGAAAGGTACTTTCTCAAAGGTGAGAGGAAGATACTTTCTAAGATAATAAAGTATGGACAAAGGGTGAAATCAAAATGTAATCAGCAAACTTAACTATTGTGAAACTAAAGGATAAATATGTCAAAAATAACTTAAACTACAAACTATACCAACAAAAGGTTAATGTGACAAATTTTAAATGGTTACAAATTCTTTGCAGCTACTCCCATCAAGAAGTGCAGTCTATTTTTCTTACTCTTTGAATCTGAGTTGGCCTCATGACTTACTTTGCCACAGACGGACTGCTGCGTGAATTTCTAAGTCGAGTACTGGAGATGCAGGGCAGCTTTTACTCTTGCCCTGTTGGAAACCTATAACGGCTAAGTAAAGGAGCCTGGGCCCATCTGGAGAGACACATGACTCAAGATGACAACCAGCAATGCACCCTGGACACATGAGGCCTTCTTAGACCACCCAGCTCTAGTTAAGTCACTAGATGACTGGAGTCACATGAAGGACCCCAGGGGAGACCAAGAGAACTGCTTGGCTGAGCCCAGCACTAATTGCTGACTCACAGAATGGAAGGCAAAGAAAATTGATGTTTAAGCCATTAAGTTGTAGAAGAGTTTGTTCAGAATAGATAACAGAGATAAAGTAAGTGAGAGAAAAATAGGGACACGCATCAAAAACTTGATCTCTTGTATCTCCCTACAAAGGAGTTTAATGCTACTTGGCAAAAACATAATACTGCAAACAATACAAATGTTGTGTTAAAATGTGTTCATCATACTAGATAGGCAAAGATAGTGGTTGAGGTCATCATCCTTGTTTAATAAAAAGAACAAGGTGGTGTCTGGGGGTTCAGTCGGTTAAGTGTCTGCCTTGGGCTCAGGTCATCATTCCAGGTTCCTGGGATCAAGCCCCACACTGGGGTCCCTGCTTAATGGGGGGTTCTGCTTCTCCCTTGCCATCTGCCTCTCCTCCCTACTTGTGTTCTCTCACTCTCTCTCTTTCAAATAAATAAAAAACTTTAAAAAAAGGAAAAAAGAAATTTTTTAAAGATAAATTTATAGGGAGAAGAACAGACAAAATTGCAACTGAAAATATTATGTGAAAAATAACAAGAACCTAGATCTTGGGAGTTAGAAAAGTCTCTTCTTTGGGGGTGCCTGGGTGGCTCAGTTGGTTGAGTAGCTGCCTTCAGTTCAGGTCATAATCCCAGGGTCTTGCGACCAAGTCCTGCATCTGGCTCCTTATTCAGTAGGGAGCCTGCTTCTCCCTCTGCCTGCTCTGCCTGCCACGCCCCCTGCTTCTGATCGCTTGCACGCACACACTCTCTCTCTCTCTGACAAATAAATCTTTAAGAGAAAAAGAAAAAAAGAAAGAAAAGCCTTTTCTTTGAATCCCAAATCCAACAGGTTATAAAATCTGGACCTTTTAGTCCAGATTTTTTAAAGTAAGTTTTTTTAAAGTCTCTCACATATCTACCACATTTACTCTGCCTTCTAATTTGGAGGTTCAGGCTATTTACATTTTTCCTTTCTTTTCCCTTTCATTTCTTTTCTTTCTCTTCTCTCTCCTTTTCTTTCCTTCATCAAGCTCTACACCCAACATGGGGCTTGAATTCATGACCCTAATACCGAGTCACATGCTCTACCGACTGAGCCAGCCAGGCACTCCTAGACCATTTATATTTAATGTAATTGTTGAAATAGTTTGATTTAAAGGCTTCTCACATATAAGATCGTGTCCTTGGCAAAGAGAGATTAACTTTACTTCTTCTTTTCCAATTTAGGTGCTTTTCATTTCTTTTGAATGACTGCTCTAAAACTTCCAATATTATGTTTAATAGAAATGATGGAAGCAAGCACCTTGTCTTATTCATGATCTTAGAGGAAAA
Source organism: Lutra lutra (assembly GCF_902655055.1). Taxonomy (NCBI): domain Eukaryota; kingdom Metazoa; phylum Chordata; class Mammalia; order Carnivora; family Mustelidae; genus Lutra; species Lutra lutra. Next base: position 88,272,280 of record NC_062283.1, on the reverse strand, counting down.
GCTTTCAGTTTTTCACCACTGATGATGATGTTGGCTATAGATTTTTCTAGATGGGTTTTATTATGTTGAGGTAGTTATTTTTTATAATTATCTTCATGATTGATTTAATAGTTATAGCTCTATTTTTAAAACTTCTTAAATGTTAACTTAGGGTTTACAAAAAAACACCTTGAATTTATCACAAACTACCTTCAAATACCGTATCACTTCACATATAGTAATAACTTCATAATAGAGTACTTCCAATTTTCCCCTCATTTTATTATTGTCATACATTTTACTTTTGTATATACTATGAACTCTACAACATACTGTAAGCAAATATATTGCATACAATACTATTTTTGCTTTAGGCAAAAATTTTCAGAATGAAAAAATTAAGTTAAAAAGTGTCTTGTATATTTACTTCATTTTTGCTATTTCCAATTACTTTATTATTTTTTTCTTTCCTTCCTCCCTTCCTTTCCTTTTTCTTTTCATTTTGGTCTGCGTGTATTTCTTCTGACATTTCTTGTAGCACAGATATGCTCTCAGCTTTTACTTGTCTGAAGTTTACTTATTTCCTCTTTTTTAAAATGATTTTATTTATTTGTGAGAAAGAGAGCAAAGCATGTGAGAGAGAGCATATGCAGTGGGAAGTGCAGAGGAAGAGGGAGAAGCAGACTCCCCACTGAGCAGGGAGCCTGACAGGGGGCTGGATCCCAGGACCCTGGGATCATGACCTGAGCCAAGAGCAGACACTTAAGCAACTGAGCCACGAAGAAGCCCCCTTTATTTCCTCTTCATATTCAAAAGATTTGTCTTTATATTCTTCATTTAGTACTTTAAAAAGACATTCCTCTGTCTTGTGGCTTGCATAGTTTCTGATAAGAAATCTTCTATAATTTTTATCTAGATGCTTCTGGGTGGTGTTTCTTTTTTCTCTCTGCCTTTAGTATTTTCTTTTTAATCTTTGGTTTCCAGCAGTCTGCATATGGGTCTGCCTTGATGTGTCAGTTTTTTGTTTAAATCCTGCTTATTAGGGTTCTCTAGGATTCTCAAACCTGTGATTTGACTTTCATTATTTTTGGAAAATTCTCTTTTAAATATTTCGTCTTTCCTATTTGCACTCTCTTCTTCAGGACTCCAATTACATATACATTAAGAACACCTGATATTATTCCACAGATGCTACATGCTCTGTTCTCCTGTATTTCCCTCATTCTTGTTTTCTCCTATTTTTTCAGCTTGAGTAGTTTCTAGTGACCTATCTCTAACTTCACTGATGAGTCCTCTGATGGGCATATTGAAGGACTGCATCTCTGACACTGTACTTTTAAAAAATTACTATTTTCATTTGACTCTTTCTTATATTTCTATCTCCCAGATGAAATCCCTCATGTATTCACACATGTCCACCTTTTCTACTTGATCCCATGTGTATGGAGCTGTGTCTTCTGCCTGTGCTCTGCCAAAAGTAAAACAGAGCTGGCATCCCATCTCTCCTTGGAAGGGGGCCTCTGTCCTCCTTGGATTGGGGGCTACATGTTTGCCCTACTATCTCAGCTTTCTAATGGGTTTGCAGAAAGCCTGATTTTGTAGTTTATCTGACTTTCTCTTATTTTTACAGTGGGAATAATGCTTTTTCACCTTCTTACATTTTAGGGAAATTAGAATGCCCATTCCTTTATTTAAAAAACATCTTCACTGAGATGTAATTTAAATACCATAAAATTCACCCATTTTAAGTGTAAAATTCAGTGATTTTTTAGGATCTTTACAGGGCTGTTCAGCTACCACCATAATCCAGTTTTAGAACATTTCTATCACTCCCAAAAGATCCATCTGCAAATAATCCCCATCCTCATCCCCTACTCCAGATAACCACTAATCTCCTTTCTATCTCTATAGACTTGCCTTTTTCTGGACACTTTATATAAATGAAATTATACATTACACAGTCTTTGCATCTAGTGTCTTTCATTAGCATAATGCTCTGGACATTCATCCATGTTGTAGCATGTACCAAACTGTTCCTTTTTATTCTGAACAGTATTCCATTGTATTGCTACACCACATTTTCTTATCCATTCAGCAGCTGACTGACATTTGGATTGCTCTCACTTTCTGGCTATGAACATTCATGTCCAAGTCTTTGTGTCGATCTATATTTTCACTTCTTTTGGTTAGATATCTACAAGTGTAATTGCTCAGATGTATGGTAAATTTACTTTAACTTTTTAAGAAACTGTCAAACTGTTCCAAAGTGACTGCAACATTTTACATTTCCATCAGCAATACATGGGAATGTCTCCTTTCTTGAACCACTTTCTTCTTTGAACTTTAAAGATACTATATATACTTCAGTAGTTCTTCTTTTACCTCCCTGACTATTCCTTCTCAACCCACTTTGCTGGATTCTCTTCTTTCAGACTTCTAGAGTTTCTTCTGTGCCTCTTCCTCACTTATATCCTCTCTAGATAATTTTAATCTGTGCCCCAAATTTTAAGATCTTTTTTATGCCAAAACTCCCAAATTTGTATCTGTTACCCTAAACTCTTGCCTGAGGTGGATAAGCGTAAATATGTTTACCTAGCATCTCCATTTGAATGTCTAACAGGAGACCTCTCCAACATAACTCTTGATAGTTCCCTATCCCAAATTATCTCCTCTTCCCTATCTCAGTAAATTAAACCATTGCCCATCTGGTTTCCTAGAACCAAATCTTAGGAGTAATCAAAGATTTTTTTTTTTTCTGTCATAGCCCATTTCTAACCCATCAGCAAATCCTACTCACTATCTCCAAAGCAAACCATGTAAAATTTCCAGTAATCTTATATGGTTCAATCTAATATATTATGAATCTTTCCATCTCAACATTTCTTAGATTTTAAGTCACCATTATCTTTTTTTAAAAAATATTTTATTTATTTATTTGAGAGAGAGAGAGAGAGAGAGAGCACAAGCAGAGTGACTGGCAGAGGGAGAGGGAGAAGCAGGCTCCTGGCTGAGCAGGAAGCCCAGTGCGGAGCTCAATCCCAGGACCCTGGGACCATGATGTGAGCCATAGGCAGATGCTTAACCAACTGAGCCACCCAGGCGTCCTTTAAGTCACCATTATCTTTTGCCTGGATTATTTCAAGAGACTCTAAGTTGCCCTCCCAGCTTTCAATCTTACCTGTCCTCTATTCTGCCTCAACAGACAGAAGGATTTTTTTTTTTTTTTCTTTAAGTAGGCTCCATCTCCATCATGGAGCCCAATGCAGGGCTTGAACTCACAACACTGAGATCAAGACCTGTGCTGAGATCAAAAGTTGGATGCTTAAGTGAGCCACCCAGGTGCCCCCAGAATGATCTTTTAAAAAAGCACAGATCACTGGACAGCCACATGTAAAAGAATGAAACTGGATCACTATCTTATCCCATAAATAAAAATTAACTCGGCATAGATTAAAGACCTGAATGTAAGACTTGAAACCATAACACTCCAAGAAGAAAACACAGGTGGTAAGCTCCTTGACATGAATCTTGGCAGTAAGTTTTTGGACCTGACTCCAAAACCAAAGACAAGGGCAACTACATCAAACTAAAAAGCTTCCGTACAGTAAAGTAATAATCAACAAAATGAAAAGACTGAATGGGAGAAAATATGTGCCAATCAGATATGATAAGGGGCTAACATCCAAAATACATAATGAATTTATACAACTCATTAGCAAAAACACACACAATCCAATTAAAAAATAGGCAGAAGCTTTGAACAGACATTCTTCTGAAGAAGAAATACAGATGGCCAACATGAAAAATGCTCAACATTGCTAATCATCAGGGAAATGCAAATCAAAACCACAATTAGATATCACCCCACACCTGTTAGAATGGCAATCATCAAAAAGACAAGAAATAATAAGTGTTGGCAATTATATAGAGAAAGGGAACTCTTTTAAACTACTGGTGGGAATGTACACTGGTGTAGCTGCTATAGAAAACAGTATGGAGGCTCCTTAAAAAATTAAAAATAGAACTACCATATAATCCAGCAATTTTACTCCTTGGTATGTATCCAAAGAAAATGAAAAAACTAATTTCAAAAGATATATATACCCCTCTGTTCACTGCACCATTATTTACAATAGCCACAACATGGAAACAACTAAGTGTCCATCAGTGAATGAATGGATAAAGAAAATATGGTAGGTATATATACACACATAAATACATATATGAAATTAAGCTATAAAAAAGGATGAAATCTTGCCATTTGTGATAATATGGATGGACCTTCAAGTCATTATGTTAAGAGAAATCAGAGAAAGAAATACCATATGATTTCACTTACATATGGAATCTTAAAAGATCCCAAAACCAAAAAAACAAAGCAACCAAGCTCATAGATATAGAGAACAGATTGGTGGTTATCCAGAGGCAAGGGGTAAGGAGTGGGAGAAACAGATGAAAGGGGTCAAAAGGCACTAACTTCCAGTTATAAAATAAATAAGTCCTAGGAATTAAGATGGTACAGCACGGTGACTATAGTTAATAATACTGTATTATATTTTAAAGTTTCTATGAAAGATCTTAAAAGTCCTCATCACAAGAAAAACATTTTTTTATAATTTTCTGTGATGAGAGATGTTAACTAGATTTATTGTGGTGATTATTTTACAATACATACAAATGTCAAATCATTATGTTATATACCTGAAATGTCAATTATACCTCAAGAAAGAAAATCCACAAATCAATTTCAATCATTCTTCTGCTTTTCAATCTCCACTGACAATTACAAAGAAAATCAAACACAGTATAGTCTACATGTCCCTCCACAATTTGGCCCCTTTCTAGTTCTGATCACTTTCCCACTCATTCAGTAGGCTCCAGCCACACTGACCTTCTTTCTATCCCTTAATAACAAATAACAATAACAAACCCTTTACCATTTCAAGGACATGACTGTTGTTTCCTCTGTGAAAAACACTCTTTCCTTAGATTTTTGGATGACTGGCTTCATTATTCAACTATCAGCTCCCATTTCACTTTTCTTAGAGTCTTCCCCAGACCATTTAAGCAAAAGTACCCCATCATTCTCAATCAAATTGCCCCAATTCTGAATAGCTTTTATTACTATATGAAATCAAATTTTGGTTTATTATTTGATTTCTCCCATATATGTAAGCTCCATGACAGCAGGAACCAAGTCAGCTTTGCTCGCTGGTTTATTCTTAGTGCCTAGAACAATGCCTAGCCTTCAGCAGGCAGCTGACAAATATGAATGAACATATATTTCCTACAGCATCCTTTGCTTCCTTCTGTTTTAGCATTAATCACACTACACTATAATTACCTGTCCTATACAGCTGCGGTAGATACTCAATAAATGTGACCAAATAAAAGAGAGATCAATGAATGTCAAAGAGCATTAAAAGAAATGGGAAAATAGATAACTCCATAATAATACTTTCCAAGGATTAAAAATACATTAATAAAAAGAGATGCATTAACTAAAAAAACTCTTTAATATTTCATTTGTGTGACGTACAATACATAGCAAAAGTTACATGAAGCAAAGTGGACTAACTCTGAAGAATGGGGAGAAACATAAAATTTAGTTGATAATCTCAATGCTCAATTTTTAAAAATATGACAAGTAAATATATTTTTTTAAATTCTAATGTTGAATAATAAACCATAAATAAAGAAGAAACCATTTTTTTCACTCTCAAGTACTAGCCATGCTCTCTCCCATCCCAGGGTCTGTGATATACTATTCCTTTTGCCTATTTATGATATTCTTCTGTCTATTCGTGACACTTACTAGTCACTGACTAGTCACTTACTAGTCAGGTCTCAGATAAGCCTCACTATCTTACGGATGTTGTATACAGGTCAAATCCTAATTATGAACCTTTGAGGAGCAACCTACTTCTCCTTCGTAGGCTTGTCACAGCTGTCTATTCGCATTATTTGTGAGATTAGTTGATAACAATGGTAGACTAAATGCTTTATGAAGACAGGGCCCACATTTACTTTCACTCCTCACTGAATCCCCAGTACCTAGTACAAGTCCAACACATGAAAATATCTGTGAAAAGAGTAAATGAATGAGAGGGAGTGGTCTTATTTTTACCGTGTTTCCTAATCCCAAGACTCTGTCCCACTATGAGTTAACTCGGTGGTGATTACTAATACAGTTGAACTGTATATTATGTCACTGAATCTGATGCTTCTCTAGAGCTCAAAGACCCCTGCTTCTCCATCCCTATTTGCTCTCAATAGCAACTGTTTCCTTAGTACAAATGGAATTTGGTTATTAAACTGGAAGAAATGGGTGGCAGTCACCAGGTTATAAATATATGACCAATACAAAATGATTAATAAATCCTCTGAAAACAAAGTTCCTTTTAATAAGGTGGTCTATGCGTAGACGATTTAGAAAACACTTGGCACTCTGGATGAGGAACAGCTATGACCATGTACATTGAGAAGGCCACAGTCTGGGATGCATAAAGTACAGGTTAACAGAACTATATGAGAAGGAAAATATTTACTTAGGGTCCTTTGTTTGGTAGTGCCACATTTTAGTAGGTACACTGCAACATTTTTTTAACTAGGACAGCAAACAAGTACAATTATTTTATTAAAAATCATCTACAATAAATGTATTTCTCAGAAAAGGAACTAGTTCATTGAAGCACATTGTACTTACCTTAAAAATAATGCTATTTCACCCATCACTATTTCAGTTTCTTCTCAGATGCCATCACTTATAGAAACACTTATTCTAAATGTTAATAAAAATATTCTAATGTCTAAGAAGATTATTTTATGTATTTATTTTTTTAGAATATTTTATAATGGGAATTGTCTTAAGTTCCTAAAATTAAAAAAAAAAAAGAACTATCCATTTAAATTTAAGATTATAGACAGTAATGAGAAATGGGATTTGATTTTGGTCCAAGTTCTAAAATTCATCATAAAAACACAATTTCTCAGTCATACTCTAGAATTTCCACACATTATTTTGTTTCATGATTATGTTGGTATTTTCACATAGTCTGTGTTATAAAGTGTCTAATCACTCAACATACTGTGGTGTCTCTGACCTGAGTTTATAATTTCCAAAACTGAAACAGCATTAAAAAAAAAAACCCTGAAGAATATTTAAAGTCCAAAATATTGACTGTCAAGTCCTCAAGAAAACAAAAAGGAGAAAATATGAAGTTTATTAATTTTTTAAAGATTTATTTATTTTTAGAGAAAGAACAATTACGAGCATGAATATGGGGAGGAGCAGAGGTAGAGATGCAGACTCCCACAGGGCGCAGAGCCTCACACTTGGGCTTGATCCCATGACCCTGAGATCATGGACCTGAGGCAAAATCAAGTCCATGCTTAACTGACTGAGCCACCCAGGTGCCCCTTAAATGTAATTAAAACAGTAGCCATTCTACTCTACCTGGTTCCCCATTGGAAGCCTCTCTCTCTCTTTCTTTTTTTTTTTTTTTTAAGATTTTTAAAGATTTTTAAGATTGCACAAGGACATTTATTTGACAGACAGAGAACACAAGTAGGCAGAGAGGCAGGCAGAGAGAGAGGAGGAGGCAGGCTCCCTGCTGAGCAGAGAGCCCAATGCAGGGCTCTATCCCAGGACCCTGGGATCATGACTTGAGCCAAAGGGAGAGGCATTAACCCACTGAGCCAGCCACCCAGGCGCCCCTGGAAGCCTTCTATTGACATGGGGTGTGGAGAGGATGGTGATAGCCCTGAGAGGAAAATGACCTACCCATCATCTCAACAGCTCAGTGAGACAGCTGTATCTAGAACCACACTCCTGACTCTCACCAACCTCTGAGGACAAGCCATCCCCATTCCATTCTCCTCTTGTTACCCTTTCTACTGGGAGAGGTCTGCTCAAATGCTCAAGTTTATGTAACAAAAGAGATCAAGTTAATTAAGTAAATGTACTTTGTTCTGCCTTAAAGGCAAAAGTGTGCTACTGACAGCAGCACACTCCAGACACGGAGCTAGTTGCAAAACTATGTGGTAAGAAAAACCTCAGGACCCATTACCTGAGTAGGACTCTGAAGACTTAAATCTAAACCACAAGTAAACTCTGTATGATGTTCCACTGTTTCAAGAAGAGGGTCAGGCTTTGAAAAGTTCCAGAATCTGTAAATATAAACAGAAAGAAATCATTTAAGTGCTAAACTACCCAAAAACATATCTAAGAAAAAACAGGTATTTACCATAGCAGGGTCTTTATCAAGACAGCTTCAACCAATTCATAAATACAGAGCCCCACTATTATCTACAGAAAAATATCTAATAAAGAAAAAAATGTACTCCATTCTATCATATAAAAAAAAAGAAATTATTACTCAATTAAAAGATTATTCTCATTAGGATACCTTGTAGGATTGTAGGATAGAAGTTTAACAAGTTTTAGTTAAAAAAAAATTTTTATATTGCACAAGGACATTTAAGATGAGAGATACTATGCTTTTGTAGCAATTTCTTAAAGTATTCATGACTGTAAAATAAGGATATTGGATTACAAGAACTCTAACATTTTGTGATTTTTAAATACTTCATTTCTCAAGAACTGATATGAAAAGATCTTAGGTTTAATTTACATTTCAACAGGAATTCAGATTCTTTAAAAAGAATCTGTCCTCTTAAGAAAATCTTGGTAATTCTGAAAAATCTTTTCTTTCTTTCTTTCTTTCTTTCTTTCTTTTTTTTTTTTTGAGGCACAGCCTTTCTTATAGATTCCACATCAATGTAATTTCTGGAGTCAAGAAACCGAAATGTGTTTTCCTGGGCCAATATTAAGTATTCTATTTATCCTCTATAGACTGGGAGTGGTACTATTTACCATAATATGTCTCTGATTTCTACTATACAGGTAGGAACTTGACCTATTTTCAATATACAAAATAATACTTTATTTCTAAAGCTTTATTTGCTCATCATCTTTCTTATTTGACTCTAAACACTCCATAAAAATGGCACATTCAGGATCATAGAGTCATACTCCAACTCAGCCTCCCTAATGATCTGCAACATGGAACACACTGAAGGTTTAGCAGATCTCTTTGAAAGAGAGTAAATACACAGAACCAACAGTCACAGTTTGTTTAACCTGGTAGTATTATTTCCCTAATAAATACAGGGTTGGTCTTATTAAGTTTGAAAAGGATTGTTGCTATGGATAAACCACCGTGTGGGTACCAGAGAGACAATGAATAAATAGCTCATTTATCGGATACTGAAATCTACAAAATATTTAAGGAGAGTGATTTTACTTTTGAAAATTTACTGTTCAAACAAATGAGGGAACAGGCTACAGTCCTCAGAAATCATAATAATGGCCTCCACTGTCTTTGCATATTTGTTCCTTTGGTTCTAGAGACAGATATTGTACTCAAATCTAATTTTTGAGATTTTGATAATGTTTATATAAGCAAAAGTAAGTAAGTCATCATATAATTTCATTTCTAGAACATGGCTCTTCACTGATTTGCATTATTCGAAACAGTAATCAAATTATTTTGCACATATCCACTATGTTCCAAAAAATATTCAAAATGGTTTTAAAAATGAGTATCTAATATGGTCAAAAAATGAATAAAGGAAAAGTATAGAAAAGTACATTTGAACCTGCAATGAGACTGATAAACAAAAGTAAAGAATATCCTCAACATCTCTGAAGGAAACACAGAAATGTTACTCATAAGTCAATGGTATCACCCCAAAGGACAGGGTACTAGAAGCATTCTACAGGAAGGTCAACTTAATCAAGGTATTCAACTTTCTGACTGCATTTGGGATTTAGATTCTACTTCAATAGAATGGATGAGCATTTGTCTTCAGACCAACCATAAAAATTGGCTGGTGAATTTCAGCAGAACTTTTTAAGAATAATAAAAGCAAAAGGATTCATTTGTATCCTCCTGACAAGTTCCTGGAATGCAGTATTTGTTATTATTTTGTTGTTTTGAGCTAATTAAGGAAAAGGTGGCACTGAGGACAAAACAGGTGGGCCTTATGAAAATGAGGATGCCTGATAAGAAAGCATGTGTGAAAACATTGAACTTTAGCTTTAAAATATGGTAAGGGAAGTCACACAAGCAGGAGGGCTGAAATTCTACTCAAGAAGTCAAGCTGGGGGCACCTGGTTGGCTCAGTGGGGACAGCAAGTGACTCTTGATCTCTGGGTCGTGAGTTTGGAGCCCCATGCTGGCTATGGAGATTACACCAATAAATAAAACTTAAAAAAAAAAAAGTAAAGCTGAATTTGCTCTAATACATAGCTTAACAGGCAGTCAAGGTGCCATACCACTCCACACCGGAGTCACACCCATTCTAACTTTAACCTGGGAAAAACCATTAGGTATTTACCTGCAATCTGCAAAACAGTCACCAAATAAGATGCACGCTTACAACTGTAAGGATGCTATTTGGTGAAGGGAGGGTTAGTCTAGAGAATATCATAAAAGTGCTACTGGTCTATTACATCAGTTCACAGCTTTGATGGAAATTATGTAATATACAAATTATGCCTATTATGCATATGATAGTACTAAAATTATGAGAGGTTCACTTCCAGCAGAATGGCTGATTAGGTGTCTAGAACAACATTCTTACTGAAAAAAAAAAAAAAATCCTAGAAAATAATATAGAAAGAAACACCACCACCAAAACCTCGTAAGAGCATCAGTGAGGTGCACTCAGGTCAAAAGTAAGACCAAAGTTCAGAGCAGGAAATTGACCATGAGCCGGCTTTTGTCTTGAAAGGGTGTGCTGAACAGGGAGAACTGGAACTTCAATTTTCTAAATCTCGGGGGGATCAGGAGCCAGAAAAATCAGCAAGATTAATGTTAATATTTATAACTTAAAAATAATTTTCAGTAGGCTAAAATATCTTAACAAAAATATTGAGTTAAAGACAGTAAATGGCACAGGCTACATAAGTTAACAAAACCAAAAGCTAAGCAACGCATCTATACACTATAATTCATTTTTTCATCGCTAATGTCTTTTTTAATAACTAAAGAAATGTATGTATTTTTTTCTTCATTCACATTCTCCAATGGCAACCACTGCTAACAGTTTGATGTGGATACTTCCAGAACTGTTCCATGTTTCTCCATCCCAGTTCCACCAGGAAGGGGTGAGCAGTAAAGAGGAGATGGGCATTTCTCCACATTTCCTCACATTTGCAAGTAAGGGGATATGCAAGGTCTCTCCTTGCCATCTTCTGCAATCAAAGATCCCGTAAATTCTATATGTCTGAGGGCCCTCATGCGCTTATCACATAAGTAAAATAGGCTCCTTTCATTGGGAGAAGTCAGGCTCCTTATATCATTAAGTGGTCAAATAAGGCATATTATTGTTAAGTGCAATGTTTGTTTTGGTCCAGCACATATACGACTTGGTGCCTTTTTGTCTCTTTGCTGATGAAATCACTGACTATTTAAGCTCTCTCATGGGAAATAAATATACTAGACAGGCTTCCACTGACTAAAAATATTACAAAACTGTAGGAACATTTTTCATTTAAATTGGAGATGAAGAGAGCAAAATTCATGACAGTACAAGGTCTTGTTTGAGTTCCTTTTTGTCTTCTGATTCCATACTTCTTTAACAAAGCAACTAAGTAGCACTATGTTAAATAAAATAAACTATTTCGAAAATTAAGCTGAAATTATTTTTTACTTTACTAAAATGTAATTTGAAATCCCTAAACACTCTTGAAATTTAGCCAACATATAAGTTCAATAGAAGATTTATGATATTTTTCAAAATTCTTCGTTTTCCTTTCCTTTTCTCAACTTACGACTTGGTCCATAATTCTCTGTGAGTCTTTCCTAACTGCAATAAAAAAAGATGTGGAAAAAATGTTGGCTCCTTTTCCATGCCTTACATGTACGTTAATTTTAGTCAAGCTGAATTTTAATTAATTTTAGTCACATTAATTTTAGTTGTGTTTTTGAAATTCTTAGCAAATTGCACAATTATAATTCCATTTCTACTGCTTTTGTCTAGTGTTCTCTAGAGTGATGAGCAAAAAAGCATTACAACCACTTGTTTCCTCGCCACTTAATTACTTGTTCATTCAACAATTTGTGAGTCCTTGGATGTGCCAGGTGTGGTGCTAGGAGCCAAAAGCAAGAGAGATGTGGTCTCAGCATCCTTGTGGATCTGAGTTGGGGGGGATAAACTGACATTCTTTAAAAGACCACAGAAACCAAAATGTTACTACAACTGGACAAGTACCCCCAAAGATAATGTGGGATGGTATACATAATGACATGCTGCGGCACTTAGGTAGCTCAGTCGGTTGAACTGACTCTTGCTTTTGGCTCAGAGTCATGTACTCATAACTCAGGTTCATGACTCATGAACTCATGAACTCAGGGTCCTGATATCAAGCCCTGTGTTGGGCTCTGCACTCAACATAGAGTCTTCTTGAGATTCTCTCTATCTCCCGCTCATGTGCACATATGCTCCCTCTCTTTTCAATAAATAAAAAAAAAAAATCTTAAAAAAAAAAAAGGAATTATTGACACTGAACTGAAATCTGAAGGTTGAGGAGTTAGTCAGGTAGAGAGCAGCTGGCCTCTTGTCAGTGGGGAGCAGAAAGGGTCATTCACACAGATCTTTTTGCCCATGTGAGGAATTTGGGATTTTCTTTTAAGTATAAAGAACAAAATAAAATGAAACAAATTAAAAACAAAACAAAACAAAACTGAAGGAGAGAGGTGCCTGGGTGGCTCAGTCAGTTAGGCCTCTGCCTTTGGCTCAGGTCATGATCCCAGGGTCATAGGATCAAGCCCTGCATCAGGCTCTCCACTCAGTGGGCAGCCTGCTGCTCTCCTTGCTTGTGCTCACTCTCTCTCTCTCTTTGTTAAATAAATAAATAAAATCCTTTTAAAAAACAAAACTGAAGAGGTTTATATACTTGGCTTTACATTCTTTAAAAAATTTTTCTTAGTAAACTTTTAAATGTTTTAATAGTTTTAAATCTGTAGAGAACTTGTGAACAAAGTAGAGTTCCCATAGAGTCTGACCCCATGTAGTACGGGTTCAAAAAGAGAAAATACCAGCTTGGATTTAAGATGGTGACAGTGCTGATGAAGAAAGGTTAATGGATTAGAGATATACGGAGGCAAAAGAATTAATAGGACAGAAGAAACAAAACTGATTAATGGAACAGGAAAAAATAAAGAATGATTCCTATGTTTCTGGCTTTTATCATAGTACTTATGATGCATTTAGTTATTTATAGACCTTTTTCCTCTAAAAGGCTCTAAACTCCTCGAATTCAGGGACAGTGTCCTATTTTTCCTTGTATCTCTAGCATGTATAAAAGTGTCTGACACATGAATACCCAAAGAATGTTTCTTGAATGAATGAATAAAAAATAAATGTGAATATTAAGGACAAGATAAATAACAAAGGCCAACCTCACAAATGAAGTAGCTTTAAATCACCTATAGATATGGTTCCCAAATGATGGACCAGAGACTCATTCCTCATTTGAGAAGATCTGTATGGAACCCAAAAATCCCTTCCCAGGAAATGGTGATGCTCAATTAGCTGAGTCTGGGAGTTATTATCTAAAGCAGCACTTTAAAAATACAGATTTGATAAATTCCCATCCAAAATAACTGTGATATCAGGCAGAAGGGGAGGCAAGGGAAAAAGCCAGTAGGGGGTTTTGGTTCTCAACCTTGGCTAAATGCAATCAACTAAGAAACTAAAAAAACTGATGTGTGAATGCCATCCCCCCAAATTCTGATTTAATTGGCCTGGGGTATGTCATGGGCATTGGGTGGTTCAAACATTCTCCAGATGATTACAATCAAGGTTGAACATCCCTGAGGGGGTGGGGTGCAGAGGTGGCAGATATTAACACATTAACTGACAATCATTGATCTTAACCAGCAGTTCTCAAACTTAACTTTGCATCAGAATCACCTGGAGTGCTTGTGAAAAAACAATTTAGAAGGTATGGAGTGAGAGCAAACCTGAAAGATGGCGGAGGTGTAGCTGGACTGAGATGACATCAGGTCATAAGAGTTCAGTTAGATAGTTATCAAACCATTCTGAACACCTACAAACCCAACAGGAGATCGAAGAGAAGAAGAGCAGCAATTCTAGAAACAGAAAATTGACCACTTTCTGAAAGGTAGTATGAATGGAGAAGAGAATCTGAAGCGAGGGGAAGATAGACCGCGGTGGGAGGGGCTGGCTCCTGGCAAGAGGTGGAGCAACAGAGCACAAAATTCAAACTTTTAAAAGTCTGCTCCACTGAGGGACTTTGCTCCAGAGGCTAAGTGGGGGTGAAGCCCTCATAGGAAAATATAGTCTCAGGTCCCACAGGGTCACAGAAGGATCGGGGGTGTCTGAGTGTCGCAGAGCTCGCAGGTATCAGAGGAGTGAGCTCTCAGCTCGGGATCACCTTGAACTGTGATCTGTGGCACAATCAGGCCACTGCTCTTTGAGCAGGGACCCCACAAGTAGCAGATCCGGGGACAGCCACCAGAAGAGCAGAGTGGCAGAATCTGCTGGGTTTGGAGACTCAAAAAGGGCTGTGTGCCAGAGACAGAAACACTCGGTCACAGACCTGGTGAGCTCAGAGCCCGGCCAGAGACCAGGGAGACGGATGGGAGTGATTGAGTGCTTTTCTCCAATGGCGCACTGAGGAGTGGGGCCCCGAGCTCTTGGCTCCTCTGGGCTGGAGACTGGGAAGCCACCATTTTCATTCCCATCCTCCAGAGCTCTACGGAAAGTGTTCAGGGAACAAAAGCTCCCTGGAGTGAACTCAAGCAGATTACTGAGCCTGGCCCCTGGCAAGGGTGGTGCAATTCCAACTCAGCAAAGACATTTGAGAATCACTACAACAGCCCCTCCCCCAGAAGATCAGCAAGAACATCCAGCCAAGACAAAGCTCAATGATCAAGAACAGAGGAATTCCATAGGAAGGGAAAGCAAAGCATGGAATTCATGGCTTTCTCCACATGATTCTTTCATCTCACAAAGTTAATTTTTAAAATTCTTTTCTTATTCTAATTTTAACTTTTCCTCTTTCCTCTTTTAACATTTTTTAACTAGTTTATCTTAACAATACCCTTCTTTAAAAAAAAAAAAGATCTTTTTAAACCTTCATTATTATAGTCATATTTTACCCTTTGTTGTATCTAACTTTATTTTTTGTATACATATAGGGTTTTTTCTTCTAAAAAATTTTGGAACACAACTTCTTCTAATAGATCAAAATATACCCTAAATCTAGCACAGGGTTTTGTTCTAGTCTCCAGCCTGAACAAATTCTCTCACTTTCTTTTTCTTTCTTTCCCCAACTTATCAATTCCTTTTTTAGAATTTTTTAAAATTTTTCATCTTTACAGTCATATTCCATCCCTTCATTGTGTTTACCCTTATTTTTGTATATATATAAGTTTTTCTTTCTTTAAAATTTTGGGACGTAGTTTCTTCTAAGAGACCAAAATACACCCCAAATCAAGTGGGTGGCTCTGTTCTATTCATCAGTCTATATATAATTATATATAAATATATATTTATATATAATTATATTTAATTATATATAAATATATATTTTTTTAAATTTTTTTAAGTTCTTTTTAAAAACTTCATTTACTCCCTTTCTTCTCCCCCCGATTTGGGGTCTCTTCTGATTTGGTTAGCATACATTTTTCTAGGGTTTTTGCCACCCTTTTAGTATTTTATTCTCTCATTCATTTATTCTTACCTGGATAAAATGACAGGGTGAAAAAACTCACCACAAAAAAATGAACAAGAGGCAGTACCAAAGGCTAGGGACCTAATTAATACAGACATTGGTAATATGTCAGATATAGAGTTATGGAAGATATTAGAGAAACCCTGTCTGGAGAAATAAAAGCCCTTCCTGGAGAAATAAAAGAACTAAAATCTAACCAAGCTGAAACCAAAAAAGCTATTAATGAGTTGCAATTAAAAATGGAGGCTCTGGGGCACCTGGGTGGCTCAGTGGGTTGGGCTGTTGCCTTCGGCTCAGGTCATGATCCCAGGTCCTGGGTTCGAACCCCACATCGGGCTTTCTGCTCAGCAGGGGGCCTGCTTCCTCCTCTCTCTCTGCCTGCCTCTCTGCCTACTTGTGATTTCTCTCTGTCAAATAAATAAATAAAATCTTTAAAAAGAAATGGAGGCTCTTACTGCTAGGATAAATGAGGCAGAAGAGAGAATTATGATCTAGAAGACCAAATGACGGAGAATAAAGAAGCTGAGCAAAAGAGAGAGAAACAAATACTGGGCTACACGGGTAGAATTTGAGAGATAATTGATACCATAAGACAAAACAATATTAGAATTGGGATTCCAGAAGAAGAAGAAAGAGAGAGGGGAGCAAAAGGTATACTGGAGCGAATTATTGTAAAGAATTTCCCTAATATGGCAAAGGGAACAAGCATCAAATCCAGGACGCACAGAAAACACCCCTCAAAATCAGTAAGAACAAGTTAATACCCCGTCATCTAATAGTAAAATTTACAAGTCTTAGTGACAAAGAGAAAATCCTGAAAGCAGCCTGGGACAAGAAGTCTGTAACATACAATGGTAAAAATATTAGATTGGCAGCAGACTTATCCACAGAGACCTGGCAGGCCAGAAAGAGCTGGCATGATATATTCAGAGGACTAAATGAGAAAAACAGGAAGCCAAGAATACTATATTCAGCTAGGCTATCATTGAGAATAGAAGGAGAGATAAAAAGCTTCCAGGACAAACAAAAACTGAAAGAATTTGCAAACACCAAACCAGCCCTACAGGAAATATTGAAAGGGGTCCTCTAAGCAAAGAGAGAGCCTAAAAGTAGTAGACCAGAAAGGAACAGAGACAATATACAGTAACAGTCACCTTACAGGCAATACAATGGCACTAAATTCATATCTCTCAATAGTTACCCTAAATGTAAACGGGCTAAATGCCCCAATCAAAAGACACGGTTATCAGAATGGTTAAAAAAACAAAACCCATCAATATGCTGTCCTCAAGAAACTCATTTTAGACCCGAACACACCTCCAGATTTAAAGTGAGGGGGTGGAAAACAATTTACCATGCTAATGGACATCAAAAGAAAGCTGGGGTGGCAATCCTTAGATCAGATCAATTAGATTTTAAGCCAAAGACTCTAATAAGAGATGAGGAAGGACACTCTATCATACTCAAAGGGTCTGTCCAACAAGAAGATCTAACAATTTTAAATATCCATGCCCCTAACATGGGAGCAGCCAACTGTATAAACCAATAATAACAAAATCAAAGAAACACATCAACAATAATACAATCATAGTAGGGGACTTTAACACCCCCTCACTGAAATGGACAGATCATCCAAGCAAAAGATCAACAAGGAAATAAAGGCCTTAAATGACACACTGGACCAGATGGACATCACAGATATATTCAGAACTTTCCATCCCAAAACAACAGAATACACATTCTTCTCTAGTGCACATGGAACATTCGCCAGAATAGATCACATCCTGGGTCACAAATCACGTCTCAAGGGGTGCCAAAAGGTTGGAATCATTCCCTGCATATTTTCAGACCACAATGCTCTGAAGCTAGAACTGAATCACAAGAGGAAATTTGGACAGAACCCAAATACATGGAGGCTAAAGAGCACCCTACTAAAGAATGAATGGGTCAACCAGGAAATTAAAGAAGAATTGAAAAAAAATCCATGGAAATAAATGATAATGAAAGCACAACTGTTCAAAATCTGTGGGACACAACAAGGGTGGTCCTGGGAGGAAAGTATATCATGATACAAGCCTTTCTCAAGAAACGAGAAAGGTCTCAAGTATACAACCTACCCCTACACGTGTAGGAGCTGGAGAAAGAACAGCAAAGAAAGCCTAAACCCAGCAGGAGAAGAGAAATAATGAAGATGAGAGCAAAAATCAATGAAATAGAAACCAAAAAAAACAGTAGAACAAATCAACGAAACTAAGAGCTAGTTCTTTGAAAGAGTAAATAAGATTGATAATCCCCTGGTCAGACTTATCAAAAAGAAGAGAGAAAGGACCCAAGTAAATAAAATCATAAAAGAAAGAGGAGAGATCACAACCAACACCAAAGAAATACAAACAATTATAAGAACATATTATGAGCAACTATATGCCAGGAAATTTGACAATCTGGAAGAAATGGATGCTTTTCCTAGAGATGTATAAACTACTAAAACTGAACCAGGAAGAAACAGAAACCCTGAACAGACCCATAACCAGTCAGGAGATTGAAGCAGTCATCAAAAATCTCCAAACAAACAAGAGCGCAAGGCCAGACGGCTTCCCAGGGGAATTCTATGAAGCACTTAAAGAAGAATTAATTCCTATTCTCCTGAAACTGTTCCAAAACATAGAAATGGAAGGAAAACTTCCAAACTCATTTTATGAGGCCAGAATTACCTTGATCCCCAAACCAGACAAAGACCCCATCAAAAAAGAGAATTACAGACCCATATCCTTGATGAACACAGATGCAAAAATTCTCACCAACAGTACATTAAAAGGATTATTCACCACAACCAAGTGGGATTTATTCCAGGCTGCAGGGTTGATTCAACATCTGCAAATCAATCAATGTGATACAATACATTAATAATAGAAAGAAAAATAACCATATGATACTCTCAATAGATGGTGAAAATGCATTTGACAAAGTACAGCATTCTTTCCTGATCAAAACTCTTCAAAGTGTAGAGATAGAAGGTACATACCTCAATATCATCAAAGCCATCTATGAAAAAACCCACAGCGAATATCATTCTCAATGGAGAAAAACTGAGAGCTTTTCCACTAAGATCAGGAAGATGGCAGGGATGTCCATTATCACCACTGCTATTCAACATAGTACTAGAAGTCCTAGCCTCAGCAATCAGACAACAAAAAGAAATTAAAGGCATCCAAATCGGCAAAGAAGAAGTCAAACTATCACTCTTTGCAGATATGATACTTTATGTGGAAAACCCAAAAGACTCCACTCCAAATCTGCTAGAACTTGTACAGGAATTGAGTAATGTGTCAGGATATAAAATCAATGCACAGAAATCAGTTGCATTTCTATACACCAAGAACAAGACAGAAGAAAGAGAAATTAAGGAGTCAATCCCATTTACAATTGCACCCAAAACCATAAGATACCTAGTTTTAAACCTAACCAAAGAGGGAAAGAATCTATACTCAGAAAACTATGAAGTACTCATAAAAAAAAAAAGAAATTGAGGAAGAT
The DNA here is from genome assembly GCF_902655055.1 of Lutra lutra. NCBI lineage: Eukaryota > Metazoa > Chordata > Mammalia > Carnivora > Mustelidae > Lutra > Lutra lutra. Next base: position 88,252,998 of record NC_062283.1, on the reverse strand, counting down.
ACAAAGAAATGGAAAAATGTTCCATACTCATGGATTGGAAGAACAAATATTATGAAAATGCGTATGCTACCTAAAGCAATCTACAAGTTTAATGCAATCCCTACCAAAATGCCATCCATTTTTTTCAAAGAAATGGAACAAGTAATCCTAAAATTTATATGGAACCAGAAAAGACCTCGAATAGCCAGAGGAATATTGAAAAAGAAAGCCAATGTTGGTGGCATCACAATTCCAGACTTCAAAACTCTATTACAAAGCTGTCATCATCAAGACAGTATAGGACTGGCACAAAAACAGACACATAGATCAGTGGAACAGAATAGAGAGCCCAGAAATAGACCCTCAACTCTATGGTCAACTAGTCTTCGACAAAGCAGGAAAGAATGTCCAATGGAAAAAAGACAGCCTCTTCAATAAATGGTGTTGGGAAAATTGGACTGCCACATGCAGAAAAATGAAATTGGATCATTTCCTTACACCACACACGAAAACAGACTCAAAATGGATGAAGGACCTCAATGTGAGAAAGGAATCCATCAAAATCCTTGAGGAGAACACAGGCAGCAACCTCTTTGACCTCAGCCACAGCAACTTCTCCTGGAAACATCGCCAAAGGCAAGGGAAGCAAGGACAAAAATGAACTATTGGGACTTCATCAAGATCAAAAGCTATTGCACAGCAAAGGAAACCAACATGAACAGACATTTCTGCAAAGAAGACATCCAGATGGCCAACCACACATGAAAAAGTGCTCCACATCACTCAGCATCAGGGGAATACAAATCAAAACCACAATAAGATACCACCTCACACCAGTCAGAATGGCTAAAATTAACAAGGCAGTAAAAGACAGATGCTGGAGAAGATGCGGAGAAAGGGGAACCCTCTTACACTGTTTGCAGGAATGCAAGCTGGTGTGGCCACTCTGGAAAACAGCATGGAGGTTCCTCAAAAAGTTGAAAATGGAGCTACCCTATGACCCAGCAATTGCACTACTGGTATTTACCCTAAAGATACAAATGTAGTGATCCAAAGGGGCACGTGTACCCGAATGCTCATAGCAGCAATGTCCACAATAGCCAAACTATGGAAAGAACGTAGATGTCCATCAGCAGATGAATGGATAAAGAAGATGTGGCATACACACACACACACACACACACTGGAATACTATGCAGCCATCAAAAGCAATGAAATCTTGCCATTTGCAATGACATGGATGGAACTAAAGGTTATAATGCTGAGCGAAATAAGTCAATCAGAGAAAGATAATTACCATATGATCTCCCTGAAATGAGGAATTTGAGAGGCAACGTGGGGGGTCTGGGGGGTAGGGACGGAAAAAAATAAAACGAGATGGGATAGGGAGGGAGACAAATCATGAGACTCTTAATCTCACAAACAGACTGAGGGTTGCTGGGGGGAGGAAGGTAGGGAGAGGGTGGTTGGGTTATGGACATTGGTGAGGGTATGTGGTATGGTGAGTGCTGTGAAGTGTGTAAGCCTAACTTCATAGACCTGTACCCCTGGGGCTAATAATACAGTATATGTTAATAAAAATAAATAAATAAATAAATTCAGCCAAAAAAAAAAAAAAAGTATGGAGTGAGCCTCAAGAATTTGCTTTAGAGATTAAGCAATCCATCATGACAACAGCTAATAAATGGCAGCCCCAATATACAGACTCTACTGGCACCATGTCCAATACTTTTTCACTGAAAGATGCTGCCATTTGCTTTTTTTCTGGGCCATGCCAAGGAATCTGGAATATAGGTGGCCTGGGGCTCTTCAGGTGGTCCTGATTAACACCATGAAAGTTCAAATGGCCCTGGACCAAGTCAGGCTTCCCCTATACTCCTCAGACTACATAGAAAATTCCATTAGCCAAAGCCCATGCCAACACTCCATTAGTCTGCCAGTTTACATTCAAAACCAATACCCTAAGAAAATTACAAGCTAGAATAAAACTGAGCTCTTACGGCAAAGAGTTCATAAATATTCCTTTCTTCTAATATTTTTTTACATGCACTTACTGGATCTTCCATCTACCTTGCTGTCCCTTCCTGACTTTTGTATCTTTCAACTGATCAGATCTTTCTGTAACCTCACAGATACCCATCTTTCTTAAGTGAATCCTCCCTGATCAGAGCACATGGAATCATGGGCTTGGTATTTTACTGTCTATATTGCTTTTGGAAGGGATTAAACATAGAAAATACAGATTGACAATACAATCTTATAAAGAGCTAAATTTCCATTCCTTACCTAAAGAAAGAATATTCACAGAGTGCTAATGTTCTTTTGTTTGCATGACTAGATGGAGAGTTGTTTATTTTTGTAACTGGCAATGAAAAAAATAACACTGTCTGCTAAATGAAAAAATAGGATTAATTTTAAGGAACTACAGAACAATTTTCAAAGAGCTTTTAGAAGTACTCATTCACAAAAATCCAGAAACCATATTTACAAACTTTCAAGGTTAAATTACAAAATTCTAGAATTAAGATTCTCTATCAAAAGAAATGCTTTTTAATATTTCAGTTAAAACTTTAACTACATCAGTATTTTAGAGGGACTTATTCCACTTCATCACAATAAACATTAAGCCCAGGAGCTACAGGTCACAAAGCCTAGCGTACTTTGACAAATTAAAGAAAACCATTAGGTGATGCAAGACTTGCTCTGACAGTATTCATGGTTGCAACCCACACAGATACAGGATGATTTTGTGAAGAATGCCACATCTCAATAAGAGGACGTAAAAGGAAAAAAGTAAGAACTCTTAGAGGCTTTGTTTACTGCTCACTGGTACCAACTGGAAACCCATGAAATAATTCTGTGATTGAGTTTCAAACAACATCTAAAAAAGAAGAAGAAGAAGAAGAAGAAGAAGAAGAAGAAGAAGAAGAAGAAGAAGAAGAAGAAGAAGAAGAAGAAGAAGAAGAAGAAGAAGAAGGAGAAGAAGAAAGAAACAAACTGGGAAGAATTCCATCTGGCATGAAATAGTATCAGTATCTCAGGGATGAGAATAGTCTACGTTCAACTGAACTGTAAAGGGCACCAAAATGTGGCTATCTATGTTAACTACCTATCAAAATGTGGCAAAAGGTTATTTCACAGAAGTACAGACACAGTGTGATTGGATGAGGCTGCAGGAGAATATGGCACCTAAGTGTTGAAAAACTAAACTGACAGCAGCTGCTTCCCTGCTCCCGTCCTTTATCAGCTACATCCCTCTGAAATTCTTAATGTCCTCATCTCTGAAGCTAAGCATTTGTGAATAAATCCACTCAGACTGTCAGGTTGTGGGATGTCTACACAGCTTACAAGGATCTCCTTTACTGAACAACTCTCTCGTCAGTGGAGGATGGATATAGCGAGGGGATGAGGGAGAGACGCAGACACCCATAAGTGTGGGAGAAAGAAAAACAGAGCTGACCAAATAATTCTGCTTCTTTTCTGGAAACTGGACATGAAAGCTTAAGCGGGTAAAAAAAAAGAGGAAAAAAACCAGTGCAGAAAGAGGAGAAACAAGAAGCAGGCACTTGAATCTAGCAGTTTCAGTACCTTCCCTGGCCCCTAGGCACTCCTGCCCTTGTGCTTGGCGGGGTCCCAGATCCTGAGTGAGTAATGTCTCTCCTTTTCTATAAACGCTAGCTCAAGATGGGTTCCATTTTACCCACGAGTCTGCACATGGTGGACACTCATGCAGACACACACATGCCTTCACAGTGAAGGACACTGCTGAATTTGAAGCTGCATTATAGATTGCTCGTTTTTGGTGTTTATTCTCTGTTTGGTGCACTCTATTAGGTCAGATCTCTAAGATTCAAAAGTTATAATATTTAGTGTTGTCAGATTCCAGATTGGGGCTTCAGGGAAGACTTCAAGGGTGAATTGTTGTTTGTTTGTTTTAAGATTTTAATTATTTACTTGAGTGGGGGTGGTGGGGGGGAGAGGGATAAGCAGACTCCCCGCTGAGCAGAGAGCCTGATGCAGGGCTCGATTTCAGGACGCTGAGATCATGACCTGAGCTGAAGGCAGCCGCTTAACCATCTGAGCCACCCAGGCTACCCTTCAAGGGTGAATTATTTATTCTTGAGTTCTTAGGGGACAGAATAAAGTACTAACAGCTGGTGGGTAGTACCCAGTTGCTCTAAATAAACAAGCTCACTATGCGTGCAAACAAGGATATGGTGGGAACACTGAGGTTTTCTGCTCAATTACCTTTTTCTTAAAAATGGTAATTGAACAGATTAGTCCACTAATTCTGCAAGGTTTATAGCAAAGAACAGCACCTTCCTGCACAGCCCCCTCAGCCCCTCATGTCAGAGGCCTTCACTTTCATTCTTTTAGCTGTTCCTTCTGATACCCTGTACTCACTTCTATATTTCCAAATAATATGCTCACAGAATTCATTGATTATTTTCATTTTCACATCCCATCTTTTGGCTTCCTACTGTGGAAGATGAGGCAAAGCATTATCTACATTAGAAAATATACATATACGTGACAAAGGCCACTCAGGTCCTATTCAAACTGCACAACAGAAGTTGTTAAAAATTATAATGCAAATTAACTGACAAACTCCAGAAATTTTCTGCTAATCAACACAATTCAAAGTTCAAAGCAGTGACTGACACTGCACTAAGCTAAGGCTTAACATTCCTCACTCCTTTTAGATCTATGTATTTCTTCATGTGCTTGCATTAGGTTATGAATTACACATGGATTTGGTTTGGTTCTTAATGAAAAATGTTAGCACTAAATAGTTCTGAAAAAGTTCTGCAGTTACAAATCAAGGTATTTAACATAAAAATCGTACACATTCTTTTCTAATTAATGTACGTTGTTTCATTTTATAGGAAATTACTTTCATTTTTCACCTGGCATTTAACTTGCAAAATTATGCTTCACTTCCTCAAAAGATCTTTCCAGTATGACAACAATGAACACAAGACTTTTCTAATTTAAGCAAGTCAAATGGAAAAATTCTTTGGGACATATAAAAACACAAATCTATCAACAAACTTGGGATTCATTCCTTTATATATACAAATACCTTAACTGTTAGTTGTACGAAGCTCAAGGAGATTTATTAATAAATTGCATATGACAATTGATTATAGGAAAAAAAACAAAAAAAAATCTATCTGTAAATTTAGTTGACAATCAGGATACCAATACAATGGTTCCAAATTTGTTAAGTAGCAGAATTTTGTGATCTAGTCAGTCCTGACTTATGCAATGGAACAGCAAATTTTACGTGGAAAAATATCACTTTCTTATCCCAACAGGACTTTGCACTTTAAATTCAGTTTGATTAATGACTACTTCAAATATAATTAAAGGGAAAGCTATATTAAAATACAATTGTTATAAGCTTTTACACTCAGGAGTGAGCCAAGGGTAATGTAATTTTTCATGTAATTTAAATTCACTCACATCTAAAACATTTATGTAGTATATACACATACCAGGTACCAGGGACAAAACAATGAAACAGACACCCATAGCCTGTAATCAGGTAATGTACCTTATTAACACAAAATATATTCAGTATTAAAATATCCTTATCAGAGTTAAGCAAATACATGAGTGCGAATAATCTCATTCTTAAAAAGTACATCAAGGACAACCACATTAAGATGCTTTCCTAATATCAGTGGTGAAGTTTAATGAACCTTTGCCACAAAGCAAAACCTGTGATAGAGTTACAAAGAAACATGTGAGATATCTGAAAGGCACACAACCTTAAATAACTCTTTGATCATTTTCAGGATGCAATCACAGCTACTTAAATGTTAACAGTTGTGTCTTATCATTAGCCACATAATTTTTCCTGTGGTTTGATGAGCAAATGCAGAGGAATTAAGAACTGTCTGAAAAGATGAGGTAAAATAATCATTTGAAACTGCATCTGAGCTCACATTCAGCCACATTTCTTACCTATTTACTTTGACTGACCTTTTTTTGTGGGTAAGGGGGACTAGGTAAAGTTGAAAGGAAAGGTTTGTGAGACAGAGTACATATTCAGCTATACTATCTGTTTACTTTGGCTGACCTTTTTTATGGGGAAGGGGAAGAAAGAGAAGTATCTGCCTGTGGAAATCTCTGTGCTAATAATCATAAGGATCAAAAAAGCCCATCAACCACACCAAAGTTAAGACACTTACTATATAAAGGAAAATCCCATGAGAGTAAATATGACAAAAAGTATTTCTGTGTCTGCTGCTTTGTTAAGATTCTAAGTTTACTACAATTAAAGACTATTTTCCTGCTTATGCAATATAATCAAGCTATTTATCTTATTTTACAATTAAACTGTATCACTAAATATCACATTTATGAAAAGGTATTAGTAAGAAACATTTTCAGTGTCTTATTTTACATGAGCAAATACAGCTTACTTTTTTTTCTCAAATCTTGTTATTTTTAAAATCACCAACCCACAGAAAAATTTAAAAAATATAATGAACACTCATATATTCTTTTTTTTTTAATTTTTATTTTTTCAGCATAACAGTAATCATTATTTTTGAACCACACCCAGTGCTCCATGCAATCCGTGCCCTCTCCAATACCCACCACCTGGTTCCCCCAACCTCCCGCCCCTTCAAAACCCTCAGATTGTTTTTCAGAGTCCATAGTCTCTCATGTCTCACCTCCCCTTCCAATTTCCCTCAACTCCCTTCTCCTCTCCATCTCCCTTGTCCTCCATGTTATTTGTTATGCTCCACAAATAAGTGAAACCATATGATAATTGACTCTCTCTGCTTGACTTATTTCACTCAGCATAATCTCTTCCAGTCCCGTCCATGTTGCTACAAAAGTTGGGTATTCATCCTTTCTGATGGAGGCATAATACTCCTTAGTGTATATGGACCACATCTTCCTTATCCATTCGTCCGCTGAAGGGCATCTTGGTTCTTTCCACAGTTTGGTGACCGTGGCCATTGCTGCTATAAACATTGGGGTACAGATGGCCCTTCTTTTCACTACATCTGTATCTTTGGGGTAAATACCCAGTAGTGCAATGGCAGGGTCATAGGGAAACTCTATTTTTAATTTCTTGAGGAATCTCCACACTGTTCTCCAAAGTGGCTGCACCAACTTGCATTCCCACCAACAGTGTAAGAGGGTTCCCCTTTCTCCACATCCTCTCCAACACACGTTGTTTCCTGTCTTGCTAATTTTGGCCATTCTAACTGGTGTAAGGTGGTATCTCAATGTGGTTTTAATTTGAATCTCCCTGATGGCTAGTGATGATGAACATTTTTTCATGTGTCTGATAGCCATTTGTATGTCTTCATTGGAGAAGTGTCTGCTCATACCTTCTGCCCATTTTTTGATATGATTGTCTGTTTTGTGTGTGTTGGGTTTCAGGAGTTCTTTATAGATCCTGGATATCAACCTTTTGTCTGTACTATCATTTGCAAATATCTTCTCCCATTCTGTGGGTTGCCTCTTTGTTTTGTTGACTGTTTCCTTTGCTGTGCAGAAGCTTTTGATCTTGATGAAGTCCCAAAAGTTCATCTTTGCTTTTGTTTCCTTTGCCTTTGGAGACATATCTTGAAATAAGTTGCTGTGACCAATGTCAAAGATGTTACTGCCTATGTTCTTCTCTAGGATTCTGATGGATTCCTGTCTCACGTTGAGGTCTTTTATCCATTTTGAGTTTATCTTTGTGTACGGTGTAAGAGAATGGTCGAGTTTAATTCTTCTGCATATAGCTGTCCAGTTTTCCCAGCACCATTTATTGAAGAGACTGTCTTTTTTCCACTGTATATTTTTTCCTGTTTTGTCGAAGATTATTTGACCATAGAGTTGAGGGTCCATATCTGGGCTCTCTACTCTTTTCCACTGGTCTATGTGTCTGTTTTTATGCCAGTACCATGCTGTCTTGGTGATCACGGCTTTGTAGTAAAGCTTGAAATCAGGTAACGTGATGCCCCCAGTTTTATTTTTGTTTTTCAACATTTCCTTAGCGATTCGGGGTCTCTTCTGATTCCATACAAATTTTAGGATTATTTGCTCCAGCTCTTTGAAAAATACCGGTGGAATTTTGATTGGAATAGCATTAAAAGTATAGATTGCTCTAGGCAGTATAGACATTTTAACAATATTCATTCTTCTGATCCAAGAGCATGGAATGGTCTTCCATCTTTTTATGCCTTCTTTAATTTCTTTCATGAGTGTTCTGTAGTTCCTTGAGTACAGTTCCTTTACCTCTTTGGTTAGGTTTATTCCCAGGTATCTTATTTTTCTTGGTGCTATAGTAAATGGAATCGATTCTCTAATTTCCCTTTTTGTATTTTCATTGTTAGTGTATAAGAAAGCCACTGATTTCTGTACGTTGACTTTGTATCCTGCCATGTTACTGAATTGCTGTATGAGTTCTAGTAGTTTGGGAGTGAAACCTTTTGGGTTTTCCATATAAAGAATCATGTCATCTGCAAAGAGAGAGAGTTTGACTTCTTCATTGCCAATTTGGATACCTTTTATTTCTCTTTGTTGTCTGATTGCTGTTGCTAGGACTACTAATACTATGTTGAACAAGTGGTAAGAATGGGCATCCTTGTTGTGTTCCAGATCTCAATGGGAAGGCTGTAAGCTTTCTCCCATTGAGGATGATATTTGCTGTGGGTCTTTCGTAGATAGATTTTATGAAGTTCAGGAATGTTCCCTCTGTCCCTATACTTTGAAGCGTTTTAATCAGGAACGGATGCTGGATTTTGTCAAATGCTTTTTCTGCATCAATTGAGAGGACCATGTGGTTCTTCTCTCTTCTCTTATTGATTTGTTCTATCACATTGAAGACATAGTGGAACAAGTTCTTCATGAAAATTTTCCCAATCTCACGAATGGAACCAGCGTTCATGTACTAGAGGGCGAACGGTCTCCACCCAAGATTATAGATTCAAGAAAAACATCAAGGCACCTGATAGTCAAATTGAGGAATCATAATTGTAGATATAATCTCTTGAAAGGCGCTAGGGCAAAGAGGCTCCTTACTTACAGAGGGAAGCCCATCAGAATAACGTCAGACCTGTCCACAGAGACCTGGCAAGCCAGAAAGGGCTGGCAAGATATATTCAGGGCACTAAATGAGAAGAACATGCAGCCAATAATACTTTATCCAGCAAGACTGACATTCAAAATGGATGGAGAGATAAAGAGTTTCCAAGACCGGCAAGGCTTAAAAGACTATGCAACCACCAAGCTGACACTGCAGGAAATATTAAGGGGGGTACTATAAAAGAGGAAAAATCTTAAGAATAGCATTGAACAGAAATATAGAGACAATCTACAGAAAGAAAGACTTCAAAGATAACACGATATCAATAAAAACGTATCTATCAATAATCACTCTCAATGTGAATGGGCTAAATGCGCCCATAAAAAGGCACAGGGTTGCAGATTGGATAAAACGACAGGACCCATCCAGATGTTGTCTACAAGAGACCCATTTTGAACCTAAAGATACACCCAGACTGAAAGTGAAGGGATGGAGAAGCATCTTTCATGCCAATGGGCCTCAAAAGAAGGCCGGGGTAGTGATTCTCATATCAGATAAATTAGATTTTAAACTAAAGACTGTAGTCAGAGATACAGAAGGACACTACATAATTCTTAAAGGAACTATCCACCAAGATGATCTAACAATTGTAAGTATCTATGCCCCCAATATAGGAGCAGCTAATTACATAAGAAAACTGTTAATCAAGATAAAGAGTCATATTGATATGAATACATTAATAGTAGGAGATCTTAACATGCCTCTCTCAGAAAGAGACAGATCATTGAAGCAGAAAATCAATAAAGAAACAAGAGCATTGAATGACACATTGGACCAGATGGACCTCATAGATATATACAGAACATTCCACCCTAAAACAACAGAAGACTCATTCTTCTCAAGTGCACATGGAACCTTCTCCAGAATAGACCACATACTGGGTCACAAATCAGGACTCAACCGATACCAAAAGACTGAGATTATTCCCTGCATATTCTCAGATCACAATGCTTTGAAACTGGAGCTCAATCACAAGGAAAAGTTCCGAAGGAACTCAAACACCTGGAAGCTAAAGACCACCTTGCTTAAGAATGCTTGGATCAACCAGGAGATCAAAGAAGAACTGAAACAATTCATGGAAACCAATGAGAATGAAGACACTTCGCTCCAAAACCTATGGGATATAGCAAAGGCCGTCCTTAGGGGGAAATACATAGCCACCCAAGCCTCCCTCAAAAAAATTGAAAAATCCAGAATACACCAGCTATCTCTACACCTTAAAGAACTGGAGAATCAACAACAAACCAAACCAACTCCACACATAAGAAGGGAAATAATCAAGATTAGAGCTGAGATCAATGAGGTAGAAACCAGAGATACAGTAGAACGTATCAATGAAACTAGAAGCTGGTTTTTTGAAAGAATCAATCAGATCGATAAACCACTGGCCACACTAATCCAAAAGAAAAGAGAGAAAGCCCAAATTCATAAAATTATTGAATGAAAAGGGAGAGATCACAACTAACACCAAGGAAGTAGAAACAATCATCAGAAGTTCTTATCAACAGTTATATGCCAATAAGCTAAGCAACCTAGATGAAATAGATGCATTCCTGGAAAACTATAAACTCCCAAAATTGAACCAGGAAGAAATTGACAACCTGAATAGACAGATATCTAGTAATGAGATTGAAGCAGTGATCAAAAACCTCCCAAAAAACAAGAGCCCAGGACCTGATGGATCCCCTGGAGAGTTCTACCAAACCTTCAAAGAAGAAATAACACCTATTTTCCTGAAGCTGTTTCAAAAAATTGAAGCAGAAGGAAAACTTCCAGACTCTTTCTATGAAGCCAGCATTACCCTGATCCCCAAACCAGGCAAAGACCCTATCAGAAAGGAGAATTTCAGATCAATATCACTGATGAATATGGATGCTAAGATTCTCAAGAAGATCCTAGCAAACAGGATCCAACAGCACATTAAAAAGATTATCCACCATGACCAGGTGAGATTCATCCCTGGGCTACAAGGATGGTTCAACATTCGCAAATCAATCAATGTGATAGAACACTCATGTATTCTTTGTCTAGGTTTACCAATTGTTAAAATTTTACATCTGCTTTATCTTTCTCTATAAATACATATATCAAATAATATTTCTAAAGAACCAAATAAAAATAAGTTGCAGGAGTCATAAAGTTGAGTGTCTTTTTGTGATTCTGCTTCTTTTTTTAACAATTCTGATCAGAAATATAAGAACATATAATTATAGTGACACAGTACTAAGTACAAAGTTGAGGAATATATATGTGGATGAAAAAAAGAAGAAGCTAAATTTTGTTGAGTGCCTGATATGGGCCAGGCACTATTTAAATCTCATAATAATATATTTTATGACTGAGGAAACAATGGCTCAGGGAGGTCAAGTGACTTTATAAAAGATTAAATACAACAATACCTAGTGACGGCAAATCTAGGATTTTAAACTCTCTTTCTTTTTCTATTACATCATGTTGCCTCCCTAAGCAGTAATTTTAAAACAAATATATACATAATATATAATAGTTTAGAGAAAAATATAGGTTGAATTGAAGTAGAAGTGGTCATGTGGTTACGGATTTTAAGAAAATGATTCACGTATATCACCTCTGTCTATATGTACAAATATGCTCTGTTCTGGGTCATGCTACACTAAATTCACTAGGTATGCTTCCCGCACCCCCACCTTGACAATGGAACAAGAATTCCCATTCACAAAGCTCCTCCACGGCTTAAGCACCATAATTATCTTATTAAAGTAATGTTAGGGAAGGCATGAATGATGAATACCTTAACTCTCCCTACCAGTACTTACACTTTAAAATAGAAAACTTATTATAACTATTCTCGTTTAAAATGTCGACTATTTCTTTGAGCACTTATCATGTGCCAAGGTTGTTTACAATTTCATTTAATCTTTCAAACAACCCTGCAAAGTATCATTTCCTGTATTTCACAGCTAGCGAATGGAGGAAATGGTGTTTCAACAAGTCTAATGGACTCAAAAGAACATATGCATACTGCACTACATAGGGGATTTTAACCCATAGAACCTTCCCATATGTCTCCAGAAACTAAAGGAAGGGGAGGGACAGTACTGCTTCTAGATAACCTTCTAGCCCCCCTTAGTACTTCTTTATCACCTACTTATTAATATAGAATTTTAGTAAATTATAATTTATGAGTAGATATTTAGAAAAGTTAGCAATTCTATCATATCTTGCACTTACACATTCTTTCTCAATGAAATAGTAATGAAGTCTTGGTCTTGGTCTTGGTCTACTCTAATCTCTTCCAATAAAACCTTAAAATGATGTATGTTGAAGTTATAAACTATATTGTCTGGTCAGGAATGTATCGTATTTGTAACTTGGGACTGAAACATACTTCAGTAGTTATTGAATATAGTTCACTTAATGACAGACCATCTAGGAATCTGACTTTGAGAAGAACAATATCCCAAAGTAGAGAACCAAAAAAAGATCCAGAAAAGTGAGTGTACATGAAAAATGGCTATTTTTAAGTCTGTGAATTTTATTAAGTGAGCAGATTAAAAATAGTACATACAAAAGCAGAATAACATGTCACCTGGAAGTAAAGAAGGGTAGAGAAACATACAAAAAGCAAAAGAAAAGAAACAAGAAAGTAAAACTTTTCTGGAGTCACAGTTTCTCAAGACAGTTCTACCTTACACAGACAGTTTAATCACTTATACACTGTCACTCATACCTTGGCCAAAGAAGATTAGACTTTTTTTTTAAAGAAAGATTTAAGACTGTATACATACCTAAGTCATACGCCAATTAAAGAATTTTAAAAATTTTGTGTTAAGGTATCTGAAATCCCAACCATCAGCAATCTCCTTTAAATTCTTTTTTTAAAATCATGTTATGTTAGTCACCATACAGTACATCATTAGTTTCTGATGTAGTGTGTCATGATTCATTGTTTGCGTATAACACCCAGTGCTCCATGCAATCCGTACCCTCCTTAATACCTATCACCGGGGTTACCCATCTCCCACCCTTCCTTTCCTCCAAAACCCTCACTTTGCTTCCTGGAGTCCATAGTCTCTCATGGTTCATCTTCCCCTCTGATTTTACACCCCTTCATCTTTCCCTTCCTTCTAACGTCCACCATGTTATTCCTTATGTTCCACAAAAAGGTGAAACTATATGACTGACTTATTTCTCTCTGCTTGACTTATTTCACTCAGCATAATCTCCTCCAGTCCTGTCCATGTTGATGCAAAATTTGGGTACTCATCCTTTCTAATTGCTGAATAATATTGAAAAGGAGGGCCACATGGACTCCAGGTTCATAGCAGCAATGTCCACAGCAGCCAAACTGTGGAAAGAGCTGAGATGCCCTTCAACAGACAAATGGATAAAGAAGATATACACCTTTAAATTCTAGTTATAGCTTTCCAAACACCTTTCAAAAAAAATGTATATACAAAGGTGTATGCTTTTGTGTATATACTTAAATGTGTATCTATATACACTTAAAGGTATATACACATACAGCTATATCATAATGCTGAAAGGTTTTTAAATCCATAATTGTTAAGATAAAAGTATGGCACATAATCTTTTATGTGTCCATCATTGTCAAGACTCACTTATGTAGAATACTTCAATCCCAAATGATTATAGATATTACAGGCAATACTGTGTTTTGGCAGTTTAATCCCTAAGGAGATAATGTTTAACATAACAGGGGAAAATTATACTACTTGGAAATACAAAAAGGCCTGGGCTTACTAGAAGTGGTCAGGTATTAAGTAATATAAAAAGTACCAGCTTTAAAAATAAAAGATCTAGATTCAGGTTTGGCTTCATTACTTGCCAGCTATGTGATAACAGCCTATCTTTCCACCTTCCAGTTAGCTGCCTTCTGGATAGAATGACTACACACCCAAGGTGGCGGTGTGTGAATGAAAGGAAATACTGTATATTAACATACCTCATAAACTAGACATGGCTAATCAAAAATAAGAACTTGTATCACTTTGAGCACTGGGGGTTATATGTAAGTAGTGAATCACTAAATTTCTACTCCTGAAAACAACATTACGCTATATGTTAACAAATGGAATTTAAGTAGAAATTTGGAAAAAAAAATAAGTTAAATATAAGAACAGATATAGGTGTGGAAGAATTTGAGGCATAATAAAGACTCTCTATTTGGACCTATCCTGCTCAGTATTCCCACTGCCTGAAATCCACTGGGTAGGGCACTGCTGACCTTGGAGGAAGGGGAGTGAACTGCTAACTGGAGGGTCTGTCTTGGCCATTCCAGGACCCTATGCCCAGTCCCTGCCCATTAATGCCAGAGGTATCTGTCAGCACTGCCACAAAACCAAATATGCCCCCACTAAGAATTACTACAGGTTTAATTTAAAGTGTAACTATAAATCAGGGAAACATACACAGTAAGCCTCAGGTCCTTTTGCCTCCAAATAAATAAATGGATAAAAATGTTTTTCAACAGGCGTAAAAGCCACGGAATGGAAAGGAGGTAAAGAACGCTTACGTAGGGGCGCCTGGGTGGCTCAGTTGGTTAAGCGACTGCCTTCAGCTCAGGTTATGATCCTGGAGTCCCGGGATCGAGTCCCGCATCAGGCTCCCAGCTCCACGGGGAGTCTGCTTCTCCCTCTGACCTTCTTCTCTCTCATGCTCTCTCTCACTATCTCTCTCTCAAATAAATAAATAAATAAATATATTAAAAAAAAAAAAGAACGCTTACATAAAGTTTATCTGGTATATAAATTTCCAGACATTTTCCAATGAAAAATGCACACATATACATATATTATAATTACAGAAGCTTTTTAAAATCAGTAATTATTAAGATCACAATCACCTAGGTCTAGGCCAGCCCCAGTGGAATGCTGGAGCCAGCTCATTCTGGTTTGTGAGAGCTCACTGAGCACAGCTTCCCAACCTTGTGCTTATGGACATCAGGTCACACTGGCAGCACGATATTGGCCATGATGGGAAGACTTATACCACTGAACTCTTATTTCAAACATTACAAAACAGGTTACCCCCACCTGCCTAGAGAGTCAGTGGTTAAACATTTTTCTGGTTAGCCCTTATGGAATTATGTTGATTAATACACTGTTAATAAACTGGAATGGGGTCATTACCTGGTTTTATAAACATGAAAAGCACTGATAAAAATACTATGAGGACTGATAAAATCACAATGAGATACCATCTTACACCAGGTTAGAATGGCTAAAATTAACAAGACAGGAAATGACAAATCTTGGCAAGGATGTGGAGAAAGGGGAACCCTGTTATACTGTTGGTGGGAATGCAATCTGGTACAGCCACTCTGGAAAACAGTATGGAGGTTCCTCAAGAAGTTAAAAATAGAGCTACCCTATGATCCAGCAATTGTATTACTTGGTATTTACCCCAAAGATACAGATGTAGTGACACAAAGGGGCACCCCAATGTTCATAGCAGCAATGTCCACAATAGCCAAATTATGGGAGGAGCCAAGAGGTCCTTCTACAGATGAATGGATAAAGAAGATGTGGTTCATATATACAATGGAATATTACTCAGCCATCAGAAAGTATTAATACCTACCATTTATATTGACATGGATGGAACTGGAGCATATTATGCTAAGTGAAATAAGTCAATCAGAGAAAGACAATTATCATACTGTATCATTCATATGTGGAATATAAGAACAGTGCAGAGAATCATAAGGGAAGGGAGGGAAAACTGGATGGGAAGAAATCAGAGAGGGAGACAAATCATGAGAGACTCCTGACTCTGGGAAACAAACTGAGGGTTTCAGAAGAGGATGTAGGTGGGGGGATGGGGTGATGGGCATTAAGGAGGGCATGTGTTGTGATGAGCATGGGTATTATATGCAACTGATGAATCACTGAACACTACATCTGAAACTAATGATGTCCTATATGTCGGCAAATTGAATTTAAATAAATACTAGTAGTTTATACTTTTAGAGCTCTGAACTGAAACTAAATTTAAAAAATAGGTATTGGAGAACATGTTGATAAAAAGTTGCACACTGTCAATAAGAAAATGCACTCCCAGGAGGCACAACAAAAGGCCAGGTTGAGGGTGCCTGCTTTTGCAGGCATAAAATACAAATTGTTATCTCACCCTTGAAGAGGAGAGCTGAAATGGGCCTCGATCCCAAAGAGATGGTCTCCTGTCACCATCCATTCTGGCAGTGTAGTAACTTAGTAAGTGACCAACACTTACACAACACTTGCTATGTGCAGCCTTTGTGGACATTACTCATCTCGTCCTCACAGTGAGCCATTGTGGTAGGCACCTTCATCCTCTCCGTTTTACAGAAGAGGACATTGCACATACTGTTTTAAAATAGCATGCCCAAGTTTATGCAGCTAGTAAAAGGTGACCAGGCTCCATAGGCTGTGGTCTTAACTCCTATGTTACCCAGGAATGTGCCACCCCACAATTAGTCCATTCAACTTGTATTTCCTAGAACCCCAGATCTGTATTTGTGACTACATGTCTCTCTGCTACTCTCGCAAACCCCAACACAAATGATAGGCTCAGGACTCCCTGACGTGTTTCTACTTCTCTCCAGGCCTTTGCTTTTATCATTTTGTCAGCAAGATATTCAGAACTGTCTGTTATGTCTATTATAAGGGCTGTCAGATAACAGGCATTCTATAAAAATGCCTGAATTTTAAAGCAGGGTACAGCCCTACCATTTGCAACCGAAGTAAGTAGCTTAACAGTGGAATTGGAAAACATTAATGTTGCTGGTATAGGCAGAGTGTTTCACATCACACAAGCTTGGATGAGCACAGTTTGCAAACATTGGAATTAAAACTCCCTGTTTTTCCACCCAAAAATTATATAGTTAAAAAAAAAAGCAAGAAATAAACAAAACACTGCTTGTTTTGTATATTACTACTAAAGACCATTGACAAAGAATGTTTGGAAGGTTAGAATATTTATAAAAGCAACATGAAGCTGAAGAGTATTACTGTGAGTTTAAATTTATTGTACTAGTTTTATCAATTTTAGGAAAGTTAGATCTTTAAGTAGCTGAGAAGTATTTGCTATACCTGGAAGAGATAAAATGTTGCTTTTTCTAATGAAAAAACATAATTTTAACAGCTTTTACTTTTGTTAGGCTGCCATACATAGTGGATCTGCTGATTCCCAACTGCATTTACTGAACAATCCACTTAGTATGAAAGCAAAACAGGCACTCAAATTCAACTCATGCTCAGGCATGGTCGGCATAGCAAACACTCCGCAGCAGAAAAAGAAGTAACCTGGAGTGCCTGGGTGGCTCAGTGGGTTAAGCCTCTGCCTTCAGCTCAGGTCATGATCTCAAGGTCCTGGGATCAAGCCCCGCATACGGCTCTCTGCTCAGTGGGGAGCCTGCTTCCCCCTCTCTCTCTGCCTGCCTCTCTGCCTACTTGTGATCTCTGTCTATCAAATAAATAAATAAATAAATAATCTAAAACAAACAAAAAAAGTAACCTAATGGAGAGTACATCAGAAGAAGATGATGTGCTAAAAACGATGGTGACATTTGCAGAAGAATGGAAATAATTTACTGTGAAATATTTTAGATTCAGTACCATC
The DNA here is from genome assembly GCF_902655055.1 of Lutra lutra. Taxonomy (NCBI): domain Eukaryota; kingdom Metazoa; phylum Chordata; class Mammalia; order Carnivora; family Mustelidae; genus Lutra; species Lutra lutra. The sequence goes on along the minus strand of NC_062283.1, from coordinate 88,235,318 downwards.
TTTGAGTGAAGTTTAAAAAGAACTGACGTATATTTTTTTAATAGACTTTATTTATTTATTTGATAGAGAGAGAGAGAGAGAGAGAGAGCACAAACAGGGGGAGTGGCAGGCAGAGGGAGAGGGAGAAGCTGGCTCCCCACTGAGCAGGTAGACCTGAGCAGGGAGCCTGATGTGGGATTCAATCCCAGAATCCTGGGATCATGACCTGAGCCAAAGGTAGACACTTAACTAACTGAGCCACCAGGTACCCCAGAACTGATGTGTAATTTTATAGAGTGTATTGCCCATCAGCTAAAGGGAGTTTTGATATTTTTCATAAGGTTGGAACCTTTATTTAATCTAAACACACTAATTTCAAATGCTATGTTACACATGAATTTTTAGATTTTTATTACTTATTCAGTGAAACATAATGAGCTACTACACAGGTAAAGAACTTAAAGCATTTCTATTAGATATGATAATGACATAAAACAAAAATATGAAACTTGAATTTTATAATACTAAAATGTCCTTAACATCACTTTTGACATAATGCACACAATATAAAATATGTTAAAATAAAATCTTAAAGGCTAAAAAAACTAGACAAAATATAAAAATGGACAAGTAAGTGAAAACTTATATTTGAAGAGCTTATGTTATAAGAAACTGGCCATCCAAAATCTAGAGGTAGCATCTGTATAATTAATTATCAGTGCTGAAGATCGGACAGGTTATTGTTGGTCTTTTGTCTTTTATCTTTTTCTTTTTACTAAAATGAGTTTTCTGACACTAAAAATATCATGAATCCAATGAGATTTAAAATTCTTCAGAGGATAAATTTAACTCATATCACATGGGATAAAAAATCTACCAAAAACATATCTCTTCTGACCTTTCCAATGCATGGTCATCACACACAAATAATGAGAACTAAACTCACACAAGGCATTACTGTAGTTAAAGTATTCTCAGCACATTTTGAGAATTACAAAATACAGTACATATATTCAAAAATGAAATTTTAAAAAATTATTTTGTTTTCTTTTTCTACTTTCTCATAAGAAAGTCTTTGGTAGTACTATACTTAATAACCTCCAGTTATATTTAGTATGAAGGTAGTGAAGTAAAGTAGCCATAACGTAGGTTAAAATTAAAATTCTATTTCTGGTAAAAAGAAGATGCTGCTTCTACATACTGCCTGTGATGGAATTTGATTTAAGTTTTTTACTTCACTTCATACTGAGAAAATGATTATCAATTTTGCAGGGAGGAGGAAAAAAGAATTCCAGGCTTTAGGCTTGACTAGGAATAATATTCCCATGAAAATCTTAAAATGGCCCTGGTGAATGGAAGCTTAAGGGACACTAAAAGCTTGGCTGGAAAGGAAAGAGAAATATACAAGAGAAGTTAAAAGCAGATAAAGGAATAAGTTACAGGGTGAGGGGGAAATTAGGGAATTAGAGAACAATGATAGAGGAGGGAAAGGGGGTGATTTCACGGAGTCCTGAAAACAAGAGCATATGGGGTTAAGAGTTCTCGTGTCCAATGGTAGCAGAGAAATGGATAGGTACAGATTTAGATCAATCCACAGGCTTGCAGTGGAAATTGAGATAATTTGTGCTTGATCTCTACAGTTGTTTTTTTTTTTTTTTTAAAGAAATATAAAAGGCCTTTTAGTGAATAAGGTTGGTGAGGTGTCTTGAGAAGAGAAGCAAAGGTTGAGACAGTGAAAAATTAGCACAGTATTTTCAAGCAGGTCTTCTTCTTTAATTCTTATACTCAATTTGTGAAGAGAGATATTATTAATTCCATTTTACATATGAAGAAACCTGCACTCTAAGTTATATAGGAAAACTGCATTAAATGTTTTTTTTTCAGTTATATGTTAAGGATCTCCTATTACTCACTATAATTTCACTTTTTCCAAATGCTTACAAATACAGCAATGACGCTTCTGACCTTGCAGCATGTCACCGAAGCCATTCCTCTCCCCAAAAGCACTAAACATCTATCCCCCAATCTCCAGTCTTGCTCAGGGTTCAAGAAAGAAGCAAAACCTAATTCTTAGAAATGGAAAAGTAAGACTGTGAGCCTCAAATTGCGATGATTTTTGAGGACGTTTAGCTACCTGCAAGACTCTGGAATACTACAGTTTGCATTCAAAAGTCCAGTCTTAACAAATACTTCTGAAACAAATTTACATCTACCAAAATAAGGCATTTCCCAATTGGGTCCTCAAAGATACTTAAGGATATAGATAAAATGGGGCATGGCCAGTAGGATTAAGACCATGATAACAGTTCTGAAAAGGAAGTATAGGTAAGTTACTAGGTTTTCCCTTTAATCAAAAACAGGACAGAAATGGATTTAATATGCCTCTTAGTAATACCTCGAAACCAGAAAGACCCAATTAAAATTCTTAGAGACACTAAAATGAGATCAAAAGATTAATGCCCCATCTCATTTGGTCAAGTCTCCAGTGATCAGTTTCAAACACCAGAAAGGTCTTTGAAATCCAAGGACTAGATTCTATATCCAGAATCCCTTTTGAGCCCAAAAGTGACACCATGTAAAGAGAGAAAACTGAAAGTTCAACTCTTCATCCTGCTCACCCCATCCAAAGGATCTTATATCACTGGCCATACACATCTGGCTGAAATCCTCTCCTGACACTCTCCTGGGTTAAGTGGGCTGGTCCTTTCTTTATTTCAACAGTAATTCTCTCCCGCTTTTTGCTCTTCTTTCTCTAAACGTATTCATCCTTATGGACTGATCTGTCAGTAAGTTAATGGTCTCCTAATCCATATTTACAGCCCAAACCTCTAGCCGATAATCTAGTTCCACAATTCCAGTTTGGAAAAGTTTGGGGTGGACGGCAAGCAAATGCCAAGTTTTCTTCCTGTCTGCCATGTTGCCATTCTTTGGCTCCCATGCCAGAAGTTTTATATGGACTATTAAAAAAACTGGTTATGGCACCCTTTTAACTGATAGCTGGAAGCCTCAGTGTAATTATGTTTCCCAATTTATCTGTATGCTTGTATTGTATTTAAAAAAAAAAAAAAAAAGTTAGGGCATGTAATTTCTCCCAAGGTATTGTTGTAAATAATTCTATTCCACAGTACATTCCACAGAAACAAAGTTATATAGCTTCTGCCACATCAATTACTGACTCAGAAGTAAAGGAGAGAAGAATTCTGGGTAGTTGAGGCAGTGAGGCCTTAAAATCCAAAACTCCTAGTGCATCTTCACAAAAAAACTAATATGGAAGAAGAAGAACAAATAAAACTACACAAAACTTGGGGTGCTTGGGTGGCTCAGTCAGTTAAATACCTAATTCTTGATTTTAGCTCAGGTCTTGATCTCAGTGTTGTGAGAACGAGCCCCTCAACAGGCTCCATGCTGGGTATGGAGCCTGCTTGAGACCCTCTCTCTCCCCCCTCCATCTACCCCAGCTCACATGTGTGAACTCACTCTCTCTCCATCTCTGAAAAAAAACAAAAAACCCCCCAAAAAAACAAAACTCAAGCTTCCAACACACGTGAAATTCTAATTACAGGTAAAAAAAGAAAACAACCACAATGAGCTATCTCTCATGTTTCGGCTGTAAGCCTAATTGGACACTTTAATCCATAGCAGGGAAAACTGAATTGCAACAATCAGGGTCCCCAGGGGAAAAAAATCAAGTAACTTACAAGGACAAAAGAATTAGACTGGCATTGGAATTCCCCCAAACAAGACAGAAAGTGAGGCAGAAAAAAGGGAGCATTTTCAAAAAACTCCAGAAATGTAAATCAAAGAGTTTCTATTCAGATAAGCTACACTTTAAGAACAAGGCTATAGAGAAACAGTTTTAAACCTGCAAGAGCTCCTGAGAATTCTGAACCCATCAGCTCTTCTTAAGGAAGCTACGAGAAGATAAACTTCATCAAATAAGACATGATGGGGAAATTTCAGCAAAAAGATTGATGATGAATATTTAATAATTTAATCATATATCTAAGACTAAACCACACGTGAAAACAAGAGTGGAAAATAATTTATGTTAAACGTTGCAAGATTTGACAAAGTATAAATAAAATAACTCAAAATTTGATGGAGAAGAGGAAGGGATAAAAAGGAAAGTAGAGTGAATTCACTGCTTGTTGTATATGTAATAAGCAGCTGTTAAAATACCATTAAAAACTCCTGAGTCAGATAATGGTTACATTTTTTATTTTTTTTATTTTTTTATTTTTTTTTTTTTTGACAGATCACAAATAGGCAGAGAGGCAGGCAGAGAGAGACAGGAGGAGGAGACAGGAGGAGACAGGAGGAGCAGAGAGCCCGATGCGGGACTCGATCCCAGGACCCTGAGATCATGACCTGAGCCGAAGGCAGAGGCTTTAACCACTGAGCCACCCAGGCACCCATGGTTACATTTTTTAAAACAGGGGACTAAAGGTATTAGAAAATTTAAATTTCCAAAGGCAACCACTAGTACAAATAAAAACTTACCTAAATATTACAAAAATTTAAATAAAAGAACAAAATAAACCTTCAAAACACAACCAAAAATCATCATATTCAGAAACAGCAAGTAAAACATAAGACACGTAACAGTCACCACATAAAATGATACAACAGACTTGATACCAAACATATTTTTATCAAAAAATATGGATAGGTTCAACTTGACTATTACTTAAAAAGACTTTTTATTTAGTTCACCTAGCAAGACCCAAACATATGCTCTTTATAAAAGACATACCAAAACCAAAATGCTTCAAAAAAGCTAAAAATGAAGGTATGGGAAAAAATGTACCTGGAAAGTGGAAACACTATGAAAGCAGGGGCAGTGACACAGGTAAGAGACAAAGCACAACTAAAGCTTTTGAAAAGGATCAACTGTGACAAAGAAGGATTCTCTTTGATGCCAAAAGTCTCAATACACTAAATGGCCGTTATAAATATCTATGCACCAAATAACAGACTACACTATCTATCTTTATGAAATCAAAACTACAAGAGTTGCAGGGAGACAGATAGAAGCTCACTGATAATACTTTTAACATCCCACTCTCAGTACAAAACAAATTAAGTGGACAAAAAATAAAACAGGATACAGTAAATCTAAACAACAATCAGTAGAGCTTATGTTACATATTGGACTTTATAGCATGATAATACAGAATATACCTTCTTCTTAATTGCTTAGGAAACATTCACAAACATTGGTAATTTATTAGGTCCCTTCAAAATCAGTATGTTCTATAAAACAATGACTAAAAATTGTATTCTGTGCTCACAATGCAATAGAACTATAAATTTTTAAAAAATTTTTAGAAATTAAAAAGCCCTTTCATCTGGAAATTAAATAGCTTCCTATTAAACAACTCTTGGAAGAAAGGGGAAATACAAACAGAAGTTACAAATCTTTTAAAAATGATAATGAAACATTATATATCAGAATCATGGGCTAGAATTGAAATAGTAACTAGAAGAAAATTCATAACCTTAAAAACTTTATTAACAAAATGAAAGAATAAAAATATATTCCTGGCTCAAAAGTAAAAAAAGAACAAGATAAGCCAGGAGAGAGTAACAAGAAGGAAATAATAAAGATAAAAGGAGAAATTAGTGAGGTCATGAATAGAAAAACAATAGTTCAGTTAATAAACCAAAATCTTATTTGCTGGAGAAAAATAACAAAATACATATACCATTAAATAACTGAAGAAGAAATCACAAACATACAAAGTCAGAAATAAAAGTGAAATAACCATTGAAACAGGAGAAATTTTAAAAATCATGATACTACTTAATAGACATTTGTAACAAATAAATTTGAAAATCTATAAGGATAATTTCCAAAACTGATCCCATTAGAGATGAAAAGTTTATAAAGATTTTTTTTTTATTTTATTTGACAGATAGAGATCACAGGTAGGCAGCGAGGCAGGCAGAGAGAGAGAGGAGGAAGCGGGCTCCCTGCCGAGCAGAGAGCCCGATGCGGGGCTCGATCCCAGGACACTGGGATCATGACCTGAGCTGAAGGCAGAGGCTTTAACCCACTGAGCCACCCAGGCGCCCCAGAGATGAAAAGTTTAAATAGACCAATTTTCATACAAGAAATATAGGTATCAAGAAAGTACTTCACAAAAAGAACCACGCCTGGATGGTTTCACAGGGGAATTCAACCAAGGCTTCAAAGACCAAATAGCCTCAATGCTGTATAAATTGTTCCAGATCTCTGAAAACTAGGACAACATCTTAATTCTTTTTTATGAGACAAGTAATACTCTGATACATAAATCAAAAAAGAATGAAAGGAAAAAAAGGAAGCTGTAGACCAATATCACCTTTGAATACTAATGCAAAAGCTCTGGATAAAATATTAGCAGACCAAATTCAATAGCACATAAGAAAATAATACACAAAGATCAAGAGAGATTTAGTCCAGGAAGGCAAGGCTAGTTCAATTTATTAATAATTCCTTAATAGCTCTAAGAAGAAAAATCATGATCATTTCCACAGATGCTGAAAAAGCCTTTGACAACACTTAACATACATTCCCGACTTGAAAAAAGACTCAAGAAAACAAGAATTGATGCACACTTTCTTAGCATGACTTAAACAACACAAGTTTGGACTGTGTGGGGCCACTTACATGCAGTTTGTTTTTTTTTCCCAGTAAATATACATACAGTACTGTAAATGCATTTTTTTCTTCCTTATGATTTTCTTTTTTTTGAAAATATTCATTCGTAATTTTATTTATTTATTTTTCAAGATTTTACTTATTTATTTGACAGAGAGAGAAAGCAGGAGCAGGAAGTGAGGCAGAGGGAAAAGCGGGTCCCAGAAAAGCAGGGAACCAGATGCAGGGCTCAATCCCAGGACCCTGGGATCATGACCTGAGCAGAAGGCAGACACTTAACTGCTGAGCCACCCAGGTACCCCTTCCTTATGATCTTCTTAAGAACATTTTCTTTTCTCTAGCTTACTTTAAGAATACAGTATATGATATATATGACACGCAAAATATATGTTAATCAACTGTTTACATTATAGGTGAGGTTTCTGGTCAACAGCAGGCTATGAGCTAAATTTTGGGGGAGTCAAAAGTTATGCAGGGGTCGGCACGCATAACCCCGGGTGCTTGAGGGTCAACTGTACTTTCACTTAAAGCCAACACCTTACTTTTAACAAGGAAACATTAGAGGCACTTTCATGAATATAGAATTAGACATTATAACACTATTTAGCACTTTAATAGAGGTATCTGCCAATGCAATTAGAGAAATTAATCAGAGGCATCAGAATTGAAATTGAAGATGCATGACCATCTTTCTTTGCAGATGCTTTTGGTCAGGTACTTGGCAAACCCTAAGGAACCAATGATCTTTAGATGGTAGAGAAACAGGCATTTTCAAACACTGCTGCTTGGAATGGAAATTGATACAATCCTTTTGGTGGGAATTTGGTGCTATCTAACAAAACTATATGTAGGCTTACTAAAATTTTAATTCAGCAACCTCACTTCTAGGAATATACTCGTAAATTAGTTCTCTAATAATGTGCACATACATACATACATACAAGGTTATTATTCATTATGCATTGTTTATTTACAAAATATTTGAGGACATGCTAAGTTCCCATATGTAGGAGAGTAGTTGAATAAACTATGGTACATCCACATAATGGAGTATTAAAAGAATGAGAAGTATCTCTATGAATTGACATAAAGTGATTTCCTGGATATATTTTATATGAATAAAAGTAAAATTGAAGAGAGTATCCAGAGCACTCCGTTTTTGTATAAAAAGAGGGAAATAAGAAAATAGACATTGTCTACTTATCTGAATAACATAGATTATTATAGGGTGAAGGACCTACAGAATGGATTGGAAAGAATAGAGGAAATAGCTCTTTCTGAATACAGCTTTATATACATCTTGACTTTGGAACCATGTTACTGTTTTGTCTGCTCAGAAAAATAGACAAAATTAATAAGGATGGTAAAAAACCCTAAAATTGACTACAAACAGAAGCGAATGAATCAAACTGTGTTTCCAATGAATGACACAGCCACACTGATGGGAGGGGAACAGAATTAACCCAGATAACTTTTAAAACACGTATTTGGACTAGGAGGGAAAAAGCGCTAAACAAACATGAACTCTAATTAGTATAACTCTGTTTCAGAGAGGAATGGCTCCAGAATTCTAAAACTACTTTCTGAGCATTCTAGGGTTTGCAAGTAAGTTAATGTATTATGTACATGGGAATTAGGAGTTACACATCTGGAAAAGGAGAAAAAATAGAATAAACCCTGTGTAGTGTGGATTGGAACTGGGATATATGGATAGAGACACACATACACACATATATATTCATACATAGCTGTGGATGTACACACACATATATATACACACTCATCTATATATAGTCACAAACATAATAATAGCCTTGCTGGTTTTTTTCAACTATAACAATCTCAGCCTTAAGATTCATATAATTAGACCTGAAGACATGGAATTTCACAATTTTTAAATTCTAAGTTTAAAAAGTACTGGCTATGCAGCCTATTGTGTGAAAAGTTGTCACTACAGCAATAGCTATCAGGAAAAAAGGCTTTTAAGCAGAACAGCCAAACTACCTTTAAATAGCAAAGAATTTATGTACAGGGCCAGATCATAAAAACAGAAAAAATGTAATATTAATCCTAGTGCAAATATTCAAATGTGCTCAGCTCAGATTATTTTCAGATTACTATAATAAATACATTATTTTTCATAAAAGTTGAAAAGATGCTACTTGGTATTTCACAATGAAACTTATCAAAATCTACTGTACCTTACAGTGAAATCATAGGAGCAAGAGGCCAGAACAGAAGCATGAAATGGTGAAAACTACAAAAACAAAACAAAACTTTTTAAAGTTAGCTGTAATTGTAACATGCTACTTCATAAGGTTATTCGCATGAGCACTACAATAAAGTTTAATTAGGACTATCGCTTAAAATTACGTTTCCCCAAACCTTACGTGCTTTAATTTAAGGCAAAAATCTTCTGGCCTTTTAAGCATGAGCTGCAGGAAACAGATTTACTTTTATATTCTCCAAAGAAAAGTCATTACTCAAGCTTTTTAGCACTTATTTAGAATAAAATATTCCCAAAGGGTTGCCCTTCTGGAAAAATTAAATACAATTTTGCAATGCCTATCCAAAAATGACTCCTATGAATGTAAGGGAGTTGTGATCATACAATATGTAATAATATAATTTACCAATTTTATGAATACATACTACAGTTGCTATATGCACAAGTATCAAGTTATCAATTAATTATTAAATAAAAACATCTTTAAAAGAATTTTTATGTTATTGGTATATCACAATTAATGCAAAGGATATCAAAAACAAAAACTGCAAATTTAAAGACAAATATCTTTTAGATAAGTAATCAACATACCTTAATAGGCTGCCCTTTGTAATTATATTTCTTTAGTTTTTTTTTCTTCCCAGTACTTTAGTGGTTATATACATACATATAACTACATTCAAATATGCTTTATGGTTTGCAAAATACTTTCAGTAAATTACCCAATTTCATTCTCAAAAACACTGTGAAATAAATACTGAAAATATTTTTCAACTGCTATAACCTGTGTGCCATTAAAACAATAACATGGCACCAGGTGTCACATGCTGAGTTACAACCAGTAAAATTTTAAATATTAATTTAACTGAAAAGTCAGAATTTCTGAAATAGGAATAACCCAGTATCTTATTTAAAAGATGAATAAAATACTTCTTTACCCTTAGTATAACAAAACAAAGAATGAAATTGGGAGATGTCACTTAATAAGATGTTTTCCACAGTGACTTAGCAAAACCCACCAATAAAAACTGGGAAGCTAATATAAGTCCCCTTAGAACCAGGCACATGTCTCAGAAGTGGCAGAAAAAAGTTACCTTCATCTCATTGTCTGCTGTTGGCAGAGTGGAAAATTTTCTATACCCCAAATGTTGTGAACATTCATACTTATTACCATGTTAGAAAAAAGAAACCTCTCTGTAGTTTCAACCACTGAATGGGAAATTACGAAGAACACTAGAAGCAAATTACCATAGTTAAAAACACATAAAAAGGGACAGTAGTAGAATGGAAAGGACAGAATGAAAAAAACATTTCTATTTAAGCTTAAGCACTGATCGTCTACTTTGTCCCAATTCATTTAGTAATTATTCAAATATTTTTACCTAATTTTAGCTTTCATTGTTCATCACCAATTGGCTAACAGAAATATGCACAAAAAGCACCCATAACCCCAACTCCTAAACATGTTTTCTATATACTTCATTATGTTTTTATTTCTACTCTACAGGTAAAAAGAAAAACACTTACTTTCACTCTCCTAATAGCGTAGGTGTGACCAAGAAGTTCAAACACTGGCTGTCGTACATTCCTCAGGTCCCAGCCTCTCAAACTACAATCCACGGCCCCTGTCACGAGCAAATTCTGCAAAAAAATTCAGAGAAAAGTGAACAGTGCACAGGTCAGAACAAGGCACAGTCTCAAATGGCACTGTGGGTTCTCCAATCTACTTGTAGTAGTATCAGTAAGTATACAAGGGGTTAAAAATTACACCCCTCAAATGAGCCCACCTTCCTCGTGAGTGTATTGTGAGGCTTTACCAGGCTTTAAAAGGCAAGAGGCCTGTTAACTGAGGAATATGGGGGAAAAGGAAAGGGTATCAATTTGATTTTTATGCTTTTCTAAATCTAATTCAATCATTGTTTCCCACTCTGATGGGCCATGTCTTAATACAATATCTAATCCTATCTGAGAACCTCTGCAAATAGTGATGAGTCTCCTATCTGGTCAGGTTTACAAATCCCTCTATCTAGAGCCCTAAGTGAACCACAGTTCCTTGGCTGAACAGGCCAAGTGCTAGGCCCACAGTCAGCCCCCTCCCATGTCAACCAGGGCAGTAATTCATTGTCTGAATGTGCTAGGTTAAAGCGTAAGCTCATTGGAGGGAGAATTTCAATAATTTAAAACAAAAACAATTTTAACAACTCTCAATTATGTATCCGTACCTTTTTTAGAATTCCCCAAAGTATAACATATAGTCCACAATTCATTTTCCAGATGAAAAACTCATTTATGATGACAGAGATTTGAAATGCAGTTATCAGCAATGAAATGGTTATTTAGATCAAGTATTATTATTGAATATGTACTCTTTTTCTTTTAATCTATTTTATTTCTTTTCAAAGAACTCTGCCAATAAAATGCTCTCTTAACTTCCTTTAGTTAATTGAAAAGTGAGAAGAAACAAGGAGTATGTTTTACCTGTCTGTCCCAGGCAACAGACAACCTCAGGTACATAAATAGTATCTCAACACACATTTAATCCATTTCTATTCTGAATTCATATGCTCATGTGGTTAACTAAAGTTTTACAAAGAGGTAAAAATAGACACTGTTATCTACAGAAGCATGAAGTTTGGTTAGGCTTATATGGGAAGATGAAACAAAATTTTTAAAAAACTGGTAGACCAGGGCGCCTGGGTGGCTCAGTGGGTTAGTCCTCTGCCTTCAGCTCAGGTCATGATCTCAGGGTCCTGGGATCGAGCCCTGCATCAGGCTCTTGGCTCAGCAGGAAGCCTGCTTCTCCCCCTCTCTCTGCCTGCCTCTCTGCCTACTTGTGATGTCTGTCAAATAAATAAATAAAATCTTTAACAAACAAACAAAAAAACTGGTAGACCGTCAAACTAAAAATCAAATTACAAATAGTTCAGCAGCCTAACCAGCAAAGTGAATGAGAAATGCAAGCAGACGATACAAATTGGTGGGGTTAAGAGCAATAAAGAAAAAAATTACATAAACTGTAAAGCAGCTTCCCAAATAAGCAAGTAGGCCTGCACTGTTGAACTTTGAGAATTTCTATTTCTTACTCTGCCTGTTTCATGTGCACTTAAATCCAATTAATGCTAATGCAGGTCACTCACAATCATAAATTAGAATTGAAAGGGACTGAATTTAACTTAATGGTCCATAAACACTACCAAAGTCCACATAAGGCAAGAGAAAATAAAATCCCCAACATTTCAACAAAAAGAAGGGCTCAGCAGCAAGGGACAGATCCAGACAGGAGGGTACCTCATTGTATTTACACCAGTCACAGCTCAAAATTTCTGCCTGATGTGCAGGAACCACAATTCTGACTCCTGTTGACTTCACATCCCAGATTCTCAGAGTTTGATCACCTGGTGAGAGATGAAGACTTGATCACTTTCCATTATACCACTTGGATGCTTAGTGACACTGTATTCATGATGATGTAAGGGAAAATACACTGGTTTACTGTGAGGTTACTACCATTTATATATTACATATATATTGGTTTTGTTTGGTTTTTTTTTTTAAGACTTAGAGAAAGAGCGAAAGCCATTCCACATGAGTGGGAATGGCAGAGGGAGAATGAGAGAGAATCTCCAGCAGACTCCGCAGTGAGGCGGAAGCCCAATGTGGGGCTTGATCTCATGGCCCTGAGATCACTCCCTTAACCAAAACCAAAAATTGGAGGCTTGACTGACTATGCCACCCACGTACCCCCACATACATTGATTTTAACTATAATAATGTATAGTGAGGAACTACAAGTGAGGAACTACAAAAAGTAATGTGTCACGACAATGTTTATACATCTACTCAAAGCAGGAAAATCTGAATTTCACACTGAAACAAGGACAGTGATGACTATATACACACAAAAACACATAGTGCATTTCTCTTCAGGACTAGGAAAAAGGTCCTGAAAATCATCGGTTTCTAGTCTATAAGAAACCAAATGCTGGGGCACCTGGGTGGCTCAGTGGGTTAAAGCCTCTGCCTTCGGCTCGGGTCATGATCCCGGAGTCGTAGGATCGAGCCCCGCGTCGGGCTCTCTGCTTGGCGGGGAGCCTGCTTCCTCCTCTCTCTCTGACTGTTTCTCTGTCTACTTGTGACCCTCTCTCTCTCTCTCTGTCAAATAAATAAAAAATATCTTAAAAAAAAAAAAAGAAACCAAATGCTAACAATTTTACTGTTAAATGTGGGCAGTCTACCAAGTCAAAATAGAGAATTTTTAATCTTTGTGTTTATGTTTACTACATTTTAACAGGCCAGCCAGAGGTATATTTCTCTCCTTGGGGGAAAAAAAAAAAAACAGGTTGAAAAATTTAGGGATTATATCTTGCATTATTACAAAAATGGTTCACATTGCTTAGCTTCACAGTTACCTGATTAAATGTTTTATATGCTGTTTGCCTTTGATCTTTATAAATTAAAAGAAGACAACAAAATGACCTGATGAATAAAACTCAGGATATATATATGTATTAACATCAGAGTAAACTAGAAACAGGCAGTGATGCTGAGAGTAAGCTGGTACAGCTGGATGAAAGAACGGGGTCTATGGCGTGATGGAAGTCAGGGTCTGAAATTCTGTTTAGTAGCTGTGTGACCCTGCACAAGTTATATAATATCTCTGAGCTGATTCCTCATTTCTAAAAAAGCAACAGAATGCCTGCATTCAGGGTTGTACAAGCATATAGTGTAAAAAAGTTTCTGGCACTTAGCATGGTCTCTGGCACAAACAGATACCTTTATATATGATATATGATAATACTAAAATTTTAAATTATCCTTTGCTTACTTACATACATTTTCCTGCATTCCCAATTCTAAATCATATTGTCATGTAGCTACATTTTGCAATTTTAGATAATGCTTTTTTTTCCTCGATTTCTTTGGAAGTTGTTTAAGAAAGATAAGCATTAAATAAAAAAAAAATTAAAAAAAAAAAGAAAGATAAGCATTAAATTGTTGGTGGTAATGAAATGTAGAGGTTAAGAATGTGGGCTCCAAAGTTCTGAGGCTCAGTCCTAGTCTAGCTCAATCATTTGGTACCTGCTGATATTTAATCAAGTTCCTTAACTTACCTGAATCTCCGTTTCCTTACCTGTGATAAAATATTTACCTTATCAAGTTTAAATGAGATAATATACTTGAAAAAAATAAGAAAGCATACCCATGATTAGAAGTCATTTCCACTCCTATTCAGAATGCTGTGAATAATGGCCAATATTTATTGAGTGTTTACTTTATGCCAGGTGGTGGTCTAAACATTTTGTATGCCTTAACTTTTTAAAACCATAAAAACTGAGGTAGAAATTTTGGTAATATAACAAGTAATTTTTAAAGCAATTTACAAATGGGGAAACTAAAGATTAGAGTATCAAAACATTACAAGGAATATGGGCCAGTCCATGAAGAAGTAACTGTTATTCTAGCAACATTATCGGAGTCTCACAAAACATAATGAACAAAAGAAACCGGACACAGAAGTATAAAAACCGCAAAGCTAATCTATGCTATTAAAAGGCAGGACAGTGGTCACCCACCCTGGAGTGGGGTAGGGGAGCCTCTCAGAATGTTCTGTTTCTTGATCTGGGGGGTATATACACACCTGTATGTGCTCACTGTGAAAATTCTTTGCATTGTACACTTAAGATTATGCACTGTTCCACATGTGTATTATACTTTACTAAAAGATTAAGCAATTGCAGGGCGCCTGGGTGGCTCAGTGGGTTAAAGCCTCTGCCTTCGGCTCAGGTCATGATCCCAGGGTCCTGGGATCGAGCCCCGCATCAGGCTCTCTGCTCGGCAGGGAGCCTGCTTCCTCCTCTCTCTCTCTACTTGCCTCTCTGCCTCCTTGTGATTTCTGTCTGTCAAATAAATAAATAAATCTTAAAAAAAAAAAAGATTAAGCAATTGCACTACTAAGTGATTCGAAGGGGCACATGGACCCCAGTGTTTATAGCAACAACACCGATAATAGCCAAACTACAGAAAGAGCCCAGATGTCCACAGACGGATAGAGAAAGAAGATGTAAGGTGTATGTGTACATCTATCTCAGCCATCAGAAAGAACGAAATCTTGCCATTTACAACAACAGAGATGGAACTAGAGGGTGTTATGCTAAGCAAAATAAGTCAGGCAGAGAAAGACAAATACCATATGATTTCACTCATATGTGGATTTAAGGAACAAACCAGATGAACACAGGGGAAGGGAAGGAAAAATAAAATAAGATAAAACAGAGAGGGAGGCAACCCATAAGAGACTCTTAGCTCTAGAAAACAAAAAATGTTGTCGGAGGGGAGGTAGGTGGGAGGATGGAGTAACTGGGTGATGGACATCTAGGACGGTGGTTGATGGAATGAGCACTGGGTATATTTTATATGCAACTGATGAATCACTAAATTGTAACTCTGAAATTAATAATACACTATATGTTAACTAAACTGAATTTAAATTAAAAAAATACATCTATATGTATTTTTATATGACATGCCTATTTACATAGGAAAAAAAGATTAAGCGAAACACCCAATAACAAAGACTGGGTGGGTGTCCACTCCACATCTCTCTGGAACAATATTTTAGTTCCTTACCATCACAGTCAAGCAGCATTCACACACACAGAAAAGCCATGGCCTAGGTTGTCCCATCTTGCAGTTAACTTGAAAGACACCAGAAGAAGGGAACCGCTCTGAAGGAGCTAAGAATTCCATTTACTTGACAGTCGCTTCTGTTGCACACATTTGTCACTTCATCCTCCTCACTCTGTTTTCCAGGTAGGAGAGACAGCTTCTGGCCCAACAGTTCCATGACTCACTCAACTCTGAGCCACTAGGATATCTGTACTTATGTTGGTTTTTTTTAGTAATTGCATTTTCCAGACAACTGGCCCTTCATTGTCAGCCAGACGTTGACAAGGGCCCTGTGATAGTGCCACCATCTTCCCTTATCAGTGGCGGGCCAGCCACTGGCAACAGAACCAGCGAGTCTCGGTGCATAGTGTGGAATAGGAAATGTTGGATGCTACTATGTCGAATTTCAAGCCGCAGCAGGTAAGAGGAAGGTGAAGAGAGAGAATGAGTGTGAACATTGGATCTGACTCTGCAAAGAACTGAGCAGCAAAAGGATGCATATTGGGCCCAAATAATTGAATTGAAATGTCAGATGTTTACCAAATGTAATGTGACTTTTTTCTTAGAATAGAATGAAGATTTTTTTTTTTTTTTTTTAACTACCGGACCCATTCATTCAGGCATGGCTATGACTTATGCAATTATATGGAGTCTGTAATAGCAGTAACTTAGTTTTCATGGTTCAGAAGAAAGTTTACTTCATATTAATGTTCTTAATGTAATGAGCTTAAATAGTCTTCCCTTCTATCTCATGTAATTTAGAAATATGAATTCTGTCCTACTAACAACTTTCATGAACTAGACAAAACGCAATGTCCTTAGAGAACCTTAGAATGCTTTGGAAAGTAAATCTAGATCTAAATCTCTAAAAATTCCCCCTTTTTGGCCTGTCCTAATTAGCCAATGATAACAAATTTAGTTCCAGATTTGCAAATACCATCTAACTTTGAAGGTGACTCAATTCTTGGAATGACTTCAATGCTATATTCTCCTGTATTATCTTTAAAATATAAATGGCTATAAGCAGTTGAGTGACATAATTAACCATATGACTATCTATCATGTAAGCTTCTGCCATTTGTAATATTTATAAAAACAAATATTTCACAACTTTGGTTTCCATAACCATGAAATTTACAGTTGAGATTTCTTATGCAAAGATTATAGTATGTTTCATAGCAGCTTCTGTCTGTAAGCAAGAAGACAAAGTAAGAAAATTGATGAAGACCACAATACAACTCAAACAAAACTGGGTGGGAGGGGACAACTAAGGCATTCTCAAACTACAGAAACCACTTCCTCTCTGAATTCAGCACTGAAACCGTTCTGTGGGTTTTTAAAGAGAGATGAATATTAAGCATGCAATTCCCATTGCACCAGCAGAAATAAACTATTAGTTTGGCATCTCAAACAAAGCTATGCTGTAGACTAGAACAGCGCTTTCCAAAAGAGGCTGATCGCTAGGTTCAGCTGGGGTAATTAAAAAATGTGCCTCCCAGAGATACTTGATTCAGCAGGACTAAGATGGAGCCCAGAATCCTGTTGTTTTTTTAAAGCTCCCCCAACAATTCCAGAAGCCAGCCAGGTTTCAGGATCACTGACCTTGTATACCATCACGTAACCAAGCATTCCAGATTCTAACCAGAGCAAGTTCCTCAGATGAGCACTGGTAATTCTTACAACACAAACACATGCCATGGTCATTCAGATACTCCCCAAATACGCTCTGTTCTTGCCACCTCCCATTCCTTTGCTTCCCAGCTCTCACCTCTTAACTCTTAGTTACTGGAGTAACAGCTTGAACGCTATTTTCTCAGAGTGGAGAACTATCTACCCTGACCAGCCAACTTTGGCGAGCTCAAGAATCCTTACCTGTGTTCCCACAGAATTCTGAGCACACACGTTAATCACAGAAGGTAACATTTATAGAACCCTAACTCTGTGCCAGGTACTGTTCTCAGCCTTTTGTATACATTAACTCATTTAATCCTTCTCAAAACTTCCATGATATAAGTATTACCATCATCCTTGTTTACCAAGTGAGGAATGAAGAGACGGATGTTAAGCAGCATGACCTGAAGTCAGGTGATAGTGGTGAAAGAATTTTGTCTCAGACAGTGCAGTGTAAATTGTGTACAGACAAACATGTCCATTAGATTAAGGAATTTCCTGGATTCTACTTACTATGTTACCTCTCCAGAGAATTTCACACTCCTTGCATTATCCATTGCTAGTTTTGTTTTTTCTTTTTTTTTTTTTTTAATATTTATTTGACAGAGAGAGAGAGATCACAAGTAGGCAGAGAGGCAGGCAGAGAGAGAGGGGGAAGCGGGCTTCCTGCTGAGCAGAGAGCCCGACGCGGGGCTCGATCCCAGGACCCCGAGATCATAACCCTGGCCGAAGGCAGAGGCTTAACCTACTGAGCCACCCAGGTGCCCCAACTAGTTTTGTTTTTCCATAGGATCTCTCTTTTCCACTGGATTGCGGCTCTAAGAAACAGGAACCCTGTCTGTTTTCTTCCTCAATGTCTCTTCAATGGCTTTCAATGTATCTTTCAGAAAACAGTGTTCATTCACTTAATATCTGACTGACTCACTGCCAATGTCCCTCTCAACAACCAAAATTAACCTTCAATAGGTTTTCAAAATTCTAATAAGATGCTTACTTCCCATATCTTATATAATAGTAATTAAAAATATTTTAGTGTTTGCTTGTGTAAGGCACTCAGCTATGTAAAAGAATACACATGCCTGATAGGAAATGCATGAAAACAAGTCAAGAAAATATGCAAGGAAGTTCACTTGCCTCCTAATACATTGTATACAGCTTAGTAAGCAAATTTCCTCATTTCACTTGAAATGGCAAAAGCACAGTGAGAGCTTCAGAGCGTGCCCCATCCTTTACTGAACCACAAACCCTCCTCTTGTAGAGTGGAAGAAAAAACTTCAAATCTTTTCAACTTTATTAAGGAGGCTATTATTTGAAAATCATTATGAAGGAATATTTCAGGAAAATGGCAAATGCTTAATAAATAAACCTTCCAATGAGTTTCTAAAATCATAAAAGTTGGCAAATGGCTTTCCTTTATCCAATTTTTTTAAAGTAACATTTTATACCTCATAGGTCCATATTTTGTGAAATCTCTTTGATTTAAGTGTTGGATGTGCATAGAGTCTAGTGAATATAGGCCCCGTAGAACCACTCCCACCTAATCACTATTTATTCTTTCCATTCTTGGTGTAAGAGATGGACTACCACCCTCTCTCTTATTTCCTATTCCCAACGGTAGGTGTAAGCTGGGCCCCAATCAAGACATCACATCCTCCTCTCCTAGGCACCATGATCGGATTAGAAACATTCACACGGGCCATCAGATGAGAGAAAATGGAACTTTCTTAGATGTCTGAGAAAGGGTCTCACACGTTTTCATACTGGACGGAAACCAGAAAGACTAGAGGGGTTGGAGCTGCTGCCATCTTACTTTCACATGGTGCCTGATACAAAACCAACTCAACAAATACAGAAGAGATGGGAAGAACATCCTCTAAGTCCTACGTCCAGCCATGTGTATAAATCCAGATGTAATTTTGGACATTTCAACCATGCGAGCAAATAAATTATCTTCTTAAAGTGGTTTGGTTCAGAATTTCTTTGACTTTCAAACAAAGAAATCCTGGCTGATATTTATATTTATTTCTAATATAACACATGAAGATGATGTCATTAAACAGATAACCTTTTTTTTTCTATTCAACCAAATGGACATTGTGATGATAAAAGATTGTTTAAATAATACCTATTTACAATATGCAGAGAGTTTAGTTTTGTGATTATATTGCTAACTCTCCACACAATAAGCCTTTTCATGCTATTCAGTCTCATACACTGAATATTCTGTATGCAACATCCAGACTCAATATTATGTATACCATGCTACACAAAAGGCCACTGTAAAAGCAAAAGGAGTGTGTGTGACTCAGCGCAAATAAAGGGTGTTCATTACATTTCTTCCCTTAGATTACCAAGTGGATTACCCTGGATTACCATCCAGGCGCCCAAGGAGTTTTACTTATTAATATTTGTCCAAATATGTAAAATTATACTCATTATTAATTTCAGTTTATTATGGATGTTGCCAATTAGAGCTTGCACCAGACATGTCTTCACTGCTTCACCAGAAAGGAAGTAAGTTTCAGTTCATTTTGAAGATAGATCTATCTTATACCATTAATTCATGAAGGGTTTAAAATGACTTCTTTGAAACTATAGGATATAAGGCCAAAGGGCATCCCTACTCAAAGAAAATGATGCTAATGTCAGTCTAATTCTCATCCTTAAAAGAATTTTAATTGAACTTGTACCAATACTTTCGGTATTAGGGCTTTTCACCTGTAGTAAAATTATAACCATTATGCTAAACTGTGGTCATCTTACAGAACTGATTCACTATAAGCATGAAATTCATTAGCATTTACACTAAATGAAAAGCACAAAGATGACTAACTCAAGTTATATAGGCAGGTTAAAGGGTTAGTTAATTCGAACAGCACATCAATATTGCTATCACTTACTTAATATCCACCCAGCCTTACAATTAGCTATGCCACAGAAAAATTTTTAAAAATCCAGTAAGAAGGGGCGCCTGGGTGGCTCAGTGGGTTAAGCCGCTGCCTTCGGCTCAGGTCATGATCTCGGGGTCCTGGGATCGAGCCCCGCATCGGGCTCTTGGGATCGAGCCCCGCATCGGGCTCTCTGCTCAGCAGGGAGCCTGCTTCCCTCTCTCTCTCTCTCTCCCTCTGCCTGCCTCTCTGCCTGCTTGTGATCTCTCTCTGTCAAATAAATAAATAAAATCTTTAAAAAAAAAAATCCAGTAAGAAATTTAGGCATGGAAAAGGAAATGTGCCAAGGAAAAATATATTACTGGTCCCATCCCAAAAGATTTGATATCTTGGGAAAGATTTAACTCAGATTATGGACAAAACACTCTAACTCAGACAATTTAGAAATTTAGAAAATAACAGTAATAATCTTATAAGTATACTGTTCTTTATTCTAGAAAACTATGCTGTTAATTTCAACCACTGAACATTTTTTGACTTAACTGAACATCTATACACAGAATTTACTATTATTTTCTCCTACCTTAGAATCCAGGAAATTCCTTAATCTAATGGACATGTTTGTCTGTACACAATTTACCTGAAGATTTCCAGTTCTGAGTGTCTTCAACATAATAATGCCTTAAAATTGAGGGACATTTGGTCATTTAAAATTTTTAGAATAAAGAAAATTATAAAATAAACAAAAGGAAAAGGATTTCTGTGACGTTATATTTACTATGGAACCCACTCAACATAATTCAACCACTCAGGGCATTGACAGAGTTTAGTAGCAAGTAAGGAACAATTATCCTTCTGATTGCCTACTTGGGGGATGCTGGATAATTAAATGAGGAGACAATAGTAGGCACACTCTACCTCTTCCTCTAGCTATTTTCTTCTCTCTTCCCCTAAACAACCAAACTGCATGAAAGAGCTTCCATTGCTTTATGTCCCCTCAAGACTCTTTATACAAAGCGTCAGCAAACATTTCCTGTGAGGGACCCAACATAAGTATTTTTGGCTTCAAGGGCCATTCACCTCTGCCACAGCTACTCACCTCTGCCATTATGGCACAAAAGCAGTTACAGACAGACAGTCTATAAAAGGATGGCATGGCTGTGTTCCACTAAATCTTTGTTCACAAAACCTGTCAGTGGGTCATTTTGATTTGAGGGCAATAGTGTGCCAACCTATGCTCTAGTCTAAGGTTTCTTCTGTTTAATCTTTCCTGAGGACTCCGACTTACTCCAATGGCTTTAGTTATCATTTTTGAGCCAATGACACAATTTATTCACGAGGCTAGATGTCTCAGCTCCAAACTCGCCCTACTCATCAACAACTCCCTTGTCCCATGAGTTCAGTGTGCTCTAAAACAAAACTTGAGATCTTCTCTTTCAAACATATTTCTTACCTCAGTATGACATTAACCACCCACCAATTTATCCTTGGCAGGAATCTAGGTGTTACTCTTTACTCATCCTTCTCTCTTCACCTCTTGTACGTCTTATAAAATCATCTCTAAATACCAACTCGAGTCAGCCTAATTTTCAGCCAGCCCTTCTGCTGCCATCCTTATCCATACCTTCCTTCATCTCTCAGTTAATCTTCCCGCATCCACTCCTGCTCGCCTCCCAACTATTCTTTACACAGAGCCAGAAGGAATTTTGTTAAATGCAAGCCTAATCATATCACTCCCCTGCTTAAACCTCTTCAGTGCCTTGCCCATGTCCATAGGATAAAATCCAAAATCTTGAATCCAGTACATAAGGTGGGCTCCTCGTCTACTGCCCAACCTCATTTTTACGACCTTTTCCTCTTAACCAGTGGTCTCCCGGGTCTTCTTTCAGTACCTCAAATGTACCAAATTCTTACTTTTAGACATCCTATTCTCTCGGCCTACAATGGCCTCTCTTTCCGTGCCACACAAGGCCTCCTACTTTTCACTGAGCCAACTCGTCATCCTAAATGAAAGCCAAAAACCTATCAAGCAAAAAATTGACAGTTTTGACTACCGAAAAACTTAAATGCATATACAACATACATACAACATAAAAGAAAATAAAATGGTTAAAAGACAAAAAATTGGGAAAATATATGTAAGATACAGAAGACCAATTCCTAAATATAAAAAAGAGCTCACACATCAATACAGAAAAACAACAACAAACAGTTCTCAGTAGAAAAATGGGCCAAAAACATGAACATAAGACTCACAAAGGAAAAACTGTAGTGGTCAATGAACATACAAAAAATATTCACTATCCCTAGTAATCAAATACACAAATCAAAACAAAAATTAGGTATCATTTTTCATTCATCAAATTGGAAAACATTTAAAAGATTAAAGAGGTACATTTATTTATCATTTCAAGGTCCAAATCTTAAAATAATTATTATCTTCACATTACCAGATTCTCACTATCAGAATTAACTGACATCATCCAGACTGGGGAGGTTGCTGTTATTGTTTTGACTAATCTATAAGGTTTGCTGCTCTATAAGAAACACTTTTGAAAGTCATTAGTGTTGGGGCACCTGGGTGGCTCAGTGGGTTAAAGCCTCTGCCTTCGGTTCGGGTCATGATCCCAGGGTCCTGGGATCGAGCCCCACATCAGGCTTTTTGCTCAGCAGGGAGTTTGCTTTCCCCTCTCTCTCTCTGCCTGCCTCTCTGCCTACTTGTGATCTCTGTCTGTCAAATAAATAAATAAAATCTTTAAAAGAAAAAAAAAGAAAGTCATTAGTGTCATACAGACTGTATTTATGAATATATTCCCCCAAATGATGTAATTTAATAAAACCTCACGTTGGAATACTCGGACACATTGGTTTACCTTCCCACTATTTGTTCACAGAGGCAAGGTCAAAGTGACTCGAGGAGGCAGCCTAGCAGAGCAACCCTGCCTTGCCTGTGACAATTAGTTGTTCACCTTTGTTTCATTCCTACACTTTTTACAGCTTTAATGGCACTCTGTACACTACACAAATCATCTAAAAGAAAAATGAAGTAATGTATACTAAAGTGTCAGAGATTTTAGGAAGGTATTCAGAAAATTCTTTAGCCAAGTGTCTATTGGTGGTAGATCAAACAAAAGAAACATGGTGTACCTCTTTTTCTAACTTACATTTGTGTTAACTCCATAAGTTTAACAATATAATATAACTTCATATATAATTTATAAAATATAATTGGTGAATGTTCTTTTCCATCAAATTTATTTAAAACTAGAGTCTAAAAACTCCTTCTGAATGGTGCATGAGTCACCCAATTCAACTATAATACTGGACTAAGCTACTAAAAAATTGCCACAATCAAAAGCTGTTTTATAATCTTTTCAGCAGGAAAATGAATTTGGGATGGGAGATTTTCTGATTCACAGTTATAATGTTATTTTCCTGTATAATTTCAACAACAACAAAAACTTTATAGCTATAAGCACATAAAACCTAACATCACTAAGCAAATTCAGCCCTTAAAGACATCTGACTTCTTACTCGGGTGTATTCCCCACAAACATTATTCATTTTTTTAAAGATTTTATTTACTTGAGGGAAAGAGAGAGCAAGGGGGAGGGGAGCGGAAGGAGAGGGAGAAGCAGACTCCCCACTGAGCAGGGAGCACGACAGTGGGGCTCCATCCCGGGACCCCAAAATTATCACCTGAGCTAAAGGTAGATACTTAACCAACTGAGCCACCCAGGTGCCCCAAACATTTTTTACTTTTGTACCATATATTCTGAAATAAGAATAAGAATTTGGGGGGCACCTGGGTGGCTCAGTGGGTTAAAGCCTCTGCCTTTGGCTCAGGTCATGATCCCAGAGTCCTGAGATGGAACCCTGCATTGGGCTCTCTGCTCCGCAGGGAGCCTGTTCCCCGCCCCCCCCCCCCCCCCGCGCCTGCCTCTCTGCCTACTTGTGATCTCTGTCAAATAAATAAATAAAATCTTAAAAAAAAAAAAAGAATAAGAATTTTTATGGAGGAATATAAAAAAAGTTAACCATGGTTCTATGGAGGGGGAAGGATGAGGACTTTTTATTTGGCATCTTTCTGTGCTGTTTGAATTTCCTCACTGTACATATGGTAAGCCTAGTAGAGGGATTATGTAGGATACCATTTTTGTTTTTTTCTCTATAAATTTATATTTTTTGTAAGTTACAAAATTAGCAAGAAATAGAGAGTGATAATTTTACTTTGTCATTCATCATAAATACTTGTCATTAATTAGCACATGTTGCACATTTTGTAACTGTTACTCAGACTTAGCCACCTTTATTCCAATAAACAAACCAAGGATAATGCCATCTAAAAGAAGGAATTCAGTGGCTAATAAAAAGAACTAGATGAGTTCCCAATTTTGGAAGATTTATAACCAGTTATGATATGCCTAAGACAAACCATATTTGTTCATTAATAGTTGGAAAGTAGTCCAGGCCTGGCTAAATCTTATCTAGAGGTTGATGAAGAATGAAACCATCTAAAGAGCACAAAGGATAGTACTGTGGTCCCTTTTTCCCTCCAAATAGCAAGTACACAGCGCCACCTGCTGGGTAAAGCAAAGCCATCACTCACCACAAGTAAGGCTTTTTTGGTAAATTCGGAATTATTTACCTGAGGCTGAAGCAAAACAACCAGGGATGTGGGGAGACCAGATTGTGCTATAAATGACACTTTCGTGGCCTCTAAAGGTGCACAGAGACTTTCCAACAGTTGGATCCCACTACAAACAAATGAATAAATCAATTACTTAGAGGTAAATTCAAATTTATGTTTATATACATAATATATACAATACACTACCTATGTATTTATATGTACACATGTAACAGCCAGACATATCTCAAGGATTCTTTAAAGTCTATTTTCATATAAAGCAGAACAGTTTTTAAGGGGCCAAAATAATCAATGCTGAGCTAATGGTTAGTTTACAGCCAAAAGGTTAAAAATGTTTAAATTCTAATAAATCCTTTACTATAGTTTTTTGAAAAGAAAATTAGTTGTATAATTGAAAAGATATAGAAGTATGTTCTAGAAAAGAAAAAAACTCCATGAAAGTGTTATGGAAGAGACCATTTGGTTTTAAATACAGTAATGCTAACATACCAGCTTGACAGTTTGATCCCACGAGCCAGACACCACAAGCTGTTCACCTCTGGTTTGGCTCCAATCAACACTATAGACCTAAAAACATTTTAATGTGTCATTTAGAAAGTAAAGGAGCATGAAATTCGATATTATATTTTATCTCTTTATTTCAGTGATAGCCAGTTAGAACAACTAATTCACTTCATTGAAACATCAAATGAAGTCCTACAAATCTCAACATGGTGCCTGAGAAATGGGAAGGTCATTTTGCGCATTCTTCCAGACATACTCCTTACAGATAAGATTCCCTTCTATTTTAACAGAATGCTACAGATGATTTCCAAACCTCCTTCACTAAAACAAATCATATATATTTTTAACCTACCAACAAATCACTGTTTGAAGCACCCTGTAGAAATGTCAAAGCAGATTAGAAAGTTAGTCGTCTAAAAAAGCTTGCCAGGTCAGTGTTTATCAGAAAGCATTAAAATTCAATTAATATCCCTATCTGGCCTTTCTTAGAAAAAGCTTATAGAAACCAGGTAATCCTTTCAGATCTCTTGGTAAACAGCTTTAGTTATCCAATGCTGCTATTCTAATATATGTTTTACTGCTTTCAGTGAACCATTTCAAACAAGCCATTTGAAAACTTATGGAAATATGTTTTATTCTGTCACCTTATACAACAGATTGTATACAGATTGCTACTATAAGCTAAGTTCCACAAAATATGTGCATATTTATTCTTTATTAAAGTAGTACTGATGTGGACCTGAGTATATATCATTAAATGTGACCAGCCAGCAGATTCTTCTGAATCTTAAAAATTCTAGCTACCACATTTATGTAGGAAGCAGGAGGGTCTGCAGTTGCTGTAGCTTAAGTATGGGTTACCTGTTCTCTGCTGTCTTGTACCATGTACCATGGCGAGCCATGTTGGGAGGCTCAGTTTTAAAAATATCAGTAATACTAATCCTGTCTTTGTTTAAAACTTGTATTTTTCTCATCATGGATTTTTTCAATTGGGATTTTAAAAAAATATATTGCATCAAGACATTATTTGACTACTGAATTTTTGGGGTCCTCCTTAATCATGTAACTAAGGTGAGTGCCCCACCCACCCTATCCTAGTCCCAGCCCTGCTGCTGTCCATATTCATGCAGAAGAGAGAGCATCAGCTGGAACACTGAAGAAGCCACAATCCAGCAGTGGAGAGCACCTCTTACAGAAAGGGCAGCAAAAGCCAAAGAGCTGCTGTGGCCATCCGTTATGGGTGGAAGTAGTCATGGAAGTTCTTGGGAGCTAAAGAGCTTGATTTTATCCTCTAGGCCAGGGCATGGCAAATTTCTTCTGTAAAGAGCAATAATTTGGGGCTTTATGGGCCACTTGGTTCTGTATGTCGGCCTGGGACAGCACAAAAGTAGCTATAGGTGACACTTGATGAGTAGGCATAGCTGTGTCCCAATAAAACTTTATTTACAAACCAGAGAGCACACTAGGTTGGCTGCGTCTCATGAGTAGTAGTTTGCCAACTCCTACTCTAGGCTGATGTGAACAATCAAAAATAACCACTATAGGGGCACCTGAGTGGCTCAGTGGGTTAAGCCTCTGCCTTTAGCTCCAGATCATGATTTCAGGGTCCCGGAATCGAGCCCCACATCAGGCTCTCTGCTGCTGTCAGCAGGGAGCCTGCTTCCCCTCCTCTCTCTCTGCCTGCCTCTCTGCCTACTTGTGATCTCTCTGTCAAATAAATAAATAAAATGTTAAAAAAAAAAATAACAGCAAACGTTTATTGAGCACCTACTGTGTGCCAGATACCGTCATAAGGATTTTACATGTTTTATCTCATTAATCTTCACCTCTATGAAGTAAATACTGTGCTAAAACCCAAGAAGTTTAAATAAATTGTTGAAATTCCTAAAGCTAGTAAGTTGCAGGGCTGAATTCTGAACCTCAGCAGCCTCACTACAGAATCCACTCTTAATCACGACGCCAGGCTGTCTCTACATCATGCTACTTGAGGGCACTGTGGAACTGGAATGACCTTGGGCTGCAATATCAAGGAAATAAAAGTCTCCCTTCCTTGGTGATTCACTTCTTTGAGCCCAGATTGATTCCATTTTGTTTTCATGAATTATCCAAATCCAAGGACTTAAAGCCTCTGTGAGCTTAGTGAACTCCTGTTCATCCACCAAGTCTTGGCCCCATTACATCCTTTATGAAACAAGCTTCCCCTCGACAAAACCCTCAATGACTGAAATGCTTCATTCCGTGCATTCTGACAGCATCTTTCTTGTACCTACTTATAATTTTACATTTACCATATTTTACTACAATTTGTGTTAAATACCTGCTAGATTCTGGAAGATCCACCATGTGAGCAAAACCATCCTGTATGTCTGTCTACATCCTTTGCAATATAATAAGCATTCAATAAATGGGAGTTAAGTAATTTATCCAGTGATATTTACCTTTATAATCTGCATCACTAAGTAGTTATAAAGAGCTATTGTTTTCATTTCAGAGGATAACAACAGATATAACTAAAAACTAAGATCAACACCTCAGATTCCACTGCATCTACATGTGTCCAGCATGATACAGGATTTAACACCTTGTGACTTCTCACCTTTTAAAACTGTGAGAGCCCCCACAGGCTCGGAGAGAACCCAGCCCTAGTGAGAACAAAAGACAGGAGGTAAGAGAACTATGGCAGTGTGCCATCAGTCCCACAACAAAGTGCAAGCAATAGGACTAGGACAAAACTAAGGACAGGACGCACATGGTGATGTTAAAAATGGAACAACAGAGAAGGAAATAAAGGCAACTCAAATATTTTATGTGTTTTACTGTGTTTACAATTTAGGATATGGGTAAGTGACTAACAGTACAAGCCAGGATATCGTTAAAAACAAAAACAAAAAACTATAGACATAAGTATAAAATGGCACTGGGATGGAAAATTCAGCTTGATGCCCAGAAGAGAGGATCTAAGCAGGGCCTTGAGGCCTAGCTAAAATGTCAGCAGCGGAAAGCAGAAATGAAAACAGTGATCATAAATTCCCCCAAAGACATACAAGGGCATGGATAGCACCCAAGGGATTAGGACTAGAGAACACTGCAGGATAACACCAAGGTTTTGTGCCTGGGGACTGTTGGTTGTGGTGGTGGCATTAATAAAATGGGAAGACTGGAGGAAAGAAGATAATGTGTAATTTTAGACATAACTGACGTTGAAGTGACAGCAAGATAGTAAAGTGGAAACATCTAGTGGGAACAGGGTTTGGGCACTGATCTCAGGCTCTGAAAAAAAGTTTACAGCCAGGGAAATGTTTGGGAGACAGTCAAAAAAGGATGAGTAGATTCCATTATCCCAACTTCAGGTTACCTCACTAGTCCATTCAAGCAGTATTTACTAAGCACCTATTATGTACAAGGCACGGGGGGAAGAGGGGTACAATGTTAGACAAGCCCAATAAAGTCCCCACCCTCAAGGATCATAGACAGGCTATAAGTAAACAGTTTCGGATCGTGATTTTAAAGAAAAGCTAGAGAGTACAACAAAACCAAGGAAGGAGACTGGGAAACAACAAGAGGGAAGGAGTCACTTCTTGACAGAGTGGCAAGGGAAGATCCCACTGAGCAGAGACCTGAGTATAGCAAAGACAGAACTCTGCAGGTTTGAGAGGAAAGGCTTTGGCAGAAGAACAGGAAAAGACCCTGAAGCAGGAAACAGGCTTATCCCATTTGAAGAACAGAAAGATCAAACAGGAGGGACAAGATCCCCAAGGACCATGGTTACAAGTTCGTATATAATTTCTCTTAAGAGGCTACAGCCATCAAGCCTACTCTAGCTACCACCTAGACTATAGGCAGCATCCTTCCACAGGCCTCCCCATCTCTCCTTGCTTACCTCCAATCCATGGTCTGCACTGTATAAAAACACACGTCATTCCCCTGTAGGAAGTCTTTCAACGGTTTCATACTATGGGTTTCCTGCAACTTACCGTTACCATCTCAACTTACCAACACTGAGATTTGTCTCTGCTGCTGATTACCCAAAGGTCAAAACCATGCAAAACTATAAATGGTTTAGGGATGCATACATGTGCAGTAAAACTAAAAAGAAAAGCAAAGAAAACAGAAACAGGAATCCAGAATTAGTGGTTACTCCTGGGAAGAAGGGAGTAAAGATGAAAGGAGGGAGAACTATAGAATCAGAAAAAAAAAAAATGTAGATAGAAGATGGCATCTGTAAGCAGTGGCTCCAACAGTATAAGGGATGTTCTATTTTTAAGTCAGATGATGAATATGTAAGCATACATTTTACAGCTTATATATATTTCATACGCATGAAATATATCATAAAAATCTTCAGTGTATTTCCACTAATTTGAGCTTAACAGCCAAGGCGCCAACTGTTCCAGACCTGCAGGCTCAATCCCTCCCCTTCTAGCCCGCACTTTCCTTTGTCTCCAACACTATTCCTCTGGCATCTCCATCTGAATAGTTAATTCCAACTTACCCTGTAGACCTAAGGATGCCCTTGTGGTCCCTTCCCCAGACTAGATCCTTCCCTCTTGCTGCACTCCAAACATTCCAGCACTTATCACATTATCAAGGAGATAACCAGCAGCTCCACCACCCCACCACTCCTGCCCCCGAGGGTGAGGACTCAAACAGGACAAGGAGGACCACGTCTGACTTGTTCATCTCCCCCACTAGGCTCTACACTGTCCCTTGCACACTGTAGGGTTAATCGAAGTTTCTGGAATGGATGAAGGGGCAGAAAAACAAATATGAATGAAGAGCACATCTCACATTAGTCCAGTCTTCTACCCTTTCCCTATTCCCAATTCCCCCCTCCACTCCTGCTCAAACAGTGGACATGGCTTGATGGTTAGATTAAGGATAAAAAAAAAGAGGGGTATGCAGTTATGCTTTAAAACCAGGGTCCTCTAAAGGCCTATGTTATGTAATTACTCTTGGCAGTGGTGAGAAAATTAGTTGAGAAACTGCAAAAAGAAAAAAAAAAAAAACCCTGAAAAATATTTTGTGCTGCCTTATGAAATCTGAACTTCATCAAAACCACTGTTTGAGAGGACAGATTTTATTACTGAAAGCAATTCCCAAAGAGCTCATTTTTAATCTGCTGTATAGCATTGCCCTTTTTAAGTTGGTCTATTTAATTAAAAATCATCAAATAGAAACTATGTCCAGAATGTTCATACTTATCTGTATCAATACAAAGGAAAGGGACACTGACTTTTAATTACTGAGCGATTAGAAAAGGATACATATTTCTTTTAATGTGAAACAAGTTTTTAAAATTTATCATTATAAAAATTTTTTAATGCACATAAAAGAAAAAATACCATAATAAATCCCCAGGTATCCATCACATACTTTCCAAAATCATCAATATTTTGCCACCTTGTTTCATCTGTCCCATTAACGATTGCTGGAGTATTTTAACATCAGACCATTTCACTCATAATTAAGCAGGTAAGGATGTTTTTCTTTCTTATAGAAGCACAAGGCTATTTTCACCTAAAAAGATAACAGTTCCTTAAGATCATCCAAAACTCAGTCCACATTCTTATTTTCCCAAGTGTCTCAAAAATGTCTTTTTATAGTAGGTTTATTTGAACCAGAAAACAAACAAAATCCATTTTACATTTAGTTGTTATGTTCCTAATCTAGGAAAGTCCTCCTTTCCCACCTTGCTTTTCCCACCCACCCTTCCCATGACATTTATAATTATTGAAGACACAAAGTTAATGCTCCTGTAGAATCTTCTACACTCTGGATTTGGCTAACTGTTTCCTCATGGTGTTACCATTCTCCTTCACCCTTCCCATTCCTTTAAGCTGGAAGTTAGGTCTAGAGGTTTGATTACATTCAGTTCAATCTTTTTTTTTTTTTTTTTTTTTTTTTAGCTTCCTTTTGTATTAGGTGTATAATTGCTGGTTTACCCATTTTTAGTGATCCTGAAACTATTAAGAAGATGGAGGAATGTTAAATTAATGTTTCAGCATCCATAGATAACCTTTGCCTACAGTCATTACTTCATGTGAGGAAACTCAATTGTGGGCTTTCTAATTATGCTATTCCTTCTGTAATTATTAGCCAGGATTCTGTTATGAGAAATTTTCCACATCAAGCATCTGATTATTCCACAATAAAATTCATTTAGGAAAGCCAGAAAAGTGCCTTGATTCTTTATCTTAACAATTTTCAGAATGAGTCCACTGTCCTAGTAATCTTCAGTGGTGACCTACTGGTTGTTTCTTAATGACAACTCCATGTAACGGTTGGAAATATACATGTAAGGGTATCATCTCTCTACACATTGTCTCTTCTAAACTTTTGATGTTCATTCCATTGGCTTTTCATAGTTTTCTGACACAAGAGGATGTCTTAGATTCATCTTGTATGTTTCTTCTCAGTCCTGGAATCAACAATCTCTGCAAAGATCCCATTTCCTAGGTATTTAGAGGCAGTAATCTGGGCACTAGGGATATTCACTGTGACCGAGTTGTCACTGCTTTTTGGTCTTTATAGTCCAAAGAACCAGGATGTATGTACTTTTCTAAACATAGAAAAATAAATAGGTCTGTACAGATATGTCTCAATTTTAAAATAAAATCTCTTTTTAACTTATTTATTCTCATCATTTTCTCTTACATAAAAATTTTTGGTTTCTGATAACATAATTACTGTTATGCTTTAACCTACAATTTAATGAGTTTTTAAAAATTTAAATAATTAGCCAACATACAGTACATCATTAGTTTCAGCTGTAGAGTTCTATAATTCATCAGTTGCGTATAACACCCGCTGCTCATCAAATCACGTCACACTCTTCCTAATGCCCATCACCCATTTACCCCTTTCCCGACCCACCTTCCCTCCAGCAACCCTCGGTTAGTTTTTTAGAGTGAAGAGTCTCTCATGGTTTGTCCCTCTGATTACTACCCATTCAGTTTTCCCTCTTTTCCCATATGATCCTCTGTGCTGTTTCTTACATTCCACATATGAATGAAACAAAATGATAATTGTCTTTCTATACTATAAGAGTTTCAAAATAACAATACTGATCTTTCTGAATACAGTTTACAACTTCTTTGCAATTCTTTTTGTTTATCAGACGTATCTCATTTGGTTACGGACAATCACAATACTGTATTTTAAAAGTAATAGAAATAATTATTTTCAATACCTAGTTATGATGCCAATTTGATATACCACTAGATTAATTTGTTTGTTTGTTTTCAGTTTTTAGCAATTGCTTTTTTCTTTTTTAATTAAATGGTGATTTTTAATTTTGTAAAATGTTTCAACTGTTCCAAGACCAAAAGTATAATACAAATTATATTGGAGAAATTATCCATCCTTGTCCCCCCTCCCCTGATTATTTCTTCCCCACACCCTTTAAAGGTAACCACTTTTATTAGCTTTTGGATTATCTTCCCACTGTTTCTTTTTTGAAATATATACAGATATAATTTTATATATATATATATATATATATATATATATATACACACACACACATATATATACAAATATATATACACATATATATCCATGTATATATAAAATATATGTAAAATTCCTCCCTGTCTCACATAAAATGTAAATTCTAAATATACTTAAATAGCTCTGCCAATAATTCCATAGGATAACTTCACTGGATATCAGTTCATGGCTAAACTAAAAAAAAACTTCTAGTTTCATGTGATTCAAAATTATCAAATAAGACTGTACATATGTTTCCTATGTATGTTTCCTTCCAGATCTAAAGTAGGAGGCATGGGGTTCTAATTTCTAGAAATGATTCACTCACCAACCTACTTTGGAGACAAGCACAGAGTTTGAGACCCACAATGAGTATATGACAGGAGACTACAGATTATAGAGCGGTAGTAGTCATGCATGAAACTCATTCTTGACCCAAAAATATTCCATTACAGTTTCCATCTATTTAAATCTATCACCTCCTCTTCTTTAAAAAAAAAAAAGTTTTAAAGCTTTGAGTTCACCCCTTTGTAAAGCAAATCAAATCATGCTTTTTATTAAATATTTGTTAAAATCTACATTTTGAATCTACAACCCTCAAAATATTAAGCAATATACTTATTAAGGTCATGAGAACAGAATGCCTACTGAGTTAAAGCAGTGGCTTCCAAACATCGCTGCATGCTGGAATCATCTGGTAATCTACATAAAGCTTGGTTCCAGCTCCCAGACATTGAGACCTGGGTATGAAGATTTTTTAAAGGCCCTTAGGTGATTCTAGTAGGTTAGAATCCAACACATACACTCTAGGCTCCAGTCACACCAAGGGACCTACAGAGTGCCCGAGCATGTCCTGCTCTTTCACAGATCTGCACCTGTGGAGATGCTTCTCTCCACCAGACCTGCCCTCTTCCCTTTGGGCTACCAGTGGATTTCTACTAATTGTCAAAGACTCAGCTCAAATGGCATCTCTCTTGTGCCCTCTCTGTACCTTCTAGACACTTCTTTTCAATATGATCACACTGAATTAAATGGTTTGCTTGAATGTTGAGAACTACTACCATAAATTAGCACCTGAGTCTTATTCATATTTGCATCTTCAATGACTAGCATATGCCTGGTCCATAACATGTGCAACCAGTATGGACAGATCTAGCTGCTTCTTTTTTTGAGAGAGAGAAAGAGAGGTGTGTGTGGGTGCGGGGCGGGGGGGGGGGAGTCTTTTTTTTTTTTTTTTTCAAGAGAGGGAATGTGAACAGGGGGAGGAGGAAAGAAAGAGAGAGAATCTTAGGTAGGCTCCACACCCAGTACAGAGCCTGACGTGGGGCTTGATCTCACAACCCTGAGATCATGACCTGAGCCAAAACCAAGAGTCAGATACTCAACTTACTGACCCACCCAGGTGCCTCCAGACCTGG
Organism: Lutra lutra; assembly: GCF_902655055.1. Taxonomy (NCBI): domain Eukaryota; kingdom Metazoa; phylum Chordata; class Mammalia; order Carnivora; family Mustelidae; genus Lutra; species Lutra lutra. Next base: position 88,201,183 of record NC_062283.1, on the reverse strand, counting down.
CTTTTTAAATACAATTAAAACTTCAAGATATTAAACAAAACAAACAAAAAAAAGTGAATGCTTTAGGAACATAAGGATTACAAAGTGAAGGATATCTATCACATCCTATTTGTTGTAAAATCCAGAAAGACTCAACAGACACATGATTGGAAACTAGTTTTCTCCATAATCACAATTTTGGGGGGGAAGCTTTACACATATTTTAAATTGTAATAAAAATCTTACTGCAGTAACCTACTCCAGAATTTAGGTGACTAAATACCCACAAGGAACTATATCAAGTCCAATTGTGTCCTGGAAAAAAGGAAGAGAGGAGGAAGCGAGGGAGGGGAAAGAAAAGAGATCTCTTTAGCTGAGAAGTCTGTTGCACAGTTAAACATAAATGCAATTTCTAAAGGGAACAAATTGGTGTTAAATGCATGACTCACTGTCAGTCTGCATTAATATATTTATGGGCATCCATCATTATAAACTTTTCAGCTCCTATCATATCATAGGAGTAAATCATTAATTTTTTAAAGTAAGCAGGTCTTAACCATATAGCACATCTTTACTACAAAACGTATAGTTAAATACATTCTCTACCCAATGAGATACTAAGAGTTGCATACTTACTTCAAAGCTAAGTTTTCATAAACAAAAACTTTAAGTAGATCAAATCTTTAAAAATTAAATTCAGCAAATTGATAAGATTACTATTTGACAATGAAGACAAATGTTAACTATTTTTAAAAACTGTAATAAGTACATGGGAAACTAGATACTGATGTAAACATTAAGCTGAGTCAATGTCACCTTGAAAGTCATTCCTGACTGTCAATAGCACCATGTTGTAAGTCATGAAGTACAGAAACAAAATTCTCAGTTCACCCTTTCTTCTTCTTGCTGGGTCGTTTTTAAATTTTCCTATTCTTCCACTGCTATATACTCAGCCAGGCTAAGCCACAGGTATTTAATGGGCTCAAAAGACATAATGGCCTCTGCGGACAGCAGTTAAACAATGGAGAGAAGAATCGGATTCTTGCTTTGATGCTAAGTTTAGAAGCCATGCACACAGATAATGTCTGTGTTTTTCTTTCTTTCCATTTCACCAAGCACTTCATTCCTCAGGCCTAAAATGTATCTAGGTCCCAGGTCTTGGATTTCTCCTTTTCACTTCAGCACCTTCTCATCTGATGATCTGAAAATTGATTAGATTTTTTCTCAGTTATCAAGTGATGAAATGGGTAAGTGCAGGTTTCCTAACTTGTTCTCTATCTCTCTAAACCTAGTATAATAAGATATAATTATATATATAAAAAATTATATATAATAATAATAGCACATATTTGTTTATATTGTTGGTTCTGTTCTAAGTACTTACAACAACCCTATGACATAGACTACTCTTATCCTCAGTTTGCAAATGAAGAAAGCTTAGGAGAAATAAGTAACTTGCCCAAGGTCCCACAGCAGATAAGTTACAGAGCCAGGATTCAACCCAAAATTGACTGAAACTAGGCTGCTCATCCTTATTCTATACTATTACCCATGGGAAAAAAATGACCCATTGTTTGCTATTCTTAAACATGTTGGTGGGGAAAAAAATAAAAGGAAATGAGCTATGCTTGTTCACTTACTTATTTAAAAAAATTTTATTAGCTCCTCAAAACTCTCACTTGCCCTTACATCCTTTTAAGTGTTTCTGAGTATTTGTTATAGAGACATGCTTTGAATATATGCTGTATGTCTCCTCAATGAAAAAAATGCCAAATATTTGGTATTATGAAACTAAGCCTTAAGTTAATCACCAGAAATTCTTTCTCTTCACAGTCTTTCAGTCTTACAGAGGGTATCCTACAGTTTCTTTATTCATCACGCTGCTTGGCACACTTTGATTTTTACTAATGAATGTGAGAAGGACAAGTATATCGTAGTGGGGCCAATGGCCCTTTCTTCCTTGCTCACAGAACCCTAATTTTGTCCTTCAGGGTAAAAGCTCTGTCCCTTCCTCACCCCTGGGCCGAATCTTGTTTAGGTGAAGGCAGGAATGGTTGCTTTTCTCCTCATAAGGGACGCGGTTAGGACTGGGCATACAATGCTCTTCTAGCTACACAGATGTGAAGAAGCATGTCTGCTGGAGAACTTTGAGGAAGCTTTTCCTCAAAAACGTCCCAAAACAGGGACATTCACTTTTTTTGCCCTTTGACCTTGAAAGGTGATAAGATGATAGCTGCGACTATAAGCAGCATAAGGAGAAAAGAATACCCACTGAGGATAACAGTGCAAAGGCAAGGACAACTTGGGTATTTGATGGCATTGTCAAGCCTGAATAACCAAGCCAGCACCCATTCCACCTCCAGATACTTGGTTGTATGAGATAATAAACTCTGATTGTTGGACCTGCTTTTAGTTGTAGTCTCCATTACACAGACAGCCGAGGCACCCTAAATGATGTAAGCACTTATCAAAAATTGCACCTGAAAAGAAATTAAGGGGGGAAAAAGCCTGAAAGAAAAAAAAAAAAAAAAAACCAAAAGACGTCTTCAGCTCAAAAAAAACCCAGTTACATCATTATAGAATGATATAAACCTGACTTCACAGCAGTTCAAATAGCAGAGACGGAGGTGCCTTACCAATGGATTCAAAGTAACCCAACACTATCACAGGGCCAAGAAACGGACAGGAAGCCAGGTTAGGGAATATTAGAGCCAGAGGCTTAAGATTATGGTGGCAAAGCCTTAAAAAGCTCAGCACTGATCATCACATTTCTAGAATTAAATAATGTAGGCAATGTCAGAAATGACTATGAAAAAGGGAAAAATGTGAAGAAATTTACCAAGAGGGTAAAAGATACAGACACCATGTAATCTGAAGACAGGCTAAAAGAATTATAGATACAGAGTCCGGAAGAGGAAAGACTAAAAGGGGTCATGGTGGCCATTTTCAAGGGTTCCCTAGAAAAGGGGGACTGGACTCACTCTCATCACTTCAGAGAAAAGCATTAAAAAAATAGTTGCTTGACAGACAGTAGATTTGGGCTTAAGATGGCAATTTTTCTTAACCATTAGAGCAATCTAAAGTCAAATAAGTTATTTCGTGAGATAGTGTGATCCCCTTTCACTGAGATAAGTAAAGGCTGAGTGACTGTCATCAGCAACAGTCTAGGGCAGTATTTCCCAGAGAATAGTAGTACCCACACCACTGGATGTACACAGATGGTTTTAACTAGTACATACATTTCATTTCATTCATTACATATTTATTTTAATGTACATTAAAAACTAATAAATGTACCTTTTAAGTTAGTTATCAGTTCCACGGCTTCCTAAATATAACTGTTTTAGGATAAGTGAAATAACAAGTAAGGGTCATTTAAAAAATATATTAAATCAATATACCTCATTTAACATAATTAGACATATTTTATGACCTGTTGGCTATAGTCCTAGAATTTATAAGACAAACAATATAAAGCACCAAAGATTTTTTAAAAAAGAAAGAACCTTTAAGCAAAACAAAACAAACAAAAAAAAATAAGTGGTATTAGAAAAAAGCAAAAATCATGAAGGTACCACAAAAATGTCCAAATTGTGGACATGATGCTTTGTGGGGATTCTTGCACTGACAATCCTGAAACTAAAATTTCTTCTTTACCAAAGTTGTTTTCAGTGATTCTATGAAAACATGATCACTTATAAGTACATTTATTCAAAGAGGCTTCACCATAAAATAGAGGAACTAAAATTTTCCATTATTTTCAGTCATAATCTTAGAGATACTGATTTTTAATAGCAATAGCTACACAATGATTTCTGGAATCCTCACACGACTAATCTTTTTATTACAAAAGACTAATATTCTTGCATCTAATAAGCACTGACGGGAGGCCTTCCATGGGCCAGACGCTGTGGCAGACACAAGTTTGAACGTAACTGTGCAAGTTTTCATTTGAAGGATCTACTGCTACCTTGAGGAAAATTTTTAAACATTTAAACTACAACACCAAAAGGGATTATCTTTACCATCACGTCCATTAAAAATACATATGTAGTTTTATATGATTGAAAACCAAACTATTTTCTACACTACATATATATATATATATATATATATATATATATATATATACATATATACACACACACACACACACACACACACACATACACAGAACCTACACACATGAACTGGCTTTCAATTCCCAATTTCTTCAGTAAGCTCTGTCTCATAATCAGTAGTTGATGTTCTTGCTCCAATATATTCTGAAAATCCTTCGCCTTCCTGAAGCCCTAGAGGCAATCTTGTGAAGTCTTTGTGAAAAGTCCGCCTACCTCTGTCTCCAGGCAGTCTTAGGGCAGGCATATCCAGGGGTAGGAAAGTGACAGGCCTCTCTAGAGGAAATGGGGCCACAGCATACTTACAGTACTGGAGGCGTTCTCACGGACTAACGAGAAGCCTGACCTTTTCTTCTTTCCGAGTTTCTTGGGCCAAGATGTACTTTATGTTTCAATAATCAAATAATAAATGACATCCAACATGTATAAGAAATACCAAACTTAAACTTCCTGTCCCCATATTTCCATCCCCGAGTGGATTTCATCCAAAGAAAAATAATCGGCCCAGGAAGACTGCCTTCCTACCTCCTGAGTGTGTTCCTTGTAGACTTGCAGGGGCCCCGTGGCCTTGGCAGTGTCCCACAGCTGCAGCGAGCCATCGCCACTACAAGTGACCAGGACATGTTCGTTGTTCTCACTCCAGGTCACGTCAAACAAACCATCGTTCCAGTCAAAGCTACACCAGGAAAAGTGAAAACAGAACACACGGCTACTCAGGCAGCCGAACATAAAATAACAATCATAATTTTACAGCTTTTCTTTAAGTTTATCACATATTATTTCACAAAGTCTTCATGATTATGGAAGATAAGCACAGCAAACACTTGACAGATAAAGAATGCGTTCAGAGAGGTGGAAAAAACAGCCCAGGGAGCCTGGGTGGCTCAGTGGGTAAGCATCTGCCTTTGGCTCAGGTCATGATCTCATGGTCCTGGGATCGAGTCCTGCCATTGGCCTCTCTGCTCAATGGGGAGCCTGCTTTCTCCCTCTGTTCCTTCCCCCTGCTCGTGCTCATTCTCTTTCTCTTTTTCTTGCAAAAATAAATAAAATCTTTAAAAAAACAGATTAATAAAAAAAGAGAAAAGAACAGCCCAGGTCATACATAGAACAGAAAACTGCAGAGCTAGATTAAAACTAGGTCTCCCATCTAGAAATTGGGCACAATTTATGTGAGGCCGTGATGCCATACCTGGGTGCTCACTGGTTTTTGTGGTCGGTAGGAGGGAGCAGCAAGCACTTCATAATACTAATTTAGACCAATTATTTCAACTTTCCACATAAAATTTTCACCTCAACTATGAGCAGGTAATTATCTTCTGATAGGATTTGCTTTCTTTTCTCTGACACTGACTAACCCTGCCAGAAGAGTTAATAAGTCCAACAGTTACGACAGTCACAGAAAGAAGAAAGGGCAAGAAGTGCTTAGGTAACTCACAAAATGGACTATCGGCTCCCGAATGAGTAAAACTAAACTATGTGAAGAAGACAGCAAAGTTAGAAATGTCCCACAGTATACTAACCAATTTACACACTTTTTTTTTATGTTTGAGCTTCATAATTTATAACTTGGCCCTAAAAGACAAGGCCTTTAGAAGAAAAATTAATATAATCACAACTGACTGGCAAAAATATGTTCTATACCATGCAAATGCTGACTTTTTTTTCTACTGCAAATCTAAAAATTAAAAAATCTTTTACTCATCAAAAAGATTCAAAATCTAATTATATTAAGGCTTTAATAGCAACAGAGAATACACGTAAGTTTAATCCTGAGAGCCACCTTACCTTCTAAAAAGTCTAAGCCCAGATTCATTTTGATCCAATATTAGAAGGGTCCCACAGCCTAAGGGGGGGGAAATCAAAGTTATGCTGTTGAACTTGTCAGGAGAGCATCTAAGGTCAAAGGGGATGGAGCACTGAGCACCTAATTTTACTACCACAAATTCCTCCCTAGTTATTGAGACTATGTATACAAAATGATCAGGACTGTGCTTTCCATTTCTTTCTATACTATGCCTCAACCATGAAATATTAAACTTATCTTACCTATGTCTGGAATCCAGACACAGCTCTAACAGAGGAGAGATATTTGAATTCATATTCTGTGGCCAGGCAGGGTGTGAGGCACATAAACTCCCACACAGGTGTTGTCATCTGTTTTTACACTTGAGAAACCTTTGGTCTACAGACCCCAGAAACTCCTCCGCTCCTTCTACTACATTACACTGCCTCACCAATAAACCTAAAATACATTCAACATGGGATTTTAAAACAAAATACCTAGTGGAATTTACCACATACTAGGTGGTAAAGTGCTGAATACTATGTTATCTACCAAAAATGAATTATTTCACTAAGGGACAAGCATATTTTAAAACTTGTACTTGTTATACAGACTGAGGGAGTAAAAACACTCTATTTACACACGACTGATTTTTTTTTTTAAATATCAACTCCTTGTAAGTTTTTACAAAGGATTTAATTTAAAATAACAAACTCATGAGTTTCAACCTAACTAGTGGGCAAGTATTGTAAATCTGAATGTGCAAATGCAAGCAGTAAGAGCTAAGTGGTGAAAACATAATTTAAGTCTTTCTTGCCCTCTGAGTTTTAGAAATCACATTTTTTTTCAGCTGTAAGACCAAACAACAACAACAACAAAAAAAAACAGAAAACAAACTATCAAAAGCTGACATTATGCACGGAGCTTCAGTGCGTAAATAACAGCTAGGATACAAATCAAAAGTTGCAAATTTACGAATGGAACCCCGCCTTTCAATCTAGTCCTTGAAGAGACAATGAATTTGAACCTCCAGCAACCGCTTGCAACTGTGGGTATTGCTCCAGAGACAACAAAAGTGGGAGCAGAACTTGGATCAATTGTTAGAAGCCAAGAGTCCGCTGAGGGCCACCCAGACAGCCTGGAGATGCATACTGTGGGGATGGGGGACTCATTAGCAGGTAGTGGGAGGGCCCGCAGGGGTGACCCTGCAGACCGTCGCCTTCCAAGGAGGGATCACAGCGCCAAGCCGACTCCCTACAAGTGGCTTGTGCCTGGAGGTGGGGGTAGGGTAGAAGCTCAGGTGGCGATGGAGACGGTGCGCTAAGGAATAAAGACACGAGCCAGTAGGCACCTCCCACGAGCTACTTCCGCACCGTAACTGGGAAAAAAACCATGGACTTCGGTCTCCAGACCCACTTCCCACACTGGACAAAGGAGGAAGCGGGAACTGGCCCGTTCCCAGGCTCCCCCTGGTGTTCATTTGTAGCACTGTCTACTGTCGGAAGTGATTTTCCGACGGCAGCGTGAAGCTGGGCCTCGACGGGAACCCGCCCCCGCCCCGGCGGCGCGGCCTCACCCGCGATGCCGTAGTGCTGGGCTGCGGCGCAGGCAAGCCGGCCCGGCAGGTACGGGGAAAACTCGGCCGCGTAGCCGTGGCGGCCCGGCACCCGCAGCGTCCGCACCGCTCCGCCAAGCGCCCCGCTCATCCCACCCGCCGCCTCCGGGCCTCGCCGCCCAGGGGTCGCCACAGCCGTTCCGGATAGGAAGCAGACAGCTCGGGCTCGCCAAGTTGAGAGGCCCAGGAAGACGAGGCGGAAATGAGGCCACCCGGATCCCTGAATGCTAGATTTCGATTGGTCCGCAAAGGAAAGGGCCTTGACTCCGACGGAGCCCATTTTTGTTTGGGGCAAAACAAAGCGATTGGCGCCACCTACCCTGAACTGTGATTCTAGGATTAGGTGATGATTCTGACAACTTCTGTTTTTGCGTATCAGCTTTCTCTGCGGAGTTTTTTTGGCTTTTATTAGTTCATTGAGATTTCGGAAGACTGGCATCAAGAAGTGTTTCTGACGATTACAAAGTAAGACAAGCTACAGCAACTCTGAAACCAAGCAGCGAGCAAAAAGGCAATTGAGTGCTGTGTTGTCCAAGGTAACTTGCAGCAATGTTAAATCAGGCGGGAGTGAAGCTAGGAAAAAAAGATATCATTAGCAGTTAACTTTTTAAAAATTCTCACTGTGTATATTGTATAGTAACTAATGCTTAGGTGAGAGGCTAAGGAAAATTAGAGTTCATTCATTCATTCATTGAAACATTTACAAAGCATGTGCTATGCAGGTGACTATATATAATTTATTTGTCACATATGACACTGTTGAGAGTGAAAGAGAATGCATTTAATAATGAAGCCAGGGAAATCTGCACAAACCTTGTCATATGGGTCAGCTTAACTATACACCAAGTACAGTTTTAGGTACTTAGGTTTTAAAAGCTTTAGGTACTTGGGGTTTAAAAGCAATAAGATGTCCTCTAGAGATGGTCTAACCTGTCAACAATTAACTGTGATCAAAATACTGTAGGTGCTATTAGAAATATATACAGGTATTTTTAAAAGGAAGTTGTCAGTGCTGGAGGAACAGCTTCAGAAAGAAGGTATTTGTGATAAGTAAATGATGAGGTTTTCTTTAAACAGACAAGGAGATGGAGGTCATTGTAGGATCAAGAATAACATGAGCAACGCAAGAGATGGAAAGAAAGAAAGGGAAAGAGGGAGGAGGAGGGAAGGAACATGATCCATAGAAGACTGTAGCTACCAGGACTCAGCCTACCCAGATAGAGAAGGGCTAAGGTGAAGACTTGGGTGAAGAGACTAGAGTATTGTACTGGGGCTGGATCACGAAGAGTCTTGCATGCTATACTAACTATACTAATGGAATTGGATTTCTACTGGAATTTAAACAATGGGGAACCATCAGAGTTTTCAATGTGATAAATTACATGTTCATTTTAAAAGATCTTTTGTGTCAAAAAGTTTCCTGGATAAATGTCCAAAATATTACTCTAAGTAACAAACGTCAACCCCACAAGCTTCCATACTGTATTATTTACTGTATTATTTCATTTATATAATGTTCTTGAAATGACATTATAGAAATGGAGAACAGATTAGTGGTTGCCAGGGGTTACAGATGAGTGTAAGTGGTTGGCCATAAAAGAATAATATGAGGACTACTTTGGGTGATGAAAAATTTCTGTCTATTGAATGTCAATGTTAATACCCTGGTTGTAGTATTATATTGTAGTTTTGCAATATATTACCATTGGAGGAAACCGAGTGAAGGGTACACCAGAACTCACTGTCCTGTTTCTCATAACTGCACGTGAATTTAAAATAATCTCAAAACAAAAGGTTTAATTAAAAAATAATAAGAGATCTTTTGGCAACACTAATTGGGAGGACAGAGATCAGAGATGAGGAGGCCAGTTAAAGGACTTTATCATTTGTTCAAACAAAAGATTATAGTAAGGGGAGTGTAAAGTAGAGTCAGATGAGATTTTAAGGCAGTAACTTAAAATAAATGATACAGGGGCGCCTGGGTGCCTCAGTGGGTTAAGCCGCTGCCTTCGGCTCAGGTCATGATCTCAGGGTCCTGGGATCGAGCCCCACATCGGGCTCTCTGCTCAGCAGGGAGCCTGCTTCCTCCTCTCTCTCTGCCTGCCTCTCTGCCTGCTTGTGATCTCTCTCTATCAAAGAAATAAATAAAATCTTTAAAAAAAAATAAAAAATAAATAAATGATACACAAGGAACAGGGAGGTGTCAAAATGATTTCCGAATTTCTAACTTTGGTGTGTGGGTCAGTACAAGGACTCTTCACTGAAATAAGGACCATGGGAGGAGAAACAGGTATGGAAAGAAAATGAGCTCCAGTTTTAACACATTGAATGTGAATTTCTTATGGACTATTGGACATTGCAGTCAGAGACTAAGGCAAGAGTTCTATTTGCATGTAGAAGATACATAAGTCATGGAGAGAATTGTCCTCACTCAGGAAAAGAGTTTTTTTTGAAAAGAGAAAAGGGCCAAAAATAGAACCTTGGGGAAAACATGCATATGTAAAAGTTGTCAGAGGAAGAGGAGTTAGGGACATATAGGGGAGACACACAGATGGATCCTATTAGTTAATTAATCAGTTTGTTCAGAAATACAGCTTGAATTAGGGTTTGCGTACGACACATACCCTCTAGTGCATTTGTTTCATTATTTTCATGACTTTTGCCCTTGTGGGAACCTGAGACCCCAAGATGGTTGATGTCACTTCACTCTCATCTCCCATATTTTGTGTTTTTGAAAGTGGCCCAAGATAACTTGTGAGCTTCTGAATCAGTGTCAACATCGTGGCTGCAGTCACTTACTTTATTAGACACAGACAATTTACATTCCAATTTAAACTACATCACCTTGGCCAAATAAACACAGAGTGGGAGCCCTCAAGTTCTTTAAACTCACAGTCACAGAGAAGACAAGAGACCCAGACAGCTAGTCAGCCATGAGTGTCTGCACCTGCAAACAAGAAGGAACTTAATAAGCCAGTCCCCAAACTTTCCTTCTAGGAGTAGCCACTTCACGTGGAAGGGTGTGCGGAAGAGGCACCAAGTGTTACCATCTTATTTAGTGTTTTAAGCACAGTGAAATCCTCAAATTAGTTGGAATTAAATAAATTCCTATAAGCTTAAGAAAAGTTTTAATGTCATTTAAAGATGTTAACATAATGGCAAGGCCTGGAAACCTTCCTCTGCTAGAAAGTAAGGAAGTGCACGAAAACATTATAAAGACTGTGGAAAGGTTACAGGAACTCTCTGGAAGGGGCCTTTCCTGGGCATATATGGGCGAGTTAAAATATTGCTTGTTACAGATTATAACCTACTAAATAAAGTAAGAATCTAAGAAACCAGACCGAAAAGAATAATGGGAGAGGAGGCAGTTTTTCTTTATGTAGAGTTCCTATTGATAAAGACAGAAGAAATGACAAAAATCACAAGATAATCATTTGGCAATCGCCATAATAATAATTATTCTAGGCAAGAATCGTAAATGGATGTTAAAACTAGTGGGAGGAAGTATAAAGAGAAAAAGGATGTTTGCATAATCTCAAAGAATCTCCCCACTAGATTCTTATTAGTTAAAAAAGGAAATTGGGTAACTTTACAATGAAGACACCTAACAAACACCACCCTTGGCCAAGTGATCCAGCATCACCCATAATGGCTCAAATAACATCATGTGCCTCCTGACTGATGCACTGGGAAGAACACAATGTCACTTTTGTGATGTTTCTGCCCAAACCACTGTATACCTGAGGAATGCAGATGACGAGGAAACATCAGACAAACTCAAACTCACTGACATTCTACAAAATAACTGGCTTATACTCTTTAAAAATATCGAAGTAAAGAAAGACTGAAGAATTGTTGCCTATTTAAGCACACTCAAGAGACGTCACAACTAAAGCAACGTACGATCCTGTATTAGATCCTGGACTAGAAAATGTTTTTCTTTTGCTGTAAAGGACAATAGGGGACAATTGGCAGAAATTGAAAAGAGTCTGTGGATTAGTTAGTAGTTTTATACCAATACCAAATTCTTGATTCTGGTCACTATATTGTGTTTATGTAGGACTGTGTTCTTGTTTTTAGGAAATATGTACTATGTTTCAAGCACTTAAAAATTAGAAAACGTGTACTTAAACAGATGGTTACATAGATAAAGCAAAGGTGATATTTGGGAATCATATTTGGGAATCTACATGAAGTTTATACAGGATTACTTTGAATTGTTTTTCCAACCTTTCTGTAAATATGTAATCATTTAAAATAAAAATGTGTGGTTTTTTTTTTTTTTTAAACCTATACTTCTGGTTTCTGATTTTGTACGTAAGGAGACTGGAAGTCACTACTCTGTCCTCATAACAAGTAAAAAGCTGTAAATTAACAACTCTTCTTAGATTTTTGATGGGAGGACACATAGCAAACCTCTACCCTCTTGACTGGAGTGTCAGACAGGTGAATGCAGCAAGTCATGGCTTACCAGAGCCAAGACTCAGTAGTCTTGCACAGACCCCAGTGCCTATGTAAGAAAACACGAACTAGAATTCATAAATTACTAGAGGCTCAGTGCAGAGAAGTCTAAGAGTTAAAATCTCTAAGGAGACTCCATCAGAGGGGGGACCCAAAATATGAGAGTTACTTCCATGAGGCCAACCAGGTTCCCACAGTAAATATCAGAGAAAAATCACCCCCTGCTTCTGGCAGAGTGGGGTGGTTGAGGTGGGGGGAACCATTTTGGAACATGCCAGAACACTCGGTTCTTAACAAGGCCTGCCCCTCAGAGAAAACTAGTTAACTAGAGCCTAACTGACCTGAAGGAAGAGAAATAGCCAACTCTCGCCCATTCTAGACATCCTGGCCTAGCTTAACAGAGAAAAAAAAAAAAAACAAAAACTGAGAAACACTTGGGAAGTTCACACTTGTGATGCACAGGCAAGGCTCAGTAAAAGACTGAAACCTAATTGTGGGAACAGAGAGTGGCTCCCCTGCCCCCACACCTTACCACCACATTATTAAAGTCTTATTTATTGCAGACCCGAAGGGTACAATTCCATCAGTTTTGACAACTACATGTACCCCCTATCAAGACACAGAAATTTCGATCAACCTCAGAAGAGTTCCCTTGTGCTCCTTCCTAATCAAACCTGCCCCTACCTGCACCCCTACCCCTCCTGCCCCAATAACCACTGATCTGATTTTCTGCTTGTTAAGGACTGCCTGAAATTCCAGGACTAGAAATTTATTCACTGTGAGTTTTTTAATTGACTACTTGAAGATTCCTCTTTTAAATGCAAATAGGCCACACAACAAAGAACGTGGAGGAGAATGCTGGGGTTTGATCTCAATTTTCCCTTTATTTCTCAGTTCTACTTTCCCTAGAGTTTTGTACAGTGGAAGAGTTTCGGCTACATGAATCATTTCTAGCTAGGAGGCCTTGAAGACTCTAACAGGGTGAGAGATAAAGTATTCCAAACATTTCCAAAGCCAAACTGGAACTGCACACTGATTAATCTGCAGAGGGGCCAGCCTAAAGCTCCAACTCTTCTCGATTGTTTTTAGGCTGAAATTATAGGGACCCAAGGTGCTAACACTTGTTTTTTGGTGTTGATGTTAATTTCTGATTGCTTATGAAAGTATAGCATTTCTGGAGCTCATGACGGTAAACATCTGAGAAGGTTCATAGGTTTTGTATGGGTTGATCTTTAAGGGTCTGCAGCAGCAGTTTACCAAGCCCAAATGGACTAAGGCATAGAGTTGCTCTCTGTCATACACACCTTATTGGGATAATTGAAAACATATGAATGGTCGATTAGACAAAAATATTGCATCATTTTAAATGTCTCAAATTTGATGACTATACTGTGGTTATGTAAGAAAATGCCCCTATTCTTAGGAAATACTTAAGAAATAAGAAGAGATAAAGGGACTGATAAAAGGATAACCCTTCAAATGGTTCAGAAAAAAATAAGGAATATGGGCATGCATGAATAGAATCATAAACAAATATGGTAAAAATGTTAAGAATTTGGGAATCTGGATAAATGATATATGGGAATTATATGTATCACTCTTATAATTATTATAATTCTATAAGTTTAAAATTTTTATAATTGAAAGGTCATTTGAAGTATATGACTAAAGATTTTACTAATTCAGATTGTTCTTGTCCAATTAGTTTGAATTAGTAGGAAACGGCTCTAATTTGTTAAGTAGTAACTGGAAGCCTGTGAAAACTTCCTATACCAGTGCCCACAGAGCCCCTGTCAGAGAACCATATGCCCGAAACATCTGTTGTAAGATTCTGTTGCTTCTGACTTCTATAAATTTGAGGATGTATGTTTGGGGAAAAGAGCAGAAGTTTCCTGCTACTTAAGTCTAGAGAAACAGAACTCATGCACTTTATATTTCAGAGCTAATCAAGTGGAAACACAATGGGGAAATCCAGGTCAACTATAATTCCCATCATGACTAAGCAGCATAAAGACTCAGACTACAGTGACCTAGAACTGACCTCAGGGAGAAATCAGTCAAAACAGGATCATTCATTTCCAGGATTCTTGGTAAGTTTCGCTCATTCATAAATCTTACCATTTATGATAAGCATAAACCTTGATCACTACATACATTTTACATTTGGACAAACATAGTACAGGACCAAGCTATTTCTCTGGACCGTATGTGTTGTTTATATATTCTTAAGAAAGAAAAGTCTAGACAAGAACAATTTGCCAAGTATTCAGGGAATGTGTATGATCGTCTTAAATCTGACCATCAGACGTTAAAAATCTAGCACGCTCATTATGTTCCTCAGATTTCTTAGCTCTGGAAGACAGCATATTCTGCAAAACATCCTTTCAGGGGTCCTGGGTGGCACAGTCGGGGAAGTGTCCAGCTCTTGATTTCAGCTCAGATATGATCTCAGAGTGGTGAGATCAAGCCCCATGTCAGGCTCACATGCTGGACATGGAGCAATCTTGAGATTCAATCTCTCCCCCTCTCCGTCTGTCCCCCCCACCAAATCTATCATTTCATTTTTATTAACTAAGAAAAAGAACAATATACTGGTTTCCTTCAAACCTGTTCAATCCCTTTGGTCAAAAAGGCAGGCATGCTTTCATCTGAGAAATGAAATCTTAGAAGTTGTCTGGCATTCTTCTCAGAGTGCCTGAGATCCTTAATGTTTTGTAGTACGGTAATTTTTTTTTTTTTTTTTTTGGTTTGCTTTTCTTTATTCCTCAAACACCCCAAATAGTCTCCAGCCTCAGGATCTTTGCACTTGCTATTGTGTATTTTGAGTCTCTCTCTCTCCTTCCTTCCTCCCTTCTTTATATTTTTCACAGTAAAAAAGAAGTCACTACACTATAGGTCAATTCATTTTAAATAATGATGAATAGAAATTTCATCTCTGATGATGTTGGCTGTATGATTTTCAGCAAATAGTTTATTTCTGAGTCTCAGTTTCCTCATAAATAGAGCTTCCTAAGAAGGGCCAGTAGAATAGTGAGGGATCAAGAAGCCACATGACTGAGAGAATTATTTAGTAAAACTGGAATATCACTACATACCTATGAAAATGGCCAAAATCTGGAACACCAACGCCCCAAATGCTGGTGAGAATATATGGAACACCAGGAATGCTCATTGATTACCGCTGGGACTGTGAATGGCACAGCCACTTTGGAAGACAGTTTGGTGCTTACTTACAAAACCAAACAGAACCCTCACCATAGGATGCAGGAATTATGTTTCTTGGTATTTACCCACCAGAGCTGAAAACTTAGGTTCACAAAAAAAAACCTGCACATGGATGTTTATGCAGCTTTATTTATAACTGATAGAATGTGGAAGCAGGTTGTCCTTCAGTAGGTGAGTGGATAAATAAACTGTGGTATATCCGAACAATGGAATATAATTTAGCGCTAGAAAGAAAAGAGCTATCAAGCCATGAAAAGACATGGAAGGAGCTTAAATGCGTATTACCAAGTGACAGAGGACAATCTGAAAAGGCTACTTACTATGTGATTTCAACTATCTGACATTCTGGAAAAGGCAAAATTATGAAGACAATAAAGACCAGTGGTTGCCTGGGGTTGCATGGGGGAGGCGGGGAATGGTGAGAGTTGGGAGAGATAAACAGGCAGAGCACAGAGATCTTTAGAACAGTGAAAATATTCTGTATGATACCATAGTGATGGACACATGTCATTTATACATTTGTCTAAACCTATAGAATGTACAACTTCAAGAGTAAATCCTAATGTAAGCTATGAACTTTGGGTGATGACTATGTATCAATGTAGGTTTACCAATTGCAACAAATGTACCACTCTGGTGGGGGATGTTGATAATGGGGGAGGCTATGCATGTGCGAGGACAGGGGATATATGGGAAATCTCTGTATCTTCTCCTCAATTTCTCTACAAACCTAAAACTGCTCTTTAAAAAAAAATAGTCTTACTTTTAAGAAAGTCTGGTGCATAAAAAACAAACTTTAAGGGCAATTAATGTTCTTAAGTAAGTTGAAAAGTGTTAGAATTCAGTTTTATTCTCCACTACCCTTCAAAGAGAAAACTTTCAAGAAGCTAAAAAGGAGGGGCGCCTGGGTGGCTCAGTGGGTTAAGCCGCTGCCTTCGGCTCAGGTCATGATCCCAGGTCCTGGGTTCGAGCCCCACATCGGGCTTTCTGCTCAGCAGGGAGCCTGCTTCCTTCTCTCTCTCTGCCTGCCTCTCTGCCTACTTGTGATTTCTCTCTGTCAAATAAATAAATAAAATCTTAAAAAAAAAAAAAGAAGCTATAAAGGAAAATGAAATCTCCCCTCCCCCATTCCACTAACATGGATTGCCTACGGATTTCTTCTGAAAGATTCTTTTGTTCCCTACACCCACTGACTTTTCTGGGTGTTCTTTAATGCTGCCCCCTATGCAGGAAGAATCTTTACCTCCTTATCCCATAAGCCAACTCTGTGTCCTCTTTCAGATTTCCCCTTCGGGTTGACTTCTTCCAGAAATTCTCACTCATGTCTAAAACTTAACTTCCAAATTTGAAAAGAGCTTGCATCTAATATAGTTTGTAAGAACTGTAATTGCTTTTCTTATTTTCGCCCTTTTGAGGGTGATACCAGCATATCCTTTTTGTGACAAACTCAGTGAATAAGGTATTTATAAGAGAATTATTATTTTTTTTTTAATGAAGAAAGCAATGAACTGAATGTCAGGACTCTCTGCTTTGTTTTTTGAGGCAATTGCTTTACCTTTTGGTACTCTATTTTCTCAACTCTAAAATAAGTATGATGGATTCTGTACTTTTTATCTCTTAATATTAGGACTCCAAGACTTGCTATAAAGAAAAGTGATTATAGTTGAAGGCTATTTTTATTCAAACTAAGACCACCAGAGGGTGGCCAAGCTTTATCCCAAAACCTGGATTCTATATTTCACTAACAACAGTAATGTTTGCTTCTAATAGTGAGTTCAGGTAGCATCACAATCCAAAGCTGAATTCAGAAAATAAATGTTGCTAAAAATCACGCTCCTCAAGAAGAAAGTTAACGGTGCCACAATATTAAAAGGGAAGTCAAAGGACATTGGGTTGGTTTTCTTTACTATATTACCACTTGATGATAAGATCTTTATCCAAAGACTAAGAATATGCAGTAGTTTTCTTGCATTTATGCATTATAATTGAAAAGATTAACACACGCCCATGGTTAAAAATTATTCAGAGTATACAGTGAGAAGTAAGTCTCCTTCTGACTCCAGACCCTCTAATTTTTTCAGTTCCCCTCCTCAGAGAGAATATATTGCATACTGAAAAGAAAGCAAAGTGCAGGACAATTCTTAGAATTAGCCACCATTTGTGTTTTTAAACTATGTGTATAAGTGTATATATCCTGCTTGTAAATTCATAGAATGTCTCTAGAAAGAAATACAAGGAGACTGCTAATAGTGGTTGCCACTGGGAAGAATAATGGAGGCACCAAGACACAAGATAGAATCAAGACTTACTAGTCACTATAAATATATTTTTTTACTTTGTAAGTTTATACCATATACAACCAGCAGTTAAAAATTCCCACAGTGTATCTTGGAGATCATTCCATATCTACACATAGTTCTGTCTCAAGCTTTTTAACAATACACAGGATTCTTAATCTCCTGGAAATTACATATATTCAGCTTTACCCAAAATAATATTGCTGAGAATGGGCTTTGGAACTAAGAAGATCAGGATTGAAATCCAGGCTTCGTTACTGACTATGAGTACAACTATGGTCAAGTTATCTTTACCTTCATTTCCTTCTCTGTAAGTGGATATAATAATAGTGTTTAGGGCTGTTGTGAGGATTTACTGAGCAAATTATGCAGAGGACCTAGGATTATGCCAGGCACAGAGTAAGCTCAGTGAAGTTTAGATTTCTTCCTCTGTTGGTTTATAGGAAAAAAAAAAATGATTAAATGCCTAAAATAGAAAGACAAAGTTGTGTTTTTATTGTCATTCTTATTTATAATTGTCTCTGTTGTTTGTTGCAGACTTCTGCTCTGAATAAATAAATACTGGAGAGTGAGTGTTGAACTAAATGTGTACCCTGTGAAAGGAAGCTTTTCTTTTCATTCTTAGCCAGTTAAATGAGGGAAATGAAAGTGCTTGGAGCAATTACCCAGTCTTATTGTCAGCTGAGCTATACAATTTGAATAAGTTAGGTCCCAAATAAGGAAGCTATGTGAGACTTTAAACTGACCTATAGCATATGTAGCTTATCATCTATGTCACCACAATGATCAAGACAGGATTGTAGAACATTGTGCTTCATGTTACTATGCCTGAATGGTGTTCTTTCATCTCCGAATTTATATGTTGAAGCCCCAACCTTGGAGATAGAGCCTTTAGGGAGTAATTAAGGTTAAGTGAAGTCACAAAGGTGGGGCCTAATCCAGTTAGAGTTCTTTTTTAAAAAAATTTATTTAATTTTATTTTTTCAGTGTTCCAAGATTTATTGTTTATGCACCACACCCAGTGCTCCTTGCAATGCCTGCCCACCTTAATACCCACCGCCAAGTTCACCCATCCCCCAACCCCCCTCCCCTCTAAAACCCTCAGTTTGTTTCTCAGAGTCCACAGTCAATCATGCTTCGTCTCCCCCTCCGATTTCCCCCCAATTCACTTTTCCTTTCCTTCTCCTAATGACCTCCGTGTTATTCCTTATGCTCCACAAGTAAGTGAAACCATATGATAATTGATTCTCTCTGCTTAACTTATTTCACTCAGCATAATATCTTCCAGTCCCATCCATGTTGATACAAAAGTTGGATATTCATCCTTTCTGATGGAGGCATAATATTCCATTGTATGTATGGACCATATCTTCTTTATCCATTCATCTGTTGAAGGGCATGTTGGCTCTTTCCACAGCTCGGCAATTGTGGCCATTGGAGTTCTTATAAGAAGAGGAAGAGGGGCACCTGGGAGGCTCAGTCGTTAAGCATCTGCCTTCAGCTCAGGTCCTGATACCCGGGTCCTGGGATGGAGCCCACATCAGGCTTCCTGCTTGGCGGGAAGCCTGCTTCTCCCTTTCCCACTCCCCACGCTTGTGTTCCTCTCTTGCTGTTTCTCTCTCTGTCAAATAAATAAATAAAATCTTAAAAAAAAAAAAAAGAGGAAGAGACACCAGACAATCTCCTTCTCGTGCAGTCACAGAGGAAAGGCCACGTGAGTGTGCAGCAAGAAGGTGACTGCCTACAAGCCAAAAAGGGACCTCTCCCAGAAACTGAATTTACTGGCAACTTCAACATGGGCTTCTAGCCACCAGAACCATGAGAAAATAAGTGTCTGCTCTTGGAGCTGCCCAATCATAGGTATTTTGTTATGGAAGCCTGAGTTGACTAATACACTACTGAAGGAATTTCCTCTCTGTCAGGACAACTGGAAAATGTGCTGTTGCTCTATTGAGATATCTATACATATATATCTATATATATATGTATAGATATCTATCTATAGATAGATATTGATAGATATCGATACATAGATATATCTATATCGATATATCTATCTTCTGTCTTCAATCAAAATTGTTTCTAAGACCAAAAAAAAAAAAATGGACACAGATAATGCAAATTCAGAAAGCTTTCAAGGAGTGATTACTCTAGCAATAAAATACACGGCTGTGACAGTAAATAAAATCACCTTCATTTTACAAATTAGAAAACTAAGGCCAAAAGAAAGGAAGTCAGCTCCTTCACAACTGAACCAGAACTGAGTTTAATCAGGTGCCCAGAGCTCTCATCCCATTACACCTGCTGCTTTAGTGCCATGGGTCTTTTCAGTTCCTAGAGCTTCAGGACATGGCAACAAGGAGAGGAGGGGGCAGCTGACTGCAGTCTCATGCCCCGCCATACCACGAAGAGGCCAAGGATTTAGGGACACACAGTATCTTCCCTGAACCCAAAACAGGACCCCTCAGAGAAGGGCTTTTTCCCTCCTCTTATTTAGGACATTAATGGAAATTTTTAATTTCATTTATAAGTACATTAAGGAATTTGCAGATTGTTTTGAGAACCAGGAATAGTGCATTTTACTCAATAATTTTACTCATAACCTACGCTCCTTAAACAATAACCATCTAGCTGAGATAATTAGCCCTCTAAATATTTATAGATGGATAGAAGTTTAACATTTAAAATGAGTGTTATAGACACGATTTTTTAAAATGCATTTGCAACAACTCCCAAAGTACTACATAAATATAATTCCCTATATGATGCTTTAAAATTTCTCTTTATAAATCTATCTATCTATCATCTATTTATAGGTAGATACATATACATGCAGACACACATCATATTGAATTAAGATATCTGTGACAAAGACTGTTGCCTATCCAATATCCATTTTCCCCTTCTTCCCTGGTAATAAAACCCCTACATTGATGGTTGCATGTAAGCGTCCAGCTTTAAAGCTACAGTTTCCAGCCTCCCCGATGGATATCCTTTCTCCAAGTGGAGTAATTGGATGAAAATTCTAGGAAAGCTATTTTAAAACAGCCGACTAGCGATCAGACATTCCTCTCTTTCCTGCTGCCTAGAATATGGACATGATGGCTGGATTACAACAGCCATTTTCTAATCATGAGGTGACCATGAGGATGGAAGCATGAGATAGGGATAAGAAAGGAGAAATAGTGAAGGAGTTTAGATCCTGGGTGACAGTGGACCCACCAGGGGAGTCCTGGACACCTAAATCTGGACTTATTTTACAGAAGAGAAAAATGTGTATCTATATTGAGCTCAATAATTTTGGATTTTTATATATCTACTAACTGAAGTATATGTTTTATGAATGCAGGAATCTTTGCCTGTTATGTTCACTGGTATATCCCGGGACCTGAAATAGGTATTCAAGAAATATTATTGAGTGAATTCCATGTAATACAACCTAAAGCCTTACTGTAATTTTTGTAGTACTGCAAAGGGTAAGCTGAGAAAATTCTGGAGTTTTTGCAATGCTAAACAGAGATTAGCAAACAAAAAACAGCTGGAACCTTGGCAAAGAGTGGCACAGGAAGATTTTCCAACCTAAGCTAAAAATAGTGTGGTCTCTCTGGGAAGGACAGAGGCTGGTTCCAGCTGGGGTAAACTGTTTATGGTGATGCTGATCATGGAAAAAAAATTCTGAGGGGTTCTGAGATATTAGCCACTCCTTACCTTGCAATATAAGACTATAAAGTTTTAAAATATTTCATTCCATCACCAAGGTTTTCTAGAATATAAATGATTAAATATATTAATAAATAAACCACATTCCAATACTGGATTTGGGGCATCTGGAAGTAAAATCCAGGTCTAATTTGCTTTGTCTCCAGCACCTTAAAGAATGCTCAATACATAATAAATCTTCCATAAATGTTTACAACTTGAGTTGAATTAGAGAAGTGGAATAGGAAACATGAAATATTACTTATCTTCTCCTATTTCTCCCTTTCCCTTTTGCTATACCCCTCCTCACACCTGCACTTCTCAGGTAGAGTCCAAGTTTGCTAGAAGTCTCAATGGAAGTTGATTTAAGGACTCCCTGAAATTCCAGGACTAGAAATTTATTCCCTGTGAATTTTTTACATGATTACTTGAGGATTCTTCCCTTAAATGCAAGTAGGCAATATGATAAAAAATACTGAATTTTAATCTCAATTTGTCCTTTACTTCTTAGTTCTATACTTTCCCTAGAGTTTTATTTCCTCCTACGTAAAATGGAAGTTTCCATTATATCGATCATTTCTAGCTAGGAGGGCTTGAGGACTATAACAAGGTTAGATAAATTATTCCAAATATTTCCAAAGCCAAACAAGCATTGTACATTTGTAATTCTGCATCAGAGGCCAGCCTAAAATTCTAGTTTTCTTTGTTTTTAGGCTGAAATTATAGGGACGCAAGGTTGTTACCAATTATATAGTTACAAACTGGCTCTCTGGTATTGATACTAAATTCTGATTGACCACTTATGAAATCATGACTTTTCTGAGCTCATAGAAGAAAAGTCTTTGAAAAAGTTTGTAGGTTTTAAATGGGTTGATCTTTAAGGTTCTGCATTGCAAGAAGACTAAAGCATAGAGTTGCTGTCATTCACACCTTATCATGCATGTGTCTTTCCTTCAGCTTTATTGGGGTATAACTGATAAACAGAAGTTGCATACATTTATACATGCTTTGCTGTATCTATATATTGTAAAATGATAAATACAATCAAACTTAACATACCCATTACCTTATATGGTTACCTTTGGAATGTGTATGTGGGGGGTGAAAACACTTAAAATCTACCCTCTTAGTCAATTTCAAGTATACAATACAGTATGGTTAACTACTAGTCATCATGCTGTACATTAGATCCCTGAACTTAATCATCTTGCATAAATGAAACCTTGTATCCTTTAACCAATATTCCCACATTTTCCCCACCTCAGCCTTGGCAACCACCATTCTACGCTGACTCTATGAGTTCAACTATTTTAGTTTCTACATATAAGCAAGATGGTGTGGCATTTGTTTTTTGTGTCTGGTTTATTTCACTTAGCATAGTGTCACAAATCATAGGCTTTCCTTCCTTTTGCAGGGCTGTATAATATTTCCTTATTGTGCCTTTGAATAGAAGTCTTAAAAAAGAGGGAAGATACCAGGGCATTCAAAGCCCTGCAGAGAGACCATTTCTAGAACTTAGGGTACTTACAGCATTAGTATCACTTAGAAAGGACTCCATTCTTGTTATAAAATGCCTGTCTACTACCTGTCCTCATCATCTTTTGGGGGTACTTGTTTTTTCTCAACTGAGAAATGGTTTTCATCTCAATATGGATCAAATCTCAGAGTTGCATAACATCTAAACTTAGCCAATGCTGTGAAAGAACATTTAACGAAAATAATGTAGGTGGGCATGGCTAAGGACCTGTAATTATATATTTAGAAATATAATTTTTGTTTTTATAACTGCTGTGGGGACCCCATAAAGACTCAAATTGGAAATACTTAACAACTCACATCATTTTGAAACTAGTTTATCTTTCCCATGGAGATAGACAAGAAGTAAAATAATTGAAATATGTGGTCTTTCCGTCCAGGTGAATAGGTTGCTATGTCTAAGGCTGCATATGATAGTTATGTGAAAGAATTTCAGAGAAGGGTGAGATTTTTAGGGTTTTTGCTTTTGTTTTTGTCTTGTACAGCATTGTGCTGGGCACATAATAAGATTCTAATCAATGTTTGCTAGAGGGTAGTATAATAATCACTCAAATTGTTCAATCATTATCCTCAAATATATGATGGATATTTATTTATTTATTTATTTAAAAGATTTTATTTATTTATTTGACAGACAGGGTTCACAAGTAGGCAGAGAGGCAGGCAGAGAGAGAGGAAGGGAAGCAGGCTCCCCACTGAGCAGAGAGCCCGATGTGGGGCTTGATCCCAGGACCCTGGGATCATGACCTGGGCCGAAGACAGAGGCTTTAACCCACTGAGCCATCCAGGTGCCCCCAGGGTAATGTGCTCTTGAAAGCTACACCCCAGCCCCATCTTCTGTATTTTCTTTGTTGGAAGCAAATCATTAGGTCAAGCCTATCCTGGGATGACACAGAGAATGAATACCAGGAGGAAGGGATCTCTGGGGACCGTCTTGTAGAGGGTGCCTATCTTTTACTATTGTTATCACTTTAAAAAAAATGTTTGAACAAGGTCATCATTGTTAGAAAATTTATCATTTCTTTTTGTCCTTGAACTCATAATTCCATTCTACTAATTTCTCCTGAATTTTGTTTTAATCTAATATATGTTTATGCCTGGAATTATTTTATTGATTTCCTTATCATACATCACAAAGAAAATTATGTATATAAGTTGAAATTTTAATAAAAAATGTCCTGTAACCAGTTGGCTTTAGGGATTATTTTTTCCTAGGATGCATTATCACTTATTAGTAGTAGTTGTAGTACTAGTATTGTGATTAGTGTTATTGATCAAAATTAACACTTAATGAAATTTAATAATTATTAAATACAAAAAGGAAAATGTCATTTGAAATATATTGCTTAATGCGACAAGTTTGTTTCTTTTTTTTTTTTCAGTTAGTTCATTTATACTTTCTCAAGTACGATTTATTCTTAGAATGAGTCAGGGTCACTGGTACCTGAGGCGCTAATCATGTTCATTAATGATAATTGTTAAATGTCTTATTTTTAGAGGAATGCATACTGTATTCCCATTAAACCACTCTAAATATAATAGGTTCATGGGTGAAATAATAAATGAGCAGAGATGTGGTTGATCAACGATAGAGAGTTCAAGTAAAAATTAATAGGATTTAGAAGTATATAACAAACTTCTGGGAAAGTTTAACAAAAATGTTTCCTCTGCAAGTCTAACTAAATATTCATGTAAATAGAAAACACCCACTTGCTAAAAAAGATTTAAAATGCTGAAAACCTTCCCTCCACCCTAGCAGCACAATAAAGATGCATTTATAAAGGACACAGACGAGAAAAATGTATAATAGAAGAAACCTACATTTCAGAGTTCATCTCTTTTCCCCAACAAATTTGTAATAACCAGGAGGAGTAGAAGTGATCAACACAATAGAAAGTGCATTATTTGCAGGGCTCTTCTCTACTGAAACTGAATTCTTTGGCTCAGGATAACAGGTAAGAGGGACTCATCTGGCAGAATTTCACAGACACTAGAAAGTGATGCAATCAACGTCATGTTCACACATGTGTGACAGCACAGTAATTTCTGCCTTTTGTTACAAATGGACATGATCGGTGTGATAAAGATGTCTCATTTGGGAATAAACATGGAGTGTTTGTATTTTCCAATCAATGCCAACAATTATTTCTTATATTTAATCCCCTTCATGCTGGGTAATAGGACTGTTGGTAAAAACCAACAGTTGTTTTTTGTTTTTTTTTTTTTTTTTAATTTTTACTTAGTTAGTTACCATACAGTGCAATATTGGTTTCTGGAATAGAATCCATTGCTTACATACAACACCCAGTGCTCATCAGGACAAACCCCCTCCTTAATACCCATCACCCATCTAGCCCACCCCCCACCCACCTTCTTCCATCAACACTCAGTTCTCTATCATTGAGAGTCCCTTATGGCTTGTTTTCCTCTCTCCTTTTTTTTCTTTTCCCACTTTCCATATGTTCATCTGTTTTCTTTCTTAAATGCCACATATGAGTGAGATCATATGGTATTTGTCTTTCTCTGACTTACTTCACTTGGTATAATACACTCTAGCTCTATCTGTGTCATTGCAAATGGCAAGATTTCATTCTTTTTGAAGGCTGAATAATATTCCTTTGTTATATATATACATGTATATATATGTATATATGTATATATATGTATATATATGAATGTATGTAAGAATAATATTCATATATATATAAATACACACATACATACACAAATATATATAAACACACACACACACACACCCCACATCTTCTTTATCCATTCATCGGTTGATGGACATCTGGGCTCTCTCCATGGCTTGGCTATTGTTGATAATGCTGCTGTGAACATCTGGGTATAATGACATTGTCTTTCTCATGGGACTATGATGCTTGAGTACTTACAAAGCATTCTTAGTGTCACAGAGCTAAGAATGGGGGAAGAACTGATAGGATAGTGCTATAGAATTCATGCAAAAGCAATTGAGGTAATTCCTTTCAGTCTTCAAATGATAACTTTAAAGCCCTGCAGTCACTGATTCTGCCTGTCCAGCATTCCTTCCTTCCTTCCTCATATCCAACTTCTGGTCTCTCTTCCTCTCACTTGGCAGTCATGGGTTTAAGAGCAAGGCTGAGCCTCCCACAGTCCCCCGATCTAGATGTAGTGTGGTTCCAGAACTACACAAATGGAGATAAAGCAATTATCTCCCCTCTTCTTGGGTAGAAGAATGATTTATAAATTTCTAGGCTCTTAACATTCCAAATTTGGGTATTTTGTATTAAACAAACTTTAAATATCTAAAAGGACAGCGGTGCCTGTGTGGCTCAGTAGATTAAGCATCTGCCTTCGGCTCAGGTCATGATCCCAAGGTGCTGGGATCAAGTCCCATATTGGGCTCCTTGCTCCTCCCACTGCCTGCTGCTCCCCCAGCTTGTGCTCCCTTGCTCTCTCTCTCTGACAAATAAATAAAGTCTTTAAAAAATAAAAATCTAAGAGGCTAAATATTCTACAATGTATCTGGGAGATTTAATTTCTTGCCTTAAATTTTAAAGAATATAGCTTTATTGGTTTTCTTAATAGTGATAAGTACAGTTACTAAATACCAAATTGGGAACTGGGATATGGCATGTTTGGTTGCATTCACAAATGTACAAACTTAGAATTGTGTTCCAACATTAGTTATATTTATGTAAATTTAATGTAAGTATGGAGTTTCAAATGTATTTTTATACATTTATACAGTTTGCAGGGTTTCAAATGTATAGAGCAGAAATGTATTATGTCTAGAATGTGTAAACATTTGTACATTTTGTGAATTACTTCTAGCATGAGTTAGGAAAATTGAAAAATTCCAGAACCAGAGAAGTTTCTACTTTGAAATTCTAGGTAAAGTTTAAATGTTTTGCATTTGACACATTTTTTTTATTAGTGATTATATCAGTCAGGTGTGTGTGTATGTGTGTGTATGGCAGGGGCAGAGAAAGAGACAAAGAGACACAGAAAGAGCAAGAGTCAGGGAGATATTTTAAAGAACTGGCTCATGGGATTATAGGGGCTGGCAAATCCAAAATACATAGGCAGGATAGTAACTCAGGGAGGATTTCTCTGTTACAGTCTTGAGGCAGAATTCCTTTTCTAGGAAACCTCAATCTTTGCTCTTAAAGCCTCAGCTGACTGGATGAGGCCCACACACACTATGGAAGGTAATCAACTTTCCTTAAAGACAGTTGTAGTAAATGTTAGTCATTCTACAAAATACCTTCATAGCAACATCTGGACTAGGGTTTGTACAAACTGGGAAATCTAACCAAGTTGACACACAAAATTAACTATCACATGGCCAATGTACACATGAAAAGATGCTCAACATCACTAATCATCAGGGAAATGCAAATTAGAAACATGATGAGAGACCACCTCATACCTGTCAGAATTGCTAAAATCAAAAACAGGAAATAACAAGTGCTGGTGAGGATGTGGAGAAAAAAGAACCCTCATGCACTGTTGGTGGGAATGAAAAGTGGTGTAGCTACTGTGGAAAACAGTATGAAGGTCCCTCAAAAAATTAAAAATAGAACTACCATGTAATCCAGTAATTCCTATTGCTGAGTGTTTACCCAACAAAAATGACGACACTAATCTGAAAAGATATATGCACCCCTATGTTTATTGTAGCATTATTTACAATAGTGAAACTATCAGAACAGCCCTAGTGTCCATCAATAGATGAATAGATAAAGATGTGGTATATACAATGGAATATTACTCAGCCATAAAAAAGAATGAAATCTTTCTATTTGCAACAACATGGAAGACTCTAGATAGTATTGTGCTAAATGAAATAAGTCAGTCAGAGAAAGACAAATACCATTTGATTTAACTCCTATGTGGAGACACAAAACAAAGAAAAAAGAGACAAAGCAAAAAACAAACTCTTACCTATAGAGAACAAACTGATGGCTATCAGAATGGAGGTGCATGGCGGGGATGGGTGAAATAGGTAAGGATTAAGAGTACACTTGTGATGAGGACTGAGTAATGTATGGAACTATTGAATCATTATATTGTACACGTGAAACTAATATAACATTGTATGGTAACTACACTGGAGTTAAAATATTAAAAAATTAACCAGTAATCAATTTAATTAATTGATATTATCCAGATAAAATATGATTTTTAAACATTTTCTTTGTTGGCTTTTGGAGATTTTAGTTCTCAAAGGTAAGACAGTAAATATTTGTATTTGTTTAAATGTCTCTTCTAAACTGGAATTGTATATTAGAGATATGAGATATTTGTAATTAAAATAAAGGAGAAATAAACTTGACATTTTGGCTTATACATCAAAAGAGGATTTCAGACAATCTCAAGGGTAGCCTATATTTATATGTATCAATCTTTGCTATTCTTATGGAATTCTAAGATATCAAAATTATCTTTGATCATCCCACTGGAAAATGAAAGACTATAACTGATACTGGGTCAAGATATTTATTAACTGGGAAAATAATTTGAATTCATACAAGCATCCCCTTTTAATATAATAATGATACATAACATGATATAAAGTTGGTGGGGGGAGATGTTTATCTTTTTTTTTTTTTTTTTTTAAGAACAATCAGGGATAATGATTTAAGAAGTTGTTTTTTTTTTTTTTTTAAGATTTTATTTATTTATTTGACAGAGAGATCACAAGCAGGCAGAGAGAGAGGAGGAAGCAGGCTCCCTGCTGAGCAAAGAGCCCGATGCGGGGCTCCATCCCAGGACTCCGAGATCATGACCTGAGCCGAAGGCAGCGGCTTAACCCACTGAGCCACCCAGGAGCCCCAAGAGATGTTTATCTTTTTAAAGAAGAAAAACTTACAGCTGAGGAAAGGGAGCAAAGTAAATTGAAAAGTTTCACCTGAAGAATCTCCTTTAACTTTTCTGAAACTCAAATTACATGTATTTTAGATCACTTGATATTATCCCACAGAACACTAGGCCCTCTCATTTCTTCGTCAGTGGTTTTTGTTGTTGTTGTTGTTTTCCTGTGTGTTTTTATTACATCAGGTTCCTTGGTCATTTCTTCCATGGTGTCTAATTTGTTATTAACCCCATCCAAGCAAACTTTAAACTGCTGTATTTGGGGGGGAGGCTGGATGGCTCTTTGGTTAAGCATCCAACTCTTGATTTCAGTTCAGGTCACACTCTCAGGGTCATGAGATTGAGCCCTACATGGGGCTCTGCTCTAGGCATGGAGCCTGCTTGAGATTCTCTCTCTTTCTCTTCTGACTCTCCTACTCACGTGCTCTCTCACCCTCTCTCTCTCCCCTCTAAAATAAACTACTATATTTTTCACATCTAGAAATTCCTTTTGGTTCTTTGTTACATCTTCCATTTCTTTTCTCATTATGGCCTTGTGTGCTTTTGCATTCTTGAGAAGTTGTGAATATGTATAATATCTGTTGCAATGTTCCCAATCTACTAATTGCATCATCCCTATCATTTCTGAGACTGTTTCTACAACTGATTTCTGTCCTTGTTAAAAGTCCCATTTTTCTCTCTTCTTTTTTGTCTGGTAAGTTTTGCTAGGATGGGAGGTGTTCTGTGTTTTACTTTATTAAATGTTATATTTATGTTATTTTTCTTTAAAGGGTATCTGATTTCTTCTGGCAAGCAATTACTTATTTATGGGTGAATTTGCTTATTCCTAAGCTCATTCACGGCAGGGCTAAGTGACCTTTATGCAAGAGGTAATCTAGCTCACTTCTCTGGGGTGGATCTTCTGGAATCTCTTATAAATGTTCCATTACTAGGTGAGTTCTCTCCACTCTGGCGGGAGAAGATCCAAATTATTCTCAGCTCTGTGTGATGCTACAGTTCTCTGATACTCTACTCTTTCCTCAGAGGGTGTTGTTGTCTGGCCCTATGAGGTTTTATCCTGTGCACGTGCAGTCTGGTATCAAAGACCTGAAGGTCTTGTGTACAGATTTCTGGAATTCTCTCTCTTCATAGCTTCCTCCTCTTGGACACTCTGTACTTCACATTCTAATGGCTTAGCCTCCCCCATTCCAATTTTTTATCTTCAATCAAAGATATCTGGCTTCTGTTGCAGTTTTCTTTCCCTGCACAACTATCCAGAAATTCCCTCCTGACAGAACAATCATCTCAATTGTGTATCTTCTTTCAAGGTTCACAGCCATGTACTGCCTGTTGTCTGGTATCTGAAAATATAAGAAGTAGAAAGTTGTAGATAATGTGCTATCATTTTATTAAGAAAGTGACACATTCACTGTGTGTGTGTGTGATTTTGTATTACAAAATTAGTGAAAATATAACATTTTACTTTAAAAAAGTTATCTGGATCTCTGATTCCAGCCGTAAAAGAGAAATAGGACCTAGAATTATCCTCTCAGTATAAGTCACTAGAAAACTAGAAAAAAAAATGGTCATGTAGAATAGTCTACCATCCTTTTTATGGCTGCATGGTAGGTACTCTATTTAGTGGATATATCAGAGTTTATTAAACCAGTTCCTGATAGATGAATACTCGAGTGATTTTTAATTTTTTTTGCTATTGTAAATAGTACCAAAATGAACAACCTTGTAAAAATGTCTTTCACAATTTACCAGTGTATATTTGAAATATGGTTTTAGAAGTGGGATTGCTGGCTTGAAGGCTACGTGCATATATAATTTTGCTAGTTATTGACAAATTTTCCTTTGCAGGTATTTTATCATTTTTTTATTCCCACCAGAAATGAACAAATGCCCATTTTCTTGTAGTGTGTTGTCAGACTTCTGGATTTTTGCCAACATCTTAGGTGAAAAGTAGACTATTAGTGTAATTTTAATTTGTATTTCTCATTATGAATTATTTCTCAATGAACATCTTTTTATGTGAGTTAAAGACACCTGTACTTCCATCTTTATGAATCACCTATGACTTCCCATAGCTCATTTTCTATAGGTTTATCTCTTCTTTATTTTTAGAAATTCATTTTATGAGGTCTGAATCAGTTGTAGATATTTTTCTCAGTTTGTTATTTGTCTGTCTAGTTTGCTTGTGATATCTTTTCCCATGTAAAGATTTTTTATTTCTATGTTACCAAGTTTATCTATTTTTTCCTTTCTTGCTTTTGGATTTTGAGTCATGGTCCTGAAAGTTTTTCTTGCTCCTAGGTTGAAAAGAATGTACCCACAAATTTACTGAGTACTCATATAGCTTCATTTTTTATAATTAAATCTCATCGCCATTTGGAATTTTTCTTGGTGTATGGTGTGGAGAATGAATCCAATTTTATCTTTTCCATATGGCTTTGCAGTTATTCCAACATGACTTTTTAAAGTCCTTTTTTTTTGCAATCGTCTAAAAGGCTGTTTTTATCTTATGCTAAATTTTCATATGTAATTGAATCTATTTCAGATTTTCTATTCTGTCTCATTGATTTATTTATTCATGAACCAGCACTATTAATTTCAGAGATCTTACATCTTTAACAATTACAGTGTTCAAAAAAAAAAAAAAGTTGTGACAAAGTCACAGGTACTGTTGCTGTGGAGTGACTTAGACTGTAACTCCTGGCCTTTGAGGCCTGTTGGTTTCTGTATTTTTGAGCCTGGGCCCCAGCCTTGCTATGATGCCTTTGAGCCCTAATATCTTCGCAAAAAAATTCATTTTTAGTTTTGGTAGTCAAAGCTGGTTTCTGTTGCTGATACAAAAACTCTTACTGTGGCCCTGTGTATATATTTTTCATGAGTTGTTTATCTAAATTAAAGGGATGCCTTTAACAGTAAGAATTTTAGTCACAGTTGGGAATGGGGAGAAGAAGGTAAGACTCTGACACTTTGGAGATGGGTGGTTCGTGGCAGCATGGGGCAATTTTAAATAGAGGAGACTTTGGTGTTCCTTTCACAAAATGTGGCGAGAACCATTTCTCTATATTAAAATCGCCTTAACTTCCTAGGGCATAAAGAGAAATGAAAATGTTGGCAAGGATGCTTATAGAAGAAGCGTATCAAAGAAAAAAATCATTCCCACTAGAGGAGACCTGAGAAGCATCAAGATCACTGCTCCTTCTCTAGTCAAGGGCTGGACTATTGTAGAAGCATCTCCACTTCCTTTTGTGGTTAGCTGCAGGCCCAGACGTAGACATCAGAGAGTTTTCTTTTTAAAATATAGATTGGATCCTATTACTCCTCTGCTCAAAATCCTTGAATGTCTCTTTTTCTTAGAGGATGAAGTTAAATTTATCTTTCATCAAGATGCTTCAAAATCTGGCCTCAGCCTTGGTTTCCAAACTTGTTTTTTAACAACCACCGCATCAAACATGCACTATAGTAGTAGTAATAAGAGTAATTTTAGGGGCGCCTGGGTGGCTCAGTGGGTTAAAGCCTCTGCCTACGGCTTGGTTCATGGTCCCAGAGTTCTGGGATCGAGCCCGACATCGGGCTCTCTGCTCAGCAGGGAGCCTGCTTCCTCCCCTCTCTCTCTGCCTGCCTCTCTGCCTACTTGTGATCTCTGTCTGTGAAATTAATGAATGAAATCTTAAAAAGAAAAAAGAGTAATTTTAAAGTAATAAGAGGTAGTAGTGTTGGTGATTGTCTAGCTATCAACACAAGCAGCATTCACCCCTGTTGACTTTAGCCTCAGATCATTCCGCAGGACTTTACTCTCCCTGGCTTCCAGTGAAAGAGCTTGCACACATAACTACTATGCACAACTTCCAGAATAACAAGTAAGAATGGTCTTTTGACATGATATTTTAACTTCAAATTAGACAAATGGACTGCTTCAACTTCTCATTGCCCTTCCTGTAAACTTTATGCAGCTATGAAATGAAATGGTTGCATGTCTTCACACCAGAGCCAAAAAAAAAAAAAAGCAAGCTGTTTGGTATTTTCTGAAATGATGATCTTATGCCTTCATTGCAATAAGGAGCCGTGGGTAATAGCATAGGCTCTGGATTGAAACCCTGGTTTTGTTATTCACTCCTTGTTTGACCCTGGGTAACCTTTTCCCTCTGGGCTTCTCTGCTGAATGGGAGACTGGAGATATGCATATAAAGCAGTCAGTGCGGTGTTGGGCTTTTTCAACTGGAAAAGTCCCTAAGACACATTTGACCATGTTATGACTAGACAATGAACTTAGCGTCTGTTACAGTGGTAGTAACTGACTTGTGTAAGAAAATGAGCCGATCAATTTACAGAGTTTGCCACAGTTTCAATTCTATAAGTTGCATCTCCAAAATGTTTTAACCTGTTTTGGTCCTCCATATTTCTGGGAATTACTTGTCGAATCTCAGCCTTGGAGTCTGGGGCTTTAGTTGAGATTTATACCCACTGTTTTTAGTATGATTACCTCATAATTGGTGGTGTGTTTTTCCTGGTTCTCTTTCTTTTTGTGATGTTAGTGCCACCATCATTGATGATCCATACCTGGATCCAAACTCATTAAAAGTTGCAAAATGGGGGGCACCTGGGTGGCTCAGTGGCTTAAGCCTCTGCCTTCAGCCCAGGTCATGATCTCAGGGTCCTGGGATTGAGCCCCCCCATCAGGGTCTCTGCTCAGCGGGGAGCCGCTTCTGCCCCTCTCTCTCTGCCTGCCTCTCTGCCTACTTGTGATCTCTCTCTCTCTCTCTGTGTCAAATAAATAAACAAAATCTTAAAAAAAAAAAGAAGTTGCAAAATGGTGACATTGTAACTACCTCAGACTTTTTTAATGTATGTTTGCTAGAATATTTCTATAAAGAGAAAGTTCCCCCATGTACTATTTTGTTACCCGGTGGTATTTTTGTTCTTTACACATTTCAATTATAGTATAAGAACTGGTATTTCGACTGAATACTTAAACACAACACATTAGAGCTTCAAAGAATTTTCAGTTTAATCTAATTCAACACTTGATTTTATGGGTGAGGAAACAGACCCAAAGAGGTTAAATTAGTTTTCCAATTTCTAAAAGCTCATTAGTAGTTATCAGAGTCAATAGGAAACAAGATAATTTGAGGTGGGTTTATTTGCAAAAAGACTAATTACAAAGGTGTGGAAGAGGTATAAAGGAAGTTTCAAAGGATTGTACTGAAACTTGGGGCTAAAGGCTTCAGAGTTATCATTTCTACGTACCAGAGGACAAGGTGAGGGACAGTTATAAGGCCCTGTAGGAAAGTGGATCCTGTAGGATCCGCCCCTTGAGAAAAGCAGTGACTTCCTGTTGAGGACCAAAGTTAGCTTGAGGTGACTCATAAAGTCCCAATCCCCTCAGATCCCCTACCTGGCCATTGATCAACCCTGATTGATAAAAAGAAAGCAAGGAAGCCCATTGATTTAATTCATACAGATTAGCCTCCCAAAGCAGAGACTAGGGGTATATGAATGGAGAGGGATCTGGAAGAGAGACTCAGGAACAGATGGCAAAGTCAGGATTCGGTTCATATTCTTCTCCTCTACCATTCTACCATGCATTCAAATATTTAACTACATGCACACGTCTTATATTTATAGAAATAATCCATGGTCCAGAATCATGTTATTTTCCTGTAGAATAACTTTTGTTTGTTGAAGGTCTGGAATTACCTTAAGCCAATTTCAGGGTTTGAGAATTTTTTTCTGGGTTACTCAGATACCTGGAGACAGGGTGCTATCCATGTAAGGCTCATTTCACTTTTATTTCACTCCTACTTTTTGATTATATCTTCCTCGCTTTTGTCCTTCCAGGTGTCAAAAATGTAGCTCAGCCTTTCAGCTGCGTAATTCAGACTCTCAGAAACTGCCAGGCCCAAAGCAGCTCCAACTCTGAAAACACCCTCCAGATACCTGGCCTCTCTTCCAAAATCTGGCCAGCTAGTTCCTCATTATCTCATTAGTGCCTCAATGCCTTTATTTTAAATTTCAAATTTTGTCTAGCATTCTTAGGCTTATTCAGGGAGAAGGAAAGACCTAATCTGTCATAATCAGAAGCAGAAATCTCTCCCTTGTATTTCTCTAGCTCTTTATTAGGAAAATTCTTTACTCTATCTGTAGGTGTTCTCAAAGGTGTCCCAAGACCTGTCTCTGAGTGGAAGAGGACTAGACTCTGAGTGAGAATATGATTCTGACCGGTACACTTCAGTTTTGTTGCCATGCCTTTTAAAAGTGGAAAGAGGTCATAGTCTTCATGATATTATGCTGCTATCATTCAGTGACTGTGATTTAATTCTTGTCAAAAGCTTCTAGGGAAGCCTGCTGTTTATGATAGATCTAAGCAATACGTTACCTATTTCCTTGGGTTCCTTCTTTCCTCCGTGCAGAATACTAAGTTATGAGCTTACAGTGAATTACATAATACCCTCAATTCCCTGCATTTATTAAGGTAATATAACCAGAAAGTATTGCATCTGATTTATATTATTTTAGATTCCTCTGAAATGCTTTCATTGAATTAATATTCAATATTATGTTCTTGGTGTCTAAAAATATTAAATATAAACTTGAAAAACATATAATATTTTACAAATCCACATTCAATTCTATTGTATTGCTTAATGTACTCTATATCAGATTCTATAATAAAGTCTTTATAGAATTCCATGCCAGGACAAGACTTGACTCTTTGTATGAATATATGTACTCTTATGTATTTTCTTTTTATTTTGGCAGCCAAAATACATGGAGCTAAATTTAGCAATAATTCAACTATTAATTCATCCCAGACACTTGATACTTCTTTACTGGTTTCCTTATTGATTTCTGATAATTTGAATGATATTTACATTACTACATGTAAAACATTATGTTTTTTTGTCTGTAGCCTTAAATACTTTTTGGAGTTAAGAATATATTGTATTCCCATTTATCTTATCTGAGGAAACAGAGAAAGGCAAACTTGTCACCTAAAACAAAAGCAGGAGATCCTTGTCCATTTCAGGCTCAAAATTCACCATTTTACCTTTTCATGAACAAACATTGCCCCAAGATAGGCAATGATTTTTCCCTGTTGACCACTACCATATTAGATGTCCTTTTGGATTAGAAAAATTGCTCCTTCTTTACAGACAAATTGCAAAGGCACAACTTCTAAGCAGACTAATTAGAAAAAGGCTTTCATTCCTCCAGGACACACTAAGCCAGGCTTGGCAAGCTAAGATCAGGCTGGGTCTCAGTACCCCACCTGTCCTCTCTGCCTCCACAGAGGCCCCACATCTGAGTTAAGCCATCTGAATTTAGGTGTATTTGAGTGTTGATCAGATGTAAAAATGGAAATTTCACATGGTTCAATCTAATACATGGCATTTAAGTTTCATTAGCTAAACCAGCCATTCAGGTAGTAAGAAAGAGCCTTAGCACCAACTAGAATCCATCATATTGCACTGGGGGGTTTGGGTGATCTTTAAAGTTACTACATCAATTCAAAGTGAAACAAAGCAAACAAAGTAAAACAAAAATAAAAATTGTGTGTATGAAAAAATGGCTCTGAAAAGATCTGGAAGGGGTCAAAGTTGAAATGATCTAAAAAGGTATAGGTTTTAGAAAATAGTTTTATATATAATCTCATATCTTATTGTGTAGCAAAATGCAATGTGAGAGTTTAGGCATTTTAGTTTTCCACACCTGGTCCTAATGAATTTCCAGCATGTATTGTTTGGGGCCAGGATGGGGCAGAGGCTTATGTACTGCCACAAGAGTTTGGAGGTTTGACAAGTTGTTGGAAATAATAGTGTATATCTATTAGGAGTCTGTCAATATTTTACTCCAGTATGATAGTTGATTCACTAAATATCTACTTTCCTAATGAGATCAAGTCCTAAAGCAGACAGAGAGCATATAGATCCCAGCTGACATAATTTCCTTACTATAAATTTACTTCTATCATTTTACACGCCTTTAGGAAAAGCTAATGTCACTTGCTTCGCTGAGGATATGGTTGTGTAGCTGCTAGGTGTTTTTCTCACTATTATTTCCTTCCTTCTTTTAACTCTACTATTCAACTGTTTTATCCTTCCTTTTCTTCCAAACTTGAATTTGCATTAATAATTTGCATTATTCTACTTTATTTACAGAACTCATTAATCTCGGTTCCCATCTCTGAGATGGGAAGTCCATAGCCGTTACCTTATTTCGCTGCAATTTTCACCGGTTTTCCTAATTAGAGCATGTTGAAGAAGTTCTGTGAGAACTTACACATGTTTTTGCTCCCCAAAGAAGTAGATCTCTTCCTTTTCATCGCTCTTAAGCAATCCAGGTATCCTCCCCTCCCCCAATGTAGTGCATTTTGAAAGAATCCAATGTCTCTTAATTTCCTCCTTTCATCTGGTGGATGATGCTTTGCCCAGTGGGGTATAGACCCCTTATTCGTGTCCAGAAACTATATTGAGCGTGGGGAGGGGTACTTTATAAGAACCTAAGTGAGAATGCGAAGTCATTCAGAAGTTGGAACCAATCAATTACTCATTAATGTTAACATAGCCACTGGAATTTTCTAAATGGAAAGTAGCAGAGGCCGACCTGATAAATGATGCCAGCCACTTCCCGAGCGCCGCGGTCGGGAATCGATCCTCGTCCAGTTCGGTCCCGGCTGCTGCGCGCTAGTGGAAATCCTTCGGCTTTGCGCAACGCGTGCGTCCCGGCTCAGCCCCAGCGCCTCTGCGCTGCTCCGTACCAGACTGCGCGCAGGGCTAGTCCGGCAGGCGACGGCGGGGGGCGCCCTGGCCACGGGGACCGCAGCAAAAGCCCAGAGCGTTCTCAGAAGAGACTTTTTTTCTTTCTTTCTTTCTTTTTCTTTTTTTTTTTTTCTTTTGCGCCAAGCCGCCGTCGTTTGCGCTCCGGGCTTTGGCTGACTCCGAGTCTTCTTAGGTGGGGCCGGGTGGGTGACGGCGGAGAACCCCGGCCCGGCGCCGCGCTCGGGGCCCAGCCGACGTCTCGGAGCCGCGGCGCCGTCGGTTTCGTCCCGGCTGGAGCTTCCCAGCAGGGCCCTCCTCCGGGGCGGGCCCTGACTCTCGTGGCCGCGACGAGTGGGCGGCCGAAGCCAGTGGCCCACGGAGCGAGCGGCTGCGAGGAGCGGCGAGACTGCAGCGGCGAGGCTGGCGCTGGGACTAAGCGGCCGCGGCGCGCTCTGGCGAGAAACGAGGCCAGGGGAGGAGGAGGAGGAAATAGAGCAGATGAAGGGGAGCTGCCGCCAAGGAGGGAGGCGGGTCCTTTCGGCTGCTGCTGTTCCGGGACGCAGCCCGGGGAGCCTGCCCGCCCGAGAGTTGCTGGCCAGGTAGCTCCCCACCCAGCGGGCACCCTCCCCGGCCGCTCCCAGCGCCCAGCAAGGGAGACGCCGGGGCCGTGCTCCGGTGGTCAGGGCGCACCGCACCCCGAGCGCGGCGCCCTTGAGCTGCACGGCGGCGCACGTTTGCGAGGCGACTTGTCTGCGGGCCAGGAGAAGGAAGCGCTGTCCCTTCCCGCTCAACCTGGCGTCCCCACCCCTTGTACTCTACACCCTACCTCGGACAAGCGGCGCGGCCACGGAGGCGCAGAGGAGGGGTGAGCCGCCGCCGGGCAGCGGCGTCCCTTCGGGGGAGAGGGCGCCTGACAGGAGGCGGCGGCGCGGCGCAGAGGGCGCCACGCGCGATGGCAGCTGCTTAGCCCGGCGCGCGCGGAGCAGCCCGGAGCTGTGGCTGGCCAGAAGGTGTGGCTGGGCGGGGGACGCCGCCGCAGCCCGGCCGGGAGAGATGAGCGCCGAAGCGGGCGAGGGCATCACTTTCTCGGTGCCACCCTTCGCCGAGGGTGGAAGCTGCCGGAGGGGAGGAGCGGCGGTGGCAGCAGAGGACGAGGAGAGCCAGCTACCGCCTCCGGGCAGCTTCTGGAACGTAGAGACTGCCGCCGCCCCTGGTACCGGTTGTCCCGCCGCCACCTCTGGGAGCAGCGCCACCCGGTGCCGGGGCAACTCTAGTAGCGGAGGCGGCCGACGGACCACGGTGGCATATGTTATCAACGAAGCGAGCCAGGGGCAGCTGGTGGTGGCCGAGAGCGAGGCCCTGCAGAGCCTGCGGGAGGCGTGTGAGACGGTGGGCGCCACCCTGGAGACCCTGCATTTTGGTAAACTGGACTTTGGAGAAACCACCGTGCTGGACCGTTTTTACAATGCAGGTGCGTGTGCAACCCCTTCCCCATCCTCCACGGTCAGGGGCCACGTTTTCTCTGGCCGCCGCAGTGGGGAGGGCAGATGTTTTTCTAGGCAGCAAGCGTGCTTCCTACTTCTTTACTTCTTGCCCCCACCTTAGGGGCAGCGAGCGGCGCTGCGTGACTGCTCCTGGCGCTCGCTGCTCTTGGGAAAGAGTGGGTGCTGGTGCAAGATCCTATGTGTATTTGTGCTAGACCGACTGACTCACCCACACCCACCGGCCCGCGCTGGAGCATGGGTCTGTGTGGTCCTCAAAAAGAACTTTTCAGTTGAGCAGTGCGAGATAGTGCCCCAATCAGCCTTTGTCCATTTGGTGTCTTGGTTTCTCTTCTGTTAGGTTTGGCGCATATTTTCCTTCTGTATATACCTGTGACTGTGTTAGATGACGCTCTCATTTTTTTCTCTGTGTAGTTTTGGGAGTACCGGAACCAGGCAGCCGGTCCCTCGCGGAGTACATCTGTAGGAATTTGCATGCTATGTCGTGATCTTACTTGAGCATGTTTAGTGGCTTGGATGTCCCAGTCTTACCGTTTTGAACTTCCACTTAATTACTTCCGAAAGCAATAACCTTGTCGCTTGCACTAGACTTAGGTGGTATCTTTGTAAGGATTTTGGTGGGAGAACCAGGGTCTGTTTTTTATTGCCCTGTATACCATGATGGGCTGGAAAGTACCTAATATAGCATTGTTTAAAATGCTACTGGCTATTTTAATGACTAAGATTGGTTTGGCTATTTAAAGTGATTGCTAGCATAATCCATAAAAAAATGTATCTTTTCATCCTCTCACAGATTCCAGAAAGTGTCATTGCAGTTCCAGTGACTGATGCAATTAGCTCTCTGCTTGCCAATGTCAGGAATAGTAACATGCTATTGAAATTAACATTTGGTATCCTGTACAGCCAAATATGAGAATATATACATATTTTTGTAAGTGTGGGTGGAAATTTTGATTTAATGGTGGTTTCAGACAATTAGGTTCTTGCATTTGTGATCACATAAAAAAGGTTTTATATTCCAGTCTTGCTTTCAGTTCTGGTTTTCTTCATTCTCTTCAAAACACCTGAAGTAGGCTTATGTCAGCTTTGGAATTCAGCCAAAGCTGAATATTTTAAGACCAAGAAGAACTTCATGTTAAGGAAGCCAGACTAAATAAACTAGGGCTTTCTGGTGCTGATATTTTTTACAGTCTCGGTCTTCATAACTGAACATGAGTATGATGTAGCCTAGTTTTTTGTGCGGCTTGCTATAAAAATTGCATAAACGTAACTTTTCTAAAAATTATAGTGCTCTTATTTTTGGATTATGATTTGGAAGAAGCTTCAAAGGACTGAAAGATATGTAAGGAAAACACCCAAGCAAATACTGAGCCTATTTTTATTGCTCTGATAGATTCCATATCTTTTATAGGACTCTGTAAAAAACATCTTAAACTCTAAGCTAATTTGAAAGAAAGTTTCCTAACAAGGCTCACTTTCTGTTTATTCTCCAAATAACTATCTCTGGGAAAGGGAGAGAGGAAGATGACAAGGCAACTGACATTTGAATGGTATCTTTTTTTTTTTTTAAGATTTTTTATTTTATTTTATTTGACAGATAGAGATCACAAGTAGGCAGAGAGTCAGGCAGAGAGAGAGAGAGGAGGAAGCAGGCTCCCTGCCGAGCAGAGAGCCCGATGCGGGGCTCGATCCCAGGACCCTGGGATCATGACCTGAGCCGAAGGCAGAGGCTTTAATCCACTTAGCCACCCAGGAGCCCCTGAACGGTATCTTTAACCCCCAAAACAAGCCCGTGGAGGAAATGCTTAACTATTCTTAGATGAGAAAACCAAGGGCTCCGTAACTGACCTGGACTTATAGGTAGTAACTGGTCAGTACAGGGTTTATCTTCTGGTGGCTGATCCTAAAAGGTCATCTTTGCCCCTGCCGCCTGCATTCAGCTGGGTTGATTTACTCTGAGTTGAGGGAAACTCTCTATCTTGGAGTCATGTGACGGAGAGCTGGCAGGGACCTCGGGAGCCATGGAGGTGCAATGTGGAAGAGTGGGGAGGACACTCGGGGAAGACCTGCGTTTCTCAGCCAGCTCTGTCCTACCTGCTGCCTCATTCAACTCGGGGAAGGCCCCAGTTTAACCCCTGCTTGTGTGTGTGATGTGAACTTGGAGCCTTGTCATTCAACATGAAGGTGTGACTGAGTGAAGAGGGTATCAGTTTTGTCCAAATCCTCTGTTTTTCCCCACCAAGGGCTGCTGAGTTTGATGGTAGTAGAACTTTTTTTCTGATTTCTGAGAGAGCGCTTGCTCCTCCTCCACCAGGGATGGATTTTTCTGGGAAGGGCCAGATGGTAAATATTTTAGACTTTGCAGGAGATCCCTCTCACAGCTCATCAGCTCT
This sequence comes from Lutra lutra, assembly GCF_902655055.1. Lineage (NCBI taxonomy): Eukaryota > Metazoa > Chordata > Mammalia > Carnivora > Mustelidae > Lutra > Lutra lutra. Next base: position 88,159,960 of record NC_062283.1, on the reverse strand, counting down.
GTGGTTGTTGCGACAGCAGTCACAACAGTCCCTAAACAAGTGACTGTGGCTGTATTCCAGTAAAACTTTATTAATTGTCACTGAAATTTGCATTTCAGATTCTTTCGAATATTTTTCTACCATTTAAAAATGTACAAGATTATGCTTAGTTTGCAAGTGATACAAAACTGGCCCTATGAGATTTTTGGCCCCTGGGCCATGCTATCTTTTGTTCTACTTTCACTCCCTCCACGGGAAAGTTGAAATCACTATGATATACTGGGAAGAACATTGTCCCACAAGTTAGATCTGAGTTTCCATCCTGGCTCTGCTCTGAACCACGTCATTGTGAGCAAAATCCTTCATCTCCTCCAAAGGCCTATAAACTTGACCAGGGGCCGAAGTGGAAGGGGAAATGGAGTTAATTTCTAAGCCTCCCTCATTTAATTCTGTGCATTTGCAAAGGGAGGGCAGCATGGTATCCTGGGACAGAGCATCAGAATAAGAGTGTCATGGTCTGCATTCTGGTTTTTGGTTTTTGTCTAATTTGGAGCAAGTCATTTAAAAAAATCTCAGAAAAGAGGGAAAGCTTAGAATAATTGGTCTGTGAAATTTTCTCCAGCTCTCAAATTCTGTACTTTAAAATTACATGAATACAAAATGAATTATTTCCATCCCCAGAGGTGAATGAGGTGCTTTTTTATTTCGTGTTCTTGGCCCCTCAAGGAGTTCAGGGTTAGTGGGTAGGGCACATACAAAGCCTGGTTGTGGTGCGGTCTTTGTGAAGGTCCACACAGAACGCCTGCATTCCCAGGAAACAGAGTCTAGAATCAGACTGTGGGGGTAGGGCAGGTTCAGAGGCAGCTGAACTGGGGTGCACAGGTGAGCAAGGACTACTTGAAATAGCTCGGTTAATGGAGTGGACAAGGATTTGGAGCTTGGTTCCATTTTTACCAGCTTCCCCTACCTGTGTTTCTTGGAGCCTTTCTAAAGAACAGATTGCAGTTCAAGGTTTTCCCTATTTGATTATTGTTTAACTGTAATCTAGTTTGTTCTTCGACTACACTTGTCATTCTCTCTTTCATTTCTGTTCTGAGGGGAAACTAATGTTCTATCAAAGCTTTTGTGAAAATTCATCGTGTTTACATGTGTAAGACTGTCACTCAGAGATGGCAAATGGCAAGCTAACAATGTGCATTCCCAGCCCCCTGCATGGTAGGCAGTAAATTTCTATAAAAGCAGTGATAACAGATGTTAGTGATACAGAGCTACTCTATTCAGGCAGACAGATCCAACTGTAGCATCTTAAAAAAAAACACAGATCTTTTTTAATGAACATCAGTTCTGTGATGTCTAGCTAGAGTAGACTTTATTGCCCCCCCGACTTTGCTTATAAGGAAACTGAACCATAAAGTGATTATATTCATTCATTCAGGTGAAATGACTTAAGGTAGTAGCCTTGGGTCCGTGTGGTCCTTTTCTCTTCTTTTCTTTTCTTTTCTTTTCTTTTCTTTTCTTTTCTTTTCTTTTCTTTTCTTTTCTTCAGAAGCATACTTTTCTTCAGAAGCAGTATTATAGATGATGGTGCAAATCTGAGACTAGCTTGTGAGAAGCCTTGTTAACTCTGGATACTTGAAGTACCGATGCCACTCACCACTTTTAAACATTCAGGAAAGTTGTATTTCCAAGACCAAAAACTGGGGCTTTGAACACAGCTCTCCTTATGTTCGAATCTGTAACTTCTGCTTTCATCCAGTTTCTGGTAGTATTGGGCCAGATGTTACCTCAGCATCACTTTGGGGGGATGAGGATGATAGGAAGTGATGTGGTAAGGTAAGGGACACAGGAAGGATGGGAAAGGCTGCATGGGGAGGAGGGAGGCTGAGCAAGGGAGAAGAAGGATGCTTGGTGATGCTCAGTGCTGGGTGCATGGTGATGCCCAGTGCTCAGTACTTGATGATGTTCAGTGCTCGGTACTTGGTGACTGGACCTGGAGGAAGCGGTGCCAGCTGGGGATCCATTCATGCTTTCACCTCTTTCAGCCTTCTTCCCCTCTTGACTTTCTATTTATGGCCTTCCACTTCCTGTTGATGTAAGAGCCAGGGACATCGCTCTGCTCAAGGCCACTCTTCGTCCTCAGTGGGCACGGGATTAGATGGGCTGTCTGCTCCCCCCACCCCCCACCCAGCCATTACATGCACCAGGGTCTTTCTCCTCACCAGGCTCCCTGCAGATTGCAGCCTGGTCCTCAGCCTTTCCCTCTGTAGCAACAGTGGGTAATAGGAAGGAAACACACGCTGGTTGAAATGGTAAGAATTTAGCTTTTATCCTCTCATCTCTATTATCTTCCTGCTTGATTTGGGCTTGGGATGAAAGTCACCCACGTAGGCCTTGTCACTGGAGAGTTTTCTGAACTTTCTGATGGCATCTAAACTTTCTTTGGTTCCACTGGCTCCCAGCATAGCTCCTTGGGACTTCCAATCTTATTTGATAAAAAGCAAAACAAACACAACCTTTGTCTCCTGTCTATCTCAGACTGACAAGTTCTTGAAAGTCTTCCAGCCCATTTCTTCATTTTTCTACCTTTAAATCCAGGGAGGCTTTTGTATATACATATAGTCTCATATACTTTGAGGGAGAGGGTGAAGTCTGTATTTCTTAAATAGTGGTTCCTATGGACAAGTTAAAAAACAATTGGAAGACTGACATGTGTTTGTCAACCTTTCATTTTCCAAGTAAGCCTACTGAAGAGACGAAAGAGAGAACTCAACAACCAGCCATCTACTGCCATGAGCTCTTAAAAAGAAAAGCTATTTTGGGTGCCTCGGTAGCTCAGTCAGTTGAGCATCTGCCTTCAGCTTGGGTCATGATCTCAGGGTCCTGGGATCAAGCCCCACATTGGACTCCCTGCTCACGGGGATCCTGCTTCTCCCTTTCCTCCCCGCTTATGCTCTCTCTTGCTATCTCCCTCTGTCTCTCTCAAATAAATAAAAGAAAAGCCATTTTTACGTTTAGTTAGGGAAGGCATAACCTTAAAGAGTTGCTCTTTGCATGTAATAAATGTACAAGAAGACTTGGTATTGCTCTTTTATCCCCCATTTTACTAAAGGATGCGTGAAACCTTATGTCACCAATCAACAGAGCAGTGGAGCAGTGTGTTGAGAACCTCTGATATAAACTATCCTGTAGTCCCATCATATCTTTCATCGCTGCTTTTTTGCACAAGTAAGAGACCTTAGCAAAATTATCCAAAGAGTAAACAGAGACAAACTTACACAGAAAACTCTGGTAAGGATGGTATTTTAAAAAATCCCAGTGGTGTCCCACACATGGTTGTTCTCCTGGGTTTTAACTTTTTGCTGGCACACCGTTGGGGCAATTGCCGCCTACCCCCTGTGAACACAGAGCACCGGGCTTGGCTTCCTCTTGGTTTTTTTTTGCTTTTGTTGTTGTTGTTGTTGTTTTTGGATAACTGGCCAATCGAAGCAAAATTATAATGTTCCAAAAAGAGCTTTATTAGAAAATTGGAAAAAAGTAAAACTAAAAAGAAAATTCCAAAGCATACAAATGCGTTTGTTCTTAGAGCACCCACTTCTTACCCCAAATCGTCAACTACAGATTGTCATGACTGCCCCTGCTTTCCAGATTGTTGGGATCCTGATTTCTTTCCTCAATTTGGTCACCTCTGGTCAGCTTGAGACATCCATCAGTTGGTAGTTGGAGTGGGTTCCACCTCCTGGTGAAGCCTAATTATAAGTGCACAGTTGTGGCCTTGGCTCACCCATGGCCTTAGTTGGTGCCAGCCTTCTGGGAGTTTTCTGCTACAGCTCAGTTCCCCTCTGGTGGCTACAGGGACTGTCCCCTGCTTCCTGTTTCAGAGGCCTTGTTAGAGGACTGTTCAGTTCCTCTTTCTGATTGCAGGATAAAATTGGTTCACAGCTTCTTTGTGGAGCAATGGGGGATTGACAAGTGCAAAGCCCAATGAATACGCAGATCTCCACCAATAGGCACCAACTGTTCTGCCTTCCAAGTCGTTGCCCGGAGTGGTCTCCTCAAACACCACCCTACCCTGTGTGGGGCAAGATGAAAGTTGAGAATGTGGTAAATGAGCGGTGTGGGCAGTGTTGTAGGAACCCACCACTCTGTGGATTGCAGGGAGAAACCCAGAACCCACAGCCTTGAGAAGGTCTTAAAAACAGCCTCACCCTCCCATAGTTTGAATATAGGTAAATGGGGACACTGACTATAGTTAAGAAAGATACCATTATTTTTAGGGAGCCAAATTACGAGACCAGTGCTCTAACCCCTGAGCTACGGAGCCTAGGGAGCCAAATTAAATTAGCCAACTTTATCATGGCATATAAAACAAAAAAAGGAAAGCAAAACAAAATTATAAAAATTTTTAAAAATCCACTGGTGTTTCTAATACATTGGTTTCCTTAGCTGCTTTAATATATTAGCTTTTCTCTCTGGCTGGAGATACTGGTTAAAGAAACTGATCCAAAGCTGTGCCAGATCATTGGAGAAGGAAGAAGGGTACGAGAGAAGGCTCATTTTTAAGGTCTTACCTAATCCAAAAATTTAAAAAAGTGAGTACTTGTATCTTGTTTTATTTTGTAGTGTTTTTCCCCCCCAAAGAAAACAAAAACTCAGAGACTCATAAACCAGGCTAGATCTTGGTAATTTTCTTAGGGGAGATAGAAAGGAGGAGAGAACATTTAAATGTTAACAGCATCTCCTACTGAAAATCCCAGCCGAGCAGATCTGTGTAACTTAAATGCCACAGGTTGCAAAAGGAACAGTAAACATTCCATTACAAGCAAACATTTTCTATTACAGTAGGTAATCAACAATGAGGAGAGCAGTTGCCTTTGGTAAATGATTCATACAGGAAGGAAGTTATATTCCTTTGTATAGCAAGTTTCTTAAAATGGTTGTCACCAATTATATCAGTATTCTCCACCACTTTTAGTGGTTTCTAAGAACTCTTAAGAAACTTGGGGAAGGACTACCCTAGGGAATGTCCGTGAACTTCAAGCCATGTATTCATTGACTCTAAGTCCTGTCAAACCAATTATTTGCCTAAGCCAAAGAGTTCATTCTCCTTAAAAAATCTTGGTTACCCCTATTTCTTATGAAAAAAAAAAAAAAAATCATCCCAGGAGAAGGAGTCAACGGAGACTATTGGGTGTCTAGTACCTCTTCATGTCACATTTAATTTTTCTAATATGTTGATTGTGACAACTATCAGCTTGTAACCCAGGCAGCCAGCACAAGCAGTGTGATTCCTAACACACAGGGCCCATGCATTCATAACTCCAGCTAGGTCTTTTCCACTTCATAGTTTGGTTATGTTGGGGTGCAGGTGATTTTATTTGGCTAGATCAGAATGATAATATAAATATATGTTGTCCTGTGCAATGTCATCCTCTTTTGATCATCTTATCAGCTCTATAGAATAAATCAATGTGGCCAAGTAAGTACCTGGATTTTGCAGTTGAGGAATGCCTCCTTGGAGAAGGTATGTGATTTGGCTAGAACAAATCACATGGTGGAGTAGGAGTCAAAGTCGGGTCTTCTGACTTCCAAATCGGGGTGGTTTTTCCACAGTGCCATACCTTTCTCCTGCAGTGAAGGGCATTTCAAGCACATTTGCTCTTGGAAAGGATCTGTGCTAACCTCTTGGTCCATGGTGGTAGGATTATTATGAAGAAGAGGCATGGGTGTAAGACGTAACTCCTGGACTCCTCTTGCTCACAAATTTCAGTGACTTTTTAAAAAAAAATATTTTATTTATTCACTTGTCAGAGAGAAGGGGAGAGAGAGAGAGAGAGAGAGAGAGCACACAAGCAGGAAGGGAGGCAGGCAGAGGCAGAGAGAGAAGCAGGCTCCCTGCCGAGCAAGGAGCCCATGCGGGACTCGATCCCAGGACCCTGGGATCATGACCTGAGCCAAAGGCAGTGGCTTAACCCACTGAGCCACCCAGGCGTCCCAAATTTCAGTGACTTCTTATTAACAATCTGGTAAAATAACCCATCAGAAGGCTGGGACGATCCACTGGGCTTCCTCCAGGTAAGTGTTAGGCTATTTTCTGGACATGGTTCATCAGAGGGACTTGCAAAGTGTAAACCAAAACAAGCCTTTCTCTAGAGGGAACCCAAAAACTGGGTTTACAATGTATCCTGGGGATTGTTTCTTTCCTTGGGTCCCTGAGAAATTTGCCTTCCTGTGCCTGTGTCACTTTCCTCTAATGTTAGAATAGATATTCTCAGTAATTCAATTCCATGAGCATTTATCATTTGCCCTTAATGCGCCTCTTACTCTGATGGATGCGCTGAAGAATCATGGAACAGAAGCAGGTGTGCCTCTGTAGGGGAATGCAATCTTATTACATGTGTTTGTTTTCATGGGAAAAAGTGATGTTAAGGAAGAAGTAGGAGGAGCTACCTGTACTCCCATTCTTCCCACCCAGCTAGTTCTTTCTAAAAATCCTCTGTACCTTGTTATCTGGCTTTTCATTTGTATCCTTTACAATAAATGTGTAATAGTAAGTTAAAAAAAATTACTTCTAAAAATGAAGCAATGAAACAGTTCAGTCATGAAGAAAGTATATAGTTTATGACACTCATTCATTCACTACCTAGATACAGTAGCTGTTGAACATTTGGACATTTGTTTCACTTCTCCATCCCTTTTAGAGAAATTAATTGGTCTGGACAAAACTAAAAGCCCCTTTCTGCCACCTCAGTTTCCCTTCCTGGGAAAAATGTTTCCTTTACCAGAAGTGCTAAATTATAATTTTCCAAAAATCCAAAATCATGGCTTTCTGCAAATATATGTCCAATATTTAATTAACTCATTATTTAATAAGAAAACCAGTAAGATACTAGAATCAGTTAAAGAAAAATTTGAAGAGCAGATATTATCCACACATACAGTCAGGAATGCAGAAATGAATTTGCTGGTAGATACGAAACTAACTAATGTTCCTTAAGGCAAATCTGTGAGTGTAAATGTTGGAGTGATCTTCATTATGGAATGGAAATGAGTTGTATCTCTACCGAACAATAATCACTTGTGTTGCTGGAGACAAGAATTATTTGCATTACTGTTGGTTCCTCACAACTTAATGTTTATCCCAATAGCCTTGTGAAATGGACTCATGCCTTGCAGGACAAATCAGGGGCACATCCTTTAAAAAATTCAGGTAGTTCCCAGAGGAATGCACTGCCCAAAGCCAGCCCTCCACTGAAAAGATACCCAGTATTCTCTTTTACCCATTTCCAAGTCTTCAACAATTTCTTTTCACAGAAGGCTAGTCGTTCTCAGCAGGCTGTATGCCCGTGGTTTCCTCAGGTACTCTGACCCAACCTGATTTAGAGGGGCCCACTGTTTTCTTTTCTGAGCTGCTCTGCCCTCTGAAGTAGTGTGTGCCCTGAGAAGGTCCCAGAATCCCCCCGTTTAAGCCGGGCTCCTGATCATAGTTGTTTCAAGTCAGGAAACACGTAAAAATTGGATATTAAGGTATCAGTCACCTAAGTTTGGGATGTGATAAGCAGTCCAAAACCCTGTGACCAGAACCGTCAGAAATATACCTGCGTGATGCCTGCAGTATCTGCAAATCTGGTTTCCTTCTTCTATTAGGAAATCATCATCATTACTCATGGGAACTTCAGTAATCCAGGCTGCTCCAAATAGGTTTAGTTTTTGGAGGACAGAAAGTCCTTGCAATATTTTAGAGGGCTGGCAAATGGCTGTAAAATTCCACATGCCAAATATCTTACTCTGGTCTGTAATTTAAGGCATCATTCCCAAATGGGCCTCATGCCTTACCATGCCCTGAGTGCTGTGCCAGTCGCTACATTCCTGATCATTTCCAATCTCTATACCAGCCTAATGAGGCAAATAGCATATGGGGATCAGTTTTATATATGGAGAAGTTGAGACCCTGCAAGGATTATCAACTTTCCCCGTGTCACATGCCACTGAGGGGCAGAGCCAAGTTTTGAACCCAAGACTGATTCCAGAGACTGTTCATTTATAACAATGCTCTCCTGTCCCTCCGAAACAAACTATTTGAAAACATTTAAAATATTATTCATCCCATAATTACAGTCATCTCATCAGTAATCATTTGTCAACTACTTAAAATCTGCAAGATTTCTTTCTAAGGTCTACAAAAATTAGGTTAAAAGAGTACAATCTCTGCCTTCTATGATCTTACAGCTTACCACTGAGTTCAACCATGTAATAAATTATTATTGGAAGCCTACAAGATGCACAGTGGTGCTCTAAGTAGTAAATAAGTGAAAAATCCAAGGGGACCTTTTTGAGGACTTTGTAATGTGGGTGATTTCATTGAACACTACACAGGAGAACAATGTTTATTACTACTATAATATGTGTGGGAATGCATTGAAAATAAAAATCTTACACAGTTGTAAACTGTGAATTAGACTCCCTACTTTATTTTTATATGAAATTAGTATCATACTGAAAATTATTTAAGTAAATTCCCAGATTTTATTAAACAACTTTAAGATCTTTTGTAACTATTGATAAAATCTCATTAATTTGAATTGCAAGGGAATATTAGAATTCTTTAAGTAGAAGAATTTTTTTACACTGACTTTTATGGAAGCAAGTAGACTTACTGCCTGAGACTCAGAGCCTTTTTTCTTATATGCTGTTTTTCTAGTTATAGAATTTGATCTGTATTTTAATTTTCCTTGTAATTGTCTTTTCATTTTGTGAAAAAAAAATGTAGGCTGTCCTACATAATTGAAATACCCCCAAAACATAATTCTAATATACATATGAATGACTAAGTTTGAAATCTGGGCTACCTTTGGAGGTTCTAAACAGTATTTTTGAATTAATACTTTACATAACATCTCCAATTATTTGCGAGTCACAGTCATACAGTTGACATATGTTAGTTCTACCAAGACAAGAGTTCCTAGATTTTTAAGAATTGGGTCTTGGGAATCTAGCTTTCATTGATTGAGTGAAAATTTAGCTATTTAGGACTGGACAGTAGGATTTTAGTTCTTCAAAAGGAACTTCTGGACAGTTTCCCAGATACACTGGCCAAGTGCTTACTGTTTATATACAATCAGAGTTAAGAAAAGTTTGTAGACAATCAGTAGAGGTAGGAAGTCTAGCTTTAACTCTTTATGTATATGTATGCACTTATTATTAGTTGGAAAGCATGGTTGGGGTACAAGTTGCTTGGCTTGACCTAGTGAAATTAGAGAACAATGTGGTAGCTTACACAGGAGTTATGACAAGAATAGTTGGCTTGGCCTTCCTTGCCAAGCAACTTAGTGCTGCCAGTATTTTATGTGCTTAAAGTATACTTGGCAGTTGTTAAATCTGAAATAAAATTGGAAAGGAAATGCTATCTTAGACTTTTAACAAAACCTTAGACTCTTCTTCTGCTTTATAAAATCAGTAGTGTAGAAAATTCATTTAATCATTGAATATCACATATGAGTGGGTTACCCGAGGACTGATACTGCTGTGTTTATTAGAATGTCAACCAGGACATCTGCATTGTTTCTAAAGTCTGAAATTAAGGGCTGTCAGCATTGCAAAATCTTTGCATTCATTTATGCTTTTAACTTAACATTTAATTTCCAGGAATATTTTGTTAGTGTTTACTAGTCCACTTAACATGTATTCAAATGAGTGGCACAGTGCTAAGTATTAATTTTTTTTTAAGATTTTATTTATTTATTTGACAGACAGAGATCACAAGTAGGCAGAGAGAGAGGAGGAAGCAGGTTCCCTGCCGAGCAGAGAGCCCAATGTGGGGCTTGATCCTGGGATCCTGGGATCATGACCTGAGCCGAAGGCAGAGGCCTTAACCTGCTGAGCCACCCAGTGCCCCGCTAAGTATTAATTTTGATTAGTTTGTGTCACACTAAGGTATAAGTGACAAAAACTCATACTTATCATAAACATAGTATATTGACAATGTTCACTTTTTAGGATTCTGTTTAAGAAATGAGTTAGATGCAAAGTACATTAGTTAAGAAGACAAATTGCAGGAGCATTTAAAAGCTGCTAACATGTAAATATTCATCAGGGTTTATTAAGGACAGGGCTAGGGAATGGGTTTATGGGAAGTTTTAAAGTTCAGACAGGATCCTTCTGTTCTTGACTCTTTTGTTGAAGGCAACATTAAGGGAAGAAAAATGCAGACAACTCCCAACAAGAATTTGTAGGTGACTGAGCTTAAGTAACCTTCATGGGTTTTATGACTACATTTATAATGATCATTACCTCTGGCTCATTTGTGCCATTTATGAAATCTTTAAGAAGGTAAAACCTTGTGTCCTAAGAGTGACACTCTTCTACTTCAGCCAAATCTCTTACACACTTAGAACTAAGTGTGTAATATTGCTCTATGTACCTGGTTTGCGTCCAGCATTGACCCATGTTTTCACTGTTTGGTGAGATGTAAGCAAGCAATGGGAAAGCACAGCCTCACACTTTCCAAAGCTGCATGGAACTCAAGACTCTGCATTTAGTCAGATATTAGTAGAGAAGCAGGTTTCATCTCGTTGACAGTGTAGTGAAAATTCTTTTTGATGGATAATCTTTTGATTATCCAGCCTCATAACTCATGTGCATGACATATTTCCATGCATTTTTATTCTGGAGAAGGCCAAGAAGGGTCAGATGCCATCCTCAAGTGGTTCCAGAAGCAAGAGAGTGGTTGCCTGTGTGTGGTGACACTGGGAATTTTGAAGCAAAATTGTGCTGTGATATTTATGTTGTCATGCCTTGATTTTTCCCAAGATCACTGCTATGTAATAGCTGTGGACTTTCCTCTAAAAAATATCATTAGGTATATTAGAATAACTTTGCAGAGGCAAATATATGAGGCAACCATGATTTTTCTATCTTCAAATTTCACTTTTTTTTTTTTTTTTTTTTTTTTGGTTTGTTCTCCTTAGTTTATTTCTCAGGGGAATAAGAACATGTTACCTAAACAGACGGCTATGCCAGAGGATAAGCCACACTTAATTTGAGAAGATTTTCTGAGCGCATTAAAGGAGAAAAAGGCTATGATTGGAGAATCCAAGGCCCTAATCTGCTTTCAGTTTTCAGTTACCTGATCTAAATGCTGGAAGCTCAATTTAAAATCTGGACTGGCTTAGAAGCTTCTGATGACTTTATGGCGAGTCTATGAGAATTACCTTTTCAAGATTTTAGCCTTTAGCAATAGAAGGAAGTATTGCTCAACTTTAAGGCCAAAATGTATACCTGATTCCCCCTTAGCAGGGAAATTCCTTCATCCAATATATTGCTTGGTTATTGATGAGTTTAATAAGCTTAACATTCTTATTCATCTAAGCTAAGAATAATCATGGAATTATTATCCTCCTATTTGTTATTCTTCCTTTAAGATCTGCATAATTTTTTATTGCATATGTGTCAATAGCACCAATTCTCTCCTAAAATAATCTCTTAAAAGCTATTAAATAAACCTCGATTTGCTTTAAGATGCAGTATTCAATGCATACTTGATTCTTTGGGGGATATTTAAAAAAGGGTATTACTCCATAAATCTTGCATCATATGTGAAATGACTAAGAAGGAACAACTGACAAAGTCAAGTCCAGTGTTGTAGGATAATAAGAAATCCTTCATTTGAAAGGTCTGATGTAGTAGAAGCAGTTCCAGGATATTTAGGTGATTGTTAAAATGTAATTCCACATCTCTTTTCCTTGTCTGTCTTGTTTATCCTGTATCTCTAGTACCTAATACCATACTTGGCATGTAATAGGCACTTAATACATATTGATGGGTTGAACTAAGGAATATTGCACTTTCCCCTTCCAGTGTTTACTAATTGGTTTTGCTGTCTGTCTTTCCTGCTTAAGTGTGAGTTAAGCTCCTAAATGGCAGAGATCACCTTTTATGACTCTTGACATCCCCCAGGTCTTATGTGTCTGTGCTTGACCTGTAGATGTGTTCTTGATCACACTTAATGCTGCTGCCGTAGAATAGAATTCAATGAAATCAACCCTTCCCTTGGGGAGCTCACAGTCTAGTGCAGGAGACCCTCCTATAACCATAGAGTAGGTTGTGCCGATTGTGATACTGGAGATTTATATGATGTGCCTGGAGAGCACAGATGACAGGATTCTTCTCGGGGAGGAAGGGAGTGTGGAGGAGGTTTGGACAAGAGGTGACATTTGAATCAAGTCTGAAGGGTAACAGTGAAACCACTTATTATGTGCCAGGCATTTTAAATTACAGGACTAAGTGATTCTTCCCTTAAGAAAGAGGTAGAATAAAAAAGAGAGCCTATTATGGAACCAAAAAAACACCAGCATTAAAGATGGACAGAAGCATCGACTAGTGAAAAAGAGTCAGGAGGTTGGGCAACAGATTGGGTAGAGTTCTGAGAGAGAGAGAGAGAGAGAAAAGGAGAGTGAGCTCCCTGAAGGTGGCCTGAAGGTGGCCTAAAGAAGGCCTTCAGGTCAGTAAAGCAAACTGTTTCAGAGAAATAACTGAGGTGGTTAGAAGGCCCCTGATAACTTTTGGCAGAGTAGTTTCAAGAAAGCAGGTGCTAGCAGCTGTCAGGATAGCGTCTTGAATAAACAGCAGGAGGCACATAATGAAGAGTACTATTTGAAGAAATGTGTTAGTCAGAGAAGTGGAAAGAGAAGGCAGTCCTGCTCCCCGAAGTCACCTGGCCCGGTCCTGCTGTACATATCTGTGCCTCAGGGATAGGCTGCCATGAGGAAGCCTTTGTGTTCTCAGGTATTATCGCTTCTGTGGGAACGTGGAATACAAATTCCAAACCCCTTTGTTCCAGAAAGAACTTTCGGAGCATTGCCTTTGTAAAGGTCCTTGTTTTCTTCCTAGTTGGAATTAGCTTTTCCTTATTCTGTGACTTAGACCAGTTTGAAAAAACAGCGGTAGCACTTGATGAGGGGTTCTTAACTGGTTGAATTCAGTTTACAGAAGTGTAGGACTTGTTCAGGATGTGCAGGTGTTCCCTAAGCCAATGGCTAGGTCAGGCTAGGGAAGTGTCTCATTCGTCTTTTCCAGGGGCCGGATTTCTCGGGCTTATGAAACTAAAGAATAAGAACTGGGACCAACAATGTTTTTATAGTTTTGTCAGCCACTTGAAACACTTCATTGCTTATAACACTGGCCACTTAGGAGTACAAATGATTCCTTTTTTAAGGAGACGTTTTTGATGAGTGCCATCTCACTTTGTAAACTTCCAGTGAAAACACTTGTAAAAACAAAAAAACAAAAAAACCTCTTGGTTCCTTTTTAGGTTTTCCTCACCTTGGGTTCCAAACCTCTCCCTCGAGGAGGACTGCTCTGAGTAGGTCACTAGAACAAACCTTGTGTTCTGAAGTTACTCTCACTACCGTACGTGTGCTTCCATTTGTACTCATTGTCTGTCCAAAAAAGCTCCCTCCTCCTCAAAAAAATCAGGTAGTTACTGTTGTTTTACTGGCTTCACTTGGAATCACCTCCCTTGGGCCTTATCTTTTATATGTCCTACACACAGAGGGGAACACAGTACTGGCTGATATTCCTGATGACACCCCCCCCCCCCGCCTTTCAGAGGGAGTCTGAAATGCCACACTTACCAAAATGGGAGAGGGAAGGGACATATTGGCCTAGAAGACTTTTGTATATTCAAGGATGACTCTGAGGACTGAGGTCTCCTCACCCCCTTTTTTATAATAGGAGACCATTACTTAGCCAAACCTCCAATAACGTATCTTGAAAATCAGTTCTTGGAGTGAAACTTGAATTTTCTAAAAGAGCATTTCCAGAGAAAACCTATTTTTAAATATTGAATTGTTGAGATAGTACAGAATCTTTTTTGAGCATAGTAATAATAAGAGTAAATATATTAATAAAAAGATTAGGGTAGATGGGTTAATTGTATGGTTTTCTAGTAACCAGCCAACTAGGTTTCTTTCCTTTGTTCATGTGGAATGAACAGAAATACCCTCTTCTGGTGTCAGATGTCTTCTGAGTTTGTGTTTTTAGCCCAGGCCCTACTCCCTACTCCCTGCAAAGCTGTAGGCTTTGCCGTCTGATTACACACCTGTCATCACACAGGTACCTCCAACTCGTTTCCCTAGAGAAACTGGTCTCCTCTCCTTAAACATCTCATTACATGGCTCTAAGTTTTCAAAACCCAGAACCTGCTCTAGATTCCTTTCAAATAATCAGAAATTGTGTATATATTAGGAATTAGGGTTGCGTGGTGACAGATGGTAGCAACATTTGTGGGGAGCATAGCATAACTTGGAGAAAAGTCAATTCACCATGTTCTGCACCTGAAACTAATGTAACAATGTGTGTCAACTATACTCAAATTAAAAAAAATAAAGAAAATTTTTCCAAATGTATGACCTAATTTCCTTAATTTGAGGCTTATTATAGCATTTTAATTCTTTACCCAGATCTTTTCATTAGTTAAAACTGATCATTTACAAATTGTGATCTTGCTTTTAAATGCAGAGTCTCGCTCTATATATAGATCTGAGAATTATTCATTTGGATTTAGAAAGTCTGATAGATTTTTCTTCTTCTACACTTGATTCTTTCCTCCATCTTGAATTTATTTTGTTTTATGATGTAGGAGAAGTAATGTATCTGTATTCCAGTGTACTGTGACTGGTGAACGGAAGTAACATTTAAGCTACATGAAATTGATAACTGTAACATTTCTTTAAATATTTAATATTTGTTCATGGCATGTTCTGAACTACATCAGTTACTTTTTTTTAAAGATTTCTTTATTGGAGAGAGAGAGATAGCATGCAGGGTGTGGGGGCAGACAGAGAGGGAGAAGGAGAATCTCAAGCAGACTTGCGCTGAGCTTGGAGCATGGGGCGCCTGTATCAGTACTCCCATCTCTGGACCCTGAGACCATGACGGGAGCCGAAATCAAGAGTTGGACCTTTGACAGATTGAGCCACCCAGGTGCCCCTACCTCAGTTATTTTTATAAATGATCTTCTCCCTTGCTCTTAACAAGAATTCTACCAAAGATAATTTAACCCTTTACACTTTGCTCAGAGTTGCCGTTACAAACATCAGTTGTTGTACTGAATTGCTAAGCTATAATAAAATTCTGTGAGAGGAGCTGAGCTTTTTTTTTTTTTTTCTTTTTTAAAAGATTTATTTATTTGTCAGAGAGGAAGAGGGAGAGAGAGCATGAGCAGGGGGAACTGCAGGCAGAGGGAGAAGCAGGCACTGGGTGGAGCAAGGAGCCCAATGTGGGACTCAGTCCCGGGACTCTGGGATCAAGGCAGATGCTTAACCAACTGAGCACCCAGATCCCCCTGAGCAGCATTTTTTTTACTAATGTGGCAAGCCCATTTCTTGTCGGGGGAGGGGTAGGTGCAGAGGTAGCCCCACATGGCCTCCCCTTCCATTGAAGAAAGAGGCGAGGTTAGTAACAGCCATCTGGTTACTTTTGTTAGTGTAGAGCAGTGATATGCTTGGGAGCTACTTATGTGTGTAGTAGCTGCATACACCAAACCTTCCTTCCCCCTCCCTCTCTCCCACCCCGGCCCCTCCCTCCCTTCCTCCCTTCTTCCTTCAGTGAACGTTGGTTGGATCTACATCCTGAGCCACACATTGGGGATAGAAAGACTGTGACATGAGCTCTGTCCACAGAATAGTCAGATGTTCGTCTTCCTCTTGCATCTCTCTCACTATTTGTTTTTCTCTTTACTCTCACCTCATCCCACTTCTAGGTACTTTTTTCTATTTTTTTTTACATCACTTCTTCAAATTGAGATATAACTCACATATTGTAAAATTTACCCTCTTAATGTGTATTAATTCAGTGTTTTTAGTAGATTTACCAACTATGCAACCATCACCAATATTTAATTCCAGAACATTTTCAACAGCCTCACATATAAACTCTCTACCCATTAGTAGTCACTCCCTACCTTCTCTGTCGTAGCAATTACTGTTCTGCTTTCTCTCTCTGAATTTGCCTATGCTAGATATTTCATAGAAGAGTCATTATACAATAAATGGTATTTTGTGACTGGCTTCTTTCACTTGGCATAATGTTTTCAAATGAAAATTCATGTTGTAACAAGTGTCAGTCCTTCCTTTTTTCTGGCTGAATACTATGTCATTCTATAGGTATATGACACATTTGGTTTACCCATTTATCAATTGACAGACATTTGGATTATTTCTGCTTTGGGGCTATTCTGAATAAAGCTATAATATACATGTTTTGGGGTAGATACATATTTTCTATTCTCTTGATTATATATCTAGGAGTGAAGTTGCTGATTCACATGGTATCTCTGCTTACCTTTTGAAGAACCATTAATCCATTTTCTGAAGTGTGTGCACCATGTTCTGGTACCACCAATAATGTATGAGGGCCCCATTAATCCACATCCTTACTAATGTTTGTTATTGTCTTTTTGATTCTAGATATCCTAGTGGGAATTAAGTGGTATGTCATTGTGGTTTTTGTTTGCCTTTCCCCAATGACTAATGATATCGAGCATCTTTTCATGGACTTACTGGCCATTTGTATGACCTCTTTGGAGAGCTATGTATTACGATCTTTTGCCCATTTAAAAATTTTCTTTTATTGTTGAGTTGTAATCATTTTTTACATGTTGTACATATTCCACATGTAAGTCCCATATTAGACATCTGATATGTAAATATTCCTTCTATTTGGTGGGTTTTTTTTTTCATTTTCCTTGCTAGTTTGCTAATGTCCTTTGAAATGCAAACAGTTTTAATTCTGATGAAATTCACCTTATGTTTTCTTTGTTTGCTTATACTTTTGAAGTCTTATGTAAGAAACCACTGCCCGATGGTGAGGTCATGAAGATTTTCACCCATGCTCTCTTCTAAGAGTTTTATATCACTCTTGAATATAGGACATGGATCCATGTTGAGTTGATTTTTATGTATCAGGTGAGGCAGGGGTCCATCTTCAGTTCTTTCGCATGTGGACATCCAGTTGTCTCAGCACCATTTGTTGAAAAGACTGTTGTTTCTTTCACACCTGAATTCCCTTTGGCACCCTTGTCAAAAATCAAGTGACTACAAGTGTATGAGTTTATTTCTCAATTCTGTTCCATTGATCTACATATTATCCTTATGCCAGAACCACATAGTCTTGATTACTTCAACTTTGTATTAAGTTTTGGAAAGGAAGTAAAGGAAACATGAGACCTCCAACTTTGTTCTTTTTAAAGACTGCTTTGGCTGTTTTGCTTACCTTGTATTTCCGTATGATTTGTAGGCTTATAATTTCTGCAAAAAAGATAGTTGGGTCTTCTTATTTTTAAAGATTTTATTTATTTCTTTGACAGAGAGAAAGATCACAAGTAGGCAGAACAAGAGGCAGAGAGACAGAGGGGGGAAGCAGGCTCCCTGCTGAGCAGAGAGCCCGATGTGGGGCTCGATCCCAGGACCCTGAGATCATGACCTAGCCGAAGGCAGAAGTTTAACCCACTGAGCCACCCAGGCACCCCTGGGTCTTCTTATTTTTAACTGTCCCTCATACTCTTTCCTTTCTCATTAATTTTTTTGCTTCTATTTCTTTTGCATTTCTTGGCTTTCATGACAACTGGCCTCGACTTTTGCTTCTTATTTTTTGGCTGTTGAACTGCTCAGTGAACCATGACTACAGAGTTTCCAGGTTTTGGACATTTATTGTCATTTATCACACTTAGGAATGGGTAGGTTTCACTTCCTCCTTCCATCCTGCCTTTCTCCCCTCCCTCCCTCCCTTCCTTTCTTTCTCCCTTTCCTCTTTTCCTTCCTCCCTTTCTTCCTTCCTTCCAGTGGGTTTGATACTTACCAGAATTATCAATGTTAGCAGAGTCTGACTTAAGAATTAATAAGAATCACTGCTTTGTCTGCTTATTCCCTAAAATTTAAGTGTTTAAATATGAAAAGTCAAAATGTTTCTTGAAAGGGTTATTATGGTGATAAACTTGTCCCTTGTGATTTGGTTTCTTATACAAAACATAGAAAATCTGGGGCGCCTGGGTGGCTCAGTGCCTTCAGCTCTGGTCATGATCTCAGGGTCCTGGGATCCCCTGCATCGGGCTCTCTGCTCGCCGGAGAGCCTGCTTCCCCCTCTCTCTCTGCCTGCCTCTCTGCCTACTTGTGATCTCTCTCTCTCTCTCTCTCTGTCAAATAAATAAATAAATAAAATCTTTAAAAAAAATAGAAAATCTGATTTTTATAAGAAAAAAAATTTACTGGAAAGTTAATTTGCCTGTAGCATACTTAGCTATTGAAGCTCTTTCTGAAAGTAGGCCCAGTCTTTAAATATTTCCAGGGCAAGAGTAGTTTAGCATTCTGTATTTTGCAGATTCAACCTCTCAGTGTTAAGATAGTAGATGAGGAAATGGAGTTTATTATAGATTTAAATTTTCTGGCATGGTCTTGATTTGCTTTGAAACCTCAGAAATGTTACCTTTACTTAGGTCCTCACATTGACTTGCTCTTTCTTCTATAGATATTTCAGTAACTCCGTCCCCATACACAAATTCTGACCTATCCAGTTTTGTTGAATCAGAGCTCCTAAAACCTCCTACCCTAAAACCCAGTTGTTGGCTGCCATGTCTGGTAATGAAGGAAATGAATCCAACCCCCCAGATAACTTCACCAGTCTGTCCCTTACCACAGGTGAGTTGAAGGAAAGCAGGTTTGAAAGGGCACAACAGTGACCCACTTGGCAATGAGATCTGCAGTGCTCAGCTATTTTTGCTTTTAAATTGTGAAGTGATCCCAGAGGTCCTCCTTATGGGCTGTTTTTTGCCAAGTGATGGTTTGGCCTTGTTCTGAAAGAAAGGTAAACCAGCACTTTGACTCAGAAACCTATCTCGCACAACAGTGGGTGTGGATTTGCAGTGAGTTGATCCTGCGGCCAGTCTCCAATGGCCCTCACTCCCCAGTGTGGGGAGCTGGGGGTAGGAGCTGGCTTGGGTCCTGGCCTCACCTGCAGCTTCCCTGGTTTGTTTGCTGCTGGCCCAGACAGATTCTTGTCCACCTCATGACCGGGGGTACAACCAGAATAGCTCTGCGGGGAAGGGACTGTTCTTGGCATATGGAGAATCTGAGTGTGTTCACCTTGGGGATTTATATTTCCACTGATCAGAGAACCAGAATAAACAAAATCATGTCTTTTGGGGGAAGGGAGGGAAGCCATGTGATGCAATGATCAAAACACGGATGGTGGCTCCGAGTCTTGGCCCTTGCCACTTCCTGAATCTGTGCTCTTCTCTGGCTGTAATGTTCCCAAGTCAAAAACAGCAAAGCAGCCTCTGCCTTCTGGGCCTGTCCAGGGGGTTAAAATGGCGTGGTGCACCTAAGGAACTTTGCATGGTGCCTGGCAGGTCAGAGACTGTTGGAATACACAGGACTGTGGAGGCTATTTAATCCAGCACTTTATCTGATGCATCAATCTATCAGGAGGCACTTATGTGCTTTTGTTATGTTATATTGCCAAATGGCCTCATACATTTGATTTTTGAAGGGGGGGATCAAATGATGAATTCTGGGGAAAAAAAAAAAAAGAATTTTGACCTTTTTGTTTAGAGACCATTTCAGAAGGTCCCCACTGCCTGGGTATTTGGTGGCAGGATGATAGAAGCCCGCGGGCCTAGAAGCAGGTACATGGCAAGAGTGGGCCCCACAGAGACAGATTTGCAGAGAGCTGACCCCAAAGAGTGCACACAGCTCTGCTCCTGAGCTGAGCTGTGGAGGGAAGCTCACATGCTTCAGAGTTGGGAGGCTCCTTTGTGTTTCAGTCCTGCCTCACCTAGCCTCTCTGCAGCAGGAAAGCCTATATTTTACCACAGGTGTTTTTTTGTTTTTGTTTTTTTAAAAAAGGTTTTTATTTATTTATTTATTTGACAGAGATCACAAGTGGGCAGAGAGGCAGGCAGAGAGAGAGGGGGAAGCAGGCTCCCTGCTGAGCAGAGAGCCCAGTGCAGGGCTTGATCCCAGGACCCTGAGACCATGACCTGAGCTGAAGGCAGAGGCTTAACTCACTGAGCCACCCAGGTGCCCCATATTTTACCACAGTTTTGAGGGTTCTCGGAGAAAAGAAATCTGAAAGGAGCAGGCACACAGTCGGTGCTCAGCCTACATACATTTATTCACCGTATTGACTTCCTATTTTGAGAGGTCCGTGTTTCATTTCCCTGCTGCTGCCTAACTAACTCTACAAAACCCAGGATCTTGAAACAACAACCTGTTACTATCTCTCACAGCTCAGGGGGGTGACTAGATCCAGCTGGGGGGTTCTTTCATTTCACAAGAAGTTGGTAGGGTCTGCAGTCATCCAGGCTCTGGACCGGTTTGGAGTGTCCCGGAAGGTTCATTCCCATCAGCAGATGCCGGTGTGGGCGATGTGTGGGAGCCTCAGTTCTCCTCCTGTGGCCTCTCCACATGGCCAGGTTGGATTTCTCACAGTGTGTTTGCATTGTGAGAGAGAATGTCTGTGTGTAAGTTGTTCCAGGAAGACTGAAGGGAAAGCTCTCAGTTCTCATGGGTTTGCTTTCCAAATCCTCAGAATATTATGTTTGCACCATTCAACTGGTCAAAGCAGTCCCAGTGCCAACTTAGACTCGAGGGAAGGGGGAGAGTTCAGTAGGGGAAGAAGTAGGCAAGTGCCTACAGAGGGGTAGGAATACAAGTCAGAAGCTCTGTGTCTGCCTCACTCCCATATCATAGCTAAGTCATGGAGAGAAACTGAGGCCTGGACCCTGAGGAGGGTCATTTGATTTTGAGAAAAAAACAATTAAAACTCAAACCTGCAAGTATGTGAATAGATTCAGCAAGAGTACACTTTACATGGAAAAAAGTTTTTCCTCTCTAAATTTTCCATTTCCACAGATAAGTCTGGTAGAAATTTACTGTCAAAATACTGTCCTGACACTTTTTGCTGTCTATCAGAAGAACATCAGCTTGAAAGCTGACCTGTTTCCCCACACATTGGGACCCATTGGGATTAGATGGTTAAAACAGAGACAGGACAGCTAAACATTTGCTTGAAGTGGAGAAGACAATGAACAATTTTGTGAAAATTTTGTTTAGACCTCTAAGACTTCATCTTCACTGACTAGTTATGCAAAGAAGTGGAGATTGTGACCTTTTAAAAAGCTATACAAATTAGCATGCATCCAAGACTCACTACCCAGTCTCAGCCTTGGGAATGGACAAGAATTTTGACATTTTTTTTTCCCCTTCAGCTATGTAGAGGGTGAAACAGTGCAGGAATAGGTCTGCAGAGAAGCCCAGGCAGGAGCAATGGCAGTTAGCCAAGAGACCTCAGGAGGTTGGGAGGGGGAGGGGGCAGTAGCCTCTCCCAAGGCCAAGTGAAAATAGGAGCACGTGGTTCATGGGCTGGTTTAATCTGCAGGCAACCTGCCTATCCCTAGAGGGTTTTGCAGCCAGTGTTCAAATTTCCAGAAAGATAAAGACAGAATACAGGACGTACTTTCTCTTGTACAATTCCCTTGTGCCCCCCCCCCACCTTTAATTCTACTTGGCTTTAGAAACTCCAGTGGGAAGTTTACTCTTCTTTTTGTATTTTTCCTAATCTAAGCCCTCCTCGAACCTTACCCACATATACTCTGTGTCTTATTTCTGGTACTGTCTGTGGACGGCTGAACCCATGAGGAATGTGAGCCAACCTCTCTCCCTAAACTTTGCTCAGAGAACACCTGAGAGTCATGTGCAAACATCGGCAGACAGTTCTTGGCTGGGCATCCCATCGAATGTACTGTTTATCTTTGGAAAAAGCATTGGTTCTTCTACTTGGCAAACAAAAAGTCTCCAGCTTTAAATGCATAAAGTCAGGAGCTCTGTTGATCTGTTTGCTTATGCCTATACCCATTCCCTTCTCCATCACTGCTCTGTTTCTTCTAACTCCCTGGCTGCACCATCAGGATAGATTTTTCTTTCCTATTTTTGTCCCTTGCTGCAAACTGACACATTGTTGTCTACTAACATTGGAAACAGAAAGTATTTGTGTGACTATCTTTAAGCGTCAATGGATTTTAAATTTAAAGAGCCATAAGTTAATTTTCAAATTCTTTTGTTTCCTTTTCTAACATTTTATTGAGCAATGAAGACATCCTATTAATCTTTTAGTTTGGGCTGGATTGCTGTGGACCGAGTCAGTCTTTCTGCAAAGCATGCATTGTATCTGCCTTTGCTCTCAAGAGGGCCATTTGGTGGCTCACCTCTCTCACCTCCTTTTCCATCACTTCTTTGTGCTGAATAGTTGCTACAAAATGACTTTCTAATCAGTATAGTTTTCCAGGGTTTCTGACCAACTCAAGGAGGAAACTCAACTTGTTAGCACAGCATGCGAGGTCAGCCTCCTGCTCGCCCTCCACAAGCCCTATGATTGGACCCAGGCCCCTCTTTCCCCAATAAACTAAGCCCAGGGATCTCGCCATTCTTGCGTGTAAATGTCATTCTACTTTTATTTTCCCATTTTCCCCTTGTAAGTTCTATAGTTTTACTGTGATGAGAGTTGCAGGACCCAAGGATTTGGGAAAATGAACCGATAGAATCTTCTAAGCTCCTTCCCCCTTCCTGCCTGGAATTCTCTTCTCACACTTCCTAGGGAATACCTTTCCATCTTCTAGGTCAGCTCTGCGTACCTTCTCTTCTCAAAGAGTCTCCATGCAGGCATCTAGTTGTT
Source organism: Lutra lutra (assembly GCF_902655055.1). Classification (NCBI taxonomy): domain Eukaryota; kingdom Metazoa; phylum Chordata; class Mammalia; order Carnivora; family Mustelidae; genus Lutra; species Lutra lutra. The sequence continues at coordinate 88,137,259 of NC_062283.1, read as the reverse complement.
CCCTGTTCTGTCTCCCCATAGTGCCAGCTGCTCGCTTCTGCATTTTTATGATTGACCCCTATAGGGTGGTGAGTATTTTTAGTTTGATTAAGGTCTGGTTTTCTTTCATTTTTATGTCCCTAGTGCTCACATATAATAAATGTTCAATAAGTGTTTCTTGAATAAATAGATTAATAAATAATGCCATTCTTTAAATTCATTGAACGTATGGGTGTTGACAATTTGATCATTTTCATAAGCAAAACATGCCAGAGCTTCATGTAGAAAATCTTTTGCCTTTTATTCTAGTTGTTGCTCCTGGTTAAAAAGAAAAGCTAATCAATATATAAAGTGACACGTGCCGTGAAATTTGGTGTAAGATTTACTAACCTTGGGTGCCTGGGTGGCTCAGTGGGTTAAAGCCTCTGCTTTTGGCTCAGGTCATGATCTCAGAGTCCTGGGATGGAGCCCCACATCGGGCTCTCTGCTCAGTGGGGAGCCTGCTTCCCACTCTCTCTGCCTGCCTCTCTGCTACTTGTTATCTCTCTCTCTGTCAAATAAATAAATAAAATCTTAAAAAAAAAAAAGATTTACTAGCCTTATCTGCCTTTAAGTCTTTTATTGTTTTGGGGGGAAAATAGTCTGGTGACAATCATATATATGATTGGCTGCTGACTATGCTTTGCTGTTTCGGTGTAAGTTTGCATGTTTGTGTCATCATATAGCAATTGAAATACCCTGATGGCTGAGCTTTTATTAAAAATACTATCTTGCTTTACCACAAGATGACAGAGGACCGTTTGAATGGTCCCATGTGCATTCTATCCTACTTGCCTTGCTGTCTGTCCGTCAGAAGACGCTCAAAAGATAGGCAGTGACTGGCGTCCCCTGTCCTTGCTGGTTGCCTTTATTGGGCAGTTTTCAGATAATAAAACATTAGCTGAAGACTTTAAACGTGTTCCCTGCCTCCAAAATTTAAACATGTAAAAATATTATTTTAGCTTATTTTTACTTCTCCTCCAAAGTTGTGCAGACTTTTCCTATTATAATAGTAGGTAGAACCTGTTCTTTGAAAATAGGGAATAGTTTGTCTAGGAATAGTTTTTTATGTTCCAGACTTCTGCTTTAAGTGTAGTTTCAGTTAAAGGCTACTTTAAGAAATTTCTTCTTGAAAGATCTATTCAGGACTATGTTTTCTTAAATTACAGTAGGGACTCTTGTTACTGATTCTTGCTTATTTTCAACAGTGGGAAATATGGCACAATCAGGAACCAACTTCTTATTCATCTTTGTCCCTATTGTTCAGCCTAATGCCTGCTGCATAATACCTATTCAATAAATATTTATTGAGTGAACGAGTAAATAAGGCTGTGTAGAGAACAATTTATTTTCAAAAGGCTGTACTTCATAGAAACATAGGTAAGAACAGGATTCCACTGTGAATGTTAGATGTGCAGAAACAAAACATTCGCGTTTTTTTCCTCAAAAGGATGAACAGTTTTAATCAAGACAGAAGAATATACTTAAGCCTATTGATTGATTCTTTATACATTATTAAATTATAAACAAATCCTTAATTTATGAATTTGCCAATTGCTTCCTGCTAGTCTGTCTTTATTTTATTGACTTTTCTAAAGCTCAGGTAAGGGAGGAGTAAAAAGTGGTGCTTCTAAAATCTGAAGATCTGGACTGAAAATTATGTGCTATGCCAATTGAAACTAATTGGGAGGATGGGCAGAGCCCATGGATTTTTAAATGAAAAGCAAATAGGTACTCTTTTTTTTTTTTTTTTTAGGTACTCTTATTTATAGGAGCTTAGAGTCCTAGAAGCATGTGTCAGAGAGCTATAAATGCAGAATAAAATCAGAGAATTTCCATTTTGGTTCAGTTTTCATGAAATGTAAAGTTATACCTTTTTAAAAAACACAATGGGAACAGCATGAATGATAAAAATTAAAATAATAAAAATGAAAAATTACAAGGCTTCATTATGTAATGATTTTCTTGGTAGGGCTTTCAAATGTTATGTAAGAATAAACTCTTCAGGGGCAAAGAAACTTACTTTTAAAATGCAGGGAGATTATTAAATTACTTAAATTTTATTAAATTAAATTTTATTTTTAAATTAAATTTTATTTTATTAAAACTATATTATGAATTAAAATTATTAATTATTTAAATTTTAGTGTGATAAAAGGACACTCAGTTATGGAATATGTAAGTGAAAATCAAATCAAAATAGTATTTGCTCCTAAACTACAAAAGAACCTAATGTACTAGAATTGACTACTTAAAATAGAAATTTTACATTGGCACCCATATTAAAATAGGCTTCAATTATTGGTACGAAGACTATTACTTTATTATTACTTTCATTGTAATACTTTTCTGTAGTACTTATTACTACTTTACCACTTCAGATAGTTTCATTTTTACGTTCTTGATTTCATATCTAAAGTATATTCAGCTATTTCAAGTATGAAAAGGTGATCTATGAAAGGAGTTCTCTAATATGCCTAATGAAGTTTTAATTAATAGGCAAAAGTGAATCTTGTTAATAGTTAATATATGAACATTACACAGATATGTGGTGCTGACTAGATGGACAGGTCTTGTATAAATTCTTGCCTCCCAATATTAAAACAGCTCCCTTGACCTTAGTTCTCCATACACCCATCCCTGACTCTCTCCTGTTTAAGTTGTATTGAAACTGAAATTCTGTTATGACTGTATTTGGCTGTGTTCCTAAGGAATACCACAATCCTGCCCTGCAACTTACTTCCTTGAGAGGTCCCAGAGGTAGGTAGTCAGAAAATGAAGTAGGGCAAGGCATCTCTTGATTATTAGATGGAGCTCTGATACAAGACCCCAGTGGAAAACTCTAGTGAACTAGGCTGGAGCCCTCAACGACCCCCTTCTCTGGGGCAGGGAGCTTGAATGGTCTAGAACTAGAGCAAGTCTAAGTGCCTTCCTACCAGTTTCTGCTGCAGCACTGAGATCTGAGTTTCCTCTGGTCCTAACACTAATTCAAAAGAAGACCATGAAGGTGCTGGAGAAGCCTCAGGGAGCTTTGCTTCAAGGCCTAGAATGGATCTGAAGGGAAAGACCATGTATATACTTAGGAAAGAGTCTTTTGGAGGACGCTTGGGGTAACTCTTCTGACATGGTGGAATAAGAAAGGGAAATCTTATCCATGTTCTGGACCATCAGCTCCCTCTGATAAAATTCTCCAAATGTAGTCTTTGTTCTCTCACTCGCATTCTTCACCTACCTTTTAACAGTTGTCTTTTTCCCTGTCACTTGATAGAAACTGTCTTCTGATGAATCAGCAGGGACTTCAAGCATCAAATAATATGGCCTTTGGTTTTCATTCCCCTTAACAGGAAAGTCGATAGGGCTGACAACTCCCCTTTTCTTGAAGTACCATTCTCTCGTTATGTAGGTTACCTGGGATAAAAAGATGGGACCTTAGCCAGTTCTGGCTGCTGTCGCAGAGTACCATGAACCCGGTAGCTTAAACACAAACATTTATTACAGTTCTGGAGGCTGGGAAGCCCATGATCAAGGTGCTAGGAGATATGGCATCTGGTATTACCAGAGCCTGTTTCCCGGTTCAAGGATGGCTTTTTGCTTGCCATGTCCTCACATGGCGGAAGGGGTAAGGGAGCTTTTTGAGGTCTCTTTTGTAAGAGTTCTAATTCCATTCGTGTGGGCTCCACCCTTATGACCTAATCACCCCCAAAGTCCCCATCTCCAAATACTATCTCAATGAGGATTAGGTTTCAACATATGAATTTAGGGGGGACACAGACATTCAGTCTACAGCAGATGGGTACACCATTGGTAGTACCCTTAAGGAGCTCACTGTTTAAGCTCCATTTGTTTCTATCCCATTCTTCCCTCCTTAGCTTTATTTCTAGGTATCCAACAATCTACTGAATGAATATCTCTTTCAGCCTCAAATTTAATGTCCTCATCTTCCCTGTGAAACCCATGTCCCTTTGTTTATCAGTGGCAGTATTTTCTCCCCAGTCACTAGATGAGAAACATCAGTGTCATTTTTGATTCTTGGCTCTTTTATTCATCCATTCATCTAAAGATGTATCCTAGCCTCTATGGATACAGTAAACCATGCAGTCTCAGCTTTGGGGTGGGAGTGGGAGATAGAAGGGTTTATCCAAGGAGACAGTCATTAAGAAATGTCTTTTCCGCTATTACAAGTGTTCCAAGGAAAGTGTAAAGAACTATGAGAGGATGGTGCCCTTATCTGAGAAGCCGGGGAACAGGCATTTCTCGTGTGGAGGCTTTGAGAGAGTAAAGAGCAGAGCTGAACCTGAGGATCTAGAAGGAAGCCAGGGTGGAGAGGAGCTAGATGAGGCTGGTGACGGAGGCAGGAGCTAAACAGGGGCTAAGAGACTGAAGTGAGGAGTTTCAAGCTTTTCCATTAAACCATTAAAGTTTTTCTGTGCAAGAGAATGCCATTATCAGCCTAGCCTTTTTTTTAAAGGATCGATGATCAAGATGACTATCTTGTGGCAAAGGGAGTGCCTAAGAATGCCTTAGGAGGCCAGATAGGCAACATGGATGGAAAGAAGTAAATTGACTCATCAGGAAGTATAATTGGCAGGACTTCATGACTGAGTAGATGAAGAGGAAAGGGAGATTCTAAGGATAACCCTCAGATTTCGGGCAAGAGGAACTGAATGAGTTGAATATTAATTTTCCCAACATCCCGAGAATTCCAGGTCTTGTAAGTGGACCTCAGGAATTGTCCCAACCTAGTTCCCTTTTTCATGTCTGCGCTGCATTATCCATCTTTCTTTCCTGTGCCATGGAAGACCGTCCTGGAAATTTCCCCACCTGTTAACTTGTTCCCTTCTGGGCTGGTGCCTGGATATTCTTCCTGAAGCGCTCCTCTGGACATAATCCTCTGCTGATGAAATAACTAGTGGCTGCCCATTTTCTGCAGATTAAGCATGGGGCAGTGGAGCGCTGAGATCAAACTAAACCTTCTAGCATCTTTTCTCTTCCACCAGGTGGAACTCCTTGCAGCTCCTGATAAGCACCATCCCCTTCCCTGCATCTCTGCCTCTGCCCCTTCAGTCCCAGCTGCCTGAAACTCCCCTCCACCTCCATGTGGCCCACCAAGGGGCCACATTCTCCCTTGGCTTCGGAGCCTGCTCCAATATCCCTGCTCTATCTCATCTGCCTGCAAACGCATGGATGCCTAAAACAAAACCTAGCAGGTTATTTGTGGAAGACTGAAGATGCATTCAGTGGGTACTTTTTCCCGTGACCCAGGAATAATGAATGTTCAGGCAATTTACTGTACATCATTATTGAATACAGTGCCTTGCTTCCTATAGTATTTTCCCAAGACGATCAAAATGATTTTTTTTTTCAAAGTGATTTTAAATTCTTCTAGATTCATGGGGAAAATAAATCTGCAGTGATATTCACTTGTTGCCACAGAATTTTCCTTTCTACAAGTTATAACCTCTGGAGGCCAAGAAGGAGCCTTGCCCCCTGTCCTTACCATCCTTCACACAGTACACAAGATGTTTCCACTGACAGGATAGTGACCCATGTGCCCAGAGTAAGCTCTGTGGCTGCTTAACACTGGGTTCATATGGTTTCATGGGAAGAGAAGGTGGGGAATTCAGTGTTTACAGGGGGAAAAAAAAGAGCAGTAAAGCCCTCTGTCATTGTTTTAATGAGTTGATGACTCAGATTTATTTAAATACAGGCCTCCCACAGTCAGCAAAAATACTTAACATGTGGACATTCTTTTGCATAGCATCCATTGGTCATACCGGGTGTCTTTGAAGAATGTCACTCAATAAACAAACAAATAAACAAATGTTGACTCCCTATTAGGATAAGCACCATGAATTAAAAACAAGACGTCACAGGGCAGAGGTGGGCTAGAGCCAGGATGCAAAGAGAATTAGGAGGAGGTGGTGTTGGAACAGAGCCTGAATGATGTGAAGGGAACCACTCAGAGCCCTGAGAGGGACATGTTCAAGGCAGAGGAAGCAGAACCGACTTTCTAGAACCTTATGTTGGGACTGGACCCTAGATCCTTGAGCCCTTGAGCCCCGGCTTGACCTCTCCCTCCCTTGCCTCCAGCCCACTGTTGCAGCCTCTGTTCTTTTACAGCCCTATTCCTGTGCATGATTTCCTCTGTCTAGAGTGCCCTTCCTCTACTTCCTTGGGTGAAATCATACTTCAGAACACAGCTGAAATGCCCTGTGTGACCCACATACCCACAAGTCTCGTAGCCTCACACCTTCCTATCCCTCATCCGAGGAGCTGGTCTCTCTCATCTTTTTTTAAAAATTTATTCATTTATTTATTTGTTATTTATTTATTTATTTATTTATTCTCATCTTAATGCTTCCTCTGCTCCTCCTCCCTCCCTCCCCTAGACTATAAACCTTCAAAAACACAGATCATGACTTAACCATCTCAGTAACACCAGTTCCTAGAACCATGCCTGGAATGTGACAGGTGCTAAATCATTGGGGAATACATGAATGAATTGGGGAGAGAGGGAGGGGGAGAAGAGGGGAGGGGTGGAGTGAGGAAATGCATGTAAAAATCTTTCCTTGAAGGTATTATCTCACTAAAATTAAATGAACATGACTTCAAGATCAGAAAACAGAGATGTTCTCATGAATTGAGTTAGAGCCCAAGTGTTTGCCATGATCATTGGGATTCCAGTCAAGGCATAATCAAACTAAAGGTTCACGTCTATTTCTAGGGTGGTAACCTTCTGAAAGTAGGAGTGGCTTAGTTTTTTTCTTTTAAGTCAGTGTGTTTTTGAGATTTCACATGTTTGGTGGGTGGGATTACAAGAATGCAAGCCAAAATCTACTTTCTGTATAACCACATCCCTTCTTGAGCAGCTTGGGATGGGAAATAATACTCGGTGACCGAAAACAAGAAACATCAACTTGCTGTCTTCTTCCTGAGCAGCGCTCACGGCCTTTTTCGGCTGAGGTCACCTTTTTAAACTTCATAGAACATTGCTGATGGTTGAGCGGAGTGGGGAAGGTGGGTTTAATTCAGCACCTGTGGGCTGTGACTGCCAGCTGATTTCTACATTAGAGGCATTTGGGTATTTTTATGTTCGTTGGATAGAAGAATAAAATAAGCAGAGGTCTTTATTTATCGGTATGTTCCTTTGTGAAAATCATTACTATATTTGGCCAAAGTCCTCATAACTATATTTAACATTCTGTTAATGTTTGCTCTCATGTTTCTTTAATACTGGTAAACTCCACCTCTCACAAATTCCCATGGGCTATAGTAATGCAATCTGGATTCAGTTCCTCTTACTAATCTGTGATTTAAACTTCAGGAAGATAGTGCTGTAATCCCCAAATAAACACTTAGCATGTGGGAAGATTCAGGATGACAGATCTTTTGGTGACCTAATCCGAAACGCAGGTGATAAAATCATAAGCCAAAAGAGCAGCCGGGGCCCAAGGAGAAGCAAATATGATGAGCAGATTTTTGTACAGCTCTTGACTTAGAGCAAAGGAATGCTGTTCTGGAAGGACTAAAGCAGTGAGGAAGAGGCGTGGGGGGGGGGCAAAAAGAATGAAATGCACTCACCAGGGCTAGAAGTCATGAGAAGATTGGGCTGAACAAGGGTCCCCAAAGAGAGGAGCAAATTCTCTGTTGTTATTCTGAGAAGCAAAGTTGTAAAATGACATCAGAAATTCCTGAACTTTTAACATCCCTGAAATACTCGGTAAGAACATTAGTGGAAAGTTTTGCATTTGCTAGTTGCTTCTTAGAAGCAGGAGACAATTGGGTAAACACATTGCAGGAATAGGACTTTGAACTGCCTTCTTTAGAAAGTAGGAAAAAAATGAAACGTGTGAGAATGACAGATTTTGACAAGCTCGAGACTTTTTTTTTAATCCATCAATTGAAACCAAAGATAAATTGGGGGAAAGAAACCTTTTTTTAAAAACAAACAAAAAAGTCTAGACTCTGAAATACCTATTAAGAGCAATATATTCTAAATCTATCTAAAGATAACACATGTTCTTGTTGAAGAAGTAATTTGACAAGTTGTTTTTAACAACAAAAATACTTAAATGCATCATGAACCTTCATCACTGAGAACTAGTTCTTTGCAACACCTAAATGGCACATAATTACTGTGCTGCAGAGGTCCGTAGGGAATGTTTCAGAGCCATCCGGTATTGGCTAATGAAAAGCTGGAAGGACAGTGGGCTGCAACTTTCCGAATCAGTAGGGTATGGAGAGAAGGGAACCACATTTTGTCTCTACTTTCTGTTTCGATGAGTATGTTGGGGCACCTGTGTTTGTATATTGACTGGTTGTTTGTGTGTTTATAGTTGGAAGAGGATGAATTTGAAAGGAGCATCAGTGGTTGGTTTACCAACACAGTTGCTCATCCAGAGCATCTTTGGGTAACTGCGTAAACACCAGATGGAGGGGTGCTGCAGAGCACACCCTGCCCTGCGGCCCTCTGTGAGCCTCCTTCTTCCCTGACCTCTGACTTCTGGCCTTCTTCACCCTCTCA